>NC_064643.1:387428464-388053464 GCF_023864345.2 Schistocerca serialis cubense | reverse complement strand
GTACAGTATGATATATACCACAATAATATGTGCATTTGAGGCCTTCACTGCCCAGAGCATTATGCACTTGGGTTGGTCATCTTCACTTTTGGTGTCACCCCCTACCTTGTACAGCTCTGTGCTGACCTACAGGTGTTACACTGAAACTTATTGCTCTGCTCCAAATGTTTCAGAGCATGAGTGAAATCGATCCTCCATAGATAGGCCATGGGAATGACATCCACAAGGTGAAGACTGTGTTTCTACATCTACATCCATACTCTGCAAGCCACCTGACGGTGTGTGGCGGAGGGTTCCCTGAGTACCTATATCAGTTCTCCCTTCTATTCCAGTCTTGTATTGTTCATGGAAAGAAGGATTGTCGGTATGCTTCTGTGTGTGCTCTAATCTCTCTGATTTTATCCTCATGGTGTCTTTGCGAGATATACGTAGGAGGGAGCAATATACTGCTTGACTCTTCGGTGAAGGTATGTTCTCGAAACTTCAACAAAAGCCTGTACCGAGCTACTGAGTGCCTCTCCTGCAGTCTTCCACTGGAGTTTATCTATCATCTCCGTAACGCTTTCGCGATTACTAAATGATCCTGTAACGAAGCGCGCTGCTCTCCGTT
The DNA here is from genome assembly GCF_023864345.2 of Schistocerca serialis cubense. NCBI lineage: Eukaryota > Metazoa > Arthropoda > Insecta > Orthoptera > Acrididae > Schistocerca > Schistocerca serialis. The sequence goes on along the minus strand of NC_064643.1, from coordinate 388,052,854 downwards.
GGACCTTCTCTATCTCTTCTATCAACCCTATCTGGTACGGATCCCACACTGCTGAGCAGTATTCAAGCAGTGGGCGAACAAGCGTACTGTAACCGACTTCCTTTGTTTTCGGATTGCATTTCCTTAGGATTCTTCCAATGAATCTCAGTCTGGCATCTGCTTTACCAACGATCAGCTTTATATGATCATTCCATTTTAAATCACTCCTAATGCGTACTCCGAGATAATTTATGGAATTAACTGCTTCCAGTTGCTGACCTGCTATTTTGTAGCTAAATGATAAGGGATCTATCTTTCTATGTATTCGCAGCACATTACACTTGTCTACATTGAGATTCAATTGCCATTCCCTGCACCATGCACTTCAGTACAATTTTCCTTTGTTACAACCTCTCAATACACCACAGCATCATCTGCAAAAAGCCTCAGCGAACTTCCAATGTCATCCACCAGGTCATTTATGTATATTGTGAATAGCAACGGTCCTATGACACTCCCCTGCGGCACACCTGAAATCACTCTTACTTCGGAAGACTTCTCTCCATTGAGAATGATATGCTGCGTTCTGTTATCTAGGAACTCCTCAATCCAATCACACAATTGATCTGATAGACCATATGTTCTTACTTTGTTCATTAAACGACTGTGGGGAACTGTATCGAATGTCTTGCGGAAGTCAAGAAACACGGCATCTACCTGTGAACCCGTATCTATGGCCCTCTGAGTCTCGTGGACGAATAGCGCAAGCTGGGTTTCACACAACCGTCTTTTTCGAAACCCATGCTGATTCCTACAGAGTAGATTTCTAGTCTCCAGAGAAGTCATTATACTCGAACATAATATGTGTTCCAAAATTCTACAACTGATCGACGTTAGAGATATAGGTCTATAGTTCTGCACATCTGTTCGACGTCCTTCTTGAAAACGGGGATGACCTGTGCCCTTTTCCAATCCTTTGGAATGCTATGCTCTTCTAGAGACCTACGGTACACCACTGCAAGAAGGGGGGGGGGGCAAGTTCCTTCGCGTACTCTGTGTAAAATCGAACTGGTATCCCATCAGGTCCAGCGGCCTTTCCTCTTTTGAGTGATTTTAATTGTTTCTCTATCCCTCTGTCGTCTATTTCAATATCTACCATTTTGTCATCTGTACGACAATCTAGAGAAGGAACTACAGTGCAGTCTTCCTCTGTGAAACAGCTTTAGAAAAAGACATTTAGTATTTCGGCCTTTAGTCTGTCATCCTCTGTTTCAATACCATTTTGGTCACAGAGTGTCTGGACATTTTGTTTTGATCCACCTACCGCTTTGACATAAGACCAAAATTTCTTAGGATTTTCTGCCAAGTCAGTACATAGAACTTTACTTTCGAATTCATTGACCGCCTCTCGCATAGCCCTCCTCACACTACATTTCGCTTCGCGTAATTTTTGTTTGTCTGCAAGGCTTTGGCTATGTTTATGTTTGCTGTGAAGTTCCCTTTGCTTCCGCAGCAGTTTTCTAACTCAATTGTTGTACCACGGTGGCTCTTTTCCATCTCTTACGATCTTGCTTGGCACGTACTCATCTAACACATATTGTGTGATGGTTTTGAACTTTGTCCACTGATCCTCAACACTGTCTGTACTTGAGACAAAACTTTTGTGTTGAACCATCAGGTACTCTGTAATCTGCTTTTTGTCACTTTTGCTAAACAGAAAAATCTTCCTACCTTTTTTAATATTTCTATTTACGGCTGAAATCATCGATGCCGTAACTGCTTTATGATCGCTGATTCCCTGTTCTGCGTTAACTGTTTCAAATAGTTCGGGTCTGTTTGTCACCAGAAGGTCTAATATGTTATCGCCACGAGTCGGTTCTCTGTTTAACTGCTCAAGGTAGTTTTCAGATAAAGCACTTTAAAAAATTTCACTGGATTCTTTGTCCCTGCCACCCATTATGAACATTTGAGTCTCCCAGTCTATATCTGGCAAATTAAAATCTACACCCAGAACTATAACATGGTGGGGAAATCTACTCAAAATATTTTCCAAATTATCCTTCAGGTGCTCAGCCACAACAGCTGCTGAGCCCGGGGGCCTATAGAGACATCCAATTACCATGTCTGAGCCTGCTTTAACCATGACCTTCACCCGAATCATTTCACATTTCGGATCTCCGTCAATTTCCTTCGATACTATTGCACTTCTTATCGCTATAAACATGCCTCCCCCTTCACTGTCCAGGCTGTCTCTGCGGTATACATTCCAATCTGAGTTTAGGATTTCATTACTGTTTACGTCTGGTTTCAGCCAACTTTCTGTCCCTAGTACTATATGGGTGTTGTGACCGTTTATTAATGAGCAGTTCTGGGACCTTTCTATAGACACTCCTGCAGTTTACTATTAGCACATTAATATTGTTATTCCCTGTTGCAAATTTTGCCTACTCCTACCTTGCCGCGTCTCAGGAGGCGTCTTGTCGGGCCTAGGGAGGGAATTCTCTAACCTAAAAAACCCCCATGTGCACTCCACACGTACTCCGCTACCCTTCTAGCCGCTTCCGGCGTGTAGTGCACGCCTGACCTATTCAGGGAGACCCTACATTTCTCCACCCGATAGCGGAGGTCAAGAAATTTGCACCCCAGATCTCCGCAGAATCGTCTGAGCCTCTGGTTTAAGCCTTCCACTCGGCTCCAAACCAGAGGACCGCGATTGGTTCTGGGAACGATACTACAAATAGTTAGCTCTGATTCCACCCCATGAGCGAGGCTTTCCGCCTTCACCAATTCCGCCAACCGCCTGTACGAACTGAGGATGACCTCTGAACCCAGACTGCAGGAGTCACTGGTGCCGACATGAGCAACAATTTGCAGTCGGGTGCACCCAGTGCTCTCTATTGCCGCCGGTAGGGCCTCCTCCACATCTCGGATGAGACCCCCCGGCAAGCAGACAGAGTGAACACTGGCCTTCTTCCCCGACCTTTCCGCTGTTTCCCTAAGGGGCTCCATCACCCGCCTAACGTTGGAGCTCCCAATAACTAATAAACCCCTCCCCCCGTGTGCCTGCTCGGACCTTGCTGAAGGAGCAGCCACATGTCCACTCACAGGCAGAGCGGGCGATGCCACACGGCCAGCCTCGACATTTACCCTCCGCCTCGTACGCCGCTGAACCCGCGACTCCCCTTGGGGAGAGGGTGGCCCAACCGCGCCCGGTAGCCGCAATGATGTCTCGACAGCAGGGACAGTGGGTGAAGCATGTAACACCAGACTCCCCACCGCCGCTACACTCCGAGGCAGCAGCCTGAAGACGGCTGACGGCTGACCGTGGCCATCAACACGTTCAGCTGTTCGCGAACAGTGGCCAGCTGCTCCTGCGTCCGTACACAGCAGTCACACATCCTATCCATCCTAAGGAATCAATTTACTGAAGAGAGTTAATCAACTTTTAACTAGATTGCTAATTCACTAAAGGCAGCTGATTATTGACTAAACTATGATTGCTAGCCAGTTCTTGTAGAAAACAATGAAAATAGCACTACCTGTCTCTGGACTGTATTGAAAACAAACACTGGCACTATGGTTGACTAAAGGGACTCCCTCTGACTGTATTCAAAACAAACACGAAATCTATGGAACACTATTAATAGCACTCGACAATTAAAGCTTCCTAAAAGCAAAAACACACGGAAGAAGAAGTGACAAGTAAGAAAAATACAGTTAATACTTAAATTAAGGTAGCTCGCTGCACAGCAGATGTGAAGCAGACGGCGGTTAGGACGTCATGAAAACTGCACATTACATTCATACAACAGTTGCCAATCCAATTCCAAGTCAACACTTTAGCATCAGCACTTTAAACTTAGATAGTTTGGATATCATCAGTTAGTGAGGTATGTAATCAGCCAGTTACAGTTAAATGACAGTTCAGCAAAAACACTTCTTATAAGCAAATCATTCTGTTACATTATTGGTCATAAATAACACCAAGTCCGAAAATATATTTTGCCCCCACAGGTTTTATACTTTTGGTTTTCCAAAATACGCTGTCAACATTTTTTTCCTTAAAATAATTCAGACCTCTGTTGTATGTTAAGCAATTGGTCTGTGAGGTTGAAATCAAAATTATAAAGCCCAAATTGCTCTGAAAGAGCTTGCTGTTTAAAGCCCACATTGCTCTGAAACAGCCTGCTGTTGTTAATCTTACTGTACTTGGACACTGCTGTTCACTGGAATATTTGGACTCTGGGAAGAATTAGACAAACTGCAGATTCTGGACATTCCAGAACCAGTGTCACCCATCCAGTGAACGACAAACCTGATTACTTACAAATTAACAGGTGCTTTTCACTTCTGAGGGTATTTCATGTTCACAGTAGACACTCTTGTCACTTTTTGGTTCCTATCTCACTACTTACTCAACTAAATGGAGATAACTGATTCTCCCAAATAGACATGGATGAAACATATCTGCAGTTACTGCTTGAAAAGCGTTCCAAAATACTTCTCAGCCTACACTAACATAAACATCTATCTATTGGTGTATCAAACAATGGAAAATCCAGTATGAAATGACAATATTAAGAAAAGGATACATTGCTACTCACCATATAGCAGAGATATTGAGTTGTAGAGAGACTTATAAAAATTATTAAGACTTTATTATTATAAAGTGAGCCTCCCGAAAGTAATACCTAGTTAGTTCACAACCTTTCTGAAGAGGGCATCAAACTGAAATCTGGCTGCCATTGAGAAATAACCAAAACTGTTGAATTTAAAGGCACTAAAATTATTTTGGTGAGGCTAATTACAGTGCTAGATTTATTCCTCACACATCAAAGATAAAATACTCAAAATAAAGTGTGAAATTATGTCATTAATTTTTAATACACATCATAATGTGCTTACCAAGTAAGATTATTAAGGCACTGAAATCTCATTCAGAAGAGATCATCCAGACTTTGGTTTCTCAAAAGTGATTAAGGCAAATACCAACATAGTTCTTTGAAAAAGGCGTGACTAATTTCCTTCTCCGTCCTACTCTAATCCATATTTGCATTGCATCTCTAATGACTGTGTCATTGACAGAACACTAAACCATAATTTTCCTTCCTTTTTCCTCCTTATCAGCAACGTGTCAAAGTGTAACATGCCCATTTTGCATATACTCCCTTCTTAGAAAGAGAGAAAGTAATAATGACAGGTGAAGGGTTTCTGGGAAAAAAACAACCAATGTCAAAAAAAGGCCAAGAGTGATGTTATTAGTAGAAGGGGAATAACAGATGCTCCTCTCTCTCTGTACATCACATATTCTACAAAAGCAGTAATAGTCACTGAGTTACAGGGGCAAGAAATATTGGTAGTTCCGTAAAAATGACCAACGTTGATTGACTTTCCAGCAAGAACAACCATAGTCAAATGACATTGATTGTTTTTGCTTACAATCTATAACATGCTCCACCATCTTGTGTTCTGGCCATCATCTGTTACCGTTGCGTTATAACAAAAGTTGAGAGGGATCCTGAATGCAGTGTAATTTGGCCACTTAATAGGCAGAAGAAAAAGAAGAAATGTGCTGTGATAAAAGATCATAGACTAAAAGGAGGGTATTATCAAAGTAACAAAGGCGATTCATTTCCTAAAAGAGAAATAGGAGCTGAATGCAGGAATGGTGCTTGTTAACTTTAAGGTTGTGTGTACCAAATTACAAAGCTCATGGTTCATTATTGAGCAAGTGCTTTTGGAAATTCATTTATCAGTAATCGTTGCATTTCACTTATGGTAAAGTAATATGATAGTTATTATGACTTAACTGTTGTGATACATTTGCAGGTGCAAGAGACTGAAATGCTTTTCAAGTATAGGAATTAAGGACTGAGAACAACTGGCACAATTCAATGGTATGTCATCTGAGAACAGACAGAATTCTTACCCCTCAGGACTCATCATTTTCAAATGTAAAACAAGAGAAACGTCAGTATAAAGGGAAAACTGACCTTGCATATAACCATGATGTCACCAATCCTTATAACATAATGGTTAATGGCATTGATGCATTTTCCAATGTGAAACAGGAGAGACGTCAATGTAAAGGGAAAACTGACCTTCCTTATAACTATGATGTCACCAATTCTTGTAACGTAAAGGTTAATGGCATTGATGAGGAAATGTGCCACAATGCTATGATAGCTCTACATGGTATAGCTAGAGCAAGATTAAGAAGGGTCCAGCATTCCTTAAAGTAACGGGCATTTCACTCAAGGACATGAGGGGTATGAACCATTGGAGACTAACCAAAGCTCCTGCAGCAGTTCTCATACTTATTAGAGAGCGCGCAAAGTCATTCAGGGTCAGACATTCCCACTATTCCTGCCATGATAACCCAAACAGACCAAGTGAGGTGGTGCAGTAGCTAGCACACTGGACTTGCATTTGGGAGGATGATGGATCAAGACTGTGTCCAGCCATCCTGATTTAGGTTTTCCATGATTTGCCTAAATCACTTCAAGGCAAAGGCCGGGATAATTCCTTTGAAAGGGCAAGGCCGACTTCCTTCCCTAACCAAATGGGACAGATAACCCCACTGTTTGGTCCCCTACCCTAGATCAACCAACGAATCAACCAACTCAAACAGAGTATATTTACCAGTGTGTTTGACCATGAGCCTTATGCACGAAATGTTCCTTGATGAAGCAAGACTGAATGTGCCACATGAACTTTATTTTGTGTTTTTAATTAATTTAACATTAAATTCAATACTCCCTGAACACATGCTTGTTACAAATTAAAAGTGCATCAGATCATGAAGAAAAGAATGTATTAATTCAGAAAAAAAGAGTTGCATCAAAGGAGGACAGATAAATTTTTTGAAATTAAGCATACAAACAAGCTGCTAGAGAGGGGACTTGCATGTTAATTTCATTTGACTTCACACAGAACCTACCATTGCCTCATATACTCGTATTTACCAGTGATCCTCTGCAGGCTACTCTGGTATTATATGTTTAGTGTATACGATTTGGTAGCTGTCAGTGCTACCATGTACATTTACACAGAAGCAGTAGGATGAAAGGAAGCAAAGTAGTCATGTCTAGGTTGTTGCACCCTTTTAATAGCAAAGCCATCACTGTCATTTAGTTATGCTGAGTGATAGGTTCTCTGGACAGAATAAAAATCATACAGTGGTATATTTCCAATACAAAGTAGTTCACTGCCTCCATGACAACAGTGGCAGGGGCACCAAGGGAATTCATTTTAGTGAATCATGAGATTACTGTGTTATTTTCTTAATCTGTTTTCAGTACCACATGAAGTGAAGAAAATAAGTAAGAAAAAGTATAAAAAAATCTATAATACATCACATTTCATTGAAAAAATTGTGAGAATATTGTCATTGAATTAAATGTACAACTGTAATGACAGAATCTGCTGCATTAAAGGATGAATGGAAGAAATAAGCTGTTTTGTGACAATTTTAGGCAAAAACAACCAATGTCAGCATATTTTTTGTTGTTTAAAAGGACAGTTTTAAACTTTCAATGCCAAAAACTTCAGCAAACTGTTCCTTTCCTACGAGCAAATTTACAAAAAAAATTCCAGGCTTCAATGTAACACAGAATGCACATTTGGACAGTTTATTGCTTCTCCTGAACATTTCATTTTTTTGACACTGGTTGTTTTTGTGTTCCTTTCCTATGAGCAAATTTACAAAATTTTTTCCAGGTTTCAATGTAACACAGAATGCACATTTGGACAGTTTATTGCTTCTCCTGAACATTTCATTTTTTTGACACTGATTGTTTTCATGAGAAATTTTTCAATTACTGACCAGTTGTCATGCTACCGGTACAGATGTAGCAAGTTGGAAACTCCTCCATCTGTTATGTTTTCTAATCCCATGAATAACTAATTTGTTCCTGGTGTTTTGTTATTTTATTTTCAATGTTGTTGCACATGTAATCTGTACATGAATATTCCAGAATGTTATTTAGGCAAAGTTCCACTTAAATTCATTGTTCAGTTGGTACTATTGCTGTTATTGGTTGCAATGATGCAACAGAAGTGCACTTAATTAAAAGTTACAGTTAAATGAAAATTATGTAATGAGAAAACATTACAAGCTAATCAATAAAATAGGAAGTACTGCAACCACTCATTTGAAATCAGACACTCCACTCTTTCTTAGAACATGCTTTAAATTACTTAAAAGTAATTAACTTACAAAATAATTGACATGGACAGTACAGATCACTATAAGGTTCATTGCCAATTGTCTTTTTGTTTGTTAAATTCTGAACTTCGACACTTTACATTTGTTGCTATATTTCTTCTGAATCAAACAACACCCATTACTAATTAATTATGACACTAATTAAGATTTTTCATACTTTAACATAATGTAAAATTATTTTCAAGATAGGTGCCATATTAGTAGTTAGGGTATTCCAATTGCAGAATCATAACAGGATTCCATATGCTTTTATTATTCACTAATCATCAACATTTTCTGTAAACCAAAAAACTGTCAAAATCCACACTTCATTCAAAATGGGAAACTATGATCTAGCCTAGATCAACAAATATCTGTACACCAATTCTTAAATAGGGCACTCTACCCTAAAATTGCCTGTTTGCAACTGGTGAGTAAATGTGCAACACCATTATGTCATAACATAACGTCTGCTGACAGCATTCTTACATGCAGCAGCTATGTCAGCCGGTATTGGAAAGTCCACTTTCAGATACGAACTGCATGACATCTATATAATAAGAATCTGTAGCCAGAAATTGTAGAAGATATAACTATATCGGTCAGTACGTGTCTTTGCCACAGTTGTAACAGCTCGTAAAATGTACTGCGATTCAGTTGGATCTCATGTCCTGTCATGTATCATTATTAACATAATGACAATATCTTGTAAGTATGTCACACTGTCATTTTGCGTTCAACTATGATGAGTGTAATTAATTTTGACAATGGTGTACTGCTAAGACAGCAGTCCAATACAGTGATTGACAGGATTGATTAGTGCAAACACACTTTCACGGTACAATCTCATTTAAGTGTAATGTTTTTTGCTCAACCTGAAAAACAGTGCATTACTCTGGTTAAATTTTTCTGGGACACAACAAAGTGACTAATATTGTGAAGGTTATACTGATTGCCTTTTGCCATACTGAACAATTGTTAATTATTTTGTTGAGGTTGTTTGTTGCACTAAAACTGGACAGAAAGAACTGTAATCAAGTAGGTATGTAACATTCCTCTACCCGCATTCAAAAGAAAACTGTGAAACCTGAACTGGCTATCAACAGTTAATATTTGAAAAGTGGTATAAAAAGTGACTAATATCCAGCATTACATACTGTGTGGGCTGCATTGTTGGAACTGTCCTTGTGCCAGTTGAGGGCTGACACACAAGCCACCACAAGCAACAAACCAAGTAAACTGAATAAGTTACACAGTGTCTTCTAAGGTTTTTGAGAAGGTAGTGTACACGGCCGGTAATCAGTAGTACAGAGTGTAATATTTTGTCAGACTTACATTTTGGATTCACGAAAAGAACACCAACAAAAGACGCGCAATACACAAAACTTCTGCTTTTCAGTGAGTGGTCTCCTTTAATTCTAAAATATTTACATTCTACAAGAACTTTCCCACAACATATGAATGTTAGTTTCTCTCTTTCTTGCAAAGTGGTTGGGAACCTTCCATGTTGTTATTGCCCAGTTTTCTCCCTGGACGTCTTCATTAGGTTCTTTATTTCAGGTGTTAACCCTTCAACAAAGGTCTGCAAGTAACTGACAGTTGTCCATCCTCTACATCAAATTTCTTTTCTCACATTATGAGGTTTAAAACTGAAGAAACTGCAGAAAAGTAGGAATTTATGGAAGTGGGACCTGGATAAACTAAAAGAACCAGAGGTTATATAGAGAGTTTAGAGAGTATTAGGGTACAACTGACATGAACAGGAGAAAGAAATACAGTAGAAGAACAATTGGTAACTTGGAGAGATGGAATAGTGAAGGCAGCAGAGGATAAAATATGTAAAAAGACGAGGGCTAGTAGAAATCCTTGGGCAACAGAAGAGGTACTGAATTTAATTGATGAAAGGAGAAAATATAAAAGCACAGTAAATGAAGCACGCGAAAAGGAATACAAACGTCTCAAAAATGAGATTGACAGGAAGTGCAAAATGGCTAAGCAGGAATGGCTAGAGAACAAATGTAAGGATGTAGAAGCATGTATCACTACGGGGTAAGATAGATACTGCCTACAGGAAAATTAAAGAGACCTTTGGAGAAAAGAGAACCACCTGTACAAATATCAAGAGCTCAGATGGAAAACCCGTCCTAAGCAAAGAAGGCAAAGCAGTAAGATGGAAGGGGTATATAGTGTTGACAGGTGTGAAAATTACCGAACGATCAGTTTAATAAGTCACTGTTACAAAATACTAACACGAATTCTTTACAGACGAATGGAAAAACTGGTAGAGGCTGACTTTGAGGAGGATCAGTTTGGATTCTGTAGAAATGTTGGAACACGCAAGGCAATACTGATCCTACGACTTACCTTCTTAGAAGACAGGCTAAGGAAAGGCAAACCTACATTTCTAGCATTTGCTGCAGACTTAGAGAAAGCTTTTGACAATGTTGACTGGAATATTCTCTTTCAAATTCTGAAAGTTGCAGGGGTAAAATACAGGGAGCAAAAGACTATTTACAATTTGTACAGAAACCAGTTACAAGAGTTGAGGGGCATGAAAGGGAAGCAGTGGTTGGGAAGGGAGTGAGACAGGGTTGTAGCCTATTCCCGATGTTGTTCAATTTGTATATAAAGCAAGTAGTAAAGGAAACAAAGGAAAAATTTGGAGTAGGAATTAAAATCCATGGAGAAGAAATAAAATCTTTGAGGTCTGCCAACATCATTGTAATTCCGTCAGAAACAGCAAAGGATCTGGAAGAGTAGCTGAACAGAGTGGGAAGTGTCTTGAAAGGAGGATATAAGATGAACATCAAGAAAAGCAAAATAAGAATAATGGAATGTAATCGAATTAAATCAGGTGATGCTGAGGGAAGTAGATTAGGAGATGAGACACTTAAAGTAATAGTTTAGACAAGAAGAGAATAGAAGCTTTCAAAATGTGGTGCTGCAGAAGAATGCTGAAGATTAGATGGGTAGATCACATAATTAATGAGGAGGTACTGAACAGAATTGGAGAGGAGAGGAATTTGCGGCACAAATTGACTAGAAGAAGGGATTGGTTGATAGTACACATTCTGAGTCATCAAGGGATCACCAATTTAATACTGGAGTGAGGCGTGGAAGGTAAAAATTGTAGAGGAAGACCAAGAGATGAATACACGAAGCAGATTCAGAAGGATGTAGGTTGTAGTAGTTATTCGGAGATAAAGAGGCTTGCACAAGCATGGAGAGCTGCATCAAACCAGTCTCAGGCTGAAGAGCACGACAACATAATGAGGTAACCTGCATACTATCCTCACCAGGCTGGATTCTTCTAAAGGATTATCTAATATTGCCAACCTTCCATCTAAGATGCCATTTGTTATACTTCTTATAACTATACCAGCAACTATTATAGTATTCTGGGTCTAACAATTCTAAAATCAGTTTCACCTGTGTGCCTGAGCACCAAAATTTCTTCCTGAAAATCATCCTGGATCTAAAACCTTCTGAATGAGCCATTCACCACTCTGCCATGTCCCCCATCAAGTAACTAAATGTGAAATCAATTTTCTTATGATCTTCCCACTTCCTGGGCAATGATCTAGAAAATACTTGCACGAAATAAGTAGAGTGCACATTCCCGGCAGTTCTATTCAGGGTGTACATAAAGTCCACGAACACTTTCAACTACTTATTCAGGGTGTATACGTGGACAAGGAAAAAAAAAAATTCCGGATTTTTCCCGGATTTCCTGGTTAAAAACTCACTTTCTCCCGGATGAAAACACACTTTTTCTGTGTTATTAAGTGACAGTATATTTTCCCTTGGAACTGTAAAACTTATCAATCCTTTGAATGGTTATGTTTTTATACACGGCGTAGAATTTCCCGGCACTTTAGAAACCGAAACTCAGGGAAGAAAACTCCTTTTGGAAAGATTTTTGTTGTGCAGCAACATGTACGCGTATTTCGTATTACGAAAGTATAAATTCGAATTCCACCGAACACCACATGTTAGTTTCCGAACCATTGTAATTGAGATTACGATATGCTTTTTGCTATGATGCAGGAAGCCCGTATGTTCGTACGTGTAAAACATTAAAAGATCTTACATTATGTCATAAAAGAAAAGGAACGTCAGAGGATACTCCAAGAGCATCGGAATTTCGTGAACCATACTAAAATGGGACATTTGAAGTGCATTCTTAAAGAGCACATTCGTATATCTAGATTCCCAATGAAGCAGTCCTCAACCTGGTATTAAGCTTTTGAGTGTGGGTTTCGGGATGTAAATTTTCTTTGAATATCAGTACTGTGTCCACAGCTCGTGGTCTCGCGGTAGCGTTCTCGCTTCCCGAGCACGGTCCTGGGTTCGATTCCCGACGGAGTCAGGGATCTTTCCTGCCTCAAGATGACTGGGTGTTGTTGTGTCGTCCTCATCATCATCATTCATCCCCATTACGGTCGGAGGAAGGCAATGGCAAACAACCTCCACTAGGACCTTGCCTAGTAAGGCGGCGCGGGTCTCCCGCGTCGCTCCCCTAAGCTCTGTAAAGAAGTATGGGACTCATCATCATCACCAGTACTGTATTAACTAATTTTTGATTCTTTATTGTAGCATAATGCCATACGTGCTGTTGTTTTGTTGTTGTTGTGGTCTTCAGTTCTGAGACTGGTTTGATGCAGCTCTTCATGCTACTCTATCCTGTGTAAGCTTCTTCATCTCCCAGTACCTACTGCACCCTACAACCTTCTGAATCTGCTTAGTGTATTCATCTCTTGGTCTCCCTCTACGCATTTTACCCTCCACGCAGCCTTCCAGTACTAAATTAGTGATCTCTTGATGCCTCAGAACATGTCCTACCAACCGATCCCTTCTTCTAGTCAAGTTGTGGTACAAACTCCTCTTCTCCCAATTCTATTCAATACCTCCTCATTAGTTATGTGATCTACCCATCTAATCCTCAGCGTTCTTCTGTAGCACCACATTTCGAAAGCTTCTACTCTCTTCTTGTCTTAACTATTTAGCGTCCATGTTTCTCTTACATACATGGCTACAAGCCATACAAATACTTTCAGAAACGACTTCCTGACACTTAAATCAATACTCGATGTTAACAAATTTCTCTTCTTCAGAAACGCTTTTCTTGCCATTGCCAGTCTATATTTTATATCCTCTCTACTTCGACCATCACCAGTTATTTTGCTCCCCAAATAGCAAAACTCCTTTACTACTTTAAGTGTCTCATTTCCTAATCTAATTCCCTCAGTATCACCAGACTTAATTCAACTACATTCCATACGTGCTAGAAAATGAAAATGTGCACCTGAAATGCAGCGAACAGTTGAAATTTGCCAATAGTGAGGAATCAAACATTTCGTTTCGAATACATTGACTGCCTCAGCGTAAAAAGTTAATGAAGGTCAAATTTCTGTAGCAAACCGACAAAAGTAACTTCATTATTCTACAACGCGATTAATGCACGACTGTCAGAAAAGTGGAAATAAAATAAAATCTGAAACTAATAATGTGTATTAGCCTTCTGTAATTACGTGACTGTATTTTAATTCACTTCATAGCTCCTGGCCACAGAAATCCATTTTGTTTTCATTTGACGTGAGAGCAGTAAACGAAGAGGAAACAGCAAAATCACCAAATGTAAACACGTGGAGACTACACACTTGGATTCGGGAGGACGACGGTTCAATCCCGTCTCCGGCCATCCTGATTTAGGTTTTCCGTGATTTCCCTAAATCGCTTCAGGCAAATGCCGGGATGGTTCCTTTGAAAGGGCACGGCCGATTTCCTTCCCCATCCTTCCCTCACCTGAGCTTGCGCTCCGTCTCTAATGACCTCGTTGTCGACGGGACGTTAAACACTAATATCCTCCTCCTCCTCCTCCACTACACACTTGCCCAGTGTAACTCAAGACTGCTCTGCACATCAGCCTCGGATCTACGATATTTCCGAACCGGGACAATACTAAGATAGTAGCGCCCCCCGCCTCCCTCGAGCGTTTGAGATACGACGTCAAAAATTTAAATATGTTCATTTTGTAGCGCACATCTTTCTGAAGAGTCTGATACATAAAACATATCTGTGGTCTTAAGTGTGCCAGAGTGCAATGCCACCCCTCTTCATACAGCATTCTTCTATCGCACGTCACTGTATTTCGCTCCGTGGAATTGAAACGTGTATATTTTGTACTGGATGCCATCAAACTATATTCAGGACAGTGGAAATGAAAATGTCCTGTGGTACCTCTCCTGCTCCCAGTCGCGCGGTTCGACATTGTGCCCTTCATATATATATATATATATATATTTTTTTTTAAATTATTAACTTGCAATTAATACTGGATGGGATTATATGTAACCGGGAGAACAAGAACTCTTCAGAAAATTTGCACTCTTTATTGCCTGTTAGCTAATAAGTTTCTGTTTTGGGTGACATAAAATTAAATACAGGATACATAAACCAGTAAAGACAACAGACAAGCAAGACATTTCTTCAATCCTTAGCTCCTAGCATTGTTTGATCTCTAATCTTGCTACAGCTTTACATGGCGTGCTTTCCTTTTTGCGAAAGAATCTGTTACCTCATCAAAGTTCGTCAAACATTTTGCTACATGAAAAATCGAAATATCAATCTCATCGTTCCATAAAAACACGGGAGAACTGCCGGATATCAGTAACGTCCTGCCAAGATATTTCGGCGCAGAGTCTTCTGGCCATCTGCAGGTGAGTGCCACTGTAGTAGTACATCACAACAATCTCGTCATGATTAATTCTGGAACTACTCCTGCCTTTGTCAAAATTTATTCGCCGGTTAACTTCACTAACCCTGCCAGAATCACCGGTTTAGTTATCCCTGATTATTCTCTGGTTAGGCGATGTTATGTTCGTACAAACCACTTTCCGCGCTACTTCCAGAATAGAAGTTAAGCGGCTGCTAGACCGGGACTGTACAACTGGCCCTTACTGGCGTAGCGGCCTAGCCAAAAATTTTCTGACAAAATTTCATTTTCTTGGCTACACTGAGAAGATAATAAGTAATCTATCTTGCTCGTTATTCCTGTCAGTCGTTTATTTCCTCTCTGGTAGTCTGAATCTATGGATTTCAATAGTAATTATAACAACGCTGATCATTCGCAAATCCAGTCAACCACATAATCAGACAGCGGTTCGGCTTTACTCCGCTCAGCTCGTATAACCCGTGAATTGCCCCCTCTGTTTATTGATTGTATAGCCACTGAATTGCTATTTATTTATTTATTTAATGGGATAATAATAATTATTAAAATGTGGCAATTGTATTTAAGCATTGATTTTACTCTTTCGATTGTTGCGAGTCAGTGATAGTGCAATGCTGCTCGCTTTGGAAAATACACATTTTATAAGAATTATTTGGTCCAGGAAACACTTTTGCGATTTACACGGTATTCGCGTAATTGTACTGATTAAAAGTTATCGTTTCCGAAAGATGCAGGTTCGATTAAAGCTGTGTGCACTTTTGCGCGTATAATGAAAATATTCATAACACGTCGCGTAACAAAAAGAAACATGCGAATCACAACCATGATCAAACGAAGAAAATATATGATAACATAAATGTTCTTCGCTGTTATTCAGGACAGGGATATTTGTTTTGAATAAATTGTATTTATCTTCTCTCTCTCTCCTTTTCACAGCCTTTATACCTTCACATCGATTAAGGGACTTTTCCTTCTCTACCGACCAGTACGCAAACAAAATTCAGACTCAACAAAATGTCTTACATCGAATTATTACATGCTTAACCCTTAACAATCATATATAGTTTCGTAGTACAAACAATGATAATGTCTTCCGTGCACTAGAAAGTCTTTGATACACTGAGCACAAAAATGAAAATAATAAAATTATAATTACATTTTTAATATCATGAATACTTCTTTAAATCATGAAAATAAGGTTTGACATTGTCATAATATTAATTTTGATCGTTGTAGCACTACATTGCCCCCTTTGGATGTAAGGTTTGACTGGACATCCAAGCAGGCTTATTTTCCTTGTCTGTTCTGTTTAAAGTTCACTGTGTTCTTTCACTTGGAAGCATGTGCTTTGTTTACTTTTGAGTCTCAGGGATTTTGAGTTACGCTCCCCCATTCAGGCAAAGGCCAATGGGAAAAACCCCGGAAAAAGACCACGGCGGAGCGAGCACATCTTCCATACCCTCTTTTTTTATTTTCAACATTTGAATATTCACTTCATATGATATTTAATAATGGTACAATTTCATTATAGTGCTGCTGGTGACGACGGCTGGCGACTTGGTGTACTGCAACACTGATGTCTCGCCCCATCAAGTAAGTCTGCGATGACGTGGCAGGGTGCGGCAAGGGATGACGGATGTCGTCGCTGCAGTATGCGGCCCTCACCGACATGTGTGCTCAGTATCCCAGCGTACAGTCACATGAAATTCAAACAGCAGTATCAGTTCCTTAAATTAACATTTAAATTGCATCATCATATTTCACGCACTCTTTCACTCAACAAGAAGAAAGTTTTTTTTTTTTTTTTTTTTTTTTTTTTTTTTTTTTTTTTTTTTTTTTTTGAGGTGTTCGACTGTTTGTGAGTTTCTTTATAATGATGCAAGTCCATTCGTCCTTCCGACGTAACTGACTATCTGCAATTAAAGGTTCATGTAATTCCGTTCCAACATTGATTCAGTTCTGCAACGGGTTTAATGATATAGTCAGTAGCAGTTCTTAACACTGTTACGACTCACCACTGTTGCTGACTGATCAATAAAAACACTTGCTCTTGAGTTTTAGTTTGCATGGAATGTTATATCCACGCATGTGGTCCCAATAACACTCTGAATGCTTTGCATTACTAAACACTCGTAGCACAAAATTTGAAAACGAAATCATGGTAACACAACGCACTCATTGAGCGTCCACTTTTGTGTTAAATTCCACTCTTTCGCCAGTGAAATAAAGTTCGTACGCGTAGAGGATAATGTTCACAGGAAGTCTTTCAGTCATGGACAACATCTTGTTCGACCTGATTTATAGCTCATGAAAGTCCGAGCACTAACTTACGGTGGAAAATTTGTTAAACCTATAAGTAACTTGCGTAAACTTTACATGTTGTAAGTGTATCCTTTACACAGCCTGGAAAAAAAAAACTGCTCACCCTAGTGAGTTCAAAATAGTTAACAATCAACAAAATGAAACATTTATTTTCTAAAGTCACTATATCCTACTGTTGTGTGAAATATGCAGTTCTGTTCACTGTTCGTAGTTTCACACGCATAAGTTCCTGAAAATTTACTAAATCTCAACAACTTTGTATTATGTTTGATTAAGTGTCTTAGGGTGGAATCATCTAAAAGCAATTCTTCTTCTCCTTGCTGCAGCTCGGCGTCCTCTTCTCCGTCGAACTGGAGCTGAAATTTTCTTACAACTAATTGGTATTCTGAGAGTCTCTTCCTCCAAGCAGTACTGATGCTTCCAATGTTGTATGTTCCTATTCTCCCACACGCCACATCACAGTGTGTCCATGAAATACTTATACACTAGTCCATTAATTAATAATTGTCACTTAGCCTACTCGCACAGTACTTGAGTCTTTGATGTTTGACTTCACCTTATTACGACACACGTAAAATGTCATCTACTGTACTTAAGATACATATCTTTTCAAGTCTTTGTGATTGTATAGTCCTTTCTGTCTATTTGAGTTGGGATAGACCAAGAAATAACTATTTTTATGTGGTGTACCTAAGATCACAAATGGTCCTGAATATAACGGAAACCACTTCTTTATTTTTCTCTTTAATAATGACGACTTCGGATAATTCCTTACTGACACCATATCTCCCACGTTAAATTGTTGAGTATTCTGTAGTCTCCGGTTGTGTGATTCTTGCCGTTTCTGTGCATTCTCGTATAGTGTGACCAATGCTTGTCTAACTTTGTCCTCCCAGTCTTCCGGTTCGGTATTTAGTTTTGGAAGTGGGTTGACCCAACTATTGTCCTCTTTTGTTTTTAATGTGAGTTCTGCTGGAGTAAAACCTGTCGATAAATGTGGTATGTAGTTTAAAAATTGGTTTTATATTTTGTTTCTCTAAGAATTTCTTCCAGGTAACACTCGTAAAATTTGAGGCATTGTCAGAGAGCAATGTTTCTGGCATTCCGAAATAAGGTATGTAATCATTTTCCAATCGGTTTATTATCATACACTCATAAGCATAGTCTGCCTCATGCAATAATGGAGGTGATAAAACCTATTTTCAGAGACTTAGCAGCACCTGAACTGTTGAAAAAGTGTATTCACGGAAAAACTCAAAACCCCAATGAAAGTGTAAATAGTGTTATATGGTCGAGAATACCCAAGACTGTATTTGTTGGAATAGAAACACTTCACTTTGGTGTGTATGATGCTGTTGCGACTTTCAATGATGGCAACATTGTAAGGTGCAAGGTATTTAGAAATATGGGAATGAAGATAGGTTCTAACATGGTACGAGCGATGCTTGCTTTAGACAAGGAACGCCTTCGGGCTGCAGACAGGGCTGTAAAGAGTCTAGAAATACAAGCAAGAGTAAACAGGAGGAGGAACAAGAGGAAGCTGGAGGAGGAGCTTGCAGAGGATGAAGATAATCCATCCTATGGACCTGGAATGCACTAAAAAGTTAATCCAATCTTTGTCGCTCGATTCCCAAAACTTTTATTTTCTCATACTAATTACATGTTTTCTAAGGATCTTCCAAACACATTTGTTTTAAACTTTCAGTAAATGTTACACAGTACCTTCTGCATAATTTAACACAGCCTTTTTCCAAAAAACTGTATATTTTTGAATATATAAATAAAAAATTGCAAAAAATGTTGTGAATTTTCATTACAATTTAAAAAAAAATCATCTTTAATAACTGAACTAAAATTTTGTAAAATCCCTGTGTTAAGTTGTAGCCCATATTCCAATAAATAATCTGTAAAAAGTTCAACTTCCTACCTCAAATACTTTGTGAGGAAAGATGTAATTTATAAGCGTTATTTTAACATTGCAAGTATAGGGCGTTCCGGAGCCCCTTAAACTAACATTAATTTACGAAAAGTGAAGTGCAATATAATGAACTATGGATTCGGTCGAAGCTTACCAATACAGGGACAGAATGTTAATACCTGCTACGACTGTGAAACTCTTATATTGTCTCTCTGGTAATGACAAAAGTAAAACTACAGATTTGTGGCTCCCCCTCAATTTATATTCTATTACTGAATATTTTTTGTTAGATAACAACAATCTGGTATGCTTCAGTCCCTTTTTATATATTTTACAATTTTTAATAGTACTGGAAACGCAACAATTACATGAGCTTTCAGTTTACTAAAACACATTTTGTGCATCACAGTCGGCAATAGTGTGTACCATCTTTTTCATGCAGGTATTAAGCAGCAACCGTACGTCTAGTTAGTTGAGACATTACTACACATAATGATACAGAAGCCCGGTTTAATGAACTCACATTCAAAAATTTTAAGAAGAATTTAAATACCTTAATCAGATCTGGAAGGGACTGCAGAAGCTCTCCACCTGTGTGCTGCTTTCTGCTGCTACTGTTTGGCCCTCTGTGCCTTTGCAGATGTGTTGAAGTGCCTTATCCGGATGAAGGTTCTGGTTTTAGCGTACACTGTGATGACCTCTTGAGGAATAGTTGGAAACTTCCCAATTAAAAGTCTCGTCAGGTTGCTGATCACATTGCCGTCTTTACACAGACTGCTGCCATGAAAATTTAAAAAAAGCACCTCTAATTGCTTAACAACAATAAACCACTCATCTGAAGGGATGATTAAGCCATCACGAGACAGTTTCTCAATCCACCCAGAACTTGCATGGTCTTTCGACACTTTGTGTGTCTTACCACTAGGATGACCGAGTGATTTGTCAATGGAGACGCACCTGGAGGCAATATATCCAGCGATGTAGCGGAGACCTTATAGAGAACACTCTGAATCTTCTATCAAAGGTGGAACAATTAAGTCATGTAGTGTAATGTCCCTCATTTGTTGATCACCTTCTATCATTGACAACGCTTCCTCAATGCCCGGCACAAGTCCTGTAAACAGGTTGGAAGTCGAATAATTTGTATCAGTTTCCGCTGAGACTGGACAAGAACTTCGTAACTGAATGTCAGCAATACTTTTGTTCATAACTAAAATACGCAAACGGCCTTTAAATTCCACTGGTAAGGGAAGTTCATAGGCTCTGCCAATTGCTGTTATCTGGGAAAATAAGTTTTCAAGGCAGTCTTGGTTGAACCTCGAGGTCAATACATACTTCAAACCGTAGCCATGTTTTAAATCCGAAAAACAACCCAGCAGTGAGTAATCCCTTTTGGAAAGGAAGTAAAGTTTTATGATTTCCCACTCTCATTTTTTCACAGACGGAGTAGAATCTGCGAAGAACTTCCTCCTGCGTCTCCTTACGCAATCCAAAAGCACTTGAAATTGGTCGTTTGCCGACAGATACCCTCGAATTCATAACATCAGAAGTGTCGTTCTCCAATTTGAAGAATTCTGCCGTGTCTTTTTCTTCAGGCATTACAAAAGAAATTGCTTCTGATACAGTGTTGGAAAAGAGTTGGCAAGCAAGATGAACGCGCTGTCGATCTCTTCCACAAACTGTCAGATGATGAGCAGTAAGCTTAGGGCACAGTTTCAGTTCTCCATTATCTTTCGACAATAGCTGCTCGATTACGCGCTTTGTTATCGTTCTTCCGTCACTTAATGAGAAACCATCATCTAAAAGGTGGTTTCTGAGAAGTTTCACCATATGTGGTACATCAGCAAATACCCAAACACGTTTCGTTTCATCATCTGGGTTGGTGAAGCACGTGTTTGTGTAGTCGATGTGGAATTCCTTCCACACTTTCCCATTTTTACCCCCCAAATCAGAAACTATACCAACTACGACAAATCCCACTTTCTGCGTCTCTCTGACGATACTGATCAGTGAATCCCGATTCATCGTAGTATCAAAGTTATAATATACAGGCTGCTTCCAGGTTCCAGACAAACCACGTTCCATAACAACCTGTACCTGGCCATGTGGTCCGTATATGGTGTCAAGTTTCTTGGTCGTAGCATATGCGACTGTCCACATTCATTTCGTCAAAGCTTAACACACACAGCTTCTCTGCTTGACTTAAGTTTGTTGCTTGCTTATTCATTAAGTACAAAACATTAGTCAAAATTCCGGGAACACAACGAAAAGAATTGGATATGCATCGTTTTAACGTAGAAAATCCAGGTAATGGTACTCCCATTACATTTCTTAAATAAATATAAGTTTTTCTGGACAGAGAGCGCAGAAGCAAGGCTTTGCTTATATCTTCCTGGGTCAAATGGGTGCTCTTCTTTGATTTCAGAAGACATTCAATTTGTGGGCGTTCGTGAACACTTTTTTTAAAACTTGGTGCACTTTGTCACTTTAGTACTTCGTTGATACTGAAGGCTTTGGCATAGCTTTCTCTGTCTGATTAATGCTTGAGCCAGTAATTTGTATCTCGTTCTCAGCGTGTTGTTTGCAGCTATCAAACGCTTATTTTTTTCTGTCTGTAGCGATAATTTCTTATGAAGCCTCTTCATTTCATCCTCGATGCGGCCTTTTTCTGTTTCTGTGCTTTGATCCACTTTTTTTTCTTCGGTGACAGTGAAGCTAGTCTGTTAAGTGCACGTTTACGTGTTTCACGATCTTTCCTTGTCATTTCTTTCTTGGACCCATAGAATTAGTTGTAGCAGTATTGGAATCAACCTTCTCTAGTACTCATTCAAATAACTCTTGTAGTCACTCCTCCAAACTAGTCAAAGCATATGGGGCATCAAAATCTCTATTTTGTTGTAGAACCTCTGCTCAGACGTGTATATCTGAAATTTGACTATGTATACTTTTAAATTCCTGGGTGAATACTTCCTCTATATGTTTAATCTTATCATTTACCTCTTTAAACTGTTCCTGAACCTCCCTCCTGACAAGCTGCTCAACTTGTAGCCCATAAATTTGATAATGTCTTACACATTTTATCTACTGTCACAGCTGCCAAAATGGACTGGAACCTTGTGGTTGGTTATGGTGCGACACACACTGTGTACGATCTGTCACCCTGAAGCATATGTGTCAACTTCACTTCTTGTTTTCGTGTTCCTGCTTCGCAGAGCCATGAGGTGAGACTTTTCAGTGGGGCAGGTGCTTTAAGTATAGTGTTCATGGCTATAGTTACGGGTTGTAACTCAGTCAACAACTTCACTAGTGATCTGTCACCCTAATGCTCCTCCTGATATCTGTTACCTTGATTATTTTCTTAAAGTCACTCTCTCAAATTTTCCTGATGCTGTGAAATTGCTATGCAGTGCCACTCCTTGTACCGTGGGGCATACTTCTCCTTCTGCAGAGGGTCGTGGGTTGCAGCGGAGCTCACATCTGTGCCAACTCACTACAAAATGACATAGCTGCCTTTTATCTTTTAACTTCTTTCAACTGTCTCTGGGATTCTCATTGCAGGTAGTGCCTCTTGTTCTCTGCCTTCCAAAACACTGCCAGGCAGAAATACCAAATCATAAGCGGCCCATTCACAGCAGGTGGATGCGCCCAATCGCTGTCGCGTGTTGTTGACATTCTGTGGTTGCGCTGCTTGCTCCGACTCTGTACACTGACCAAACTAGTGCATGCACAGTAGATAGTTCCTACAAGGTAGCTACCTAAATGATGTTTTTTCATGAATGGTCTTCATCTGATTGCAAGGACGAGGCACAACAACTGTTACACCAGAACTTCAATCTGTGCAAGATACTAAATGATATAAATCAGTTTTTGATAATTCTTCTGCGTTACAACAAAATCTCAACCTTGACTGCAATTTGCGGTGAACAGATCTGACATAATGAATAGTTCTCAGTAAGTCACGACAGGTGTGTGCAATGCTTGCACATATCACTTAATCAGAAGTGACAGTTCTCAACTCTGATCTTTACCTGTTCTGTTGTTTTCATTCTTGCAAGCCTCCTTTTCTCTGAGACTTCCAAGGCACCATCAAGCTGTGATGCCAAAGCTTAAGCGAGCCTTCACAGCAGGTAGAGACATGCTGTCACCGTGGTGCCTTGATAATATCTGGAACCAGCAGCTTTTGCATCCCACCTGTACATTTGTTAAACCAAAGCATGCACAGTGGAATGTTTCGCACTTAAAACTACCCAAACTATGTTTCCAGTTAACATTAATATCTTCTGCCAGCTTAAGACGATAAAGTTGAAACACGATGATCCGAAGAATCACACACGAAGTGAAATTTCTGCTGTCATTATGAGGAATACGCACATTATATAGGTTGTACGGAGCCATGAGAGAGAGCATTCTTCAGTTATCAGAAACTTCAGGTGAAATCTTTCTCTACACACAATATCACAAGCTGCAATTAAATCAAAAATATGGAGGACATTTTTTAGCTTTCTTGAAAACCTGGTTCAATAAATGCTGAGAGATCGATGACTTGATCTGTACAACTACGACCTGTTCGAAAACCAGCTTGTTCAGCAGGGATGTTTTCCATAGTTTTGCTCTAAATTCCACGTAGAATCAGTGTTTCCAACAGGTTATAGCAAGAATTACGGAGAGCTATAGGACAAAAAATTTCTGCATTATCTGTTGGTTTTCCATATTTAGGGATCCCTTTAGTCTTTTGGAACGCACCTTGTCTCCATAATGCTGTTGAAGAACACTGCCAGCCACTGTTTAGCACGAGGACCATTATTTAATAAAAATTTGTTATGCACTCCATCATGCCCACAGACTTTCCCAGCTTCTATACTTACATGGTGCTGGCTATTTCTGCATTTCCAATGTTTCATTAACTCAGAAACTATAAGCATTTGAAATAACACATCAATATTTTATATGTTGAACCCACCAAAGGGGGCACACTACTGCTGTTAACATGCTCATTAAATATGAATAAACTGTATACGAAAGTAAAAAATTGAATCTCCACCACACCATTTTATGCACAACTTCATCACATTCTCATCCTTCCTGTAATCTTAATGTCTTCATGTTCATTAAATTGTTGGTGCTAACATCACCATTACGACCATCGATTTTATAACAACATTCTGCTTTCTTTGGATGTTCATTAAATCTGGTAGAGTGCAAGTTTATTACTGGATGGAATTTCCTGCAGACAGAAAAAAATAAATTAGAACAGAATAAAATGTGATATTCAATCGCTCATATTTCAGTTACACAGTGTTCTCTAAGGTTTTTGAGAAGGTAGTGTACAAGACAGGTAATAAGTTGTAGAGCATGTAATATTTTGTCAGAATTACATTTTGGATTCAAGAAAAGAACACCAACAAAAGTGCATGAGGCACTTGCTGTTAAAGATAGTTCAGTATATTTTTTGTTTTTATTATTAAGAAAAGCATTTGCCATGCTATACTTTTGCTTAAGTGGGGGTGTTATGGAACTGGAGGAACTGCCCTAGGGTTCATTTCCTTCCAGCAAATAGGAAGCAGGAGATTGTCGTGTCGACAAAAAAACAGAGAACAAATATGAATCTGACCCAAGTGCTGTAAAGTGAAGGGTACCACAGGGTCTGTTTGAGGTCATCTGTTTCCTTAAAACATGTGCCACTAAATATCACATATGATTTATTTTATTTTCTTCTGTTTGCAGTTGAGTCAAACCTTATGTGAAAGACATGGAAAGAGTGTAAGATTCAGCAAATAAAGGTCCTGAGTTCAAGTCTCGGCCCGGCACAGTTTTTAATCTTCCAGGGAGTTTGATTCAGCAAATAAGTTAGGGGGTAAGCTTGTTGGTTACAGAATACAGAACACATTCAATAAACATTTCTTTCATGGGTTACAAATATCAGAGAAATACTTATTCAGCAGAAACTTGTTTTTTGAAAGTACGACATTCCATCAGGTAATAAAATCTAGCAAACATCCAAAGAATGCAGAATGCTGTTATAAACTTTACGGTTGTAATGATGATGTTGGCACCAAAAATTTAATGAGCATGAAAACACTAAGATTATAGGAAGGATGAAGACAGGAAGAAGTTTAACATTTCAATTGCGTCATGTCACGAACTTCTGACACAGTGTCTTGGAATGCATTATTGCTGCCAAGTTTGTACCACGGCTCATGAGTCAAGACCTGAAAGACCTTTGCCTCGCAATCTGTGAACAGTTTTGGATCACGCAAATGAGAATGAGACATTCCTTAAGAGTGTCGTAACTAGTGATGAGACATGGGTCTACAGTTATCACATTGAGACCAAGGTTCAATCTCCACAGTGGCTCTGGAAAGGTTCTCAAAGACCATGCTGATAGTTTTCTCTGACTCTGAAGGATTAGTTCATCATGAATTTGTGCCACAGAGACAAACTGTTAATTGATAGTACTACTGGGACATGTTGCGACTGCAAGAAAATGTGAGAAGGAAATGGCTTGAAACATGGCAAGACAATTCACGACTCTTGCATCACGATAACGCACCCGCACATTCATCCCTGTTGGTGCGTGACTATTGCACAAAAAACGGAAATGCTGTACTGCCTCATCCCCCATACTCTCCAGACCTGGCTCCTACAGACCTTTTATTTATTAACAAAGTTGAAAATCCCATTGAAAGGACGAGTATTTGCAATGATTGACTAGATAAAAGAAAATTCGCAGATGGCGCTTCAAGCGATCCAGCAAGAGGCATACCAAGACTGCTTCCAGAAGTAGAAAAGGCGTTGGGAGTGGTGTATCAATTGAGATTATTTTGAAGGAGACCATGCACAACATGTAAAAGATAAGCGTACAAAAATTTTGTAGACAAAGTTATGGAATTTTTTGAACAGACTTTGTACAGAATATGCATCTATGATGATGATGGCAGAAAACTTAGAGATGGAAGAATGGTGAGCTTGCAGAGATGGGCCTGGCTAAAGTGCAAAATACATCAACACCTTCAAAACATTTAATATTAAACATAGATTAATGATGCATCAAAGCTAGCTTTTGACCTGTTAACACATCCTCTACCTGCCATCCTGACAGCTTATCCTAATACTTAGACCATCAAATGTCTCTCCAAACACACAGCACCTTCTGTCGGT
Organism: Schistocerca serialis cubense; assembly: GCF_023864345.2. Lineage (NCBI taxonomy): Eukaryota > Metazoa > Arthropoda > Insecta > Orthoptera > Acrididae > Schistocerca > Schistocerca serialis. Next base: position 388,026,538 of record NC_064643.1, on the reverse strand, counting down.
GCAATGTGTACACCCTCCCCTGGCAGTAAAGACTGCATGCTTATTTTACTGGAACTCTAGTCTGTTCTCATTTAATCCTCAGACATCCGCACCTCTCACATTTACCATGGCCTTCCTGTACAAATAGAAAGATACAAGAATAGGGATTAGTGTGAAGATACAGCCACACTGTTGGTCCCCCTTAATTACAAACAGCAGAAAGTGACAATCACATGGAGGGTCATACAATTTTCTTAGGGTCAGCTACTACTTCTGGAATCCCACACGCGCAGTGCTCCACAGAAGCCACCCCCCCCCCTCCCCCAAACTCTGCTATGTAGAGCTCACTGGCATTTCAAGGTGCAGTCTTCAGACTAGCTACTACCTCTAAATCCCACTCACTACAAACAGTTTTAGAAAGAACTGTTTTATACAAATTTTTGTCTAAAATTTTTAAAATGGTTCTTGCAATTTAAATTTTATATTATTGCAACCGACACACACACACACACACACACACACACACACACACACACACTCTCTCTCTCTCTCTCTCTCTCTCTCTTTCTCTCTATCTATTGGTTCCACTTAAGACCCTGTAACTGTGATCTGCATATGGTCCCTTGCAACAAGAGGTTCCACTACAGTGAATGAATGCTGTGTCATAACATTGTGTATGCCACTCACTGTTAAGAGATGTTTTACATTGTGACAAGGGAGGATGGGGAGGTGGATAGTGGTAAGCCCTGGGTTGTAGAAACCTTCTCTCTGTTTTAAATATATGATAGAACAAGATTACTGCTCATATTAAAAGATTTATTAGCTGCCACTATTTCTGTCAGTTTTTTGTGGGTGAGCAATGAAGACCATTGTCTGAAAGCTTAGGTGTGATTCCAGTCTTGTTTGCATGTGTTGACAGATCAAAAGCTTCCATTTATGCTACTGATGTTAAAAAAGAGCTCTTGGAAAATTGTCGTAATGTAGGCTTCAATCCTATGACAAATTTATTCTTTTATGAATGCCATTTTATAACATACAGATGGCCTTATATATAAATATGAACTCATTTCACATGTGCAGTCATAATTTAATTCACATTTTGGTCAACATCAATTATTATATATCCAATATCAAAGAAGAGAGATTACAAGTGGAAATAATAGTCACACTGAAAAGGACATCACATACAAGAGAAACTGTACAAGTGTGCAAGTACACAAACACACTGGTTTTCCAGCAACATTTTGCATTCATTAAACAGTCTTACAACTTTACACATTTCAACCTTATACATCACAACTCATTTAGACTTTATCACAAAGGTATCTCATTTCATCTGAAGACTGAGAACAAAATAATAACTGACTGGTGCTTTAAATACTTCTGGGTGTTTAATTGGTGAAACTTGGTTTACATGAAATAACCATCCTACCTTCAGAATGATTTTTACAACAGAAAATGTCTCAACATCCTCCAAGGAACTTGCCATCAGTATCAACGTTAAAAGAAGGTATACACCAAATTATATTTACATGGTCTGAACACCACATATTAATAGCCTCTGTGCCATAGAATGAAAGGTTATTTGTAGGGAAGCACACCTGCTTCAAACTTCTTTATTAGGAATTAATGTACAGTGTATGTAACTCTATATATATCACAGTCCCAAATTTGTTCCTACTCCACTTGTAATACACAGGAGGGGAAAAAATAGATTTAATAACACATTGCTTAATTTAAAGATGTTTCAAAATATAGTAGGTACAAAAACATTAACCCCAAGTTCTGAAGTAAAAATAAGAAATTTAACACTATGGATTTGAACTCACACACGAGTTCTTTATAAAAGATTTTTCTGGCAGTCTCTCATGAAAAACGTTTCTATAATGCACAGACCAAATTGTAAAACTGCAAGTGCAACTTTAATTACATTAATTACTTTTCTTTTTACAAATTTTAAATTACACCATCTACTAATAAATAATATTTACACTGCAGTAAGCACAATGTCTGAATTCAAAATAACAAAGACTAATTAGAAATTAAAGAGAATAAAGGAAAAGAAAAAAAATAATGGATTGCCTAGATCACAATGACATGTAAACATTACAAGTAATACTTTAAAGAGATGCTTTTCTGTAGTTCACTCCCAGCACAATGAACCACTTGTACAAAATAAAGAGTACCTCACTCCTGTTCTCAAAGGTGTATATACACAAACACACGTACACACATAAAGACAAAATATACACTTAATTCATTTCTTTTTAATATGGAGCAGAGAACATGGTTGTTGGTACACCAGGTTGTGGGCTACTTGATTCTGAATCTAATTCCAACATTGTTGGCATTCCTGCAATGAACAAAGAGCTTGGAAAAGATGGTGGAGCCATCCTCAATGGAGTAACAGGATTGGCAGCTGTACTTGTGGGTTGTCCCCCACTTAAACGGGGATCTGGAGTAGATGTCCGTGTGTCTGGTGGGGATGGACTGTCCAAAGTGATAACACTTGGGCTCATGTAACCAGAGCTGCTTACTGCGTTGAAGCTGCCAACTGGTGCTGAGCTGCTGTTCACAGTACTACTAACACAAGATGAATCTGTAACAATAAGATTAGACACTCAGTTTTGCTAAATATATTTGTACTGTTTCACAGTCACAAAGAGAACTGGGAAACTTTATTCAGAATACATTAACCCATTAACTTTTTCACATCGACATACTGGTATAAAATATGCTTGGTGTTCGAACCATATCAAATTCAGGTTAAAACTCAAGCTTTTGAATGTTATCACCATCTTGTCTGTCTATTGGCAGTGTGACATCACTTGGAGAGTGGGATCTGCATATGCAAATGCAAAAAAATCATTGTAGTGGGTATGCCGCCGCCTCTCCCACCAAGCACTGACAGAGGTTGAAGGGGAATGGAGACTACCCTCAGCATAACGTAACCCCTTAATGAGTCATTATTTTTGGATCTTTTAAGACACTCTGTTTTAAGAGCTCATCTGCAGGCCGCAGTAAGATTATAACCTCATCTCTGTTAAAAGTAGTTATTGCACATGCAAAAGCTATCACTTCTTTTATTACGGAATCCCAATACAGTGACACAAGGGAGAGGAAAGATGATGATATGCGTTTCCATACATCTGTGTTCAGTGCAGCACTCTGCTACAATGCAGATTGTCTCCTCTCTGTAATTTTTGCAACACTCATGTGGCACATTGTAGACAACCGGTACTCACAAATCCATGCAGTTTTTCACTGGACACATCGAATCCATCATTTCCTGCAGAAAGCACAATACTGGTCTAATATCACATTTTCATAATATGGGCACAATTTTGTTTAAGATCACTCTGATAGTGGAAGGAATTCTGCACATTCATCTTTTTCCATTGGCTGGATGGGTTTGTGTCTTCCATTCTGCAGAGCATTCTAGCAAGTTTGGGCACATATTACATAAATATGGTCTTAGTTCAGTATTCTGACATCTGCAGAAAATTAAGGATTTGCTGTGTTCTGTGAAAGACATCCCGGATTTAAGACTACTACATTTCTACACAGCATCAAGTAGAGAAATCTGAGGAATCAGAGATAGCAGAACACAGTCTTATAGTAGAACACAAGATCAACTTTGAGATGATGAAGGTCCTTTCCCACACATCCAACTACAGGGGTTCAGTAATAAAAAAATCCGTAGAAATTCTCTTGTGTACTGACAATTTTAACAGAGATAGAGGGATAATGTAAGTGGTGCACATGAAGACACCAAACAAAAATCAACTGTTAAGGGAATAGATGATGAAGATTGACTCCATTCCCCTTCTGTCCTCAATTGCAGCCCGGGCATGGGTGGGTGCATACTGCTGCATTGCCCATTTTTCTGCATTTGCATATCCAGATCCTGCCTTCCAGGTAATGTCACTCCACCAATGGACATCAGAATTCCAAGTGATGTAACACAACAAATGACGAGCTAAAATGCCAACATAAGAAGAAGCCTAACTCCGTCTAGACAGACCATTAACTCCTGACAAATAATGTAATGATAATCTTTGAAAGCTCGAGTTTTAACTCCGACCTGACATGGTCTGAACACTAAGAAGATCTTATACGCAATTATGGAACAGGTTACGTACTGTACAGCATATATGTGCCTGTCAAAGGCAATCTACATTTTCATAACCAGATGTATCCAGCAACATAAAACGTAAGTCTGCCAACACCAAAATACAGAAACACCATTCCTTGGGGGACACCCAACGAGAAAGAGAGAGAGAGAGAGAGAGAGAGAGAGAGAGAGAGAGAGAGAGAGCCCATTTTCACATTGAACTTTTGATCAATGTCAAATCGCACAAACTGTGATTTTTTTAAATTATTTATTTCCTATTGGTTTTGAGCCTGTAATAGCCTAAGCCCATAATTCTGCACATGGGCAAAACAAAAGGCAATTTAATCAACCACACATGACCAACTATATCTATCAGGAAGCATCAGCTAGGTCTGAGAACTTGTTTTGGTAAATGCTGTTTTCAAGTTAGGTCAGATTCAGTGAGTAGAGTTGGTGGAACATCAATGATATTTTGGTTTTGGCCATAAATTGCACAACATTAAACACAATGTGACAGGGAGAATTTTGTGGTGGAGGAACCAATGTTTTGACTATAGGGGGATACTGAACATATACAGAGAAAGGCAGCACAAATGGTCACAGGTTTGTTTAATTCACGAGAGAGTGCCAAATAGATACTGATGAAACTAAACTGGAAGGCTCTTGAAGACAAATGTAAACTATCCTAAGAAAGTCTATTAATGAAGTTTCAAGAACCAGCTTTAAATGACTTCTCTACGGATATACTACAACCCCCTATCTACCACTCACACAGGGATAGCGAGGATAAGATTAGAATAATTACTGCACGCACAGAAGCATTCAAATCATTCTTCCTGTGCTCCGTCTGTGAATGGAACAGGAAGAAACCCTAATAACTGGTACAATGAGATGTACCCTCTGCCTTGCACCTCATGGTGGTTTGCAGAGTATAGATGTAGATACATTCAAAAGCCAAGTACTCTTAGTATTCAACAGCTGTTATAAAATCTATAGAATGTGGCTGATGTAATCTTTTTATTGTTTATATTCTATCTCTCTTAATTAATGTATGAGAGTCCGCCCCTGGTATCTAGGTGGTCAGCGTGACCGAATGTCAATCCTAAGGGCCCGGGTTAGATTCCCGGCTGGGTTGGGGATTTTCTCCACTCAGGGACTGGGTGTTGTGTTGTCCTAATATTCATCATTTCATCCCCATCGAAGCACAAGTCGCCGATGTGGTGTCAAATCAAAAGACTTGCACCCGACAAGAGGCCCTAGTCACCGACATTTAGTTAATGTATGAGAGATTCTGCTGGATCTGGTTTCTGAACTGTGTATTTCCCATTTCTCAGTCGAAGTAATTGAAGTTATTAGAGAGAAGGAAGGAGGCTAGTGTTGGGCTGGATTCTCCCACTATGTGCCTCTGCTACACGAGCCTCTGAACCGCATGACCAAATATATTTATTAGGAAGCATCAGTTACGACTAAGCACTTGTTTTGATAAATGCTGTTTTGAAGTTGGGCCAGATACAGCGAATAAGGTTGGTGTATTATCAATGACATTTTGGTTTTGGCCATAAATTGCCTGACATTTAACACTATCTTGACAGGGACCATTTTGTGGTGGAGGAACCAATGCTTTGACTAACATAATGAAGACTGATTTTTCTATAGTTCCTTACATGATCACTGTATCATTTGGAGGTAGAAAGGCTGGTCAATCAAGATATCTGGGGAATAAATTTATGGCTGACTATCCAATTCTGTTGAGAGCTAACATAATGTTTATTGTTTTTTCAGGTGCAAAACTTTTCCCTCTTTTTAGTGCCTGTTTTGAAATCTCCCATGTGCACTTATTGTGTAAGTTTTTCATAAAACTGATGCCATGAAGATTTAAAAAACGAAACAGATGTTAGCATATTGTCTGTCATGTCTAAAATTGCAAACTTGCTAAATAAGTGCAACAATGTGTACATAAACAGGCACTGTTACTTAATTGATGTTTCCACCCAGATGACGGTTGGTCATCAGTCATCTGGTTGAAACAGTGTGATCCAAGAGATCCATTTGCATGCAAGAAGAGTGAGGTAGCAATGAAAAATAAGATGTTTATGAGAGAAAGTAAAGCTGGTGAGGTAGGACTGCTTCAGTGGAGGTGAGAAAACAAATATCTGTATGGTCTCTCTATATTTGGACATCAATACCTAGAAATGTAGTACAGTATTAATAATTATTTAATTTCATTAACACTTTAGGAACGAAAGTTCATACTTGAAAGCCTCAATAAACTTGCTCTAACTACATGTACATATAAGCCTTGAATCTGTGTTACCTGGTGATGGGAACTTTATCCCCAAAAAGAGTTGTATGTAAAATACTGGTGTGTGTTGAATAGACTGTGAGCAAGTGGTACATCAAGTATTAACTATTAACAAAATTAAATATATAATGCGTCATGGTCCTCAGAACAGACCTGTAAAGCTGTGAATATGGAGAGTTACATATATTTTTTGTTGTTAAGTTTGACTTCTGTAAAAATACTACGTAAATTATCTCAGTTGTTAAGTAAATAAATAAAAGTACTTGGAGAGACTGGAAGGACCCCAGGAACAAAATGCAGTACCAGTTCAGCAATGGGCAAAAATCCAGTCACAGTTTGCAACAAAATACACTAATGGATTTATTGAATCATGTGACAAACTGTTAGCCAATAATTATCTTCAGGAGAAACAAGAAATGTAGTACACATAAAATATATACACTATCCTACCTTTCAGAATACTTAATTTCTGACAGTTAAGATAGTGTATGCAATTTTATAAGTTTCTAGTGGCAGTACTGACACCTGAAGATAAGTACTGGTCAGCAATTCTGCCTCCTAATTTTATAGTTTACTCGTGAGAATTTTTTCTTTTGACACTACTGGAGTTTTATACTATATGTAAGACTTGACATTATCTGCTAAATGACCTATAAGTGAGTCAGTTTGTGCAATGGAGTTCAATGGAATGACTCTTAGTGAACAGTTTCCCAACTTAGTGTCATGTACAGAGGTATTTTATCATTTAGCATCAAAAGTTCTAATTTACTGAGTGAACCTCTATTCTAATTGTTAACACGCAATACTGCTGGTTCCCTTAAAATATGTTACAAACCCCCAATGTTGAGTGACCTGAGGTGACTCGGCAAGTTCCTGGAATGCCTATGTGGAAATGGCTAGATTTTTATTCAAACTACAAATCCCCAATTTGGCATACTAACCTTTTCCACTGTAACACATAATTCAGTACTATTGCTCTACACTACCCAACAAAACATTATGAGATGTTTGATAATACAAAGTTACAGTCTGCAAGTAGCGAAACAAAGACTAAAACAGCAGATCAACCAGTATATGTCGTAGGCTGCAAGCCATAGATAGTATGTTATAGTGAAACTACATGCACAAGTGACTGATTCTAATTTACGTATTTTGCAACCAGTACACAGTCACTTACCAACCCAGCTGTAACTCACATAATCAAAAGTCCCACATATCTTATTCTATTTTTACAAATCTGTATGAGCTATTGCCATCTGTACAGAAAAAGAACTTTTTTTAGTTGAAATGATATGGTTGAATAAGCACACATCTATAGTTTGTCTTAGTGTGACATATTTCACTCTAGCATGGGGCATTCAGTGACATTAAACAGATGCCAACTGAAAGCCAACTATGCTGGAACTTTGCTGCAAAATTCTAACCAGAACATGGAAAATTGTTTCCTAGTCTAACACATAGTTTCAATTATCAAGATAATCCACGATTACTAATTAGTGTTCAAATGGATGCAATACAAATTTATTTCAGAAGCGTATCTTCTGTTACCACGGCAGAGATAAAAATGCACTCTATTCCCTTAACATAAGCTTGCAAGAGTACCGAGTGTTATCTTAGATGTTACCACTATTTTGGAAGTGGGAAGAATAATGTCATCTGCAAACAACCTACCTCTAAAAATTTAAGGGAGCATTACAATTCCACAGTAGCATCAATGTGGACAGAATGACTAGAGGAAAACCGAAGTTGCAATGCAAAATCGGTTGATCGGTGAAGATTTATTCCTGAAATTGAGAAATAATGCTAAGAAAAGTGAGGTGCACACATCTGCTGTAGCAACAACACAACTACTTCAAATCAGTTTAATAAGGGCTGCAGCTTGAAAAAGTAACACTTAATACACTTTCTTCCTTGGAAAAGTTTGGACATTACATTCAAATTCACATGTAGCATAACAGACAGTTACACACAAGTTATCTGAAGATCGTTTTGAGGTTCAGAACTGTTACTTGTAACATCTTTATTCCAGATGAAAATGTGTCATGCTGCTACATAAGGCCACTACTGTATGCACCTCTGATAGCAACCATCTGAGCAAAGTTGTCTTTGAAAATGAATTAAATTTTCTTGTAAATGCTAAGAAAAAGTAATGTTCTTTGCTTTAATTTCCTTTAGTCCACTTCACATCTTAACAGTGATTTTGTCAAATGTGGGAACTACGGCTCAAGCATTTCATCTTCGTGAACTGGAAGGTGGTTATAACATATTTCCCACCATCATAAATTCAGTCTTCACCTAATTCTCGCCAGGACCTATAAAGCAAACACATGCTCATAATGTCTTTACAATACAGGTGTAAACTGGTTTATAGATTAACACTGAATGATGGTAACAATAGATTTTCACAGCAATACTATCACTCAAATGTTAACATGTAACAAAAATGCAAATTGAGTCTGTCAATTCACCTTACTGCCTATTTTGTGTCTTTGATTTAGACTTATACAGATCAGCAGAACATTTTTATCAATGACATAAAGAGACACCACAAACAGTGCAATAGAACTGTAAGTTAATTTGTTGACTAGTTTATGGAGGACGTAGTAATAGGATCCCTGATGTAGACAATCAAAAAGAGTTGAAAATAAATAAGTTGCCAGGTCCAGTTAGAATCCCAGTTTGATTTTATAGAGAGAGATCTACGACACTGGCCCCTTACTTAGCATGCATTTATTGTGACTCTCTCGCCTAGCACAAAGCCCCAAGCAACTGGGAAAAAGCACAGGTGACTCCTGTATGAAGAATAAAAGATCAACACAAAAAATTACATATCAATATCCTTAATATCAGTTTGCTGCAGAATTCTTTAATATATTCTGAGTTTGACTATACAGGGTGTATACATGGACAAGGAAAAAAAATTTCCGCATTTCCCGGTTAAAAAACACTTTCTCCCAGATGAAAATACACTTTTTCCGTGTTAAGTTGGCTTGGTTCAAATGGCTCTGAGCACTATGGGACGCAACTTCCGAGGTCATTAGTCCCCTAGAACTTAGAACTAGTTAAACCTAACTAACCTAAGGACATCACACACATCCATGCCCGAGGGAGGATTCGAACCTGCAACCGTAGCGGTCTCGCGGTTCCAGACTGCAGCGCCTAGAACCGCACGGCCACTTCGGCCGGGCCGTGTTAAGTGACAGTATACTCTTCCTCGGCACTGTAAAACTCATCAGTCCTATGGTTTTATATACGGGAGTAGAATTTCCCGGCACTTTAGAAAACGAAACTCAGAGGGGGGGAAAACATGTTTTGAAAGACCTTTGATGTGCAGCAACATGTACGCTGCATATCTTCGTATTACAAAGGCATAAATTTGAATTCCACCAAACACCGCATGTTACTTTCCAAAACATTGAAATCGAGATTGCGATGCACTTTTGTAAGACAGTCATAGCTCCTGTCACGTGATCTTGCCAGCTGATGGCAGCATAGGACACATGATGTAGTGAGCCAATGGCAATAGCACTCTTAAGTAGCGCGAACACACAAATAAGAAAAGTTAATGGTTTAAATTAATATACACAGCATTCACATATAATATTGGTCTCTAAGATTAATAAGCTGGAAGAGAAGCTAAGCTTTCACATATAATGTTGACCTTTTTTTGCGCGTGTTACACTTTAAGATACATCCCACAAATGTGCCAGTAAAACAACGTAGATGTCTGGTCTTTTGGGCTCGAAATTCTTCTAAATGGTCATCCTCAAAGAGTTGATTTTTAAATGAGAGTCAAACGCTTTGTGATTTAAGAAATTCATCGTACATTCTCGCACATAGTTCATCTGGCGTAAAAGGAAATCTGCTTTGAATTTAACGCTTTTCAAACCACCATTCGCAATATTTTCCCGCGACCTGTTACAAATAGGTTCGTTTCAGCAGTTGCACGAGAAAGCCAAATAACAGGCGTCACCGTGCTTGCTCAGCTACGATGACACAGGAAGCCCATATGTTCGTACGTGTAAAACATTAAAAGATCTTACGTATGGCATAAAAGAAACAAGATATCAGATGATACTTCAAGAGCGTCGGAATTTTGTGAACCATACTAAAACGCATAATTCGGCTTAAAATGCACATTCGTATGTAAATTTTCTTGGAGTACCAGTACTGTATTATCTCATGTTTGGTTCTTTATTATGGCATAATGCCATATGTGCACTTGAAATGCAGTAAACAGTTGAAACTAGCCAATAGTGTGAAATTAAAAACTTCGTTTCAAATAAATTGACTGCCTCAACAGAAAAGATTAACTTTAAGCCAAATCTCTTTACCAAACCGGCAAAAATAACTTCATTGTTCTGTCAGAAAGGTGGAAATAAAATCGGAAATTAATAACATATTTTAGATTTCCGTAATTATGCGAACATATTTTAATTCATTTGATAACTCTAGGCCACAAAAATCCGTTTTGTTATCATTTAACGTCAGAGCAATAAACGAAGAGGAAACAACAAAATCACTGAACGTAAACACAGGTCACGTGGACGCTCCCCACCACAACTCAGACTGCTCTGTGCATCAGTCCCAGATTTACTATATTTCCGAACCGAGGCGATATTAAGCAGTGGCGCCCAGCCACACTTCTGTAACCAGAAGCGGGAGAAGGTACTACTCATACGCGACTCAACTACGCATGCTCAAGAGCCCGCCCGCAACAACTCAAAAGAATCTAATTTAAACAGTTTTCACGTCTCGCTCATCAGAGGCAGTTTGTTGTTTTAAAGCATTGCATAGTCTTCCAAAAGCCTTTGACACACTTTGCTGTTGGCAGACGCTTGTACGAGCTCTGTTTTGTTGTTGTATACGGTGCATTTCCTTTGCAACTTAAGTTTTATTTTCGTTTTCTTTTTTCTCTCGTTCATGTTTTGTTGCTGCAGTATTTTTCTGCTGTAGCGGTATACAGTAATATCCTTTGTTAGAGTATTGGTTCTTACCAGTCAATATCACAAAAATTTAACTGAAAGCTGAAACAATGAAAAATTCCCGGAGTTCTAAACAATTCCCGGGTTTTTCCCGGATGAAAAAATTCCCGGGTTTTCCCCGGATCTCCCGGTTGTCCCGGGCCGTATACACTCTGCTATAGTAAATTTCCTTGAAAAATATTATGAAAAGGACAGATTGCTACTCACTGTAAAGATGACACACTGAGGCACAGACAGGCACAACAAAAGGACTGTTACACATTTAGGTTTCGGCCAAAGCCTTCTCCAGAAAAGTATTACAGACACACATTCACACAAGCAAACATACCTCAAGCCGCTTTGGCCCCACTGCAGATGATTAACAACGGCCTGTGCACGCGGACTAGGTTTCCAGATATGTGAATCACTGGAAGACTTCTGAAGTAATAGACTCCAGTATGTTGTCCTCGATGGCGAGTGTTCATCAGAGACAAGGGTGTTATCAGGAGTGCCCCAGAGAGATGCGATAGGACCGACGTAAATATTTTAAGATGTGACCAAAAATCTTCCATTCAAAGGCTGCAGAATCCAGAATCCTATGCCAATCAAGCAAAACCACTGTGAACATTGAGGCAATCATACCAATAAAGCACCAGGTGGAAGATACCAGTTTGGTAAAACACCGTATTCTGCTATGCGAAAAAGTCCGCAACTGCCTGCTGCACATTCTCATCCAACAGGAATCATCAACCCTTCAAGGTCTTTTTAACGGACCAAAGGCATGATAATTGCATAAGGAGGGATCAGGAGTGCAGGATGGGCAATTGAATGTCACCCACTTGAGTTGGTGTAACTTCTGCGTTATGACATTTGCGATATGGGAACGTGCATTATCAGGAAGCAGCACCTCTTACCACATAGAATTTGGTGCACCATACCCCAACAATGGTTTTCAACAGACATGTTGCTCGTACATATTCTCCATTCTCTGATGGATGTGTACCACTGTTTGTCCTTTGGGAGCCAATAAAAGAACAACAGCACGAGGTCCTCGTTGGAAGCATTTGGTAATAACGTCGCTTCAGTTCAAGTTTCTGCATTTACTGCACGCACATTGGAAGGACACGAATGTAACACTAAATCCCTGTTTACATGCCAGTATTTATATGCCCACAACAGATTCATGCTACATTGCATATATGCCACAGCAATGCCCTCAAACAGAAACTTTTTTTGATTGCCCCCTATACCTGAATGATCTGACAGAAAGAGTGAACAGCAATCTGTGGTTGTTTGCTGATGATGGTGTGGTGTACACAAAGGTGACTGTAAGGGAATACAAGATGACTTGGACAGAATTTATAATTGGTGTTATGAGTGGGAGCGTGCTCTAAATGTAGAATACGGTTCGTTAATGCAGATGAGTAGGAAAAACAATCCCGAAATGTCTAGTAGAAAGCACTAACAGTGGGCTGCTTCATGCAGTCCTATCAATTAAATATGGGTGAATGTTGCAAAACATTATGAAATCAAAGAAACCCTTGAGGACATTAATAGAGTGAGTTGGTTGGTTGATTCGAGGTTAAGGGTCAAACAGCAAGGCCATCAGTTCCTCAATACAGGGGTATTTTATCCGTAATGAGTGATGCCTGTGAAGTACTGATGATGAAAGCAAGTGGAAATGGTAAAATTGAGGCACTGAAGACAAGCCAGAGTTGACAAGTGGGCATCCCCAGGGCCTTGCCTGTGATGGTAGTCATCCCACACACTCCTGCTCGAGTTTATCTAGGCATTTAAGAGCACCCACTATTCAGCATAGCACTATCTCTAAAACAGGAAAGGAAAAAAAAACCATGTCTAAACGCAATTAAAGAAAAGTAAGACGAATCAAAGAGTGAACTGTCATGGAAGTTGGAGTCAGAAGTCCCTATGACCTACTGTGCGGTGTGAGACACCTCAACCCCAACCATCCCACCCCTGCCCCGAAGGTAGCTTGATGTCTTATATCTGAAAACGAAAACCATTTTCATGGAAGAAACAGGGATACAGTTCAACTGTCTGTGAATTGCATACCGATATTTTGAGGCAAAGAATTTATAAGGCTTAGCATGGAGGACCAGAAGAAGGGGGCATTCCACTAGGATGTGAGACTCCACAACTACAATGTGGGGGTGACTCATGTAAAATGAAACTATGGGTCAGCCATATATGACCAATGTGGAAGCAACACAGGACACTGGATTTCCTTTTGAAAAGAACTGAATGAGGAGTGCACTCTCTTTGATAGTGGGGAGTTTATTAGAGAGGCCAACAGCCACATGGCAATCTATCTCTGAGCGAGCTGAGGTCATATTAACACCCGCAAATCCACACCTGGAACTGTCTACACATATGGAGGACGAGTAATTGCTCCTCTAGCCAAACGGATGGCCAGTTCATCCCTGGGATACTCTCATGCCTTGGGACCCAGAGAGAAACTGACCAATCAAGTGTGGCCAAGTTCAGTGAGAAGCTCATGAATAGCATAGGCCACAGAATGACAAGAGTAACATCAGTCAATAGCCTGAAGACTACTCTATGAGTCATACATATCAAATGCAGTTAAGGGAGGCCCATTTCATTTCATAAAGAGAAAGCCTCTGTTAATGGCTATCGGATCTACTGTAAAAACACGAAATGTTCCTGACAACGAAAGGTGTTTCTGACCAGCAGGCGATGTAACAGCATATCCTGCCCTATCCAAAGTTTTAAGAGCAGTCATAGTACAAAATGTTACCACCCTTAAACTCCAGAAGAACTGTACATAACAGACACTGAAAGGTCATGGGGATGACAGACTTTAGGATCTTGAAATAGATTGAGCCTAATATATGGGGTGTACGCGAGAAAACACAGGGTGCACATTCCAGGGAGGGGAAGCAAAGATCGTGCGAGGCGCATTCCAACCAATAGTCCCACCTGTGGGTGAGTGTCAAAAGTTCAATGACACTTGCAAGCAAAAAGAGTGGGCTAAGTGGGATGATCATGGAACTGTCAGGTGGTGATTGCATAAAAGACCAAGAGTTGGTACCATGTGAACTAAGGAGGTAAGATCCTTGATTTGGCAAAGAGACAGACTGCAGGACTATTCCAGTTGTTTCCTGTGGCCAGATGAATTCCACAATAATGGACTGTGTCTAACAATTTTATAGCTGAAGGTGCTGCTGAGCCATAAACTGGCAACAATAGGCCAGCCGAGATGAGATCACAGCCCAGTAAATACAGATATGACTAGCATACTCTGTACATCAAGAGTTGTGGCAAGGAAGCAGAGAGCTTTAGGCTTCACATATAACTAGTCTTTAATTGACAAATATGGGGCAGCCAAGTCAGCTTTCTACCAAACAGAAGCCCCAAAAAATGGGACTGTGCAACGACGTCAAAGTGCTGGGTATCCAAGTAGAGTTCCGGGCCAGGACGGACTGTGGCACCATGAAAGAAATGCATGACCCACATTTTTGCAGGAGAGAATTGGAAACCAGGGGAAAGGGCCCACACAGAGGTCCATTGGTTGGCACTTGGGAGCTGATGTTCAGCTGAGGCTAATGTGTGGGAGCTGTACCAGAAGCAAAAGTCATCAACATACAGTGCAGAGGTAACCAGCGGCCCAAAAGAGATCACTAGCCCATTGCTGGCAATGAGGAAGAGTGTGATAGCCAGGACAAAGCCCTGTGGGATGCCATTCTGCTGAACCCGTTGAGAGATCAATGAAGGTACCAGACTCAAACCTGGAACAACCACTGAACAAAAATTGGTAAGGAGGCACGAAAGCCCAAGTTACTGAATGTAAGTAAAATGTGATGGCTTGAAGTGGTGTCATATGCCCTATGTAGGTCAAAAAGGCCTGCAATGAGGTTTGGCATTTAACCTGTAGGACTGCTGTTTCCAAACGGACCAAATGGTTGGCTGTGGATCCTTCTCCCTTGGAAACCACACTGGTAGGGAGAAAAAGGCTCCAAGCCAGGATAATCTGCCGGCACTCAATTTCAAGCAGTTTGCAGAGCACGTAGGTGAGGCTAGTTAGTTGGTAGCTGTTGAGAGAAGTTGGATTTTTGCCTGGCTTAAGGACTGGGACAAAATACTGAAGGGGCGACGCCTTCGGGCTACATAAGGTTGAAGATCGTACGTAGAAGCAGTCTTTGAGTAACATTCATGTGTTTGAGTATCTGATCATGAACTGAACTGGGGCCGTATTGTGAGATGAGGCAAGAGCCTGATACAGTTACCCGTCGTCAGTGAAAGATTCATTATATGATTCCGCTTAGCGGGGGCTGAACATAGAGGGACATTTCTTCAACTAGTCATTTCTGCAGTTAAAAGCTAACTGGATAAAAAGATGGCATTGCTGCCACAATGTGGTTTGCAAGATGTTCTTCAGCAAGAACCGTAGTGATGCTACGAAGACCATTGTGAAGGACAGGATCTGGAACATTTGATGATCACTGGCAGCACAGAAGACTATGGAACTTGGCCCCTACCCGGAGTGAAGAGGCAGACGTTTCTGGATAGGAGACATAGTGCTTCCAGCATTCCTTCTTACTTCATTTAATAGGACAGTGAGCCTACCAGAAAAAGATGCTTAAAATGATAAGGTTCATCTGCAAAGGATGATATTAACATTTGTTTCATTTAAAAAGCTATGAGTTTTCACATATAAAATTTGGAGGTATTACTTTTCAGCATGCCCTCGCAATTCCAGCAAGTGAAGGTCATGTCCATGACAGTTCCGCTGAATGATCATGTTATGGGTTTCCAGGTTACGAGTGAAGGGGTTGCGAGAACTCATCACACCCGAGTATCACTGCCTGTCATTGATGGGGATGAAACCATATCACTGAGCACTGGTTCAGAATCCGACAGCATGGGGGGCCTGGTCCCTCTGGTGTCACCAGAGTAACCTTGTCCTGATTTCCTGCTCCTCCTCCTACTCCTGAGCCCTTGGTGGCTAGGATTCTTTCTTGGGCCTATCCACAATGAGTGTGGGTATGGATGAAGAGTGGAAGCCTTGAGACCAAAGGTTGCCATTCCTTCAGCATTTGTCTAGCATTTGGTATCTGGTACATGGGGTTAGGGGTCTCAAGAAGGGGGCCTGTCACTGATTGATGCTGGAGGAGGAAGATGCTTCTCCGGTTGGGTGCGCGAAGTGGTTCCCGAAGAGGGTGACACAGGAACCACAAGAGAGGAGGACGATGGCAAAACTGGTTTTCAAAAAAGTTGAGGCCGTGGGACCAATGGCTGTCACTTTCATATAATTAGCTGTCAGATAAACATGTTGTAGGTTTTTGTATTTTTTTACATGCCTCAGTGTATGACAGGTGATAAGAGATTTGTATTCCTGTGTTTTCTCTTCTTCCTTGAAGACTGGGCAAACTGCTGAATGAGTAGGATGATCATTTGTGCAACTGACACGTAAAGGTGGTTGTTCACAAGGACTATTTTTGTGGAGTGCTCGTTTGCAGTTAACCAGGTTTTGGGTTTCCCGTGCAGCAGGATGACATATAATCAAAGAACAAGCATCAAAAGTTCCTCATGGGTGGTGGGAGATAAGGTTTCATGTCACACCTGTAAACCATAACTATTATTTTTCCAGGAGGACTTTCCCTACAAACACAAAGGTCAAGAACCTATATTATTCTTCTATCCTAAGGGTCTTTGTTGATGCATCGGACAGAATGTATACCTCGCTGCTGAAGATCAGCTCATACTTCCTTATCTGCCTGGAGCATAGCTCCGAGGAATATCATTCCTTATACCATACTCAAAATCTTGTGTGGAGCAATGGTCACTGGTATGCCACTCAGATGTACACATGCCAAGGGTCTATAATCACTAGCAGTCCATTGCACATTTTTCCTAATGACTCAATTTCTCCAAATTTACCTTTAATATGATCCTCAAAAAATAATAGCTTTGTTATAGTGAAAGTACTCCCACAAGTTTGAGCACATACTATGTATTGAATAAACTGATTCACTCTTAGATGTCTGCCTTGTCCCTCTTACTATGGGCAACCAGGGTAGGGAAAGCAGTATGATTGTAACTGTCCACATTGAAGTTTCAATTCCTGTCTGAAGAGATGGCCAGATCAGAATGGCCATTCTTTGGCATAATTTGTTTCATGTGCGAAACATCCATTCTGATGCCACCTACTCTGACCAAGGGCCTTCTCCAAGGGTACCACCCAGCTGCAGTGAAGGCTACCTGGCACGGCAGCCACTGCCCACATAGACAGGGCACCAATTCCTTGACATGTGTGAGTCATCCAGCAATATGGGCACTGAGGCTTTAGGAGTACAATGTCACAGTGGTACACAAAATCCACCACAAACACAATGGCTGCCTTTCAAGGAATCCTTTGTCAGAACATAGCAGCATAGCTGCTGAACAGAGTAAAAAATCTAACACTGCTGAGAAACAAAGAAACCCTGAAGGAGGAGGAACTGACGAAAGGAGAATTGCAATTAATAAATGGAGCACTGTGTAGGAGGAACTATGATCCCCAGTCAGTCCACACTCCAAAAAATTTGGTAGATGAAGGTCAAACTCAGAAGGGGACCATAAATTACTTCAGCCTTACTTTCTTGGTATATTCTTTCATTTACTACCTTTTGGCTGAACGTAGAAAATTGCTGGTCTGATACCAAAGGACCTTGCCGTTGGTGGGGAGGCTTGCGTGCCTCAACAATACAGATAGCCGTACCGTAGGTGCAACCACAATGGAGGGGTATCTGTTGAGAGGCCAGACAAACGTGTGGTTCCTGAAGAGGGGCAGCAGCCTTTTTTCAGTAGTTGCAGGGGCAACAGTCTGGATGATCGACTGATCTGGCCTTGTAACACTAACCAAAATGGCCTTGCTGTTCTTGTACTGTGAATGGCTGAAAGCAAAGGGAAACTACAGCCGTAATTTTTCTTGAGGGCATGCAGCTTTACTGTATGATTAAATGATGATGGCGTCCTCTTGGGTAAAATATTCCATTCGGATCTCCGGGCGGGGACTACTCAAGAGGACGTTGTTATCAGGAGAAAGAAAACTGTCGTTCTACGGATCGGAGCGTGGAATGTCAGATCCCTTAATCGGGCAAGTAGATTAGAAAATTTAAAAAGGGAAATGGATACGTTAAAGTTAGATATAGTGGGAATTAGTGAAGTTCGGTGGCAGGAGGAACAAAGCTTCTGGTCAGTTGAATACAGGGTTATAAATCCAAAATCAAATAGGGGTAATACAGGAGTAGGTTTAATAATGAATAAAAAAAATAGGAGTGTGGGTAATCTACTACAAACAGCATAATGAACGCATTATTGTGGCCAAGATAGACGTGAAGCCCACGCCTACTACAGTAGTACAAGTTTATATGCCAACTAGCTCTACAGATGATGAAGAAATTGATGAAATGTATGATGAGATAAAAGAAATTATTCAGATAGTGAAGGGAGACAAAAATTTAATAGTCATGGTTGACTGGAATTCGAGAGTAGGAAAAGGGAGAGAAGGAAACATAGTAGGTGAATATGGATTGGGGCTAAGAAATGAAAGAGGAAGCCGCCTGGTAGAATTTTGCACAGAGTATAACTAAATCATAGCTAACACTTGGTTTAAGAATCATGAAAGAAGGTTGTATACATGGAAGAACCCTGGAGATACTAAAAGGTATTTGATAGATTATATAATCGTAAAACAAAGATTTAGGAACCAGGTTTTAAATTGTAAGACATTTCCAGGGGCAGATGTGGACTCTGACCACAATCTATTGGTTATGAACTGCAGATTGAAACTGAAGAAACTGCAAAAAGGTGGAAATTTAAGGAGATGGGACCTGGATAAAATGAAAGAACCAGAGGTTGTACAGAGTTTCAGGGAGAGCAAAGGGAACAATTGACAGGAATGGGGGAAAGAAATACAGTAGAAGAAGAATGGGTTGCTTTGAGGGATGAAACAGTGAATGCAGCAGAGGATCAAATAGGTAAAAAGACGAGGGCTAGTAGAAACCCTTGGGTAACAGAAGAAATATTGAATTTAATTGATGAAAGGAGAAAATATAAAAATGCAGTAAATGAAGCAGGCAAAAAGGGATACAAACGTCTCAAAATGACATCGACAGGCAGTGCAAAATGGCTAAGTAGGGATGGCTAGAGGACAAATGTAAGGACGTGGAGGCTTAGCTTACTAGGGGTAAGATAGATATTGGCTACAGGAAAATTAAAGAGCTTTGATGGAAACCCAGGTCTAAGCAAAGAAGGGAAAGCAGAAAGGTGGAAGGAGTATATAGAGGGTCTATACAAGGGCGATGTACTTGAGGACAATATTATGGAAATGGAAGAGGATATAGATGAAGATGAAATGGGAGATACGATACTGCGTGAAGAGTTTGACAGAGCACTGAAAGACCTGAGTCGAAACAAGGCCCCCGGAGTAGACAACATTCCATTAGAACTACTGACAGCCTTGGGAGATCCAGTCCTGACAAAACTCTACCATCTGGTGTGCAAGATGTATGAGACAGGCGAAATACCCTCAGACTTCAAGAAGAATATAATAATTCCAATCCCAAAGAAAGCAGGTGTTGACAGATGTGAAAATTACTGAACTATCAGTTTAACAAGTCACAGCTGAAAAATACTAACGCGAATTCTTTACAGACGAATGGAAAAACTGATAGAAGCCGACCTCGGGGAAGATCAGTTTGGATCCCGTAGAAAAGTTTGAACACATGAGGCAATACTGACTCTACGACTTATCTTAGAAGAAAGATTAAGGAAAGGCAAACCTATGTTTCTAGCATTTGTAGACTTAGAGAAAGCTTTTGACAATGTTGACTGGAACACTCTCTTTCAAAATCTGAAAGTGGCAGGGATAAAATACAGGGAGCAAAAGGCTATTTACAATTTGTACAGAAACCAGATGGCAGTTATAAGAGTCGAGGGGTATGAAAGGGAAGCAGTGGTTGGGAAGGGAGTGAGACAGGGCTGTAGCCTCTCCCCGAAGCTATTCAATCTGTATATTGAGCAAGCAGTAAAGGAAACAAAAGAATAGTTCGGAGTAGGTATTAAAATCCATGGAGAAGAAACAAAAACTTTTGAGGTTCGCCGATGACATTGTAATTCTGTCAGAGACATCAAAGGACTTGGAAGAGCAGTTGAACGGAATGGACAGTGTCTTGAAAGGAGGGTATAAGATGAACATCAACAAAAGCAAAACGAGGGTAATGGAATGTAGTCGAATTAAGTCAGGTGATGCTGAGGGAATTAGATTAGGAAATGAGACACTTAAAGTAGTAAAGGAGTTTTGCTATTTGGGGAGCAAAATAACTGATGATGGTTGAAGTAGAGAGGATATAAAATGTAGACTGGCAATGGCAATGAAACCGTTTCTGAAGAAGAGAAATTTGTTAACATCGAGTATAGATTTAAATGTCAGGAAGCCATTTATGAAAGTATTTGTATGGAGTGTAGCCATGTATGGAAGTGAAACATGGACAATAAATAGTTTAGACAAGAAGAGAATAGAAGCTTTCGAAATGTGGTGCTACAGAAGAATGCTGAAGATTAGATGGGTAGATCAAGTAACTAATGAGGAGGTATTGAATAGAATTGGGGAGAAGAGGAGCTTGTGGCACAACTTGACTAGAAGATGGGATCTATTGGTAGGGCGTTTTCTGAGCCATCGAGGGATCACCAATTTAGTATTTGAGGGCAGCGTGGAGGGTGAAACGCGTAGAGGGAGACCAAGAGATGAATACACTAAGCAGATTCAGAAGGATGTAGGCTGCAGTAGGTACTGGGAGATGAAGAAGCTTGCACAGGATAGAGTAGCATGGAGAGCTGCATCAAACCAGTCTCAGGACTTAAGACCAAAACAACAACAACAACAACAACAACATCAAAGGCTGCCGCCATGAGAAAAAGAGCAATAGAAGGAAGAATAGTCAGAGATGAGAGATCGCAGCACAGGGAAGGAAGCAGATGATGGCAAATTTTCGACTTCAGTTTACTGGGGGAATTTATAGGGAAGTGTGGTTCATTTGTAAACAAGACTGCATATAGAACACCAGTGTGCCCCATTCTTGAATACTGATCATGTATTTGGGATCCCAACAAGGTCACACTAAAGGAAGACATCAAAGTAATTCAGAGTTCAAATGGTTCAAATGGCTCTGAGCACTATGGGACTTAACTACTGTGGTCATGAGTCCCCTAGAACTTAGAACTACTTAAACCTAACCAACCTAACTAACCTAAGGACATCACACACATCCATGCCCGAGGCAGGATTCGAACCTGCGACCGTAGCAGTCGCGCGGTTCCGGACTGCGCGCCTAGAACCGCTAGACCACCGCGGCCGGCGGTAATTCAGAGATGAGATTCGTTATCCGTAGATTTATTCAACACGTGAGTTTTATGGAGATCCTTCGTGAATTCTAGTGGGAATTCCTGGAGAGAAGACGACGTTCTTTTTGTGGAACATTACTAAGAAAATATAGAGAATTGGCATTTCAAACAGACTATGGAAAGCTTCTACTGCCACCGGCATACGTTTCACATAAAGACCACAAAGACAATATAAAAGAAATTAAGGCTTTTATGGAGGCAAATAGACATTGCTTTTCTCTCATTGAGAAAAGGAAATGACTGGTAGTGGTATAAGGTACCTTCCGCCATACACCATAAAGTAACTTGTTGAGTACATATGTACGCACATGTAAATGCAGATTAAATTATGTCGATGAGCGAATTCTACAATTTAGTATATTTTCCCAGTGCTGAAGAAGTAATGATTTCACCTTTTGTTTGAAGTTAAAATTATCTACTATGTGTGTTACAACACTTGGTAAGTGGTCAAAGACTTTTATGGTGTGGCACTTCATTCCATTTTGTGTCATACTACGGCTGAGTAAAAGATAGTACAAGCAATTTCTCCTTTTAGTATTATATTTTTAAATGTTACTGTTGTTTTATAACAGCGTTATTGTTGACGACTAACTTCATAAAGGAGTAAATATACTGCGATACTGTTTCCAGTATGCCCAACTGTTTAAAGAACTGTCCACAAGAGGTTTTAGAGTAGACACTACATATAACCTTTATTACACACTTCTAATACATTAGAGAAGTTAAGCTTCCTTGTCAAGATCTGTAATAATAAACTTTATTCTCGATACCCGGTTTCAGTAATCAATGTTACCATCTTTAGATCTGGAAAGCATTTATACAATGTGACTACATACAAGACAGTTGTAATATGCATTTTGATGTATAAAAAAAAGAAAGAAAAAGGGTACCTTGAAAGACAGGTTATTTATGTCTTAAAATAACAGTAAAAGTTCTCTTCTTCATGAACTGGCACTTACGTAACAGACTAGAAGGCTGAAAAATCGGCTTATCAAAATTAAAACAACTATATAGACAGTTATTCACCAAATACATCTGTCTTATCTCACTCAAAACAGAGTACAAATTTTAAAAGTACAGGGGTAAAAATACAATCTGGGTTTCTACAATGTCATTAAAGTAGTAGTGTAAGCTGTGGTTACATCACTGCAACAACAATGTACTCAAATAATAACAGAGTAAAAAATTTTATCACAAAAATGTGGAAATATTATCATCCGCTGGGTTCACACAAAGTCATTTTGGTAATCTGGGCCCCTACAATGTCACTGCAGCAGCAGTGTAAGCTATGGTTACATCCAAAGTAACAACAATGTACTTAAATAGTACCATAGTAAAAATAATTCTTTTGTAATGTGGAAGTACAGTTATTAGCAATGTTTACACTTCTTTTTGGCAACCATCCATCTGCAGAAGCACCCGAGTAAAAATCACAGAAAAAAAAGGAATAATAACAATATTAGTTCAGTGTGGTAGTAGTAGATTGACGATGTAATCACCTATTCCAGAGACACAGTCCATCTGTACACTGTAATCTCATTATAGTGTGAATGCTAATAATGTGGAACAGCCCTAAAAAAAAAAAAGAAAAAAGTTTAAAAATTTATAGCCAAATAATTATTATTTGCAGAAGCTAAAATACTATTCTTTTCACGTGCTTTGCGACATTGACATCAATATCAGATGCAGTTAGCATTACTGATATAAGTTATAACGTAATACATGTTTAGTAATTTATGAAATCCACAAACACAAATATATAAGGATATAAGATGAACATCAACAAAAGCAAAACGAGGATAATGGAATGTAGTCAAGTTAACTTGGATGATGCTGAGGGAATTAGATTAGGAAATGAGACACATAAAGTAGTAAAGGAGTTTTGCTATTTGGAGAGCAAAATAACTGATGATTATCGAAATAGAGAGGATGTAAAATGTAGACTGGCAATGCCAAGGAAAGTGTTTCTGAAGAAGAGGAATTTGTTAACATTGAGTATATATTTAAGTGTCAGGGAGTCGTTTCTGAAAGTATTTGTATGGAGTGTAGCCATCTATGGAAGTGAAACGTGGACGATAAATAGTTTGGACAAGAAGAGAATAGAAGCTTTCGAAATGTGGTGCTACAGAAGAATGCTGAGGATTAGATGGGTAGATCACGTAACTAATGAGGAGGTATTGAATAGAATTGGGGAGAAGAGGAGCTTGTGGCACAACTTGACTAGAAGAAGGGATCGGTTGGTAGGACATGTTCTGAGGCATCAAGGGATCACAAATTTAGCATTGGAGGCAAGCGTGGAGGGTAAAAATCGTAGAGGGAGACCAAGAGATGAATACACTAAGCAGATTCAGAAAGATGTAGGTTGCAGTAGGTACTGGGAGATGAAGAGGCTTGCACAGGATAGAGTAGCATGAGAGCTGCATCAAACCAGTCTCAGGACTGAAGACCAGAACAACAAACACAAATATACAGCCATAAAAAATGTAAACAAATTTCTTTTACACTTTGAAAATGTAATGTTACAAACCTGACAGTCACAAAGTAATTTCAGTAGCAGTGTACACTGGAGCTATAGTCTGAGACCATCCTGTGTAATCATACAATAAAAGTAAACATAATTATTTAAAAAAAAAAACGCTGAAGTGTAGTTACAAACTGGGCTTACACAAAGTCGTTTAGATAACAGTCTACACTGTGGTTACATCTAAGTGAACACCACATGAATAGAAACTACAGTAACAGTGTAGCATACTTAATTCAACGTCGTAGCAGTAGAAGGATAATGTGATGGCCCACATCCAAGTCACAGTCAATGCTTACGAAGTATTCCCCGGGGTATACTACTTAAAAATAGAATTATCACAATAATTAAGTGATGGGATTACGTCAACGAGCAACAGCAAGCTGACCCATACGGCACAGCTCTAGGCAAGAAAAATAAAAGTCATTTGCTAAGTATATGATACCTCACAGATAACACTCCATTATTGTGCTGGATATGCGCAGTATTATCGTTCACTGCCCGGAATTCATATTTTCATTTATCAGTACAGAAGAGATGTCAGGAACATTACAAGTGGAAAAACATGTAGCTAAATGTCTATGTGTATAGTAGTATCACTGTTTATTAGGGCAACCTGTCCGTGACGGTTTCCACAGACACAGCATTCGTGGCAAGGAATGTATAACTTAAAGGTGCTGATAGTAGTCTGTAGCAATTCTTCAAAAAGATCGTCAATTTAAATGAATCAGTCCCAATGCAAAATTTAGAGTCATCTTATCATCTGGTTAATGAATGACAAAAATGGCAAAATGTATTAATTTATAGGATAAGCCGCTTGTACGCCCATTACAGTATATACTGGATAATGTGTACAATGGGGTAGATGACTCAATGGATACATAAAATAGAAACATAGCCTCACAAGAGACAGAATCAGTGGCCCAATGGTTACTAATGCACGGATTATGCAGGTGGACTGAAATACTGATGAACCGCTTCAAGAACAGACTGGCTACGATGAATAGTAGAGATTATTTACTGTTATAACATAAGTGCAATAAAGTAGCAACATCGTGGCCGGACATCTACGTGTATGATGTGGACAGACACGGACATGTTTGTATAGGCACACGACAGCGAGGTCCTTAGCGTCCACGCAAAAACAGACTGAACACTAAAACCTCCAGCCTAAAAGTTTAGGCCCGAATCAAGACACATCACAATCAAGACACATCACAATCAAGACACATCACAATCAAGACACATCACAATCAAGACACATCACAATCAAGACACATCACAATCAAGACACATCACAATCAAGACACATCACAATCAAGACACATCACAATCAAGACACATCACAATCAAGACACATCACAATCAAGACACATCACAATCAAGACACATCACAAAACTTTAAAACATTAATCACACTCGTCTCATCACCAGCAAAATGGGGGACCCTCTCGTCATAGCAAAAAGCTATGTGTGAGAGAGCAGTGCTCAATTCTAAGACGAATGAGGGTCACTTCATCCCACATAAGCAACTGGCAAGAGGAACACCATGGCTGGGTTGTTGACTTACACCAACTGTGGCTTATTAGCCATCACTACCCACAACTGCAGGAACTTCCTGTGTACAGCGGAAATGACGGCCTGCAAGGGAATAGGACACTGTGCCACATCCTGTCCTCTGCAGGCTTCCTTGGCAGCCCGATCTGCCTGTTCATCTCATATACCTATATGACCTGGCACCCAGCAGAATGACATATCCTTACACTGCATTGGAGCAAGTACCGTTGGTCATATATCAGCTGGCCCAACTCCTCAGCTGGGTACAGATTCTGTAACGATTGTAAGGAACTAAGGGAATTGGAGCAAATGAGAAACCGTTTGCTCCAAATATGACGCATCTGCTCCAGTGCCTTCAGGGTCGCATGGAGCTCTGCTGAGAAAACAGTATACTCGTCAGGAAGGCGAATCTTGGTGACAGGGTCCGAGAACACGACAGAGCAGTCATGGAATTCTCTTGTTTGGAGCCATCAGTGTACACTACTCTAAAACCATGATGCATATAAAATGTTAAAAAACAAAGATTGAAATGTAAAATCTGGTGTAAGATCTTTCTTAAAATTTGTCACATGTAAAATAAGTCTGGGCCTCTGGAGAAGCCAAGGTGGAAACCGAGGCGGAAATCTGCTTCCACTGTGATGTAAAACATGAAGACCGGCCACACCCATCTCTAGAACACAATCCCATTCACAAATCCCATAGGGAAACGTTGCCTGTTACGAAAAAGCGTTTCCAGTGGAGGCTGAGTTACGGTAGGGTAGGTGGGTGTGTATGGTGTGAACATTGTTTTATATGCCTGGCAAACTGTACGTAACCATTGTCTGATGTAAAGTGGTGGTTCACCAGCCTCTGCATAGAGGCTTGGTATTGGGCTTGTTCTGAATGCCCTAGGGCCAACCAAAACCCTTCATGGTGCACCTTGTCCGCTATCTTTAAGTACGATCAAACAATGGAAAATCCAGGATGGAATGTAACAATATTAGAGAAGGAAAGTTGCTACTCACCATATAGCAGAGATGCTGGTTGCGATAGGCACAACAAAATGGGTATAAGAGGGTATCGCAGACCCATTCACTGTGCACCCACAATCGAACTTAGATCGCACAAATGCCCTGTAAAACTGGAGCAGACAAGTCCCGTTTGCTCCCCATATACTGTGGGTAAGACACTTTAAAATACTTAAAGCCTTAAGCGAACGTTTTTTTTCAGGTCCTTAAGATGTGGTAACCACGTAAGCTTAGAGTCAAATATGAGACCCAGAAACCGCACTGTGTCTTTTAGGACAGGGTTCCTCACCGTTGACTCAGGAAAGCTAAAATGAAACGAGAATGCTAAAAAAAACACACACAGACTACTCGGCGGAAAACTTAAAAGCACTCTTCTGCACCCTCATCCAAATGTCGAAGAGGTAGCTGTAACTGACATGTTGTCATTGTGATGCTTGAAGAAGAACAAAACACAGAGAAGTCATCCACAAACAAAGAACACTGGACAGGACTTTTCACTATGGACGTAATGCTATTAATAGCTATGGCAAAGGCAGTCACATTAAAAATGCTACCTTGAGGGACACCATTCTCCCGCCCAAAGCGATCAGACAGGATGTCACCGACTCAGTATCTGAAATATCGTGACGAGAGGAAGGACTGGATAAAAATGGGCAGACAACCACGAAACTGCTCCAGGATGAGATGCACCCAAGTAGTATCATAGGCCTTCTCGATGTCAAAAATATACCTAGAAAGTGATGCTGGCATAGGAAACCCTGTCGTATAGCTGCCTCCAGGTGGGCAAGGTTATCAAAGGTGAAGTGATACCTCCTGAACCCACACTGAAAGTGACTAAGGCGTTCCCTGGATTCTAAGATCCAGACAAGGAGGCAGTTGACCATCTGCTCCAAGGTCTTCTCCATGCAGCTAGTGAGGGCAACACTACAGTATTTACTTGTGCATATACAGTCTGTCCCAGGTTTTAAAAGAGGAATTAAAATTGCTTCACACCACAAGTCGGGAAAGTGACCTGACGCCCAAATGGCATTAGAAAGTGCGAGGAGGACATCTTTTTATCGCTTTGTGAGGTGCCGCAGCATACTGTAACGGATCCTGTCATGACCAGGGGATGTGTTACGAGCCACAGACTATGCAGAATCCAGCTCCCATATGTAAATGGGCAGTTGTAATCTTCATCAGAGGCGGACTGGAAGTCCATAATGATGATGTTTGCTCTGTGGGGCACTCAACTGTGCGGCCATCAGCACCCGTACACAGTCCCAATTTTTTCACACTCAAATTTTTTTCACAGTCCAATCTAGTCACTTTCACGAATGACGAGGGTGATGATGAAATGATGAGCACAATGCGGACACCCAGTCCCCGGGCAGAGAAAATTCTCAACCAGGCCGGGATTCAAACCTGGGACCCCATGATCCAGAGGTAGCAACGCTAGCCACTAGACCATGAGCTGCGGGTCCCATAGTTCAAACTAGACCTTTCAGCAACTGCTCTATGGCACTGGAAACCTGGATCCTGACTGGCTGTTGCAGTAACTGTGGCAAAATATGCCACCATAGTCTGGGCAATGTCTCGCAGATTGGTTTGGAGAGTGCTGTTCCCCATTACAGCAGCCATGGGGCATTTGCCTCCTCTCCTAGAAATTCTCCTGAGGGTCTTCTTGCTCTCTCAAGTAATTGTGCAACATTCTTCTCTTGCCACTGGAAAGGTGTCAAATTCTATCAAGTTGGCCGACACTTGAATCTACGCAAAGCTGCATGCCTGGTCCTGATTGCAGCGCGGCATAAGGTACTCCAACAACGGACAAGTTGCCCCTTCTGTTGTCCCGTGGACTGTAGAATGGATGCTGCAGCGGTGTGGGAGATCATTTTGGTAATATGATCTACCAATGCCTCGACATTCACACAACGTTGGAACTGGGCCAACTGGCTAAAAAGTGTCGAGTCGGCTCTACCGAGCACCCATCACAGTGGTTTCCTTTTGGGTTCCACACCATCAGGCCGGTGAATCCAGATCGGAAAGTGATCACGTCCACGCAAATCATCGACCACTTCCCATTGAGCAATGTGAGCAAGAGCTGGAGAGCAAAGCGAAAGATCAATGGCAGAGAATGACCCGCTTGTTGTGCACAAGTGAATGCTCTGTCCTGCATTTAGCAAGTATGCACATGATGACATGAGAAGCCTCTCCATTGCTCTACCCCTGGGGCAGGTAGTTGCAGAGCATTAAAATCACCACAGAGGATGAAGGGGCAGGGGAGCTGTGTAATAAGGTCAATTAGGGCCTCTTCATTGAGCGCATCATGTGGGGGCAAATAAAGGGAACATATTGTCAACGGATGACGCATGAGCACTGATACAGCAACTGCTTGTAAAGCCGTTGTAAGTGAGAGGAGCGAGGAATGGTAGTCTGTAGTGATGAAAATACCTACGCCTCCTCTAGCTCTCTCTCTCTCTCTCTCTCTCTCTCTCTCTCTCTCTCTCTCTCTCTCCCCACTCAGGTCATCCTTTTTGTGGAGTACATAGTGTCGTAGCTCAGGGCTGTATGACTGATGGGAATGAGTGTCCTGTCTAGACACAGTGGTCTATCCTGAGATAAGAGACAAGACTGAGTTCCTCCACATGCTTGCTGAACCCCTACAAATTCCACTGTAGGATGGGAGCCATTTCATCGATGAGGTTTTAATGTACCCCTGTTTGCACCATGTAGGTGATCCTTTTGTAAAGCGAGGGGGAGTGGAGAGGCTGCCTGGATCCAAGGCATCTAACTCCATGTCATGATGTCCTCCTCATCAGTCAGATATGAAAGAATGATGCCCGACGGTGCTCAGGACAGTTTTTGACCCAAACTTCGTGAATCTTTCCCTGCACCCTGTCCCTTTGAGGATGAGCGGGGGGGAAAGAGGGCATTGAGAGACACACTGCTTGTAGTGCGCCTTCTTGATACTCACTACTACAGAACTGTTGCTGATCTTTTCTTTGTCGGCTGCTTGAATTGTTCTATCCTTACTTGTTTTGCCTTGACTTGTACACATACAAATACAGGTACTGGTGGTGGATGGTTGTACACTGGACGATGCCTGCATCGAGGCATTGACCTTAGGAACAGGTTTCTGCATCATGGAAATATAAGAAGTTGTGAAGACAGGAGGTTTTGTCATCTTGGATTCCTTTTTGGCTTCAAAATAGGGGCTTCACTTGGTGATTTTTAGTTCCTGAATTTTTCGTTCCTCTGCAAAAACAGGGTAGTCTCGGCTCCAGATAGGGTGGCTCCCAGAGCAATTAACGCAGACTGCTGGAGATGGAAAGTCAATCACAGCTTCATGGGCTGTGTTAACACATTTCTCACAGGTCACTTCAACCCCGCAATTCAGTATTGTTCGACCAACATGCTGGCAATTGTAGCACCACAAAGGGTTATGTACATAAGACCTAACCCTAAGTCTGAGGAAACCTGGAATGATGTGGTCAGGCAATGCTGGAGAATTAATAGTCACAATGAATGTGGCAGTCTTCTCAATTTCTCTATTATTCCTACGCATCCTTTGGTCTACATCCACTATCCCCCGTAATGTCCATTCCTGTTTAAGTTCGGCTATGTTGATATCCATAATGTCATGGCATGTGACCACACCCTTGTTAGAGTTAAGGGAGCTATGCAGTTCAACATTTACATCATATTCACCCGATTTTTTGGTCTTCGTAAGTAGTCCCGCCTGCTTTGGCCTGTTAGTCTCTACCAGTAGGGAACCATTCTGCAGCCATTTAATAGACTCCAGGCTTCCAGTAAGTCCTTACAAGCCTTTATGGATATAGAATGCGAACACTGCAAACGTCCCTCCTTCCTCTTAATGACTCCTTGAGCCCTGTTACTATAATTCAACTGATGCATATTATCAGGAGGGCTAGCCCCCCTCACTTGTTCGGAGGACTGGGTGTGAATACTCCCAGGTGGGGACACCCTTCCCATTGGAGAGAAGAAGAAGAAGAAGAAGAAGAAGAAGAAGAAGAATTAGAGTGTTTCATCTCGGTCCCATGAGCAGCTAGGGAAACAAGGGTCCACTCACTCAGACAGAGCCTCACGTGGCCGAGTAAGCCTTTTACAACTGAGGTGCGGCAAGTTCCCCAGAGGTTGCCTGCTAATGACTGTTCCACCTCAATAGCCATGCATCTCATCAGTGCACAGCACACCTTGAGATTGAGGGATTTTTATGAAGTTTATTCCATCCTGGCGATCCAGAGGGCCAAGATCCCCATTCCCTGCGACACACTATGTTCTGCAGCCATGCAAGACAGTGGTCATCGATGCCCAGAGCTTACAGTAACAGGAGACTGGCAGCACTTACCAATCCACAGTTCAGGAACCCCAGGGCCGCCAAGCTCATATTCAGCAAATGAATGCTGAGCCCCTGAGGGCAATGTATGCGACAGTGGACTCCAACTACACTACAATAAAATAGACATTACCCACAAATAGGTACTCCACTTGAGATACGCAAATCTGCTACACTGAGAACCGAAGGCTAACATCTCCAGGTATTGAAAAATGAATGTAGAAATAAGTCATTCGTTCAGTGTATCAGACCTCATAGACTTACAGAATCCTGTTAAGGCCAACATGCACTTTATTTGTGTTCACTAACCATAATTCAAATTTTCATTTATCAGCACAGAAGAAATGCTGTACGTAACAAACCTGATAACAATCCAATGGAGTGTCAATGTACTACGAGTTAGTCAGTAGACTACGTTATGAGAACAAGGAAATACTGGTTGGCAGAATATCTGCTGTTGGCAGAATTGTAAAATATGAAGTCTATCAAGAAACGAGTAAACCTATGGGCATTAAAGAACATCATGAAATATTTTGAAAAAATCGTTGTCAGTGAAATCAATCCAATCATTAAGAACATTGTCTTTGTATCACTTCTTATGCTTGCATACTTCTAAGTTTTTTAAAATGTCCAACTTTTCACCCTTCAGGGTATCGTGCAACACTTTCAAATTATGATTAATACTAGTACTGTTATGCAAAGACTCTTGTAAACAACATTCAAACACCATTTTATTGTGTTTGCTGGTAGCTCTCTGTATCTAAAAGAGAACTATCGGCCAGTTTGTACTTTGTAGAGCCCTTTACACCGACCACATTCCAGTTTGTACACATTAGATTTTTTCATATTTATCTTTATTATCTGCAATTCTATGTTGTAATTTAAATTTTAAAGTTTTATTGGTGTGTAAAGATATTTCAATATTAGATTTGCTAAACTATCTTTTGATTTTATCAGAATATTTGGTCTTGGGTTTGGAAGCTTCACTACTGTTATTTACAGTTTGTCTTTCATTTAATTGTATAGGGTTAAAAATAAATGCTCATTATACCCATTATTTATGGTGACCTGTGTGGTGTCACAAGGCTTAGGCCTGTCCCACCCCTCATTAAATCGACCAAGACTTATACGAATAATTGTAAGAACAGTTACTATTATTATTATTATGTTCTTTAAGTTTGTTTTTGGGTTTTCAGAAATACTGTGGGAAGAAAGTTTATTTATGTTGCAGATAATGTGGAAGACGTTGCCCAATGATCGCCACGGAAGTTCGACGTAGCGGCAAGTGGGCAAGGAATAAAACAAATGCTGCAAACTACCGCGAGCCATGAAACAGCCTGGGCCGTGAGGGCGTCGAGCTTCCTAGGTCGTTGTTGGACAACGTCAAAGGAAGAGATATTCTGCTTTCTCTTTGTAAACAGATCGATCGAGTCTTGAAAGGTTCATGTAAAACGTATAGGCGGGTGACACATTAGGTGGGACCCGATGCCTGTAATACTTCCACAGTTATTAAAAAGTTGTTAAACGGCAAAACCAATAGTTCATCATTTATATAGATAAAAAGTAGTAAAGATATAGGAAAGGAAGAGTTGCGGCGTCAGAACGAAAAGTGATACATCGCTCAGCAACGAAGAAGGACGTAAACAGCAGGTGCTACGTGGTGAAAGCAAATCAACTGATAAAATAGTAAGTCTGTAATTAAGCATAAAGCCACGTAACATTGCACCTGTTATCAATGTCTGCAACTCAGTGCCTATACTGTTGGGGGTCTGGTGGTAATTTCAAAATTATATGAATCACACACCTGAAAAATGGATTTTGGTATTATGAAGGGCGACATGAATCTGCTCTAGTAACTGAATCTGTATATGGTGGTTCCTGAAAGATGCTATATGCATCTGTCCCATTTACTTAAGTAAAAGTAAGGTCTAAGTAATTAAAACTTTCATTTTTTTCCATTTCCATGGTGAACTGAATGTTCTATTCTATTTAGAACTATTTGATAATCTAACACACCCTTTTTGTGATCTCTGATAAGAGCGATCACATCATGGTATCTTCGGTAATGGTACCATCTAGGCAGTTTCCAATAGCAAGACCTTCTCTCTGACAACAAATTTTATTACTGAACGAAAAATAAGTCCTATCGGTTCTACAACTTCTGCCTTGCTCAATTTATGATGTATTAGTAAATTTTTCTTTATTATTTATTTGCATTCTTTCACAAGTATGTTGGTGTAAAAATTCTTTATGTTAAAAGATACCTGTTACAAACTATTCGGGATGTCACTGTTTTATAAATATGATGCCAGTTCTAAGTTATTCCTGAGGTTGCACAAATTTTCGAAAAGAAATGTTCTTTTAATTTTTTATTTTGAAACTTGTTTAATTTGTAACTTGGTGCAAACCTTCCATCAACTATAGGCCTGATACTTCAGTCTTGTTGATGTAGCTTAACTTGGGACTGTAATGTTGGAATGGAAAATTCATCATTTTTAGATTACACTTTTCACTATTGTCCAGAATTAAGTTGCAGTCTTTAACCGTCTTACAAGGAGTTGAACTGGACTTAACAGTTGGGTCTTCAGCAATGTTAATATTATTATTTCCAGAATTTTTTTTTTAAAAAAAAGGACATGCGTAAGCCCTGCTGATAACTAAATCTCTGCAACTTTATAATTTTTTAAAATTTTCAATTTTTATTTTTATCATGTTACTATTTGAGTACACTGTTCAGGCTTTGGATGTAACCACAACTTACACTGCTACTTTAATAACACTGAAGCAGCCCAGATTCTAATTTTTACCATTGCATTTTTAAGAATTGTAAATTAAATTTTTTAAAAAATATTTTAATGGCTTTGTATGTGTGTCTGTGGTTTTTATAAATTGTTAAATCTTGTTCTAACTCTACAGTGTGTAATGTAATAGTTTTGCTATATGAAAGTCATTTGCTTCTAAATCTGTAGAATTGCAACAGATGGCAGCAGCATTGCTTGTGTCAGTCTCCTTGAGTTCTGTAAGCTTATGCATAACATGGTTGTCACTGAGTTAGTTAAATCTCCATTGTTTTAATTGTTGTATCTTGGACAAACATGTTCTGTGATTTATAACAGTGGCTGTGTAAGGATGTCAAAGTAGTCTGCACATTTAGCAAGCAGAAATTATTTTCCTTTATAAAAGGCATGAAATTATAGATATCTATGTCAAAAAACGGCCTTGCTGTGCTGGTACTGCGAACGGCTGAAAGCAAGGGGAAACTACAGCCGTAATTTTTCCTGAGGGCATGCAGCTTTACTGATTAAATGATGATGGCGTCCTCTTGGGTAAAATATTCCGGAGGTAAAATAGTCCCCCACTCGGATCTCCGGGCGGGGACTACTCAAAAGGATGTCGTTATCAGGAGAAAGAAAACTGGCGTTCTACGGATCGGAGAGTGGAATGTCAGATCCCTTAATCGAGCAGGTAGGTTAAAGTTAGATATAGTGGGAATTAGTGAAGTTCGGTGGCAGGAGGAACAAGACTTCTGGTCAGGTGACTACAGGGTTATAAATACAAAATCAAATAGGGGTAATGCAGGAGTAGGTTTAATAATGAATAGGAAAATAGGAATGCGGGTAAGCTACTACAAACAGCATAGTGAACGCATTATTGTGGCCAAGATAGATATGAAGCCCACACCTACTACAGTAGTACAAGTTTATATGCCAACTAGCTCTGCAGATGATGAAGAAATTGAAGGAATGTATGATGAAATAGAAGAAATTATTCAGATAGTGAAGGGAGACGAAAATTTAATAGTCATGGGTGACTGTAATTTGAGTGTAGGAAAAGGAAGAGAAGGAAACATAGTAGGTGAATATGGATTGGGGCTAAGAAATTAAAGAGGAAGCCGCCTGGTAGAATTTTGCACAGAGCACGACATAATCATAGCTAACACTTGGTTTAAGAACCATGAAAGAAGGTTGTATACCTGGAAGAACCCTGGAGATACTAAAAGGTATCAGATAGATTATATAATCATAAAACAGAGATTTAGGAACCAGGTTTTAAATTGTAAGACATTTCCAGGGGCAGATGTGGACTCTGACCACAATCTATTGGTTATGACCTGTAGATTAAAACTGAAGAAACTGCAAGAAGGTGGGAATTTAAGGAGATGGGACCTGGATAAAATGAAAGAACCAGAGGTTGTACAGAGTTTCAGGGAGAGCATAAGGGAACAATTGACAGGAATGGGGGAAAGAAATACAGTAGAAGAAGAACGGGTAGCTTTGAGGGATGAAGTAGTGAAGGCAGCAGAGGATCAAGTAGGTAAAAAGACGAGCACTAGTAGAAATCCTTGGGTAACAGAAGAAATATTGAATTTAATTGATGAAAGGAGAAAATATAAAAATGCAGTAAATGAAGCAGGCAAAAAGGAATACAAACGTCTCAAAAATGAGATCGACAGGAAGTGCAAAATGGCTAAGCAGGGATGGCTAGAGGACAAATGTAAGGATGTGGAGGCTTATCTCACTAGGAGTAAGATAGATACTGCCTACAGGAAAATTAAAGAGACCTTTGGAGATAAGAGAACGACTTGTATGAATATCAAGAGCTCAGATGGAAACCCAGTTCTAAGCAAAGAAGGGAAAGCAGAAAGGTGGAAGCAGTAGAGGGTCTATACAAGGGCGATGCACTTGAGGACAATATTATGGAAATGGAAGAGGATATAGATGAAGATGAAATGGGAGATACGATACTGCGTGAAGAGTTTGACAGAGCTCTGAAAGACGTGAGTCGAAACAAGGCCCCGGGAGTAGACAACATTCCATTAGAACTACTGACGGCCTTGGGAGCGCCGGTCCTGACAAAACTCTACCATCTGGTGAGCGAGATGTATGAAACAGGCGAAATACCCTCAGACTTCAAGAAGAATATAATAATTCCAATCCCAAAGAAAGCAGGTGTTGACAGATGTGAAAATTACCGAACAATCAGTTTAATAAGCCACAGCTGCAAAATACCAACACGAATTCTTTACAGACGAATGGAAAAACTAGTAGAAGCCGACCTCGGGGAAGATCAGTTTGGATTCCGTAGAAACACTGGAACACGTGAGGCAATACTGACCTTACGACTTATCTTAGAAGAAAGATTAAGGAAAGGCAAACCTACGTTTCTAGCATTTGTAGACTTAGAGAAAGCTTTTGACAATGTTGACTGGAATACTCTCTTTCAAATTCTAAAGGTGGCAGGGGTAAAATACAGGGAGCGAAAGGCTATTTACAATTTGTACAGAAACCAGATGGCAGTTATAAGAGTCGAGGGACGTGAAAGGGATGCTGTGGTTGGGAAG
The DNA here is from genome assembly GCF_023864345.2 of Schistocerca serialis cubense. Taxonomy (NCBI): domain Eukaryota; kingdom Metazoa; phylum Arthropoda; class Insecta; order Orthoptera; family Acrididae; genus Schistocerca; species Schistocerca serialis. The sequence goes on along the minus strand of NC_064643.1, from coordinate 387,989,992 downwards.
GGAGTAAGACAGGATTGTAGCCACTCCCCGATGTTATTCAATCTGTATATTGAGCAAGCAGTAAAGGAAACAAAAGAAAAATTCGGAATAGGTATTAAAATCCATGGAGAAGAAATAAAAACTTTCGAGGTTCGCCGATGACATTGTAATTCTGTCAGAGACAGCAAAGGACTTGGAAGAGCAGTTGAATGGAATGGACAGTGTCAGGAAAGGAGGGTATAAGATGAACATCAACAAAAGCAAAACGAGGCTAATGGAATGTAGTCGAATTAAGTCGGGTGACGCTGAGGGAATTAGATTAGGAAATGAGACGCTTAAAGTAGTAAAGGAGTTTTGCTATATGGGGAGCAAAATAACTGATGATGGTCGAAGTAGAGAGGATATAAAATGTAGACTGGCAATGGCAAGGAAAGCGTTTCTGAAGAAGAGAAATTTGTTAACATCGAAAATAGATTTAAGTGTCAGGAAGTCATTTCTGAAAGTATTTGTATGGAGTGTACCCATGTATGGAAGTGAAACATGGACGATGAACAGTTTGGACAAGCAGAGAATAGAAGCTTTTGAAATGTGGTGTTACAGAAGAATGCTGAAGATTAGATGGGTAGATCACATAACTAATGGGGAAGTATTGAATAGGATTGGGGAGAAGAGAAGTTTGTGGCACAACTTTACCAGAAGAAGGGATCGGTTGGTAGGACATGTTCTGAGGCATCAACGGATCACCAATTTAGTATTGGAGGGCAGCGTGGAGGGTAAAAATCGTAGAGGGAGACCAAGAGATGAATACACTAAGCAGATTCAGAAGGATGTATGTTGCAGTAGGTACTGGGAGATGAAGAGGCTTGCACAGGATAGAGTAGCATGGAGAGCTGCATCAAACCAGTTTCAAGACTGAAGACCACAACAACAACAACAACAACAACATGTCAAATCCATGCTTTCTTTTGGTTTTTTATGGTGAAAATATGTCAAATGATGCATGTGTAATGGTTTTGTAGATATAATATTGCTATTTGAATCTAAATAAAAGTTATGATTTAGCAGTAAGGTATTGCTTATGTAAGTAGTAATGGATATGCATTATTTTTATTTTAGTGGTGTGGATGTTTAATGCATTGATGAAAATGGTTGGAAACAAAAATTAGAGGAGAAATATATTCTTGCCATCCTTGAGAAGCCATCTGGGAGTGAAGATGATTTCTCATCTGATGACTCAATTGCTGACCCAACTGCAAACATAGATACAATAGCTGACAATACTGAGGAGTGCCATCCCACAGACTCTGATGATTGTAATCCTGAACATGCACGTTTCCACACTTCCAGATTCCTTGCCTAATATGTATGAGATGAAAGATAAATCTCAGTATCAGCTGTGTAGTGATCGTGTAACACGGAACCTGCATAGTATTGATTTTCTACTTGATAAAGAGTTTTCAAGGGGAGCATCTATCTACCAGGTGAAGTTTGTGCTTTGGAAACACCATTTAAGTTCTTCAAACAAATATTTGCAGGTGAGTTATTGAATTACATCGCAGGACAAAAAATATTATACAGTGTTCAAAAGGACTCAATAAAGCCCTTTAATAATACCACCTCTGAAGATATTTCAGATCATGATAACAACACTGCCTTTGAAGAGATTTCAAAATTCAAAGGAATTTGTATCATAACATCAGTCACATCTGCAATAAACACTAGGCAGTACTGGAACCCAGCTGTAGGTTTATCCTTGATGCATGAAACAATGCCAGTGAATAAATTTGAGAAATTGAGGCAGTTCTTGCATTCTGATGAAATTCCTAATGATTAGCCAAGTTGTGATAACCTGCATAAAATTTGTGCAGTCATAGTATCACTAAAGAAGCAGTTTTCCACATTACTACTTGAAGAGAACCTTGCAGTAGATGTACGCAACAAAATCAAGATGTCATCTAAAGCAAGACAATGCCTGATAAGCCACACAAACCGGGCTACAAAATAGTCATGTTGTGTGGTATATATGGCTTCATTTATGATTTTGAAATTTATACTGGGTAGGAAAATCATCCCCCACTCCGCTTGCAAGATGAACCAGACTTGGGTGCCAGCAGCAATGTTGCTGTCAGATTAGCACAATAAATTCCACTGCTTTTGACTCATAAGCTGTACTTTGACAACTGCAACACATCATTACCTCAAATGACATACTTGGCTTCTCAAGGAATTCAGTCTCTGGGAACTTTTCAGAGAAAAAGAATTCTAGATTGCAAACTTCCAGTGGACTGCAATTTGAGAAAGTAGCCAAGGGAAAGTCTGTGGAGGATGCGACAAAAATAAGTGTAAAGGTAACAAATGTGTCACATTACTGCCAATGTATGCAGCGGAACTACTAAAGTGTACAACTGAAAGGTACAACACCACAAACAACAGAGACAAATGGTAAATGTCCCTTATATGATACAGGAATACAACAAACATATGAGGGATGTGAACCTCTTCAACTTCATATCAGAGTCATTTCTTTAAAATTCCAAAATGGTTAGCGTTGTGAGGTATTACAATTTGTCAGGTTGTGTGGAGACCATGTGATACTTTGTCATGGAACAAATCACTATACAATTCTCAGGAGGTTTATTTAAAAAAAAAAAACTTCTAGAAAGAATATAAAAATTGAAACACACACACACACACACACACACACACACACACACACACACACACACACACACACACACACACAAACCACCACCACCCCAAAAAAGTCACAACAGTATCATGCCTTAACAATAATGAAATACAAGATTTAGGCCAGTATTACACACAGTATTTCTTTGACAAAGTTGCTCTGTCAAATGTTGCCTTTTGTCAAATTTATTTCATTAAATCTAGCACCTCACCTTGGATTTAATCAAAGAATGTCATCGTCTTCTGTTTACTGCAAGCAACTGGCATGTATAAACAATCTGTGAAACCATTGTGTGTTGCGTGTATAGTGTGGAGAGGCACATTAAAAATGCAAAGGAGGTTGTATTTGGGGGCTTACCTTACTGTGGTGCTGCAAATATGGAAAGGTGTCTCTTACTCTGGAACGAAACAAGATATTTTTCCTTTCTTTTTGGCAGTGGGATGGAAATCCACTCTCTTTCTTCAAAGCACATTGGAATAATTGCAGTGACAGATTCGTATAAGAAGTCAAAATGAGGAAACATGTAAGGCAAGTTATTATCACCACTGGTGTTTATTTGTTCACTGAAAACGGAATTACTGAACTGTTGTTTGTCAAAGACAGAAAATTAGCACAATACTAATCACTGACAATGCAGCACTGCGAGCTGACAGTGAATAAGAAGTGAGTTTTTCCACTAAATCTAGTGGCACACGTGTTATGTACAGGTTGATATATGTATGTAAAGAAAGCGTCACTGAGGGAGATGCTGGAGGACTAAATGTTGCATCCATGAAAGAGAAACCTGATATGTGCACATGCAAGACACATAAGCAAGAACATGACCAAATGTTTTTTATAAGAATAATATCCAAAAATGTAAAAATCATGCATAGTTTTGAATATATTAAAATGAATCTGAAATCCCTAATAAAGAAATTCACGAAATGAACTACAATTAGTGTAAAGCATCAGAAAGTATTTGACAAGCATGTAGATATACTATTAGTCAATTCCTTTTGAACTTAAAACACATCAGGTCCCATTTCATTTCTGATGTTAAAGGATTTTCAGTGATATGATTACGACTTGGCAACTGTGGACTGTATACAATACATCACACACAGACTTCATTACTATTAACAGGAGGGATATTTTGTGTGTGTGTGTGTGTGTGTGTGTGTGTGTGTGTGTGTGTGTGTGTGTAAACACTTTCGTTTGGTAAGTTACATCATCTTTGTTTTAGATATATTTTTCCCACGTGGAATGTTTCCCTCTATTATATATATATATATATATATATATATATATATATATATATATATATATATATATATATATAAAAGCTTGAATTTTGTGTGTATGTTTCCCTATATAAACACAAATATTCCTCATGTACAGGGCCTCGCTGCGATGGAGCACTTCCTTTCACCCCGGTCACCTGCTACCCTACCAAAAACCTGCGATGGAGCACTTCCTTTCACCCCAATCACCTGCCACCCTACCAAAAACCTCTTTCCTCATTACCTTAGTCAGCTTCATCCTAACTCACAAATTCTTCACTTTTGAAGGCCAGACATACCAACAATAAAAGGGAACAGCCATGGGTACAGGATGGCCCCCTCGTACGCCAACCTATTTATGGATGGGTATACACTCGCGCGCGCACACACACACATATCCATCCACACATATACAGACACAAGCAGACATATGTCTGCTTGTGTCTGTATATGTGTGGATGGATATGTGTGTGTGTGTGTGAGTGTATACCCGTCCTTTTTTCCCCCTAAGGTAAGTCTTTCCGCTCCCAGGATTGGAATGACTCCTTACCCTCTCCCTTAAAACCCACATCCTTTCATCTTTCCCTCTCCTTCCCTCTTTCCTGATAAAGGAACCTTGGGTTGCGAAAGCTTGAAATTTTTGTGTGTGTTTGTGTGCCTTTTAATGTGTCTATCTACCAGGGCTGTCTCGTTTTGTAAGTCACAACATCTTTTTTATATATATTTTTCCTACGTGGAATGTTTCTTTCTATAATGGAGACATGTAACGCAGAACTGAATTTGACTCAGAATCATAAGGAAGTCTATTTATGTTGTTATCTGGTTGCATGAACTTACTGCTGATCAGAAAATAAACTGATTTGTAATTGGGATAGTAAACCTTGTTGTGAACCCACCAACACTTGTTACTATGTAACGGCGTCATTTCACAAGAAAAGTCTGATGGAAGACAGGGTCCGGTCAAAAGTAGCATGAAGACCGCTTCGAGAAGGAGAGTACCCTTGCACTGGGTCCTATGAAACTACAGTTGGTGCCTTTGTGTTCGCATCCACTTTTGATAGTACTGTGGTGATGTGTTCCTGAAGTATCAGTGTCCAGTTGACCCCACAGATTCTTCATACTTTTCAGCTACCACAGAGAATGGTGATCAGTCACAACAGTGTACTGTTTGCCAAATAAATATGGTTGGAACCTGTTTATGACCTAACAACTGCACTCTTTTTCATAACCTTTTGAGTAACTTCTGAACTTGCACTACAACTGCATCTATCCCACAGCCTCTAATGTCTGTGTGAAGTCCTGTCTCTGCATTCTTGTCACACAATGCTAGGAATGGAGATGTTAGCGCCTCCTTAAGGACAAGGAAAGAGTTTAAGTGTACCATGTTCCACGAAAATCTGACATTGCCCTGCAGTAGCTCCTGTAAGGGATGTGCTTTGGTAGTGAAAACCTTTATGAACTGCCAGCAACACAAGCACATTCTGAAAAAACTTCTCACATAGCGAATGTGCCGAGCAGTCATAAAATCTGTGACTGCTCTTATTTTCTCCAGACAAGCACCATTCAGCAGATGCTTCAAGATTTTTTCATTTCTTGGGCAGCAGAGGGCCACTATTTTTAGATTAAGTGAAGGCCAGCATCCTCAACACACTTCAACGTGGTTGTTAGATTTTCTTCAAGTGTCTTCGAAAAAAAGTCATCCCTCTAGCAAAGTCATAGGTACCGAAGCAGGTTGTCCATCATGCATCTGAAGCTGGCTGGAGCATTACACAATCCAGGCACATAACTTTGAACTCACACACCATCAGGAGAGCCTCTTCATGCCTGTCTGCATGTCCATAGTTGAGAAATACTTTGCTCCTTTCAAGAAGTCTTTCTCCGTGGTTTTGTTCCGTCGTCAATAACCAACGTAGAAATGCCATGTGCCATTCGCCTCCTCCAATCACAGGAGAGGAACAAGGACTTTCTGAAGGTTCAATGCTGTCATCTTGCAACATCATCTCCATTTCCTCCCATATTATCAGCTGACAACACACTGTACGAGTGCTGGCTAATCCCCTGTGTTCATAATGTGTTTTACCGTGGGCCATTTGGCCTGTCTTTTTTTCCACTCTGAAATTGAGAGCATCTAAAAATTGACTCAAAATTCATTTGCCAACATTGTTCCTCAGTCAGGCTACAGCTTACTTGCTGTTCAATAGTAACTTCTCTCCAGCATTGTCTGCAGTGGTAGCAGAGTACAGTTCTTTGTCAATGATACAAACTGAACTGGTTTGCCTGCCTCTCTCCACATACCTATATGGATGAGTTGTGGCTGCTTGTGACAGTTAGTGATCCAAAGTTCTTCTTGCCCACTTACAATGCTTATGATCATTGGTGTGTAGAATTCTTTTGTGAGCCCGATTAACTTTTTGCAATTGTCTCATTTATGGCAGTGGGTTAATGTCTTCGACAACAATGCACTGCCCATAACAATCTTTAATATGTGCTCTTGTTACAATATCTTGGCAATCTGGAGCTCTCATCTCCCACAGTCTATGACTTCTTGTGACGCCTGCAAGAAGTCCCATTTGAGATTAACATCATGACTACATTCTGCTAAAACGTCAAATTGATACTTATTCTAGCAATACACAGACAGTGATTTCCAAAGCAGTCACTCTCATATCACATATCATCATCTTCTGTAGCTCACGACTATGAGCATTCAACACTATAGAAAAGAAAGCCCTTGAATCAACTATCACCTGGAAAGGTGGCCACAGATGACGACTTCAACGAGACTTCCTGACATCTTGGTAACTGTTGTCCATGAAGGATTTCCTTGTGCAGCCTCACCACCATAGGTGGTCACCTAGCTTAGCTTTCTTGAAGTTGGCTACTAGGAGAGTGATTGGTACCTCTGTACAGTGACGGACAATGGCTACAGCGTGCTGGTGAGTGACCACTGCCAGGGTATGCTAATGGGCTTCGTCCCAATAGGTGATGTTAATAGAAGTGTCATTACGGTCGACATTTGGCAGTCTGAAGTCATAGTAGTTGTCAAAAATTCATGTCCTTTCTCTGCAGTAGCATACACTGTCCAAGTTGTCCATTGTGGAAACAGAACTGTGTGTTGTCCTCCATCCTGCAAGTTTCTGCTCTTCTATGGGATGTTACACTTGACGTACGAACTGGTTGTACCTGTGTTGGTTGGGTACTGTTGTTTGATAGCTGCGGCGTAGGTTCGAGTGGGCCAAGCCCATCCTTCAATATATCTCTTCTTCACCTTTCTCTACTACCTCCTGACACATCAGGTCAGCATCCATGACTGCTATCTCTTGCTGTCTTGGTCAAACGGTACTACTGTTTGCCATAAAATGCTTTATCTTTCCTCTCACTACCTGGCTCATGAGGGGGGTGAGGTTATGGTGGTCTGTCATAGGGACCACACTCAGAAGTCCTCATGCTTCTTTCATGTGACTTATTTATTTAGTGCCCATTTTATCACATTTATGAAACTGAACTTGTCGAAGTTGCATTTTCTCAATGTGATGGCACCACTTCATGAATTCCTCAGGTGTTGTGCCATCCTTCACCTGAAAAGATTGGTGCATGTCTTCTGCAACTCGTTTTATCAAGTGTGAGAATTTGTCAGCTTCTGTTATATTTGGATTCACAATGTGACAAAGGCCAAAACATCCTGATTTATGACAGTCCCATTTCCCCATGATGGTGAGTCTTGTTCTTTAATTGTTCTTCCACTAAGAGCCCTTGTTGCTGATTGTCGCCAAATGCTTTCTTCTGTTCGGCCTGCAATTATCTCAGTTACTGAGCTTTTCTTCATAGTTCCACACACGATGTTATCCTACCTGTTGTACTTGGTTACTGCCAAATTCTTTCAGCCATTTCGTCATATCCTGACCGCTATCTCCAGAGAAAACTGGCCATTGCTTTATCTGCAGCTGACTTGTTGCTGTTTTGGAATCCACTGCTCTTCTAACATGCAGACCTTGGGAATGCTGTACTGCTTGTATTCCAGTTCATGTCTGTGTAGGAGATGGCTTTTATGTTACTTAATTGGAGGCATGTAATGTAGATGTTTTGAAGTGCCTGGCATCTCCACCCAACAGTGTCACTTCATAACCACACTCAAGTCAAAATCTGAAAGCAGGGTTGTCAATGCAATACCACACTTAGCACTGAAAGCACGCTTATTACAAACACCTAAGTATAGCCAAAACAGAAGTGACGTGGACGGAGAGAGTAGCTATTTGTATGAACAATGAGTATTTCAGAATATACAAACATTTCAAATGTACAATATTTTTAGACACCTTCCAGAAATGATAAGTAGTAAATAAGAAATAACTGCTGGTGGTGGAGTCTGAACTGGCTTCTCATAGCAAGCAGCCAGTGACACTAACCGCTATGCCACACTGTAGGCGTCACAACACATGGCAGTAATTTCCACAGTAAAATAGGCTTTCCAGCACAAGACTCAAAACTTTTGCAGGGAGAAAAAGGAGTGTGCCATGCCAGCCTTTGAAACATTAAGTGATCATTTAAATTTTTCAGGTCCACTGGAAGCATAACAAAAATGAAACCTGTAGAATAGTGCATATGTTTCTGCACAATTGTGAAACAATTGTGGCATAGTACATGTTGTTTTTCCATTTAGTATTTACTGAGTGAATGTGGCAGTTCCTTTTGGCAGTGCAGATTGTTCTGATTGCACTTATCTGCCTACAGATAGTCTTTCTGATGACACAATATGCAAAGCAAACAAACTTTTGCATTTCAGTGCCAGAAACAGTGGATGTTATTCATACAGTAAGATAGCAGTATTTAGCTTCTGACCAAGCCCTGAATGTGATACTTCCAAAGAGTTTTTCGTCTACCTTCAGGCCAACGAATTTAGAACATTAGCATCTCAGGTGTTTTGATCACCTTAGTCAGTAAAATTTAACTTTTACACGAAGTCCTTCTTATAAACTTTATGAACTGGGTTTTCTTATCATAAATTCTGAATCTATTTTCAGTAGCCCACCAGCCAAAATTATCCACTACCCAACTTGTTCAACTCATCACATTCCTTTCCTTTCCACATCTTGCACAAAGACACATGTTTGGTGGCACACAGCTGAGAAACATGTTAAGAAAAACACTAACCTAGTAAAGAAACCTGTGGCACCCTCACACTTTACAGCACACACATCAGATACTAACCTGTTGCTTGTTATTGACACTGTCCTCCAACCTTCCTATTTTTATTTTCTAAATGTAAAAGGATCATCATTCAAGCATTCTCCCCTCTCCCCTTTTTGTAATGGTGCAACTTCTGAAATATGGTAGCATAGTCCAGACAGTCAAATAATCTTGCTAAATCAAAACAACAGACCTACTGTCCTCATTAATATCATTTATCCTTGCAAATGCCTCACATAAACAGAAGAATGAACTATATTTTCTGTGGATGCTCTTTTCATGAAGGCAAACAAAAGTCTGACAAATGACAGGTAATGAGACGTGTTACTACTCTTCTACATTGCCTTCTCTATGCCTTTTGAAAACATGGGTAGCATTAGCTCTTTCTCCTTTTCTATGAAGTAGTTTTATTAACCTGTATTTTAATTTGTCTGGAAACAGAATGTGTACGCAGGCAGGGCAGGGGGGAATAAATTCCCGGATTTTCCCAAATTTTCCGGTCAAAATACACTTTCTCCTGGGTGAAAATACACATCTCCCCAGTTGAAAACACACTTTCTCCATGTTAAGTGACAACATACTTTCTCTCTGAACAAACTTATCGATCATTTGGATGTTAAAGGTTTTATACACCAGCACCTTATGAGTGAGTGAGAGAGAGAGAGAGAGAGAGAGAGAGAGGGGGGGGGGGGGGGGGTGGCTTGGAAAGATATATATATTTTTTAATGTGCAACAGCTTCTATGCTGCATATTTTCATATTATGAAAGTATAAATACTACCACCAAACACAGCATGTTGGTTTCCAAAATATGAAATAGAGATTGCGATGTGCTTTTGTCAGCGAATCATCACTCGTCATGATCTTGCCACCTAGAAACAGCAGATATTCAGAACATAGGACACGTGATGTAGTCAGCCAATAGCAACATAACTGTTAAATAGCAAAGTTAATAGCATATAGCTACAAGTAAAGCTAAGCTTTCACGTATAATATTGGTCTTTTTTGCATGTGTTACCCTTTAAGATACATCAAACACAATGGGGTCAGTAAAATTTTAAATGATGACATAAATGTCTGGTCTTATGGGCCTGAAATTTTTTAAGTGGCTAGGTCCTCAAATTTTTAAGTTTTAAATGAGAGTCAAATGCTCCATGATTGAAGAAATTAATCACACATTCTCATGTGTGACATAATTCATCTTGCATGAAAGGAAATTTACTTTAAAAGTAATGCTTCTCAGAGCACCGTTCACAATATTTTCCTGCGACCAGTAAGATGTATATTCATTTGAACAGTTGTCGGAGAGCGTCAAAGACACAAGTTTTACTGCACATGCACAGCTACAATGACATAGGAAACCCGTACTTGGTACGTACACTTTTCATTGTGTTTCTATTTGGAATTTCATGTGTTGTGGGGCATTGGCTGACCATATACTGCACTGTGCCATGCTGTTCAGAGGGGACACGTGGAGTTATTGTACTTAGGTCAACTGTTTTATTATATCTTATCCAGCCTGGAAAGCAGTCCTTGGCATAATATCCATTTCAAAACTAGACTCTACAACTCAAAGCACTGTACAAATTTCTTGGTAAAGGCGGAGGGGCAGGGTGGGGGAATCACAGTTTGTATACTCCAAACAAACTTTTCAAACAGTATAAAAAATTGACAAGGTTATTTATTAAGCCTAGAAACTGTATACCTGGCAGTTTATATTTTGTTCTAGGAGTAAATATAAAGCCTTGTGGGGAACCACAATGGATAAACATGGTGTGCTGCCAGTCTATACTTTACTGAAGAATGGTGTTCTGTAAATTTAAGACATAAACAATACAGAGTAAGAAATAACAGCAAGCCTAGGGGAGGTACCAGACAAGTGTTGAAACATGTATTGTGATCGAAAAACGTTATGTTTCACAAAATACAAGTATGTAAAATTTGCTGCAGCTCTCAAGACGTCAGTTTCCTTGGAGTGCCAGTACTGCTCTATCTCATGTTTGGTTCTTTATCATGGCACAATGCTGCACATACCAGAAGTTGAAAACGAGCACTTGAAATTCAGTGAATAGATGAACCTAGCCAGTAGTGTGGAATGGAACACTTTGTTTCATGAACTCCCGGGATTGGAATGACTCCTTACCCCCTCCCTTAAAACCCACTTCCTTTCTTCTTTCCCTCTCCTTCCCTCTTTCCTGATGAGGCAACAGTTTGTTGCGAAAGCTTGAATTTTGTGTGTATGTATGTGTCTGTTTGTGTTTCTATCGACCTGCCAGCGCTTTCGTATGGTAAGTCACACCATTATATATATATATATATATAAACAAAGATGATGTGACTTACCAAATGAAAGTGCTGGCAGGTCGACAGACACACAAACAAACACAAACATACACACAAAATTCAAGCTTTCGCAACAAACTGTTGCCTCATCAGGAAAGAGGGAAGGAGAGGGAAAGACGAAAGGATGTGGGTTTTAAGGGAGAGGGTAAGGAGTCATTCCAATCCCGGGAGCGGAAAGACTTACCTTAGGGCGAAAAAAGGACGGGTATACACTCGCACACACACACATATCCATCCACACATATACAGACATAAGCAGACACCCGTCAACTCCTATCCTTAATAAAAGTCCTCAATCTTTCCTCTCCCACATCCACACCGGCTATTCAGAGCATCCTCCTCCAGGCCAACCGCAAATTAGAGCAGCATGCCACCCTTCACCTAAAAAAACTATCCAATCTCCTGGTTTCCCACCTCCGGAAAGGCAACTCACTCACCCTTCACAACCTTTCCAGCAAACCTCAACCACCTCTTATTAGGTCTTTAAATATGTCTGCTTATGTCTGTATATGTGTGGATGGATATGTGTGTGTGTGCGAGTGTATACCCGTCCTTTTTTCGCCCTAAGGTAAGTCTTTCCGCTCCCGGGATTGGAATGACTCCTTACCCTCTCCCTTAAAACCCACATCCTTTCGTCTTTCCCTCTCCTTCCCTCTTTCCTGATGAGGCAACAGTTTGTTGCGAAAGCTTGAATGTTGTGTGTATGTTTGTGTGTCTGTCGACCTGCCAGCACTTTCATTTGGTAAGTCACATCATCTTTGTTTTTAGATATATATTTCCTACGTGGAATGTTTCCCTCTATTATAACTATATATATATATATATATATATATATATATATATATATATATATATATATATCACATCAGAAGTTCAATGAGGCTTTTTTCGGATGATGCTGTAGTATATCGAGAGGTTGTACTGAAATGCAGGAGGATCTGCAACGAATTGACGCATGGTGCAGAGAATGGCAACTGAATCTCAATGTAGACAAGTGTAATGTGCTGCGAATACACAGAAAGAAATATCCTTTATCATTTAGCTACAATGTAGCGGGTCAGCAACTGGAAGCAGTTAATTCCCTAAATTAGCTGGGAGTAGGCATTAGGAGTGATTTGGAAGAATCCTTAGGAAATGCAGTCCGAAAACAAAGGAAGTAGGTTATAGTACACTTGTTCATCCACTGCTCGAATACCGCTCACCAGAGTGGGATCCGTACCAGACAGGGTTGATAGAAGAGAGAGGGAAGATCCAACAGAGAGCAGCGTGCTTTGTTACAGGCTCATTTAGTAATCGCGAAAGCGTTATAGAGATGATAGATAAACTGTAGTGGAAGACTCTGCAAGAGAAACGCTCAGTAGCTCGGTATGGGCTTTTGTTGACGTTTCGAGAACATACCTTCACCAAGGAGTAATGCAGTATACCTCGCGAAGAGACCATGAGGATAAGATCAGAGAGATTAGAGCCCACACAGAGGCATACCGACAATCTTTCTTTCCACGAACAATACAAGACTGGAATAGAAGTGAGAACCGATAGAGGTACTCAGAGTACCCTCCGCTACACACTGTCGGGTGGCTTGCAGAGAATGGATGTAGATGTGGATGTGTATGTAGAATTAATGCTCGATTGCTAATGAGGAGGAAACAAAATCAGAAAATTGAAACTAATAACATATTTTAGTCTTTCGTAATTATGTGGGTGTGTTTTAATTCACTCGATAGTTCCCTGCCACAAAAATTCATTTTGGTTTCATTTGAGGTGAGGCTGTAAATGAAGAGAGAACAGCAAAATCATGAAACAAACACAGGTCTTGTGGAGACTACTCGCCACTACAATTCTGACTGCTCTGTGCATGCATGAATGTGGCAGCTTGGGAGCAGCAGAAAAATTTTTGCGGGTAGCCTCTGGGTGCTTGCAGCTACTGCTTATACAACTAACTGCCCCACTTCAAGTAGTGAGAAGCGGGAAACGGTGCTGCTCACACGCAGCTTCAGCTCTGCGCATGTGCATGAGCCCCCTGGTGACATCTAAAAAAAAAAAAAAAAAAAAAACCCCGATTCCAACAGTTGTGATGTTATGCTTGTACCAACAAAGTTTCATTTCAACTTGTCAACTACTGAAAGGAAATGGTTGTTGTAATAAAGTATTGCATAGCTTTTGTCGTAAATTCTTTGACACATTTCTCTGTCGGAAATCGCTTATGTGTGTGCGCCCTATGTTTTGTTGTTGTAAATGTCGCACTCTCTTTACAACTTAAGTTTTATATTGGTGTTTTTCTCTCGTTTTTGTTTTACTGCTGCATTAGCTGGCTAAGATAAAATTCTTTGTTAGAGCATCAGTTCTTATCAGTCAAGATTACAAAAATTTAAATGAAAACTAAAACAATGAAAAATTCTTGGAATTATAAAAAAATTCCTGGGTTTTTCCCAGTTTTCTCTCTGATGAATAAATTCTCAGGTTTTTCCTGGATTTTCCAGGGCTTAATACACCCTGGGAAACTGACTGTGTTTGATATATACATTGCACAGGTGACTGAACACAGGAAAAAGTATAAGGTATACTGATCATTAGTCTACTAGATGTTTCATGATTACCATGTGGGTATTTACTTTGCAATGATTTGACAGTCGATTCAAGGTCCTGAATGCTTGTTTCAAATAGCTACATGTCACTATTATTTTGGAACACTAGCTTTTTTAAAGTTCTATATACTTGCTTGTACCAACAAAGTTTCATTTCAACTTGTCAACTACCGAAAGGAGATGGTTTTAAAAATTTTGCACAACTCTGGTAGATCGGATTGTTTTAGTTTGTCTGACGACATATTTCAGGGATGTGCACAGTGATATCCAATGTGAAACTCTTAATTGGACTACGGTTGTCTTATGTACTACAACACATCTCCTGCTTCCAGTTGGCATTCTAATGCCATTAGTTATCCAGACTGGTTGCTTATTAGTACTGCATTTCTGCTTGTAATTTTTTGATGGACAAGAACTGTCAAGGAACGTAATGAGGGTTTGTAGAATTTATCTTTTTATAGCAGATTTGATCCTTCCATTATAACACAATGATGTCCCATGACTAAAGTAATCCTATAGTGCCCGGATATAATGGCAATATGCACTGAGCTATGATATGCTTAGGTTTGTGTGTGTGTGTGTGTGTGTGTGTGTGTGTGTGTGTGTGTGTGTGTGTGTGTGTGTGTACACATGCATGTGCATCTGTTTGTTTTCTATTTTGAAAGTAGGACTTTTTGCCTGAAAGCTTAAATGTTAAGCAGCCTTTTTCATTGCGTCTTTCTGTGAATGTTATGCAGGTTATGTAGAGCGTATTTTAATGACAAGCATTTTAAGTGGGTCATGCTAATCAGAGGCTTTGAAATAGTACTAAGCAAATTACCAGATTCAGTCACACCTATAGAAGTAGTAAGTTGTAAATCAACAACTGCTACTGAAATTGACAGACTAGCCAATGAAAATACCCACTGGCACAAGAGACTGAAACTACTATTAGAGAATTGTTAATTAAGGAAGTGTAGACAGAGGAATAATACAATATAAAGTAGGAGATTTAGTATTAGTCAAAGCTCACGAACAGATCCTGAAAAGTAATAAAGATATTCTATCCTCTACCTGAAGAACCTTCCCTAAATCTGTTGATTGAACCTACTGGTACAAAATCTAAAAGCCCACCTCCAAATTTCTTTGATGTCTTCCTTTAATCTGAACTGGTGGGAAACTCACTCGAGCAGCACTCAAGAATGCATCACGCTAGTGTTCTGAGTGCCATCTTGTTCATAGATGAGCTGCACTTTCCCAGAATTTCTCAATAAAATGTACTTGACCATTTGCCTTCCCTACTACCACGTGCTTGTTTATTTTACATCACTTTGCTGTCTCCAGCAGCGCACTATCAATGCTGTATTCAAATATTACAGAATTGCTTCTCATCCACCTTAACTTACATTTTTCTATATTTTAAAAGTATGCTGCCCTTCATCATACCAGCAAAAAATTCTATCCAAGTCATCATTTATCCTCCTACAGTCACCCAATGACAATTCCTTCCTGTACACCACAGTGTCATCAGCAAACAGCAGTAAACTGCTGCTCACTCTGTGTATCAGATCATTTATGTATATAGAGAATAGGAGTGGTACTTTCATACTTCCATGGGGCACTCCTGACTATACCCTTGTCTCTGATGACTACTCGCTGTCGAGTTCCATTACATAAGAAGTCTTCATTCCACTCACATATCTGGGAACCTATTCTGTATGCTCATACCTTCATTAATGGTCTGCTGTTGGGCACCATGTAAAACGCTTCCTAGAACTCTAAGAATAAGAAACCTGCCTGTTGCCCTTAATCCATGGTTTGAGTGAAGAACATTCCAAGTTTTGCACGAGCATTGCAGTCTAAATAAATGCTGGTCTGTGAATGACACACTTATCAATTTTAGATAGGATCTGAATTTTCTTTGGTTCTTGGCCAGATGTTATATGCTTTGCAAATCCATCTTTTTACAGATGCACGAATTTTTACAATTTTTGCCTGTCGTCATTTGCTTTTACTTTTTGGACCACGAGTGCAGCATTCTGCTCCCTCAGCATTTTCTAGATTTTTTGGGTAAACCACGGTTGGTCTTTTCCCATCTTAATCTGCTTATTCGGCATGTACTTCTCCACAGTGTAATATATAATGCGTTTAAACTCTGCCCATAATTCTTCTACATCCATCATACTGAAATTAAATTATGTACATTTTCGAAGTCAGATACTAACAACCGCTTAGCTAGTAAAAATTCTCTCCACGTCTTCCTGAAGGATTTATTAATTTTAGTAACCATTGTCACAATGATGGTATCATCATCACTAATCCCTGTCTCTATACTGACACAGTCGATAAGGTCAGGCCTGTTCGTAGCTATGAGGTCTAAAATATTTCCACTGCAAATGGACTTTCGAAGTATCTGTTCAAGGCAGTTTCTGGAAAACTGTTTTCTCTGTACCACCAGCAGTGAATCCATAGACATACCAGTCTACACTTGGTACACTGAACTTGCCTTCAAGTAACACTTCATGATCTGGGTATTTCCACAATACTGACGGTAGACTTTCTCTAAATGATTCTATGGCAGAATCAGATGCCTGATAAAAAGATCTGGTAAATTAACTCAAGAAACTAGATATGGTAAGGGCATCCGCCTAACTTCACCATCGGACCCAATTTTGGGCACCATAGAAGGAAAAGTCAACTTCAATGAACACACCTCCTCCTTTGGCATCTAACTTGTCTTGTTGATACACAACAGGTGTCCATAATTGAAGTTCCAGTTTCAAAACACTGTAGAAAGAGAACTACAACTCAGAATAACATCAAAAAGAGCATATTATCGATGGAGGGGGAAAGGACATGTGACAAAAATCTGACCAACAGATGATGCTGTAAGCATCCGAGATGCCCAATATGACCATCTCCAAGAAGGATCATGTGCTGCTGGTAAAGCTCTTTTACAAGAATTGTGACTATGCGCCACTAGCCCCAGGAAGTTCCGGACACTCAAGGGTATGAAAAAAGCCATTGGTCCTAGAGAAAATAATTACAAAATTCAAAAAGACAATTTCTTTGAAGTGCTATGTGGCAGAGGGAGGAAAGCAGTTGATCTGACGTCTGTCGAAGATGCGGCCACAGCACTGCAAGAGGGGCTGAACGGTGGTGTGCAAACATTCAATGCACGGGGAATTGCCCAAATGTTTTACATGCCTGCGAAAATGATGCATAAAATACTAAGAAACATCCTGCATTGCTATCCATACAAATATCAATCATTTTCAGGAGTTGCTGCCTGCTGACCTCCCAGCAAGGTAAATGTTCACTCTGGAATTTCTTGCTCACTTGGAAGTACACAATAAATGTCCATGGAACATCCTGTGGACAGACGAAGCTCATTTCCAGCTCCAAGAACATGTCAATGCACAGAGCTGCAGAATATGGATAATGGAAAATCCACATGCACATCAACCGATATTGCTTCATTCTGCGAAGGTGACTGTGTGGTGCTGGTTAATGGCATTGTTTATTGTATGGCCAAATTATTTTTTGAGGAGATGAGTCCTGCAGGTCCTGTTACCTGTACCATCAGTGGTTAATGCTATGAAACACTCTTGCACACCATCATTCCACCCCTTCAACATGGTGGATGCATGGGTAGGATCATTTTTATGCGCAATGATATGCGCAATGACACCCCTCTGTACATTGCATAGCCAATCAAATGGCTGCTGCAGAGGTATTTTGGAAATTCTAGAATAATTAGCCGTTCACATCACCTGAATCCTTGGGACTTTTGGCTGTGGCATTATCTGACAGATGTTGTGTTCCGTGCTCTACTTACGACCGTAGGTGAACTGGAGGCATGCGGTCGGCAGCACATTCTGAACGTGACCCAGGAGACACTCCGATTCATTGTGGAACATGCTGTTCCTCAATTTCACCTAGCATAAAACCATGTTGAACAGTAAAGATGGTGTAATGTGCAACTCAAACCACAGTCATCTTATTGCAATTCATCTGTAATTTGGAGACAACCCCATTTATGTTACGACTATTAAAATGCAATCTATTGGCAAAATTTTTGTTACTTCCCTCCCATAGTGGTACATAGTACCCTCTGCTGTGCACCATATGATGGCTTGCGCAGTGAGAATGTATGTACGTATGTATGTCGGTGTAGATATAATGAAGTTGCTGCTTCCCCTGTACTACCCCCTGACTTATCAAGGGGAGTCCTATGATTCTTTATCACATAATGCAGGTACAGGAATCTGTGGAAGATCGTCAACAGAACCAATGGAGCCTTTGGTTGAGACCATCAACTCAGCTCCAAACCAAAGGACCCTGATAAATTCTGGTAATGCTGCTGCAAATTGTGACCACTGCTTGCATCTCATGAACAAGGCCAGCAGTCCTCATCTCCTCCCACAGCCACCCATTCAAACTGAAGATGGTCTCAGAACACAAGTGACAGACATCACTGGTGTCAATGCGAGAGACAACTTGCAGCCAACTGCACCTTGTATGCTCGATAAGTGAAGGCAGTGCCTCCTCCACATCTCGGATAAGAAACGACGAAAGACCTTTATTATTAATATCAGACTGGATATAAATTCAACACTGTCCGTTTTAGTTTACCTGTTATTACAGCAGAAATTTTGAAGTTTTATTTAGGGAGATTCACATGAATAGTTTTTTGTTTCAAATTTCTATACTCTTGGTGTTCAGTCACTACATTTGACCAAGCCACTGGAGAATGGTGTCCTCTTGGAGATATTTGTACCTGAGGGACAATGGTCCTCAAAGGCAACAGTACAATCACCATAGAGAAGAAGATAAGAACAATGTTGTGAATGGACTCTCAGTCTGTTAGCTGGGGTCAACTTGTGGCTGCATGCCACATAAAATGGAAAAAATATGTATATTTTGACTTGTGAAGCTTAATTGTGAATAATAAATGATTATCTCAGCTGTTGTCATTCATTACAATCCAAATGGATCCGAACCATTATACAGTCTTCCTAAATTCATGGTTCTCCAGTACATTTACGCTTTATATTTTCATCTGTGGATGCCAACATTTTGGACCTACAAGGCCAGATTGTGATGGATTTGATGAAGTAATGTTACACTTTGAATATTAGTATCAAGCGAGAACAGCTGCCCAAGATCATGGATAAGTATGAGAACATGCAGTCAAATTTTGAACTTTTTAACACACTGCAGGAGAGCAGGCAGAGAGGGAGAGAGGGAGAGAGGGAGAGAGGGAGAGAGAGAGAGAGAGAGAGAGAGAGAGAGAGAGATGAATCATGCCAACGTTTCATCAGATGCTGGGTCTAGTTTGAGTGCATCAAAATTAGCAGCAAGCTGCCCACCACAAAACTGCCATCATTTAACAGTGATGTAACACAATTCTGGCATTTTTATGAAATTTTAGTGAGTCTTGCATAAATACTGAGGAACTAGAGGCTATTGCTAAGTACCATCATTTGTCGAGTTAACAGGTGAAGCACAAATTGTAATTGCTCATCATTCAGTGACTAATATTAACTTTAAGGTAGAATTTGATTTGGTCTGTAACAGATACAACAATCGCAGACTACTGCATGGCACATTAAAGAAATTTTTAATGCTACAAGCAATGACAAAGACATACGCAAGTGGACATCGAACATTACTGAATGAGGCTTTAAACAATACGCATGTGCTGACAGCATTACAGTTACATGTCACTTTGCGAGACATAATTACATCACAGTTCTTTATAGAAAGAATTGAACACTCCAGGAGCGTTTGAAGCCAATCTGAGTTCGAACAGCTTGCCGACACTTAAAGAAACACGTACTTTTCTTGAAAATAAATGTAAATCTTTAGAAACTGTAAAGGCTAGGGTACCACCAAGTCAATGCATACCTGTTAATAAACATCAGAATGCATCCAACCCCAAGCAGTTTGAATATTCAAGACAGATTTATGTCGCTACTAGTGTTACATCTGCCATGTGCAATCAGCCTCAAGTATTGCATAAGTCCTGCAAATTCAGGCAATCTATATGCAGTGAACGCAAAGTCGTTGTGATGCGCTACCAACCTATGCTACAATTGTCTCATGAGTGATCATAGGGCTTCTAACTGCAGAACTGTTAGCTGCCAAGCTTGAGGAAAACACCACCACACGTTATTACATGCAGAATCACAATGCACAAAAGATGGAAGAAGGAAGGATTGTCCAAGTGACATGCAACACGAGCACAATGATAAATTTCACTCAAGCACATCGAGTTGCTGTTAAATGACGGTCTGTCCAGGCAACAGCAAGCTCTGCTCCTTGCAACAGCAAGAAATAAAACATCAATCTCTGTACAAGTGGGTTCTGGCAGAAGCATGTTATGTGGTCTGTTGATTTTTTAAATTTTGCCAAAGTTAACTGACAGCTTGCTACAACAAATGACTGATCCTAGTATGCGGAACTTACCGAATTTACAACTTGCTGATTGAGAGTTTTGGTCAACTGGAAGGATTGAAGTATTGCTAGAAGCAGACTACTGCCCATACATTGAAAAGTCAAGGACTATCTCCATAGGAGCAGATCATTCTTTACTTCAAGAAACTGAAATAGGTTGTATCATATCAGGAAAGTATCAAATGGAAGAGTACACCAGTTCGCCACAGTGGTCTGCTGTGTAGTGATTTGTAAAAACCAACATTGGCGTAGACACATTTCATTCTGCATGACAGAAGAATTACACCAAGGTACAATGATAAAAGAAAAGGTACAGTATGAAGTACACTTTCTGGACCACACAACGAAGGATTCCACATGCAGATTTGTTGTCCACCTTCCATTTTGCGAACAGCCAAGTCAATTAGGCAGTTCTTCCCACATTGTGGCAAATGCTTCTCTCAGATTGAGCAGAGACAATTGAGAGAACCAAAGCTTAGGGGAAGCTACACTGAGTCCATGAGGCACTACGAAGACATTTGTGGGGTATCGTGTGTGGGATATACATGAAATCACAACAGCTATGGTATGGAACAATGTATGTACAGTGCAAAACACAGCACACCTGATATCATGAGGAGTATTCCCTGCAGACATGCAAGGAAACAACATGTCATGGGGCCAGCTTGTTTTCAAGAAGGCATCATTTCATCTCACGGCCTGTATTAGACACCTCTAACGTTTCTGCATTTCAGTAGCTGCCAAAACCTGTACAGTGACAATGGGACAAACTTACTTGGAGCTAGTTAGGAACCCCACGAATTAAAAGCTGCTGCAAGCACTGATTACCTGAAAAACTTTATGCGCAAAGAAGGCACAGACTGGCACTTCATTCCTCCAGCATCACCACACTTTGGTGGAATATGGGAAGCAGGAGTAAAGTCAGTGAAGTACTACTTGCGGCAAATGATGGGAACTATACGTCCAACATTTGAAGAGTTGACAACCTTGACTTGCCAAATTGGGGCTTGCATGAACTCTTGTGTCACTATCTCGTGATCCTTCTGATCCTCGATTCTTCACCCCAGGTCATTTCCTGATTGGAACCACAGTCACAAGCATCCCTCAGCCAGGTCTCGGTACAGCCAACCTGAGCTTGCTTACAAGATGCGAACTACTGCAGCAAGGGTTCTAGATCTCTTGGCGGTGCTGGTCATCTGACTACCTACATCACCTGTAGCAGAATACCACATGGACAGTCCCCAGTGTGAACGTGCCACGCCTATGCCGAAAGCTGACCATCTGTGAAGACGTACACCCTGGGTGCAATGAGATGGTGTGAATGGCCACTATTCGCACACTGCAAGGGGTTTTCACGAGACCACCCTGCATCAATGTTGTTTACTGGGTGAAGTGATACAAAAGTGGAAGTGTATGTGTGTTTTGTATGTCTTCTTTTCTTGTCCTCAGAGGGTTTCATAACTTTTTTATGTTTCAATGTATTTTTTGTTTATGCAATTATTATTTTCAGGCACCACTTACAAACTCTATGGACACACCTGACTGAAAGACAGAATGATTCTGTATTTCCTTGTGTTCTTTTCCATGATTTAGCAGGACTTGTGTTGCATGTATTACACTGGAAAGAAATTAATATGCCTTTGGGTGCCGATATGTCAGCTGCTACATTCTACCAAGCCACTGGAGAGTACTACCCTCTCTGGAGATGTCTGTACTGGGAGGGACAATGGTCAGCAAGCTATCCCTCCAATGACACATAACAGTACACTTGCCACAATGAAGAAGAGAAGAACAATGTCGTGAATGGACTCTGTCAGCCGGCTGTCCTTAGCTGTTTTGACTATGTTTTGACTTGGGGAACTTAATTATGAAAAATAAGTGTTTATCTCAACTGTTGTCATTCATGACAATCTGAATGGACCCAAACTATTAAATGGTCGTCTTAAATTCATGGTCCTCCAGTACATTTATACTTTATGTTTTTGTCTGTAGAGCTGCACTCAGCACTGATTATAAACAAGCAAACATACTATCTTATGACATTGAAATGAGTTTTGCTATTATTAAAAACGATTTTGATTATGTCGATCAATGATTTATTTACGTAACGTGTTTGGTTATATTTCTGCTTGTATTTTGTAATTTCTGTTTGAGATATTCATTGGGCTTTGTGTGGTGTTTGAAGTGTATCTAAACATAGTGAAAGAAGAGAGAGTAGTATTTTTTTCCCATTTTCTTTCGACAATAAACTTCATTACCTTATATCAGCTTTTGGTAAATTCTACAGAATAATAAGAACCACAGAAATAATATTTGTGAAACAGCAAATGAAATTTGACAAGCAGACTACTTTCAGCTTTTTTTAAATTAGCTGCTTCTGTCTGTGATGATACTGAGAGAGCGGGTCGTACCGAGCAGACATGACAATGCCCTGTAGTAAAAATGCTTATGTGGAAAACATAATTGCCATAGTAGCTAAACACAATTTTTTTTACCTATTTATCTGTGAAACTATGAAGGAAGAATTATTAATGTACAGAAGTCACTGCACGGCACAATGCAAAATCACATCCGATTGCTAAGTCCAGGCTACATGGAAAAGCAATACAAGATGTGTCGGGCAGACCACAATTAACTTAATAGCAACTGAAATACTCTGAAATGCAGAGGTAAAAGCCGATCTTCACTATTTACATGCCCATTGGCACCAACATTTATCAAGAAACAACAATACACGTAAACATTAACACTATGTGTACAAAAGGTCGTTGTAAAAACTTTCATCTAAAGTTTCTTTCAGGTTCCATTAGGGACACATTAAAAAAAGAGCCATGGGCCCTGCCGTTGGTGGGGAGGCTTGCATGCCTCAGCGATACAGATAGACGTGCCGTAGGTGTAACCACAACGGAGGGGTATCTGTTGAGAGGCCAGACAAACGTGTGGTTCCTGAAGGGGGGCAGCAGCCTTTTCAGTAGTTGCAGGGGCAACAGTCTGGATGATCGACTGATCTGGCCTTGTAACACTAACCAAATCGGCCTTGCTGTGCTGGTACTGTGAACGGCTGAAGCAAGGGGAAACTACAGCCCTAATTTTTCCCGAGGGCATGAAGCTTTACTGTCTGGTTAAATGATGATGGCGTCCTCTTGGGTAAAATATTCCGGAGGTAAAATAGTCCCCCATTCGGATCTCCGGGCGGGGACTACTCAGGAGGACATTGTTATCAGGAGAAAAAAAACTGGCGTTCTACGGATCGGAGCGTGGAATGTCAGATCCCTTAATCGGGCAGGTAGGTTAGAAAATTTAAAAAGGGAAATGGATAGGTTAAAGTTAGATATAGTGGGAATTAGTGAAGTTTGCTGGCAGGAGAAACAAGACTTTTGGTCAGGTAAATACAGGGCTATAAATACAAAATCAAATACAGGTAATCCAGGAGTAGGTTTAATAACGAAAACAATAGGAGTGTGGGTAAGCTACTACAAACAGCATAGTGAACGCATTATTGTGGCCAAGATAGACACGAAGCCCATGCATACTACAGTAGTACAAGCTTATATGCCAACTAGCTCTGCAGATGATGAAGAAATTGAAGAAATGTATGATGATATAAAATAAATTATTCAGGTAGTGAAGGGAGACGAAAATTTAATAGTCATGGATGACTGGAATTCGATAGTAGAAAAAGGGAGAGAAGAAACGTAGTAGGTGAATATGGATTGGGGCTAAGAAATGAAAGAGGAAACCGCCTGATTGAATTTTGCACAGAGCACAACATAATCATAGCTAACACTTGGTTCAAGAATCATAAAAGAAAGTTGTATACCTGGAAGAAGTCTGGATATACTAAAAGGTATCAGATAGATTATATAATGGTAAGACAGAGATTTAGGAACCAGGTTTTAAATTGTAAGACATTTCCAGGGGCAGATGTGGACTCTGACCACAATCTATTGGTTATGAGCTGTAGATTAAAACTGAAGAAACTGCAAAAAGGTGGGAATTTAAGGAGATAGCACCTGGATAAACTGACAGAACCAGAGGTTGTAAAGAGTTTCAGAGAGAGCATAAGGGGACAATTGACAGGAATGGGGGAAAGAAATACAGTAGAAGAAGAATGGATAGCTTTGAGAGATGAAGTAGTGAAGGCAACAGAGGATCTAGTAGGTAAAAAGACGAGGGCTAGTAGAAATCCTTGAGTAACAGAAGAAGTACTTAATTTAATTGATGAAAGGAGAAAATATAAAAATGCAGTAAATGAAGCAGGCAAAAAGGAATACAAACATCTCAAAAATGATATCGACAGGCAGTGCAAAATGGCTAAGCAGGGATGGCTAGAGGACAAATGTATGGCTGTAGAGGCTTATCTCACTAGGGGTAACATAGATACTGCCTACAGGAAAATTAAAGAGACCTTTGGAGAAAAGAGAACCACTCGTATGAATATCAGGAGCTCAGATGGAAACCCAGCTCTAAGCAAAGAAGGGAAAGCAGAAAGGTGGAAGGAGTATGTAGAGGGTCTATGCAAGGGCAATGTACTTGAGGACAATATTATGGAAATGGAAGAGGATGTAGATGAAGATGAAATGGGAGATACGATACTGCGTGAAGAGTTTGACAGAGCTCTGAAAGACGTGAGTCGAAACAAGGCCCCGGGAGTGGACAACATTCCATTAGAACTACTGACGGCCTTGGGAGCACCGGTCCTGACAAAACTCTACCATCTGGTGAGCGAGATGTATGAAACAGGCGAAATACCCTCAGACTTCAAGAAGAATATAATAATTCCAATCCCAAAGAAAGCAGGTGTTGACAGATGTGAAAATTACCGAACAATCAGTTTAATAAGCCACAGCTGCAAAATACTAACACGAATTCTTTACAGACGAATGGAAAAACTAGTAGAAGCCGACCTCGGGGAAGATCAGTTTGGATTCCGTAGAAACACTGGAACACGTGAGGCAATACTGACCTTACGACTTATCTTAGAAGAAAGATTAAGGAAAGGCAAACCTACGTTTCTAGCATTTGTAGACTTAGAGAAAGCTTTTGACAATGTTGACTGGAATACTCTCTTTCAAATTCTAAAGGTGGCAGGGGTAAAATACAGGGAGCGAAAGGCTATTTACAATTTGTACAGAAACCAGATGGCAGTTATAAGAGTCGAGGGACGTGAAAGGGATGCTGTGGTTGGGAAGGGAGTAAGACAGGATTGTAGCCACTCCCCGATGTTATTCAATCTGTATATTGAGCAAGCAGTAAAGGAAACAAAAGAAAAATTCGGAATAGGTATTAAAATCCATGGAGAAGAAATAAAAACTCTGATGTTTGCCGATGACATTATAATTCTGTCAGAGACAGCAAAGGACTTGGAAGAGCAGTTGAACGGAATGGACAGTGTCAGGAAAGGAGGGTATAAGATGAACATCAACAAAAGCAAAACGAGGATAATGGAATGTAGTCGAATTAAGTCGAGTGATGCTGAGGGAATTAGATTAGGAAATGAGACGCTTAAAGTAGTAAAGGAGTTTTGCTATTTGGAGAGCAAAATAACTGATGGTGGTCGAAGTAGAGAGGATATAAAATGTAGACTGGCAATGGCAAGGAAAGCGTTTCTGAAGAAGAGAAATTTGTTAACATCGAGTATAGATTTAAGTGTCGGGAAGTCGTTTCTGAAAGTATTTGTATGGAGTGTAGCCATGTATGGAAGTGAAACGTGGACGATAAATAGTTTAGACAAAAAGAGAATAGAAGATTTCGAAATTTGGTGCTACAGAAGAATGCTGAAGATTAGGTGGGTAGATCACATAACTAATGAGGAGGTATTGACTAGAATTGAGGAGAAGAGAAATTTGTGGCACAAGTTGACTAGAAGAAGGGATCAGTTGGTAGGACATATTCTGAGGCATCAAGGGATCACCAATTTAGTATTGGAGGGCAGAGTGGAGGGTAAAAATTGTAGAGGGAGACCACGAGATGAATATACTGAACATATTCAGAAGGATGTAGGTTGCAATAGGTACTGGGAGATGAAGAAGCTTGCACAGAATAGAGTAGCATGGAGAGCTGCATCAAACCAGTCTCAGGACTGAAGACCACAAGAACAACAACTATTACACATTTTTATTCATTAGACTAGAGACTGCAACAAGAGAGTGCCCATTGAATGTTGTAAGTACTATTGTTCATACAACTGTAAGGAATTTAACTGCTCACATAATAAATGATGTACGTTTTCTTTGTAGCATGATATGAGATCGTCAAGAAAATAAAAATAATAAAAGCCCATAACGAAATTTGCAAAGTAACAATAAAAGGAAATACAAAACCAGAACTGCAAAGAAAATTTACATATATACCGTATTTACTCGAATCTAACCTGCACTTTCTTTCCGGTTTTTTTCTGATCCAAAAAACCGCCTGCGGCTTCCAATCGAGTGCAAAGTAAGCGAAAGTTCTGAAGAATGTTGGTAGGTGTCGCCACAACTAACGTCTGCTGTCGAATATACGTAGCGCTACACAGGCATGCTTTGCAGGCACAAAGATAAATACTGGAACCAAAACCTCTGCGTCATAAATAAATAAATAAAAAAGGGAGGAAGACGAGCTTTTTTCTCTGCCCCGAGTTTCAACCACTGTATTTTCATACATTATCCAATGAAGTAAATACAAATTCCGCATTGTTCATCTTCGAATGTAGCAGCATTTCAATGTACTACAAAAATCCGGCTGGCAAGACTGTTTGGGATGTTTGTCAATATGGCCAACTCTACATTCTGAATATACTGAATATACTGAGATACTAAAAGGTATCAGATAGATTATATAATGGTAAGACAGAGATTTAGGAACCAGGTTTTAAATTGTAAGACATTTCCAGGGGCAGATGTGGACTCTGACCACAATCTATTGGTTATGACCTGTAGATTAAAACTGAAGAAACTGCAAAAAGGTGGGAATTTAAGGAGATGGGACCTGGATAAACTGAAAGAACCAGAGGTTGTACAGAGATTCAGAGAGAGCATAAGGGAGCAATTGACAGGAATGGGGGAAATAAATACAGTAGAAGAAGAATGGGTAGCTTTGAGGGACGAAGTAGTGAAGGCAGCAGAGGATCAAGTAGGTAAAAAGACGAGGGCTAGTAGAAATCCTTGGGTAACAGAAGAAATATTGAATTTAATTGATGAAAGGAGAAAATATAAAAATGCAGTAAGTGAAACAGGCAAAAAGGAATACAAACGTCTCAAAAATGAGATCGACAGGAAGTGCAAAATGGCTAAGCAGGGATGGCTAGAGGACAAATGTAAGGATGTAGAGGCCTATCTCACTAGGGGTAAGATAGATACCGCCTACAGGAAAATTAAAGAGACCTTTGGAGAGAAGAGAACCACTTGTATGAATATCAAGAGCTCAGATGGAAACCCAGTTCTAAGCAAAGAAGGGAAAGCAGAAAGGTGGAAGGAGTATATAGAGGGTCTATACAAGGGCGATGTACTTGAGGACAATATTATGGAAATGGAAGAGGATGTAGATGAAGATGAAATGGGAGATATGATACTGCGTGAAGAGTTTGACAGAGCACTGAAAGACCTGAGTCGAAACAAAGCCCCCGGAGTAGACAATATTCCATTGGAACTACTGACGGCCGTGGGAGAGCCAGTCCTGACAAAACTCTACCATCTGGTGAGGAAGATGTATGAGACAGGCGAAATACCCTCAGACTTCAAGAAGAATGTAATAATTCCAATCCCAAAGAAAGCAGGTGTTGACAGATGTGAAAATTACCGAACTATCAGCTTAATAAGTCACAGCTGCAAAATACTAACACGAATTCTTTACAGACGAATGGAAAAACTAGTAGAAGCCAACCTCGGGGAAGATCAGTTTGGATTCCGTAGAAACACTGGAACACGTGAGGCAATACTGACCTTACGACTTATCTTAGAAGAAAGATTAAGGAAAGGCAAACCTACGTTTCTAGCATTTGTAGACTTAGAGAAAGCTTTTGACAATGTTGACTGGAATACTCTCTTTCAAATTCTAAAGGTGGCAGGGGTAAAATACAGGGAGCGAAAGGCTATTTACAATTTGTACAGAAACCAGATGGCAGTTATAAGAGTCGAGGGACATGAAAGGGAAGCAGTGGTTGGGAAGGGAGTAAGACAGGGCTGTAGCCTCTCCCCGATGTTGTTCAATCTGTATATTGAGCAAGCAGTAAAGGAAACAAAAGAAAAATTCGGAGTAGGTATTAAAATTCATGGAGAAGAAATAAAAACTTTGAGGTTCGCCGATGACATTGTAATTCTGTCAGAGACAGCAAAGAACTTGGAAGAGCAGTTGAATGGAATGGACAGTGTCTTGAAAGGAGGATATAAGATGAACATCAACAAAAGCAAAACAAGGATAATGGAATGTAGTCTAATTAAGTCGGGTGATGCTGAGGGAATTAGATTAGGAAATGAGGCACTTAAAGTAGTAAAGGAGTTTTGCTATTTGGGGAGCAAAATAACTGATGATGGTCGAAGTAGAGAGGATATAAAATGTAGGCTGGCAATGGCAAGGAAAGCGTTTCTGAAGAAGAGAAATTTGTTAACATCCAGTATTGATTTAAGTGTCAGGAAGTCATTTCTGAAAGTATTCGTATGGAGTGTAGCCATGTATGGAAGTGAAACATGGACGATAAATAGTTTGGACAAGAAGAGAATAGAAGCTTTCGAAATGTGGTGCTACAGAAGAATGCTGAAGATTAGATGGGTAGATCACATAACTAATGAGGAAGTATTGAATAGGATTGGGGAGAAGAGAAGTTTGTGGCACAACTTGACCAGAAGAAGGGATCGGTTGGTAGGACATGTTCTGAGGCATCAAGGGATCACCAATTTAGTATTGGAGGGCAGCGTGGAGGGTAAGAATCGTAGAGGGAGACCAAGAGATGAATACACTAAGCAGATTCAGAAGGATGTAGGTTGCAGTAGGTACTGGGAGATGAAAAAGCTTGCACAGGATAGAGTAGCATGGAGAGCTGCATCAAACCAGTCTCAGGACTGAAGACCACAACAACAACAACAACAACATTCTGAATTCTTTCCTACGTGTGAGGAGAGATGTTTGCTAATAGGAACTTTTATGAATTGTGAACCACATGCAGTATTCTCTTCACCATAAGAATAATATGAATATAAGCATTTTGTCATGTATTCTTTCGTGTTTGCTACTATCTCATTTAAATCCTGTCTGTCTAATAAACTACGAAACTAAAGTGAGACAACAGCAAACGTGGAAGAATATACATATCATGTCATGTTTATATTCATATTATTCTTATGCCTAATAGTGATACAGTCAGAAATGAAGCACGGCAATTCACTAGATTTTTAAATCTAAGACAGCTCTAATTTCTGTGCAGAATGTAATGTACTTAAGAGGCGTCTGCAAAGATTTTCAAACTGAGAAAAATTTTCGCTAAACTCTCGTTGAGAACATCTTCTATCATATGCAGTCTATTATTTGGTTCTTGTTGATCATTATCAAAGAAAGCAGCGGTGTAAGTAACAACAAACAGCAGTCTCTTGCCATTGTTTCGCTAATGAGACGATCCCCCCCCCCCTCTCTCTCTCTCTCTCTCTCTCTCTCTCTCTGTGTTTTTTTTTTTTTTTTTTTTTTTTTTTTTTTTTTTTTTTTTTTTTTTTTTTTTTTTTTTTTAAGAGGCGGCAGCGTGCACAAAAGCAAGCCATCCTGCGAGCGGCGTCAGGCCGTAAACACTCATTATCAGAATGCGACAAACAATGCATGACACAGTAAAGTACTGCATTTTCAAAGGTAGGGTACCCGTATAAATATGGACGGAGCACGTTACGCATATCAATGGCTACCTGGTAAAGCTTAACTGCTAAGCTTACGATTCGAACCGAACTACTGTAGCTGTATTGTCATTCATTCGACCTAATTGTGTCTCATATTACAATGGACCAACTTTGTTTCGATTTGGCGGTGCGGCCTAAAACTTTTCTTGCCCCTTGAATTTTGCGTCTCAAATTTCAGGTGCGGCTTAGATTCGGGAAAATTTTTTTCCCTTGATTTCGAGTCTCATTTTTCAGGTGCGGCTTAGATTCGAGTGCGGCTAAGATTCGAGTAAATACGGTACGCTAATGACCACATAAGCATAAGACAAGATAGGACCAAGCATTATCAATTACTGTAATCATTAGTGCTTTGTAGCTAGATTAAACGGAAATAGATCATTGCTTTCATTCCTTTTAGCAATTTCCAATTTTTTTTTCTAATATTTTTCATAGCACCACTGCTGCAAAAATTAATAGGCAAACAAGGAATGTTTGTTGTGCCATTTAATTTGTACTCAATGAACTGCAGCCATCTTGTTGCATGCAATTAGTACACTACAACTTTCAATGAAAATTGAAAGTAACTTGCAGTAATTTAAACAACAATTAACATAGCTAAAGATATACATAGATATTCCGCAATATGAAACCAAAAGAAAATTTTGAAAGGAAAAATAATAAACACAAATAAATAAAATGAAATGACTGAGACAGCAAAGCAACAAGATGACAGCTATGCGAGCAATAAAGCAGATTTAAATTTAACAAAAACTACATGCAAAAACACTGCATTATACAATATCTCATATCTCAGTGCAGACAATAGATGAACTGCCAGCACAATTGTCAACAGAGTGTGCTTTTTCATGTAATAGTTTTGTAAGACGCAGTGTAGCTGGCTTTGAAATTTACAACAGTCCAGTGTAGTGTGAACACAGATGTTTATGAGGAAAAGAACAGCCCCCCCTCCCCCTCAAATATTGGGAAACAACACACTGCTCAAGGCAAGCAGTATGAATGGCATGATAGAAATTTTAAAACACATTTTTATAAATATGTCAAATGATCTCAATGAGAATTTTACAAATATGTCAAACACATATGATCAAACACTAACAACACGCGATGAGTTAGCTTGGACAATAAATGCCATTCAGACAGCCAAAGTCACTGAGAAGTAAATTTGTTCTGAGCTGGCCACTGCCAGAGTTAGTTAGAACAAATTTGTTAATCCCAGAAACATGCAGGAGAACGTATCACATAAAAGAGAAAATATATGTTAACTCTGCATTTTCACAAAGCCAATGAAAAGGGTTTCTGCACATATAATGAACATGGCTACTGCTGACAAACCAAATAAAGTACCTCCCACTGCCTTACATCATTACCACACTCACAGGAAACAGGACCTTGGTGGATGAAAGCTTATCAAAATGTTGCCAATTTCAGGTCTTGTCCACAGGGACAAAAAAGTTCATTTCATCATTTTTATAAGAGCAATGATGTAATGAAGCTAGGCCGAATCACAAAAAATATGCTGCATGGTACAAGTCACCCAAGGAGACGCACTGCTCTGGGCAGCAAATGTTGGAGAACATTGTCAACACATGAACAATCTAAGCAATCCATTTTGGGTAATTTTTGGTCCATTAGTGTTCACGGAAGACTGTGGCGAGAAGTCTTTAACTCACAACTGTTGAATAGCAAATGAGGAGGACTGCAAAAATACTTTGAAAAGTATGCAAATAAGACCAGATGACATTAATGTAACCCTGGACATGAGCCAGACCTTGAGTATTTTCTCTGGGTATTAGATACCATCATATTTTCTCTAGGAACTGGATTCCACATCTCTCATACACGAAGACGGCCAAGCTCAAGAAGATCCACAGTCAAATGTCCAAAGCAATGGAAACAACCAGCCTGGTAACAACAATGACCATGGTTGGCAGCCATATACATCACTGTCAGGTAATAGGCAGAGTAATTTTGGTTATTGTCGAAACAACGGTTATCAAAAGAGAGGTGGCCATGGGTGTGAACCAAGCTACTGGAACTGACCAAATCCTAAAACACAGGCAGGTACACTAATTGGCAAGGTGCTACAGATTATAGGAGACCACAGATACCGACTCCAGTTCTAAGCAAAGAAGGGAAAGCACAAAGGTGGAAGGAGTATATAGAGGGTCTACACAAGGGCGATGTTCTTGAGGACAATATGGAAATGGAAGAGGATGTAGATGAAGATGAAATGGGAGATATGATACTGCGCCAAGAGTTTGACAGAGCACCGAAAGACCTAAGTCGAACCAAGACCCCGGGAGTAGACAACATTCCATTAGAACTACTGATAGCCTTGGGAGAGCCAGTCCTGACAAAACTCTACCATCTGGTGAGCAAGATGTATGAGACAAGCGAAATACCATCAGACTTAAAGAAGAATATAATAATTCCAGTCCCGAAGACAGCAGGTGTTGACAGATGTGAAAATTACTGAACTATCGGTTTAATAAGCCACAGCTGGAAAATACTAACACAAATTCTTTAGAGATGAATGGAAAAACTGGTAGACGTCAACCTTGGGGAAGATCAGTTTGATTTCCGCAGAAATGTTGGAACACATGAGGCAATACTGACCCTACGACACTTATCTTACAAAATAGATTAAGGAAAGGCAAACCCACGTTTCTAGCATTTGTATACTTAGAGAAAGCTTTTGATAATGTTGACTGGAATACTCTCTTTCAAATTCTGAAGGTGGCAGGGGTAAAATATAGGGAGCGAAAGGCTATTTACAATTTGTACAGAAACCAGATGGCAGTTATGAGAGTCGAGGGGCATGAAAGGGATGCAGTGGCTGGGAAGGGAGTGAGACAGGGTTGTAGCCTCTCCCCGGTGTTATTCAAACTGTATATTGAGCAAGCAGTAAAGGAAACAAAAGAAAAATTCGGAGTAGGTATTAAAATCCATGGAGAAGAAATAAAAACTTTGATGTTTGCCGATGACATTATAATTCTGTCAGAGACAGCAAAGGACTTGGAAGAGCAGTTGAACGGAATGGACAGTGTCAGGAAAGGAGGGTATAAGATGAACATCGACAAAAGCAAAACGAGGATAATGGAATGTAGTCGAATTAAGTCGGGTGATGCTGAGGGAATTAGATTAGGAAATGAGACGCTTAAAGTAGTAAAGGAGTTTTGCTATTTGGGGAGCAAAATAACTGATGGTGGTCGAAGTAGAGAGGATATAAAATGTAGACTGGCAATGGCAAGGAAAGCGTTTCTGACGAAGAGAAATTTGTTAACATCGAGTATAGATTTAAGTGTCGGGAAGTCGTTTCTGAAAGTATTTGTATGGAGTGTAGCCATGTATGGAAGTGAAACGTGGACGATAAATAGTTTAGACAAAAAGAGAATAGAAGATTTCGAAATTTGGTGCTACAGAAGAATGCTGAAGATTAGGTGGGTAGATCACATAACTAATGAGGAGGTATTGACTAGAATTGAGGAGAAGAGAAATTTGTGGTACAAGTTGACTAGAAGAAGGGATCAGTTGGTAGGACATATTCTGAGGCATCAAGGGATCACCAATTTAGTATTGGACGGCAGCAGGGAGGGTAAAAATCGTAGAGGGAGACCAAGATATGAATACACTAAGCAGATTCAGAAGGATGTAGGTTGCAGTAGGTAGGTGGGAGATGATGAAGCTTGCACAGGATAGAGTAGCATGGAGAGCTGCATCAAACCAGTCTGTGGACTGAAGACCACAACAACAACATTTTATTGGTTTACTTTAGTCTCTTAGTGTATTGTGAATTACGTTTGCAATTGATAAATTTGTTCCCAAAAAGACGCGCTTGGATGTTGATGATACTGCAAGTCAACCTCCAACAATTATTGCATCGTCAATTGCTTCGTCGTCTTCAGGCGAGAACCGTACACAGCTGAAACCTCGACAATCCAGTAAGTCAAGATCATTTCAGAAGTCTTGGTTGATCAAATATACATGGCTAGAATATGAATCATCTACCGAAAAAGTTTTTTGCAAAACCTGCAGACAGGCAGATCCTAAAAATCTAACAATTTTCTTAGAGAGAGAGAGAGAGAGAGAGAGAGAGAGAGAGGACGCATTTACTTCTGTAGGGTTTTCGAACTGGAAAAAGGCTTTGGAAAAATTCCTCTTCATAGAAATACGTTGATGTATAAAGATGATGATCTGAAACTAAATTTTATCACTAACCGAAGTGTGATCTCCCAACTGAATGAACAGTTACATAGTGATATGAAGAAAGGCTGTTTAGCTCTGGAGACAATTTTTACTACTGTGCAATTTCCATGCCAACAAGGACTAGCAATTAGAGTGCATGAAGATGTAAACTCTATTTTTTTCAATTGTTGGAACTCTGAAAGAAAGATATACCGGAGTTTAAAGATTGGTTAGGGCGTTTGGCGTATAGGTTGACGTCCCAAATTCAAAACGAGATCATTGATCTACTAGGAGAGTTTGTTTTGAGAAAGATATTGGCTTCAATCAAGAAGACTGAACATTTTTATATTATGGTTGACGAAACAAGTGATTCTTTGATTCATGAACAAGTTTCATTTTGTATTCATACTGACGATGATACCTTAATCGTCAATGAAGATTTTATTGGCTTATGCGAGACCCCCAACACTGAATCACAAACTCTATTTAGTATTTTAAAAGACATTTTTGCTCGTCTTGATTTGTGAATGGATAACTTATGAGGACAGTGCTATGATGGTGCCTCGAATATGAGAGGTAAGTTCAAAGGACTAAAAAACTTAGTTTTGGATAAACAACCAAAAGCACGTTGTGTGCACTGCACTCCTCACAGTTTAGACTTGGCAGTTGTAGACAGTCCCTGCCATCTTACATCTATGAGGGATATTATGTCTTTAGCGAAGGACTTAATAATCACCATAAGGGACTCCAACAAAAGGATGGGACTCTTCAGAAGCACATGCTGTGAGAGTGCCAACGACCAAGCTGGTCTACGACCCCTTTGCCCTACTCCATGGACTATGCGACCTTCTAGTATCTTGAGAATAGTAAAAAACTTTGAAGAACTTCTAGAGTTTTTTGAAACATTTTCTGCAGGCGACAAAACAGAGGCAGGTTACAAATGTACAGGCTATCTTGAGTCAATGTACAATTCAAGACTTATTTCTTTTTACGTCTTTATTGGCATGCAATGAACCCAGTAGAGGATGTCAATGAAAACATTCAATGCCCTTATCTCAGTGTTGCCGATCTGGAAAAAATATATGAGGGCTTGATTCGTATATTGAATGGAAGGTGTGACAGTTCTGAACACTTCTGGGAATTGCATTTAAAAGAAAACGCCTTCACAAGTTTATCCTTTTCTTCCTCGTAATCGAAGTATACCAAAGAGGTATGAAAACAACAAAGCCAGTTCACCGCACACTTTCAAAATCCCAAAGGAATAATACAAAACTATTTACACTGAAGTTTGTGACACGGTGCAATCTTGCATTACTGAGTGGTTTGCTTCAACTGGACTCACAGGTCATTGCAATAGAACAAGAGTATTTGCTTTTAGTAAACAGAGGTGAAACAAATTTGGACAAATCAACAGAGTTTTTCAAAAATGACCTAGACATTGAGAGACTGCGCTTACACTTGAATATGTTAGCTGATGTCACGAATAATAAACAACTGGTCTTAAAAAACATGCATGATGTAAGAAAGCACATCACACAAGAGCCTGCAGTTGGCGAA
Organism: Schistocerca serialis cubense; assembly: GCF_023864345.2. Taxonomy (NCBI): domain Eukaryota; kingdom Metazoa; phylum Arthropoda; class Insecta; order Orthoptera; family Acrididae; genus Schistocerca; species Schistocerca serialis. The sequence goes on along the minus strand of NC_064643.1, from coordinate 387,953,911 downwards.
ATTTTATGTGAAGTAGTAAAGGGCATTAAGCTTCTCCAAGTAGTTCCAATCACGACAGCAACAGCAGAATGGTCTTTTAACGTTCTTAGATGTCTGAAGTCTTATCTCTGATCAACAATGTGACAGAAGCGATTGAACAACTTGGCTGTTCTTCATGCCCATCGAGACGTTTTGGATGAACTCGATATCCGACCAGTCATCAACGACTTCATATTCAATAATCCAGTCAGACAGTTGACATTTGCACCTTTCTGAAGACACTCTAGCCCTAATAATGGCATTTAGAACAATATTAAAAATCTTTATAAAATAGAGAATTAAATACATAAATAATGTTAAATTTTCAGTTTTGAAATATTAGTACTAGTTTAGTACTGTATTACTATATACTGTAGTACTGTATTAGGTACTTCAAAATACTTAAATATTTTTAGGGGTAAGACCCAATTAAAACCTGCTTCGTAGGTACTTTTTGACTGAAAGTATTAGTCATACTCTATAAACTTTATTAACTATTAAAGCATTAACTTTCAGATATTGTTTTCATTTAATGAACCCTGAGCCTTATTCAAAGTATGATTAAATTAGCTATTTCACTTATTAATCAAAGTGCTATTACTGTAGAACAGCAATATTTCATGTTTTATTCTATTAATTATAGTTTAAGGATTTATTTAAATATAAATTTAGTCGTTTCAGCACTATATATTCATTGCCCTGTAATAGTATATAAGCATGATTATTACTGTAAATTAAATTAGCTATTTATGAAAATACCATGAGTGTTGATGTTTTGTTTCTTTTTTCAAAGTCAAAAAATGCGTCAAGTTTGTCAAGTTTCCTGGAGTGTCGAGTTATCAAGAGTCAAGTTTTTTGGGGTTCTAATGTTGATCATATGACTCTAAAATGCTTAAAAAACTTTTAAACTCACTATTTTTCATCTAAAATTTAGAAAATTTCCTGGGGCAAGACCGCCAGTATGCCTCCCCCCTAATATTTTTTATAAGCCAACGTCCCTGTAGGAGACCAAATAATGTGAACGGTAATTAGTACAGACCAGTAACTGTTGGTCCCACACAAGGTGGAGAAACTGACAACAAACGAATAGGAAAGTGGGGGAATTGATTCACAAAACATGCATTTTTTATATTATGATAAAGACCAAGATGTAAAAGATGAGTTATATGCAACGAAGGTACTTAATAATAAAAACACTGATGAAATAGTACAGGCAATAAGAAATACCAAACTACAAAATATTTTAGTACCTATTGCACTGGACACCAGAGCTTCGACCAATGTAATATAAATGCGTTTTTTTAAACAAGATCAAAAACAATATGCATATACCAACCTTACCATTCAAAATTGTAAAATTCTGATTGCCATGGGAGACAGGTCAAGAGGAATGAAACTACAAAAGCGCATACCCGTCACCCTTAATGAGGTTACCATAAAATGTACATTTCTTGTGGCGGAGAAATTAATAGTTATATGTATTCTCAGAATGGATTTCTTTCGACAGTTTGAAGTAACAACTAGTGTTATTTCCAGTTGGACAAACACGTGATTCTGATGGAACTAGTTTGAACAAAACCAAGTCATAACAAATACAAAGCAACATAGACTTTCAATTCTTTTATCCTGAAGTATTTTTATAAATGCTCAATGTAATGATCAGTAATTAGATAAACACACAGACATTAATGTGGTGCAAAATAAGGTAAAGGAATCTCCGTATTTACCTCAGACACAAAGACAAGTTAATTTTGCAATATAAACAATTGTTTGTGAAGCGATCTAGGATTATCAAAGATTATGTTTATAAAATGGATGTTTCTTCTTTCAGCTTTTACAAAACCTAATGGGAGTGTAGTGCCCCAGAATTTTACGAAAGTCTGGAGACACTTGTGTTCCAGCCGTTTCGAACACACGTTATTTTAAAGCAGGGCGTAAGGATGAGCATGGGATACTGCACCCATTTATTGTTTGTACAGGTGGAAGGGAGATAATTCGTCGGCATTGGCAAGTGTTCAGCGCGACCTGCAAGAATAAGCAAATACAGCCCGGAAACTCCGTGGCCGGCTGCAAAGAGTAATGTAGCATTGTATTGTTAAAAAACAAATGGAGAGATTCGAAATAGTGACTGTTTATTAGACGTTAAACTGCTGTTGAGAGTACGTGGATGGTCAGCCACGATAAAAGCTTATGTATTAATTGTGTTCAAAAATGTATAATTAACTGATTCTGGGTGCCCAGTAATGTGTGGGCTTACGTCATACAGTTTAGTTGTTTTTTTGTACAAAGTGGAAATAAATATGTTCTGGTGCATTGAATGATATTCCAAGAGTAGCGTATTTTTTAAATAAGAAGAGAGAGAGAGAGAGAGCGAGAGAGTGAAAATTTCCCTTCCTAGCAGTGAAAGCGGAGAAGCACCCGGAGCTAGCAGAAGACTGCAAGAAAGCAGAACCAGCATTCTTCAGCAAGTAAGTCCACGAAAACGCTTCAGCTGTATAGAGAGAGCTTAACATTACACCGGGCCACCACAACTGTTTGTTATTGGAAGCAAGGGAAACAAACACAATCATTGTGTCGATGAGGGTAAAGCCTGAGAATTTACATAAACAACTGTTAAAATTTCACAGGATTAGGTGTTGAACAACTATAGGTCTGTCTCAGAGTATCATACTGGCAGACAACAATACATCCCGACAGCAGAAAATATACTGTATTATTTGTTTTGGTAGAAGTTGTACACTTTGCGTTTTACCCTTTGGGCTAAACGTCAGCGCTAGTGCATTCATAATAGTGCTGGGCAGTGTTGGGCCCAGAGCTGCTAAGTAGAGCAACGCTCTATGTACATGGCTTAGTGATCACGACTGCCAGGTGGGAAGAGCATGTCATCTCTCCAGAAGGAATACTACCAGATACAGGAAAAGTCATGCGATACCAGCTGAAGGCAGGAGGATTTTAACGCTTTTATGAAAGCCTTAATAAATGCTAATTTACTGTGCCATCTGGACATGAGTAAAGACCTATGCTTGAGCACAGGTGCTTCATCACAAGGAGTGGGGGCACATCTGTTTCAGATCAGAGAAGTTGAAGGAAAACCCTTACAGAATGTTAGTTATCATATTCAGTGACCAAATTTAAAGCAATGGCAGTGGTTTGAGCATTCAGAAAAGTCCAATATTACCTATGAGGGAAACGAACAGAAGTATTTTGTGACCACCAAGTCCAGTCATTTTACTTAACACGCAAACTATTACACAAAAGAAATAGCAAGATGGTGCCTCTTCCTACAAGAATTTAGTTTTGAGGTCGTGTATATAAAAGGAGAACAAAACATCATAGCAGAAAATAATGGCACAAAAACCAATTACCAAAGTTTTTGAAACTGTTTTATGCTTTAAAACAAACCTGCTGTTGCGGATAAAGCACCTTTCAAAATCGCCTTTCGCATAGTTTCTGTCTATTGCACTTGTTACGAACGAAAATAGTACTGAAAAGGAGACCCTGAGTGAACATTCTGATGGAGTGGCAACAGTACTATAGTCTTTGTTAGAAAACGTTGACAGTGATTTAGTGACGAATAGATTTTAACTTTATTTTAGTAGTTTTGTTACTCCTTCCGCAGTGGATATTGAAGCCCAGTTCTTGAAATTCAGTTGGGGGGTCACCGACTTTCACTGTATTGGGGGGTCACCGACTTTCACTGTAGGTGCATGCTCACGGAGAGGTTTTGCAATTCATCTGACTGGAACAGTATGTTCAACAGCTATAATCTCACTTCAAACACTGAGATGGTAGTAACAAAACATTAGAATTGTTTTAACAGTATGAAAAATACGAGTAAATCTCTTGAGAATTGCATCATATTGCTTGAGGAAAATGATGTCCAGGCAGTGAGCATCATATTCTATATGTATGAAGGAAACTGAAAAGGAACGGTCTTTAAGGGCTCTTTGTAATTATAAAAGGTATAAGCTGAAAGATCATGTTCATTTTACTCTCAGTATTTCTGTGTGAAAAATATGTTCCAGGGTTTATAACAGACTGAAGCACTGACTGAAATATTAATGCCTTACTGTACAGAGCATCACAACTGCAACATGCGTAAAAGTTAAATCATCATTCTGTAAATTTAATGATGTGTACATTATTAACTAAGAAATAAAAAAAAAAAAAAAAAAACTTCATTGTATAAATGCTAAGTAGGTGCCTTGTACAAGAGGCATGTTGAAATTCTTGTATAAATTTAACGTTTGTACCTTATTAATTTAGAAATATAAACTACTGATGTCAGCCAGAAAATACTCTTCAGTATGTTATAATATTAAGCATTTTATTTATTTTTTCTAGATTTAATATTTCAAATGCTGAGACAAAACAGGTCGATACGTACTGTAATTTAAATAAAAAGTGTACACATAGTGTATGTTCTTCAGCTTTGTGTTATGTTTTTAGCAAATGCTTTAGAAAAAAAGTAATTTTTACAACTGAATAAAAATATAAAGTCATCCCCCTAACTGACAAGAGATAATGATTCTCCATTTGGTTTGAGATACCCAAACTAAAATTAACTTGAGAAACACTTTCAACTAATTCATTACCACATTACATCTTGGGAGAAAATGTGGCAACATCCAAGACTGCAACAGCAATAATATTTTGCATTCCCTTCTTCCAATGCCTTCAGTTAAGTTGTTCTGTACATTATATTCAAAGCCTAATGATGACAGTTATTTTGGAAGAACTAAAATTGCCCATTACATACCTGATGTCTTCATTAACTGTTGAGATGAATCTTTAGAGCTTTTGTCTTTTGTTGCACTACTTGTGTCATCATCAGAATCACTCAGTGTCAAGTCTATAACTTCTGCTTTTTCTGGCTTGTCTGCTTTCTCACTTTTAGCTGGCTCATCTGGATCCTTGTCTGATACCACCACTAGAATAAATAAATAAATCTGTCACTTGATTGTCTTAATAAGGTAAACAACCATTAAGCATACTTAAAAAAAAAAAAAAAAAAAAAAAAAAAAAAAAAAAAAAAAAAAAAAAAAAAAGTGCGGAAGGTTTTTGTTCTGCTATATTTTCTTCCCGCTAGTTAATTCTGTTTAATTTATAAACAGTGACTCCTACTAATATTCAGTACACATAATACACTACTAAATATTTTATTACCAGATCAATTGGACACACAACTTTATAGCAGAAGGTACCACCAATGGTCCTGATAATGGCTTTGGATGCTAAGTTGATTCATCACTGTTCAACAAATGCCCAAAACTCCTGGAGATTGGTCAGTACTGTGTTCAATGAACTAATTTTCTTTCAGCTTTCATACAAATACCACCATACAAACAGTGTTTTAATTTAACCACTTTGGCACAATATGATGATGTGCCAATATCTGCCAGAAGATCACAGACAGGTCACCTGTGTGAGATGACTGATTTACAAGAAGGCTCATGTGGTAAATAAATGTTACCCATACATGCGTGTGCACCAACTGTTTTTCTTTATTTTTAACCTTATCCTTTGTTTTTGGAAACAGTTTTAACACTATCTGTTGTGCAGTAAAAGATGACTAACCACCCACTTGCTTGTTACAGCCGTGTTACAGTTTATATATTTTATTGCAGTCACTGTCATCAGTAATGACAAACATTCAAATCAGCTTACTGTGATTGGTGCTAGGATTTACATCAAGAATGGGCTAAAATTTTCAAAACTGGACGTGACACTGCATTGTTCAGAAATAAGTGCTGAATTTAAGTTGCATGAGACTAACTGACGAAAATGTAGTTTTGTTTTCCTGAATAAAAGGGCAAAAGGAGTGCTGTTGACCTTGGTGCTTACATTTGAGTGCGTACTTTGGAAAAAAGGTATATAATTACTAGTTTCATTCATACCAAAGAATTGCATAATAATTCGATGATGATGATGATTATTAGTGTTTTAGGGCGCACAACAGCGAGGTTATCAGCGCCCGCATAATAATTCGAATAGTTGCTCTCTCCTACATCTGAAATAGGAGCTTTGTGAAAGCTAAAATTTTGCTAGAAGTCTGGTTGATCTAAAATAACTTACTCCTCAAAATAACAGTAATAATATAGTATAATAAAGAATGCCCTTAAAATAACTTGGATGAATTTTGTATAAAATTTTGTGAGTTCTGTAATACAGTTATAGTTAACTCATACTATGACAGTTCTCTTACAGACCACAAATAATATGCAGCAGTGCTGTACTCATCAAGAAAAGAGAAACTACCACAGAAAGGCTATCGCCATTTGGTACAGCAGGGACATGAAACATACTGGCTAGACAGTGGACTAGAAGTCTGATTCAATGAATGATGACTGGGTACTTTGACCATGAGCTACTTGCACACTGGTGCTAACAGTTCCCTCAGACTGCATCTAATGCTGTCAGTTAAATCACTATGCATTTCATGGTCACTAGGACATCCTATACTTCTGTATATAGTAAATTGGTATAATTTTTCAATGTTCTGTATAAATGGCCTCGTTGTTGTGATAAATGTGTTGCCACTATTTGTGACTTGACTGTACATGCCAACAATACCCGACATGGGACCTGGATGTTTTCTATATGAACACTTTTGTTTTGTTGATTGTACATTATAAATTCATTTATAACATAACAGGATAATTCTGCAACAAAAACAATTAAAAGTCAGCATACCCTTGCTGCTTACATCATTTAACCTACTCACTCTCCCACACGTGCATGCACAAGTGTGTGCAAGTAAAGCTTAAAACAGAAATCAAGGACTGCCAAATCCTGCTTCTCCTATGACTTATTTCCCAATATCCCCTCTCCCCAATACCTATATGCACCTGTAAGATAACTAAGTGAGGACTGAATAGCACAATTCAACATCAAAATAAAAAGACAAGTCTGGAGGATGCACTACAGTAGTTGATAGTAAAGGCTGTTTCAAAATGAACCGTGCGGGTTTTAGGGATTTGTTGCATTTATTACATTTAACATACCATTATAAATAATACATAAAATGAAACAGCAACTCAAACAGTTTTGTTTGTATACTTCTGCACAAAGGGAAGAGTATGGGACTACCAAGAGTGACTGTCTCTCATGCGTAGCCCCAAGAAAACAGTTCCAAAAGCGAATCGTGAATTTGTAGTTAGAGTGATGTTTGTGTGGAGATTTAACAAGATGCTTCCAACTGCATCTTAATCATTTTCGGTTGTTACAAACTCTAAAGCCTGCAGACTATGGGTTACCTACCAACTCTGCATACAAAATGTTGCTGCATGACTGAAGATTTTCTGGATCCTGTCATCTTCAGTGATCAATCGACATTTCACCTAAGAGGCAAAGTGAACACACACAAATCCCCACAAAGACTCCGCTAAATTGATTTCTTTTTTTGCCACATCCTGGTGGAAAGTTAATGGGCATTACTTTGCAGATGAAAAGCAGAATCAAAAAACTTCACTTGGCAGCTACAATTGGTTCAACAGTGTTGTATCTGACCACTAGACTGACCACAAGGGGCTGAATGAAAAGAACTTTTTTTGCATGACCTTTATGTCCATACATGATTTGATGCCATGCAATTTTTACCTGTATGTGCTTCTTCTACCAGCTTATCTATCCAACTTTAGAAACAGCACCGTTGTAACAATTACTCCAGACACACTAATCAAGGTTAGTGAAGAACTATCGTATCGACTAGATGTGTGATGAATGGTCCTCAACTGAACACTTGTAAGAAAAACTGTTTGAGCTGCTCTTCTATTTCATGATTATTTAAAACTGTAGACTGAATATAATAAATGCTTCAAAGCCTTAAAATCAGTATATTCATTTTGAAATATCCTGTTTTCTGGCTTGTGAAGACACAGGTAACAAATGCTTCTGTAACAGCTAGTTGCATTTAAGATTGTTAAATATGATCTATGTGAGTAGATGCCATACACATCTATGTAACTGTGGTGCTAGCTCAGAAACAGCACTGCGTAGCTCAAGTTTTGAGAACAAAAACTAGTAGGAGAAACTAAGAACACTTAACAGGCTGAAGGACTGGCATAATTTATTATTGTACTTTAATATTACAGTAAATTAGATAAATAAGTGAAAATGCAGGTAGAGAGAATTTTATGCGAGGATTAACTAAGTAGTACTGAACTACTACAACTACTTGATCAGAATACGAAAGCAAGACAATGTGAAGTCATGTTGCACAATTCTCATTATGAATTTGCTTCTACACCAAATAAATGATTTTCAAAAATTCGTGGCTTGTGAATGTTCTTACCTAAATCCTCACTTTCACTCCTTGATGTCACATCAGGCTGAAACACAGGGAAAATAATAAAATGAAAGCCAGAAATACTCATTTCAAACATATACATGTAAAAAATTCAGTTCATTAAAATAGAATATTTTCATACATCACCGCAAAGTTATGTTCTTCACTAACCAACTCGTTAGGAGTGTGCAGGAGTACCTACTTTCTACATGAAAATTCTGTAACTTTTTCCTGAATGAATGAATATAAACATCTTTCTTCTTCTATCATCATAATATGGAGGGGGGGGGGGGGGAAACAACAACAACAACAACACTACGGGAGGGGGGGGGGGGAGGAGTAAGAAGGATTACAGTAACTGCAGTGGTGTCACAATGATACCACACTGTGCCAAGATACATGATAAGATCCTGGAGAGTAGAATCCAAGGAACGATCAAGAACAAATTGAGAGAGGAACAGCATGGCTTCAGATCAGGGCAGTCAACTGTTAACCTTATATTTGCAGTAAGCAGCTCCAGGAGCACCACTATGAATTTAGGGAAACATTGTGCTGGCCCTTCTTGATATAGAAAAGTCATTTGACAGTGTCTATAGAAGAAAGGTCTGGGAAGCACTAGAAAAGAAGAGAGTGGAAAAAGAGACAACAAGCAGAATGGATAAGATGTACTAAGGAACCCTGAGTTATGTGAAAGTGGGAAATGAAGGGAAGGAATGGTTCAGCAAACAAATGGCAGTGCATTGTCACCTCTCCTCTTCACTGTGGTCTTGGATGAGATAATCACTAAAGTGGCAGAAAAGACTGGAGAAGACAGATGTAAGCAACACTGCTCGTGAATGGTCTGAGAAAACAGGGAGGAAGAGATTCAGGAAGAAACTGTGTGACAGTATGGAATGAAATGTAATGTAAACAAATGTGAGATCCTGGTTAAAACTAGAAAAAAATGTAGACCAACTAGTGAAATAAGAATTGTAGGTTAACAATTGAAGAAAGTGCGAAGTGTCAAGAACTTGGGAAGTGTTATCGGGGAAAATGGAAGAAATGAGAAAGAGATCACTGAAGATTGCAGACAGGGAGAAGTTTCCTGCAAAATTATTGAAACACTGGGAGAAACCAGGACTATGGCGAGGCTTATGTTCCAAATGGGCCCAGCCTGGAGCTGGAAACTGTTCAAGGTGGTGGTGATCATGATCCCTGATTTTTTGCTTTATCATAATACTGCAAAACCCCACTGAATTTTGCTTTGGTAACTTGCAAAATCCCAGAGCATTTCAATGCTGAATCATAACATACTTTGAAAATAAGGTCCTAGAAGAACCAGATCACTTTTTCACAATTTATTGCACCTACTCGATGAAGGCATACTGTCTTTCAAAGTTTGTGAAAGTAGTTTATCAGCTGATAAAGAGCAAACAATGTATCTTCTGAATAAATGCATACTGCCCCAACTCCTTTTACTTGATGAATAATGGATGGGAAATACTCGACACAAACAGTAAGTGTTCCCCAAGGAAAAGTAACCAGTACAGTAATGTTCTTACCACAAATATAAAATTCATTAGTAACGTAACATTAGCAGGCTGCTCACTGATGCTGGTGACTTTAAGAAAGTAACAAATTATTGCCAGGAAAGCCAGAAAGACATTGATAGTATTTCCACTTTGTGTGCTGAATAGCAACAGAGCCCTACATGACCGACTATGCAAAATGTGAGACACGATGAGCACATCCTAACTGCATAGGCTGCCCACACCAGCTATCTTGGCCTAGTACAGAAGACATGACCGTATCCTATAAATAGATTTCAATTGATTGACATCCGACATTTAAGGGCCAAAGTCATGAAGTTGTCCCTGTAAGCAATGCAATGTTGAAGGCAGCTGTCTGCCTTACGTAGTAACAGAAAATCACTTTCAAGCATTTATCTTCTTCTTCAATAAGTTAACTTATCAGGTCATACCTTAAAAACTACTGGACTCACTGAAATAATTCTTTTTTCCTGTCGATTATCCCACCACTGATTTTCCACAGTTGGATATCACATAACATTTGACAGGTATAAGCTTCGGAAAATGGCTCTCTTCCTTCAATAGGTTAACATTTAACTCTTAAGAAATGAATGTTTCTTTATTTATTACAAAAGTGAAAATTCTGAAATTTATCTCCACAGTGTCAATCTCTGAAGAGTCTCCACTCTTCCCCTCTTTTGACTACTTTTTCATGGCACAGTGTGTTAAGGCACACAAAACTTCACAAATCTTCTAGTAGAGAGAGAGAGAGAGAGAGAGAGAGAGAGAGAGAGAGAGAGAGAGAGAGAGACCATGCACAGTTCGGAAATAAGTGCAGTAAAAAATAAGCCTGAAACCAATGAGTACATGTTGAAGAAGGGTCTTCAAAGATAAAAGCAACAGAGCTACTAGGTACACACCGTGCGTAAACTGCTCTACATTATTGTGTTACCAGTTGGGACCACTCTTTTCAGGAAACACAATTTTAAGAAAGCCCCCACTGACACAGTTCTTTCTCGGATACTAGCAGTGATAAAAATTTGTATTACAATAAATTGTGTTACAATGCATCCTGAGGATAGGAGACCCTTTAATGCTGTTCTGGGGAAGGTTTCGAAGAACTTGTTCAAGAACTGATACATCTATGTGGAGAAGTTAGCTATGCAGATCCACATCTCTCTACAATAAGTACACATGTCAAAGAAGAGGTTGAAGCAATTGGAAAAAGTGTAATGCTTTCTGTTAATACAAAAGTTATTAATAAAACATCTGCTGCAACAGTTCATGGATGGATTGATTCACACAAACATTTGCACTATTTGATACATACAGCACATAACATAAACACATATTTGTCTATTGTGAATGAAGTTTTATTTACAAAATTATTCCAGAATGTTAATATAATAAAAACTTTGGAAAATCACGATAGGCTTCCCTGTGCTGTTCATCGTATGAACACAGCAGCTGGCCACACTTTTGATGCTCCGAACATCGCAGCAACAATAAATACAGCAAAATGCATGGTACGGTACATGAAATGAGGCCTCTGCTCCTCTTTGAAACAACGGGTCAGCATTGGTTAGAAATACTTGTTCACTACACTAGACTCTTCACACGCTCAATGTAACGAAACTGCTGCTTTGCTGATGGAAAAGAATTCTGCTTACAGATTACAGGAATAAGATAATGAGATGCAGGAAGAATTGCAATTTCTGGAAACAATTTAAAGAGGCCACTAACGAAACACAAAGTGAAAAGAACCTACAATCCAGTTATTTATCCTTTGGTTTCATAAATTGCAAATCTGCAGTGTCAGTGACAATGAATGGAGTGACTGGAGGTACAAAGATGACTTCATTATGATTGGGAGTGGAATAGATTTGTGATTAAGTAGCATAACACATATGCATATCTTAACAGGAGGTACGAGGGATTAAAAATAGAGCTCCTGAGTTTTCTACGTGAGAAGGTTGTAATTACTTCCAAAAATAAAATTTCTACATTTCTTTGGCCATCTTTCCAATACACTAACATGCTTGACATCAATGAAAAGCAGAAAATTCCTAGCACTGTGCGACGAATGTGTGCAAGTTATGCAGGTAAGACATGCAATTATTAATGTAATCATTTTTCTATAGTTGCTGTATAGTGTCTTTTGGTGTATGGATTTATTATAATACGTATAATATATTATCAGTGGAAACCACATTTTTTTCCAGGTACACCACAATGATTCCAACCTAAGTTTGGTATTATTTCTCTCTCACTTGTTTATTAACATAGAGGCTACAAGTGCAGTATCAGTACCACCCAGGAAGAGAGATTGTTTCATTCAAGGAATGGAAGAATAAAAACTCCTCCACAGCAGATGAAGTATATCCCTATATTTTAATGCACCCCTGAGATGATATCTTGAAATAGTAGAGCAGACAAGAAAGAGTTCTACCAGGCCTGGCTGCCATTGCAAGATGTATTTTATGTCTTCCTGCAACAGAAGCATCTAGAAAACAAATCATACAACCAATTTCAATATTTTTGACACAAGGTTGACACTGGGCAGAGTTACAACACAATATGCATGCATTTTAAACAGCAACCAGTCTATGACACTGATCATGTACTGATCATGACATTCCATTTTATGTACTGTAATTTTGAGTAGATTATGTATATCATGACAGGGCGATATCTGAAAGTGCCACTTACAGTGTAATATATTAGGGTATATGTCTAAAACCATCGAGAAAATTTTTATTTGTGAGGTCCATTTGTTCACCAAGTATATATTGTGGTTGTTCTTTGAAGGCACTATAAATATAAATTTCTTCTACAGCATCCATTAATCTGTCTTTCTCTACCATATGTAAGACATTTAATGATTGCTGTACGATGTTGGTGTTAACGGCTGTAGTATTTTAGACGTGCATTAAAAGAGGATTTACAGTTCTTGCATATCTTTGTGTGCTGACTGAATCTGTTGGAGAAACATCTACTTGTTGCCACACATGGAAACTTTCAAATTCACAAAATTTTATTATTAGAATAAATGTGCTCTTTTATACAACAGAAGCCATGACAAACGGATCCTGGACCAACACAAATCAAGAACTCCAACAACTGGTGAACTCAATAGCAGTGCACGGATACCACCACAAAATATGTAAGAACAAGAGTTTTCACACCCCCGGCAGCAACTGTGTGTGTGAATTGTGCGACCAACCCTGTGACTTACCACCTGACCAGTTGTAAAACATGAGTAAACTCTCTGGTAGAGTTCTGTGAATAATAAACAATGTGAACACTGAAATGTGCAAACAATGTGTGATATCACATTTGATTTTATAACTTCTTGATTGTGTAAATGGCTATGTTTTGTGTGCGTATGTCTGACGGTTGCCCCTACTTTTGTCATAGATGTGGAAACTGATTCATACATTAGTTTTACAAAAGTTATGGGCTATTCTTTCTGACATGACACCATAATAAAATAAAGTAATGTTTTTAGTTGTTAGTGTTTCTGCTTCTCGTGTTAAAGTTATTTCTCTATCTTTATTGTCAGTTTTGGTCTGTAATTTTGTAATACAGCAAACATTGAGAGAATTCAAATATTCACTTCTAAGATCATATCAAGTGGATGCAATCCATATATCAGAATTATTCAAACAATTTAAACAGAAGTGTTTGGAACAAAGGTATATTTGTTTGTCAAAAAGCAAAATCATTTACTGTTGCACAATTTTTGACATGTGTTAAAAGAAAGAGCATGAAATTACATCATATATAGTCACAATCAAAGTATTATGTCACAATGCAATTTTATTTTTTTATGTTATAATTTTGCAGGTACATTTAGTTGTATATGTGGATACTATCTGCAAATTGTATAGCATAGAAAGTTAGTAGTACAGAGGTAATAAATTAAAACAACATGCCTGATGCTGGAGGGAAGGCCGGGAGGGGGGGGATCGGTGCGAAAAAGTTAGCCAGCCATTTAGTAATACAGATCAGGTGCAATGCTCTTACTTGTGTGTTTAGTGAAGCAATGCTGGCACAGGTCACCCTGCTATGAGATGGGAACACATGACTGCAAGTAACCAGGGAGGTAGTAGCTGTCGGATGGCATGTTTCATAACAGTAAGCACAAGTAACTGCAAAATTTTGATGTCAATATTACGATGAAATGTGCAGATGTATGTAATAGGAAGGAAGGAAGGAAAGAAAGAAAGAAAGAAAGAAAAAAGGAGGATGTAATTGCAAAATTTGAAAAATATATAAGGGTCACTCAAAAAGTGATGCCTACCATAATGTTTTTCTTTTTTTTTCCTTCTTAAATAAGATTCGTCAATTCAAAAATTTGAATTTGGCACTACTTCGCAAAGCTTCTCCTCAAATCCATTGCAGTAGTAACTTTCTGAGTCGATAGATGCCAGTACTATAGTCACTTGCAAAATGGCCGACATCCACGTTCATATTGAGACAGTGTTCTGTGATATGGTTCTTGAATGCATTAGGAGAAACACAAATTCACATTCATGAGAGACTGAAAAATGTGTACAGTGATGCAACAGTGGGTATCGGCACTGTTGGGCAGTGGGTTTGTTACTGTAACTAAGGTGAAGGGCAAACACTGTTGGCTGACAAAATGCAGGCTGATGACTCAGTGCCTCCGCACAACATTCAGCGAGTCGTCGACATCATTCACGGCGACTACTGTGTGACTGCAGACGTTTTTGTGTTGCATTACCTCCCTCAGTTAGGGAAGTATGGTGAGGATTATTCAACAACTAGGATACCAGAAAAGTTTGTGCAAGTTGGGTACCACTGAAGAGATTGTGAAAACTGGATGAGAATTCTTGTCTTATCCCCCATACAGCCCTGATCCGGCACCACCAGACTTCGGCCTTTTTTAGCTGCTAAAAAGAGTATATCACGGAATTACATTTTAAGATGATGATGCTGTGAAAATTTCTTTGCATCAATGGCTTCGGAATAGGATCATAAGTTTTACCACACTGGAATATATGCCTTCGTTAAAATACGGACCAAAACTGTGGAAATGGACAGACATTATATTGGAAGTCAAAAATTAATCAACAATGTCATGGTTTTCAACTTATGTAGTTGCATTTGAAATTCTTGCCAAATCGAAACTGCAAAAAATGGGAGGCATTACTTTTTGACTGACCCTTGTACTTGCTGCAAATAATAAATAAATTTTTGGCACACAATAATTATATAGCTGTAACGATAAAGCAAAATAAAGCAAGACATATGTAACCTTTGATCAATGACTGTCTATGGTGTAATTATAAACCATTTCGTAGATACAGACAAGCGTCTTGTCATAATGCCACATTCACTTACAAATAGATCTTTGTCTAAATTACCATTATTTTATTTTAGAATTTTTGCGTAATGTGTTTTGGCGTCACTATCATCAGATTTGTTATAAAAAGATTGCAAGTGAAGAAGAAATAATGCAATGTACATGGTTGTACAGGAAAATTCTTCTTAAGGTGTCTTTTGCTATCTGGTCTTTTACGAGGGTTGTTTTTTAAGTAAGGGCCGTTTTTATTTTTAAAAAAAGATGCAAATACTTTTGTAAAAAACTTTTATTTTCTGACTCTACACACTTTTACCTATTTTTCTACATAGTTGCCTTGTTTATTTAAGCACTTGTCATACCGTACAACTAAGTTTTTAATTCCCTCTTCAAAGAATTCGGCCGCCTGCTCTGACAGCCAAGAGTTTACGGCCGCTTTCACTTCATCGTCGTCATTGAAGTGCTCGCTAGGAGCAAGGTCCAAAACTTCCCAGCCAAAAGAATCAATCAAATCCTGAGTCTTTTGAGAGGTGTGAGGCCTAGCGTTATCGTGCAGGAACAAAACTCCTTTTGTCAGCATGCCGCGCCTTTTGTTTTTAATTGTTCTGCGGAGCTTCTTTAGAGTTGCACAGTAGGCATCTGAGTTGATTGTCGTTCCTCGTGGCATAAAGTCCACTAGCAAAACACCGCACCGGTCCCAGAACACAGTTGCCATAATCTTGCGCTTTGACAGCGTCTGTTTGGCTTTGACCTTGACGGGCGAGGTTGTGTGTCGCCATTCCATCGATTGTCGCTTGCTTTCGGGAGTGATACGGGATACCCATGTTTCATCTCCAGTGACAATTCCCCTCCCCTTCTTCCTCGTAACGAATCAAAAAGTCCAATGAAGTGGCAAATCTCTTCCCTTTGTGGTCCTCTGTGAGGAGTCTGGGTACCCACCGAGAACACAGTTTCTTAAAGTTTAGGTTTTCAGACACAATTTTGTACAAAACCGATCTTGAAACTTGTGGAAATTCCAAAGAAAGAGTGGAAATTGTGTATCTTCTGTCCTCACGAATCTTTGTTTCGACTGCAGCCACCAAATCATCGGTGATCACAGAGGGCCGGCCTGAGCGTTCTTCGTCATGGACGTTTTGACGGCCATTTTTAAACACTCTAACCCATTGACGCACTTTACCTTCACTCATCGCATTCAAGCCATAAACTTCTGTTAACTGACGGTGAATTTCTGCAGCTGATAGGCTTCTCGCAGTCAAAAAACGTATCACTGACCGTATTTCACACGCGGCGGGCGATTCAATAATCGTAAACATTATAAATTAGCACAGCGATGCGTACACGTCAGCTACAGAGCTGCAACTTGCATCAGTGTGAACGGGAAGGATGCCGGCAAATGGCGCGGTGGCTTGTTGCGGTGTCCACGCGAACTACGGGACTATACGCGCGAACGGCCCTTACTTAAAAAAATAACCCTCGTACAGTATGCTACTGAAACGGAAACATTTGGGAAATTGTAAAATAAAATAATTATGATCTTGACAAAAACTTGTGCATACATACTAAAAACGATTCGTTTTAGTTCTTTATACGTGTATTGTTCCGTATTATGAAAATCACATTCATTGGTTTCGTCACTTTTCCTTGGCTTTCACTTTACACTTAGAATTACCCTTCCACTGCCTACACTACAGTGACATATAGCCAATCTGTGTGAAATATAGGAGAAATGTCCAGGGCTGCACTGCTCTTTCCTAGACTTTAGACTCATTTATTAACAAAAAAAACTACATAATACGATACTGCAGTGCTGGTGTTATTCTGATGACAATGCACTGCGGGGACCACAGCCATCGCTAAACACTTCAGATGAATTCGCAATTGCGAATAATGACTACCATCAGCTGTAGAATGGAATGATGAAAATGAAAATTTGCGCCAGACCCACTTGCGATAAGTAGGAAATCCGGGTTCAAGTCCTGATCCGGCACAAATTTTCATTGTCATCATTCCATTCTACAGTTGATAGTAGTCATTATTCACAACTGTGAATTCATCTGAAAACTACATAAGTTCAGCATTTGAGTATTGCACTGGATAATCTACAGATAGACCTGCAAATGAGGTTTAAAATCATTTGGTCTCATTCTCTGCATGCACCATTTACAGCACATATGTAAAGTAGATTGACAAAAACATGCAAACATCATGAGAAACAAATGTTTGAAAAGAAATGGAGATAATAGCCAAACTGCAGATTGTACTCTTGTACTTGACCATGAATGGCCCTCGTGCAATCTCTTCAATATGTTGCAAGTGTAAGCTGTGGTCAGAACAATGTTTGTGTAGTTGTGAGTGCATTAAGTCGGAGCTAAGTGAATTCATATGTGGGCAAATTGTCGGTGCTTGTACGGTGGATGCTCCCGTGACTAAGGGAGCTGATGTGTTTGGTGGTTCAAGAGGCACCATGCCGAAACTAATATTGCACACAAAGAATTCGCAATATCATCATCCGCTAGGTCACAATGTAGACGAAAGCATGTGTGTCGAGTGATCATGACAGACGGTCACTGAAGAGAATTGTGAGGAAAAGTAAAAGAACGACAGCTGCAAAAGTCACTGCAGAACTAAATTTTGCACAAGCACGAAGACAACACAAAGGAGCTCCATAAGCAGGGAATTGCACAGTGAGCTGGAATTCCAAAACCACTCTTCAGTGATGCAAATACTCGTTGTTGTTGTGGTGGTGGTTGATGATGATGATGATTATTCGTTTGTGGAGCACTCAACTGCGGGGCCATCAGTGCCCGTACAAAGTCCCAATTTTTACACAGTCTACTCTAGCCACTGTCACAAATGATGATGAAATGATGAGGACAACACAAGCAACCAGTCCCCAGGCAGAGAAAATCCTCAACACAGACAGGAATCGAACCCAGTACCCTGTGATCCAGAGGAAGCAACGCTAGCCACTAGACCATGAGCTGTGGACACAAACGCTCGTAACAGGAAAAAGTTGTGCTGAAGATAAGGCCTGGCTGGAGCAATAAAACAAAGTAATTTGGTCGGATGAGTCTTGTTTCACAGTGTTCAACTTCTGCTTGAGTTTATGTCCTAAGAGTAAAACATGCTGGGGGTTCAGTAATGATTTGGGCAGCCATATCATGATATTTTACAATTACTCTGCAAGGTCAAATTACCATCAAAAATTATGTGACCACTTTGGCTGATTAGGTCCGTTCCATGATACAATGTTTGTTCCCCAATGGGTATGCTATATTATAAGACAACAGTGCCTCGGTTCACACAGTTCCCATTGTCCAGGACTGGTTTTGTGAGCACATGGGGATGAACTATTGAATCTCCACTGCCCAACAGTCACCAGATCTAAATATTACTGAGTCTTTGTGGTCTACTTTGGAAAGCAGGGCGTATTATCGCTTTCCGTTTCCACAATCGTTACCTGAACTTGCCACTATTTTGCAGGAATAATGGTCTAAGACTCCCTTGAAAACAGTACAGGTCTGGTATTTATCCATTTTGAGGTGAATGGAGGTGGTTTTGAATGCCAACAGGTTTCCTACACCATATTAGGCATAGTAATGTGTTGTGTTTTTGGTGTTTCCATATTTTTGTCCAACCTGCCTTCTTTAATGTGCATATCTGACAGGTGAGGTGACAGGTAATTACTAATGAGTCCTTTCCCATGTGATAAAGCACCCTCCTGTGTGAACAATTCTTTATTGAGAACCAGGGCATGTTCTGTGCTTCTAATGACCAACTTTCTCATTTCTATTCACTGTGATGAATTTATTCATCTTAAGACCACTGTTGCAAAATGTTTCTCTGCAAATCTGTCTGCTTTCCAGAAACTACATCCAAATATGCCACCTCAAGTATCTGCAATGAATAATGTTCCATTTTCAGCAGTCAGTCATAAAATATGAACTGTTGCCGATGTCAACGTGAACATATCACACAAAACTGCACACCATTTTATATGGTAGCACTATGAACACTGACGTTGCAAGCAATTGTTTGTTATGCAACTTACGCAACAATCAGTTTAGGATACTTCACTGTCTGTGATGGATGCATTAACATTTGTTAAGTATTTTTCATGTGGTTTGTCAAACTCAATTTTAGGCTTTAGTATTGCCAACTTCTCATTATCTCAATGAACTTTGTAGGTTTGCACTTGCTGTACATTACAATTCAAATAATGACTAATTTCTTTTGAATGGGCTGTGCAAGTAGCTGCTGGAGCTCTGGGAAGAGTGTACAGATGAGAAGTGGAATGAAGAACCAGCACTGCTACTCATGGAGCATTATTTGAGATATTGCACGCCAGAGTCCATGACCTTGGTTATTGTGAAACAGAAGTTAAGGAATTCAGAGATATGTTGAACACCATGTATGATGGATTTCTAAGAATATGATAAGAAGTCTTCTATGAATAGTATATGAGGTGTGTGAGAAAAGTAACGAGGCTGACAACACTGCGTGTGACCTGGAGTGCTTAGTAGTTCTACTTGTGTAGACCTGTCAGTGTCTTCATCCCTTCCAGACGCTCAGTCCGAGTTCCAGCTCCTTAAAGCCATCACTTGAGTTTTGAGAGTGCCACCAGTCAAGTTGTGTGTTATGCAATTTGAACAGCAGAATTTAGAGCAATGCTATGCCATCAAGATTTGTGTTAACCTTGTGGGAGGGGACTAACAACTGAGAAAAACATTGAATGTGGGCATGTTCTTGCGAGATCACACTGATGTTCAACAATAAGGATGATGGGTGACATGTTTAAACACTTTCATTGCATGTCAAACTTTGGTCAAAGTTATGCACATGTCAAATGTTTGTGTCAAAATGGTGTCGAAAAACCTCACATCTGAGCAGAAGGATAATCCAAGAAAAGTGTGCATTGATTTTATTGAGATGATTGTCAATCACCATGAAGTTCAGTCATGTGATCACAGATGGTGACTGATGTTTGAATATGATCCTGAGAAAGCGGCAAAGTGAAAGGTGGCACACCGAGACATCTCCTTGAACGAAAAGCACAAGTGAGCAAAACAAAGATCAAAACAATTCAAATTTGCTTTTTTCACAGTAGAGGTATAATGCATAAAGATTTGTTCCTCCAGAATGAACTAACTGTCAATCAAGTTTTTTACAAAGATGTCTGTGAAAGGCTCAGAAAAATTGTGAATCAAGTGAGACCAGGCACTGCAATCAAGTGGATGCTGCATCATGACAACGTCTCAGCCACTTCCATCACGGAATTTTTGACCTCAAAAGGCTTTCCTGTTATTCCACGGCCTCCCCATTCACCTGATCAGAGTCCCTGTGACTTTTTCTTTTCCCAAAACTGAAAAAGTATTAAAAGGATATAATTTTGGGACTCTGGAGAACATCCAAAAGAATGTGACCAACATGTTAAAGGCTCTACAAGTTGAAGCCTTTCAGTGCCGTTACCGAGACTCAGAACAACAAATCCGCCAGATTATAGCTGCCAAATGGAACTATTTTGAAGAGGCAATATCGCCGTTTGAAAGAAACTTTGATTGATAAAAAATCATCCTCATTACTTTTCTTGGACACCTTGTACAGATGATCCAGTAACTCAATGTCTGAGGAATGAAGCTGAAGTCAATTTGAAAACCACCATTAGAAGAATCTACCGTAAAATTTTGTAATCAGTGAAGGGGCAGTAACAAAATGAATTCAGTAACTTTGACTATGGCTTTTGATCAATATAAACATGGTTTCCCTAGATTTGGATTCCAGTCTTTAAGACACTGCTATAGTCCATTTTTTTTAATTTTCCTGTTTGCTATCACAGCTAGTAGTTATTTATTCTCCAGGAGGAATTATTTATAACCATGAGGAATGTGCCATGATAATGTTGTTGATTTAATGAAGCTTATTAAATCAAATTGACTCTGAATAGCATACTGTAAAATTTGGAACTCTGAACTTATCTGACTACTCCTGCCACCAGTGTCTCAGCTGAGAGGAGCTTTGCCGCCCTAAATATGATAAACAATTATGGGAATAGTTCACAAATTCAAGAATGGTATCCAAACTTAGATCTATTGTAAAATGAAAACTCTCTCCTGCAGCAACTGAGGTCCGACTACAAATTTCACGAGATGGTGGTCACAAATTGAGGTGAAAAGAATCCAGCATCATTACTTATGTGATATTTTCATATTTTTAAAGTTAACTTTATTCTTTTATAGCTGCTAATCTTTATGGAAAGTTCAGTACACAACCACTAGTCTGTACAATTTTCATCCTGAATATTTAAGCTGTCCTATGAGTACGATTTGTTCACGCAAACATTTCAAAGAGGAGTGCAGAGAGTGGAGGGGTCTACAACTGCCCCATATACAGATTACTGTGGGGAGGTGAGAAGTGTGCAGTGCTGGCAACCTGGGAATTAAACAAATATTAATTTTGTTTTGTTCTTAATTTGGAGCAATTATTGATTTAAAACTAGCCTATACAGACAATGAATGTTTTCCTTGCTAAGTGAATAGCATTTCCCTCTGCTTACTCGAATGCAATAATATAAAACAATAGACTATTTTGGACAATCACTGCACAAAAGCAGCCACTGTGTCACTTCATTGTTTGTAAATAAAGGCTGGCAAACTTGCAACACTTACACACTTAACCCAACATACCCATTCTGACCTAAAAACCCCAGAGCTAAACAAAATGGGGACGAATTAGAATCCTACCTTATGCATCTCTCTTTGCCTGGAAGCAAGGTGAGATAAGGAAAACAACCTATCACACCAAAACCCAACACTGCTAAAATCCACATAACAAATATGTTACGTATCTACAAAAATAAAAACTACATTGTTCAGAAGCTTACTAAAATATATATATATAAACTTACAATAGGAGAAAGCACCCTGGTCTGTTCATTTTTAACAATTAGTGAAGACCAAGAACCATCCTGATGTAGCTGAATCTCATTGCTGTCAATAGGCAATTTTGGAGAAGCCAGAACTTGCTGGAAGTACCTTTAAGAGAAAGAAGTTAATTATATCAAAGCCATATATAATGGAAACAAAAGCAAAATGAGGGCCACAGTTCCCTCTAACTTCAATGTTTTATGAAATACACAAATTATTTTATAAAATTGGGTGTTTCAGTGTTACCTTACACTAACCCCTACACATAGAGAAATAATTTCTCCACTGATCACTGGTATCTACATTTGATTAAAGAGTGTTTATATTATCACATGTGTAAGTACACACAATAGATACCTATTCCGCTTGGATAGGTAATTACATAATCACACATTTAAGAGAGAAAAAGCATCTCTAAAGGTTTCATTTGATTTATTTATGTATTGATCCCAGCATCCCAAGTGTTGTAAACTACAGAACACTTGGATATTAAGAAGTATATATGAAACTTGCTGGCAGATTAAAACTGTTTGCTGCACTGAGACTCGAACTTGGGACCTTTGCCTTTTGCGGGCAAGTGCTCTACCAATTGAGCTACCCAAGCGTGACTCCCGACCCATCCTCACAGTTCCAATTCTACCAGTACCTCGTCTCCTACCTTCCAAACTTCACAGAAGCTCTTCTGGGAACCTTGGAGAACTAGCACTCCTGGAGGAAACCTGGCGGAATTAAAGCTGTGAGGACGGGTTATGAGTTGTGCTTGGGTAGCTCAGTTGGTAGAGCACTTCCCCACAGAAGGCAAAGGTCCTGAGTTCGAGTCTCAGACTGGCACACAGTTTTAATCTGCCAGGGAGTTTCATATCAGCACACACTCCACTGCAGAGAGAAAACCTCATTCTGGAAACATTCCCCAGGCCAT
This sequence comes from Schistocerca serialis cubense, assembly GCF_023864345.2. Taxonomy (NCBI): domain Eukaryota; kingdom Metazoa; phylum Arthropoda; class Insecta; order Orthoptera; family Acrididae; genus Schistocerca; species Schistocerca serialis. The sequence goes on along the minus strand of NC_064643.1, from coordinate 387,930,930 downwards.
ATCTCCACAGTATCCTTTCTTCCAGGAGTGCTAGTTCCGCAAGATTCGCAGAAGAGCTTCTGTGAAGTTTGGAAGGTAAGAGACGAGGTACTGGCAGAATTAAAGCTGTGAGGACGGGTCGTGAGTCGTGCTTGGGTAGCGCAGTTGGTAGAGCACTTGCCTGCGAAAGGCAAAGGTCCCGAGTTCGAGTCTCGGCCCGGCACACAGTTTTAATCTCTCAGGAAGTTTCATATCAGCACACACTCTGCTGCAGAGTGCAAATCTCATTAAGATGATTCTGGCCATTCACGCTTCCAGAATTTATGACGACATGACAGAAAAGTTGTGAAAGGCTCTAAGCAAACATTACAATCAAGCCCAAACAGACAGTGTGTGTGTGTGTGTGTGTGTGTGTGTGTGTGTGTGTGAGAGAGAGAGAGAGAGAGAGAGAGAGAGAGAGAGAGAGAGAAATCTTATGGGATTAACTGCTAAGGTCATCTATCCCTAAGCTTACACACTACTTAACCTAAATTATCCTAAAGACAAACACACACACCCATGCCCGAGGGAGGACTCGAACCTCCGCCGTGACCAGCCGCGCAGTCCATGACTGCAGCACCTTAGCCCGCTCGGCTAATCCCGCGCGGCAAAGAGACAGTGGTAAGCAGCAATATAATACTAGCTAGCATGTAAATTTAAAACAGCAACAGCTTATTAACATCTGAGTAACTTCTGTCTCACATCGTCTCAAGAGTTCAAAACACTAAATACTATGAGAGAATGTAATGCCAGTGTTTGAAAACACTTAATTATCTTACTCTTTGAGGTGCATATGCTTTATTGATTGCCCATGAGGCATGCACAGCTATTCTCCAGAAATTCCCACGTTGCTTAGGAGAGGGGGAATCACACACACAAATAAAGTCTAGTCTAAATAATCACCCAAAAATGACTACTGTCCAATGATATTTGACCATCTGAGATTGGTACTGATGCATTGCACAAAATACTGAAGAGGTCTGCAGAGCTTTAAAAACCGGAGAGTTGTTTGATATACTGTACTGTCTAATGGCGGTATTGTGCAATTAATGTCAGTTCCTGCCATGACTGAAAGAGTTTCTCAAACAACCGAAAAAAGGTAAATAACAAAATATCAAGAAAGAGGCTGGAAGATGTAAGTGAAAGTGCTATCTATGACATTGAAGAAATGATGTTCAGATGATCAGAAAATGCCATATACCTTGCTGTCCAGAATAGCAGAGGAAACTGAAGATCATGGTATCATGACAGTAAGTACACAAGTTTGACTTGATTTACTGGCAGCAGTTCTCAGAATGGACAAATAAGATTCACCCTGTTCCTTCCCCTCCAGCTCTTCTGCCAGAAGGAGCCACTGGTTCTCAAAGCTTGTAAAAGCTAAATCCTTTCGTCTGTGTGTTCACATGCCACCACTTGGTGAGTAGATTTTTTATCTATCCGTTTATATTATATTATAAAAAATTCATTATTTTCATTGTTATAAATAATTGTTGTGGTTTTCAAATCTACACTGCCATGAAAGAGCTCCTGGATCACTGAAATATTATCAAAAATATTCTTGGGCTTGTTCCTCCTTTCCACATAATTTCTGCCTACATGTTGCACGACAACCAACTCTACCGCAATACAGTCAGTTCTTCATTAGCGAGTGCTGACATGTTCACTACGAATGCAGTGTTCTAAGTGACACATCCTGGGCATAAATAATGCACAATAATACTGTGCTTGCCTTGCAATTTGGCTGAATATATTGACACAGCACTATTGTGTCAATGATACTGAGTGTGTGAGGGCCAATTCAGAATGTCTCTAGATTAATTTAATGTGATCTCATTGGAAGCATTGCTGCTCTGATGAATCTATGCCAGTGGTCTGCTCTCCTACTTCCTGGACACCAACCACTTTTTCAGTGCTTCTCTTCATCCCTGCTCACTTGTGCCTGACCCAATCCATTGCTGTAATCTACCATTACATTGATGGGACAGTCATCTTTGGCTGCAGGGTTATCCTACAACACGAGGGGCTGGACCACCTGCGAAAGCAGCCATACATCATAGTCCACCACGATAAATGGCCACCATTAATCTGTGGCCAACAACAAAGTGAGCTATACTGTGGCAAAACATGCAGCTCAACAAAGCATGCTTGATTTCACTGGCTGCTTCACAACACTGGCCATACCGATCCTCCTCTCCACCATCTGATATTCTGAACTGCGCAGATAGGAGTTAACCTTACAACACATTCTCTGCTCCTGAAACCAAGCTGTCTTCAACCCCTCGATCCAACAGTTTCTGCCACCTCTACCTTGTCACATTCTCACAATTCGCCTCCCCTCACCCTCCATGTGCACTGCTCTCTGTCTGCACACCCTCTGGTCCATTCCCCTTCTCTGCTTCTCCCCTTTCAGCTCACCACTCTGCTCCCCCCCCCCCCCTCCCCCAACCTCCAGCACAGCCTACTGATGCTGCACCAAGCAGCCCTGTCCCGCTGCCTCTAGTCCCTGCATGCTCCAACAAGCAATTCTGATTCTCCTTTCCCCATCCTTACCCTGCTATCCTTCCCCCTTCCCTGCTCCATTCCTGGTTGTTGCTCCTGTTTGACACTTCTCTGTGTTGCATTCTGGCCTAAGCAGCTGCAGATAGATGGCAGCTGTGCGTGTGAGGTGTGCTTGCTGGTGCGAATGTGTGTGTTTCTCTTTTCTGAAGAATGCTTTGGCCTAAAGCTGACACGTAATGTCTTTAGTTATATAAAGAAACAGTCTCAGTTTTAAAGTTATTTTTACTACAAATAACAAGTTTTGCCTGGTTAAGGCTTCCCCAGATCTTTATAAAAGAAAAGGAAAAGCAAGGACATAATTATATAAAGTTACAAACTAAAGGGCATTGTTCTTAGCTGCACAAAATTTTAAAAAAGGATTAATTTTTTAAAAAATAAATTAACATTAGCAAAGCATTGTGTATCACTGGCTGGTAGGGCAATTAGTCAGAATGATGGTAACAAATCATCTACAGGAGGAACAATCCATCAAAATACATGGGGGAAAAAATCAAATGTGTAAACTTGGAAGGATAAAAACTGTGGTAAAATTTATGAAAGCAAAACTAAAGGAGAAAAGGGGGGGGGGGGGGCTGGGTGCATAGGCCAATAAAGTAATGGAAATTACTTTGAAATAGTCACAGCCACCAGGTGAAGTGCAGTGTAGAGCGACACACACAGCGAATCAATGTGGAGAGCAGGTGAGTAAACGGTCTAAGTGATGGCCACATTGCCACTAGAGTGCAGAGGAGAACCACGTTTCCCGCACTAGTAGGGGAGGACATCAACAGAAGATGCTAGTGTTGGTAAAACTTAACAAATTTAGGCATAAGGCCATAAAAAATAGCTACAGACAATAAGTAAAAGTGATTAGGTAGCATCTAACTGACAGTGTACGATGGGGCACAAGACAAAAATTCAAAATGCTTGGAAATTAGAACACACACAATAGGAATACTGTATAATCAAATGTTGCCATAAAAACAAAGGCCCCTAAAAGTTTACAAATGGGTGTAAATAAAAAATAAACAAAATAACTATATGTATAAAAGTAATAAGAGTATTAAAATCATAACAAAACAGTGTGCAAAAGAAGGGAAAAAAATGTGAGCAAATTAAGTAGACAGATTTTGTTTTTTATCAAGACATTGTAAGAAGTCTGATTTTTACTGACCAACTGATCATGCAGAAGCCCAACATTATTACCTGTTAAATGTAATTTTTTAAAAATCTTTTAGAGTAAGTTAAATCTTGTCAACTACCACTGTGTTATAGGCATTATGAATGGCAATGTACCTCAAATTAGACATCTATTTCCCTATGGAAGCTGGAGATAATGACAGTTCACAAATATGGTGAACATAGACTTACAGAAAGCAAGTTTATAATGGAATGGGTGAGAAGAGGAAGAACATATCACCACGCCACTCCCAGTTGACCGTATTGTCAGTGTGTAAAATTTTTAATGTTTTGGCCACTCTGATTGGCTATTGATAATGAGGAGGGGGGATGTTAGATGTCCTGTATTGGTGTTTGCTTTATTGCTTGCCACTAGTGGAAAGATATGAATGGGGGATGGTTGGTAGTTATGATGGAGTGCTTTTTACTGTGTATATTATGTATTGAACTGGGGACCTAGAAACGGCGGAGAGGCTTAGTCCCCGCCATAGCCCTCTGTAGTTCACAACCCCACAATAGGCCACAGCAGTCCACTCACCACACTGCCGCCCCACACCGAACCCAGGGTTATTGTGCAGTTTGGCCCCCAGCGGACCTACCCGGAAATGTCTCATACCAGAGAGTGTAACCCCAAATGTTTTCATGGTAGAGTAATTATTGTGTACGCGTACGTAGAGAGAGTGTTTGCGCAGCAATCAGCGACATAATGTAACTGAGGCAGATGAAAAACTGCCTTAAAAATCATCCACAGGTATCATGTAGTTGGAGTCAGGGATAGTACATTGGTAAACACAGTGCCAACTTCAGCCCAGAGGTGATAGGGCAGAGATAAAAGTAAAGATAAAAAAATATATATAATAATGGTGACAACAAAGAGGAGGGATCATATACTAACAGAGGTTACATCAGAGAGGGTGTTTGGGATGTGAGAATATGTTTGCAGACAACTTCACGTAAATGGAGTTCTGGGAAATAATGCTGGAGGGGAGGATCCAAATATAGTGCCCCTTTTGGTGAGATGGCTAATTAGGTCCCTTGGGTCATGCTGTAGAATGGGTTCAGTAATTTGGTTCAGAGTGTCTCCCAGACAGTTAGGCCACCAGCTTCCCCTGTCAGAGGTTCGAGTCCTACCTTGAGCATGTGTGTGTGTTGTTCCTAGTGTAAGTTAGATTAAGTAGTGTGTAAACCTAGGGACCAATGACCTCAGCAGTTTGGTTCCATAGAAACATACCACAAATTTCCAAAATTTCCACACAGTTCGGTGTCGATTTATGTCAGGTAATTAATTTCATATTACATGCATCATTTGCTCGATAAATTGAAATCATGTGGAAGAAGTCATTTTACATACACGTCACAACTTAATTTTTAAATATGGCTACATGTTGAACATTGATAAAGGTCTTATTTTTTCTTTTCTTTCTTTTAAATATCTGCAGATGTGAGTTAGTAATTGCTACCCATCGCCTTTCACACATTACAGAAATATAAATCCTTCTCCAGAACAGGAGGAGTTGTGGAAGGAGAAACTAAAAAATTTATCAAAAATTTTTGTTGTAACATCCTGCACCTTTTTGTCCTAAAGAAATCTTAATGTGGAGTAATGAACCTAATTTTTCCTTCTAGTATTACAGTTACATACATCACTGTTTCTTTTAAACTGCAGTGGATTATTTACAACAAACTTCATGATGGAATAAATATGCTGTGACACAGTTGTCAGAACACCCAAAAATTTAAACAAATGTCTACAATTTTTATGAAATAATATATATTGCAAGAGTCATTTGTTACTACAATTCCATTAGCACGTCATGTTGCTGCCAACATCGGGTGCATTTGCAGTTACTTTTACATTGTAATTAAAATGAAGAGAGGTTAGTTTCATTTGCTGTGAGTGCCAGCGAGATTGTGTGTCGAAAAATATGTCTATTCAAAAAAATAAATATGTTATTGTGTGCATTAAGTGATAGGCATGATAGTTCATTTTGCTAGTGCATTTACTTACATTTCTTTCAGTAGGTAATTTCACTGCCTGGCACAAAGAGCACAAGTACTTCACAATTTAACACTTTCAGAATCATATGTTTACAGTCACTCCAACGAGCCTTGAAAGCTAAGATAAACTCATTTTACTGTTAAAACAGTATTATGCAGTGAAGATGAAAATATTTCTATCCAGATCACGTTTTTTATGTGGGTAGATATTGCAGATTATTATAGTTGTTTATGTGGTAGGCATTTATACGTTTTTTGTATCTATGTACGTCAAACTGGGTGACACATCCAAAAAAGATATAATGAACACATACATGCATGCCACACAAACAACTATAATAAATCAGCAACAGCTACCCACATTTAAAAAACCAAAACAAAATACATACATGTGTGCACCCAGGACGCCCATTGCACGATATCGGCCATGATCTTCATATTTTACGTAAAATGAACGAGGGACACCATATGGACTTATATGAAGAACTGTAAATATTCATTCTTTGCACAGTTTATGGAGACATGTTGGTAAATGATAAACTCGAACATAATAATACTAACTTCTTTGAAAAATTCTCCAATGTTGAATGACCATTTCATGGGGAAAAATTGCGTTTACCAATTACTCACCTAATATATGACGTAACAGAAATACATCTACATATAAATGTTTCATCTTCACTCCATAATACTGCTTTAACAGCAGAAACTAGTTTAGCTTAGCTTTAAAGATTTTTTGGATTGATGTAAACAAATGATTCTGAAAGTGTTAAGTTGTGATGTGTGTTAAGTTGTGATGTACTTGTGCTCTGTGTGTTAGACAATGAAATTACCAACAAAAATGTACATAAATTCACTAAAAAAATAAGCTAATCATGCCAGTCAATGTACACACTACAACACATTTATTTTCCAAAACAGACGTCTGTTTCGACAAGCAGCCTCACTGGCACACACAGCAAAAGAAAATAACTTCACCTTAATTACAATGTAAACAGAAATGTAAATGCACCTGATGATAGCACCATGTTGCTGAAACACGCCACACTAATAAAACATTAGTAACAGGTGACTGTTACAGTATATATCATTTCATAAAAATCTTACAATACGGTCACAGGCCTCAAATAACATTCATATAACATGGATAAATCCCTAACGTGCAATGTAGGGGATATAAAAATCTAAAATAATGCAGAAAAGTGGGTGACAGAAAAGTGGGCGTGGCACATAAACACATGTGGTAGGAAAATGCTCTTTAAATGCTCGAAAAATTTCAGCAAAACCATTTTCAGAGTACTTAAATAAAACCTTAATCTATTGAAATATGATGAAAACCGAAAATCGATTTTTTTTTTTTTTTTTTTACCTTAACCACTATGTGGTCCCCTTAAATAACATTGGGGACAGTTACAACCATGCCCACTTCCTGCCCAGCCACTGCTTCCCTTTCATGCCCCTCGACTCTTGTTAATTGCTGTCAGGTTTCAGCACAAGTTGTGAATAGTCTTTCGCTCTTTGTATTTTACCCATGCTACCATCAGAATTTCAAAAAGAGTATTCCAGTCAACATTGTCAAAAGCTTTCTCTAAGTCCACAGTGCTATAAATGTAGGTTGTCTTTCCTTAACCTACCTTCTAAGATAAGTCGTAGGACCAGCACTGTCTCACGTGTACCTACATTTCTCCGGAATCCAAACTAATCTTCCCCGAGGTTGGCTTATACAAGTTTTTCCATTCTTCTGTAGATAATTTGTGTTAATATTTTGAACCATGACTTACAACCGGATTGTTCGGTAATTTTCACACCAGTCAGCAACTGCTTTCTTTGGAATTGGAATTATAACATTCTTCCTGAAGTATTATACATCTTACAGACGAGATGGAAGAGAGTGTCATGACTGACTATCCCAAAGGTCTTTCAGTGCTCTGTCAAATTATTCTTGCACCACCGTATCTTCTATCTCATCTTCATTTACATCCTCTTGCATTTTTATAATATTGTCTTCATCTCCCTTGTACATACCCCTATATACTCTTTCAACTTTTCAGCTTTCCGTTCTTCGCTTAGGACCAGTTTTCTGTCGCAGCTCTTGATATTCATACAGCTGTTTATCTCTTCTCCAAAAGCCTCTTAATTTTCCTGCATGTGGTATCTTCCTGTCCCCCAGTGAAACAGCCTTCTAAATCCTTAAATCTGTCCTCTAGCCATTTATCCTTAGCCATTTTGCATTTCCTGTCAATCTCATTTTTGAGACTTTGCATTCCCTTCTGCCTGCTTCATTTTTGTATTTTCTCCTTTCATCGATAAAATTCAATATCTCCAGCATTATCAAAGGATTTCTAATAGGCCTTGTCTTTTAGCTATTTGATCCTCTGCTGGCTTCACTATTTCATCTCTCAAAGCTACCCATTCATCTTCTACTGTATTTCTTTTCCCTGTTCTAGTCAACCATTGCCTAATGTTCCCTCTGAAGTCCTCAACAACCACTGACTCTTTCAACTTATCTAGGTCTCATCTCTTTTTACTGCTGTGGTAGGCATGGGCTTTGTGTCTATCTTGGCTATGATAATGCATTGAGGATGGTGTTTGTAGTATCTTATCCGTATTCCTATTTTCTTATTCATTATTAAACCTACTCCTGCATTACCCCTACTCGATTTTGTATTTATAACCCTGTATTCACCTGACCAGAAGTCCTGTTCCTGCTAACTTCTACTACATCCAACTTCAACCTATCCATTTCCCTTTTTAAATTATCTGTCCTACCTGCCCAATGAAGAGAGCTAACATTTCATGCTTCGATCCATAGAACGTCAGTCTTGTTTCTCCTGATGACAACTTCCTCCTGAGTAGTCCCCACCCGGAGACCTGAATAGGGGACTATTTTACTTCCAGAATATTTTACCCGAGAGGAGGTCATCATCAATTAACCATAGAGGAGAGCTGCATGCCCTTGGGAAAAATTATAGGTGTAATTTGCCCTTGCTTTCGGCTGGTCACAGTACCAGCACAACAAGGCAGTTGGGGTGGATGTGACAAGGCTAGACCAGTCAATCATCTAGACTGTTGCTCCTACAACTACAGAAAAGGCTACTGCCCCTATTCAGTTTATCTGGGAGAATATTGTGATTCGCACAGTCAAATGCATTAGTTAGGTTGCAGAAAATACCAAATGACATTGTTTTATTATTTAAACCTTGTTCTGTACGTGCATCACAGTTTAAGTACTTAAATAATAGGTCTATAAGAAATGGAGATTAAATTGTTATTTGCCTTGATAGATGTGAAATTTCACAGAATCTGCGAAAGAGTGACTATTTCTCCAAAATGAATCCAAAGTGGATAACATCTCATATCAGCAACGCTAAGGACTGACCAAGGCTATGCTAACAGGATATAAAAATCACTCATTTTAACACAATATGCAAACATCAATCACAAATTCTATAAAATATCTGCCCTGAGAGTTAATATAACTGCTTAACTGTAGCTAATAGCGCAAAAATATTATAACTGTTTGTCTTTGTGTTGTAAAAATTTCATAGTTACTACTGGGTGAAGCAAAGTGGTAATCTCACCAGGGTCACAGCACTATCGTGTTTACACTTGAGAAACAAGGAGGGGGAAGGACATGCTGAACACCTCCAGTATTCTTACAAGTTGGCTGGTATCACACGCCACCCGCCCATCACCACATTTACACTCTACACAATGTATGGAAGACTAAAAGCTCATTTCAAAATCCAAATGTGATGTTTGCTGTCACATTTACAGGTTAGGCATGTATATTTTGCTAACCTAATCAAATATAGGTTCCCAAGTATCAGTTGCCTAACAAGAATGGATTATGTAAATGTGCTTTTCTTTAGTCAACTCTGAAGTGAATTTTTTTTCTTCTTTAATAAAGAGAGGACATTGTTCAAGAAGGGATGTTTGAAAATTATATCCATGGGAGATTGTTTTATTATTACCACTGGATCACGCACATTATGGAAACTGGTTGTGAAACGATTACTGGCTCATAATTATTGTGATGAGAAACATTTTGGACACTTAAAGGCTGGAATTATACCAAATGGGTAAAGAAATTGTGAGTAATTAACAGAAAGAATCTGTATGACATTCTGGTGGTTGGAAATTTTTACTTCTACATTTTTATCAAGATGACTTTTTTTCTCCCTCCCCCGCCCCCCCCCCCCCCCCCCAATTACTTGCACTTATTTTATTTCTGACCCTTTGCTGCAATATTCTAATCACTGAGTCAACTCTTATTTGCCCCCCCCCCCCCCCCATTATACCATCTTTCAAAAAGTTGTTCCCCCACTGCCCCCTGTGAGCTACTGAATGATTTGTCACCAGCAAAAGATTGTGGACGAGTGTGTTTGCCATAAAGAGAAAATGGCTACAATAATTTACAAGTTAATCTGCTATGATGGATAATATTGTTACTACCAATTAATTTTGTTTTGTTAGTTTAGAAAATATTTCATTATTTGTATATCTAGTTTCATCTTGATAAAATATGATTCTCCTCAAATAAATAAAGAAAAGACTCAATGGTCCATTTCTGAATGGTAGTCTGATATTTTGCTTTTGAGTCGTATATGAGAAATGAACACTTAATGATTAATCCATGTCACTGCCTGCTTGCTCAACAAACGCTGACCGAGACTCTCATTCGACAATATTCCTCAGACACTGTCACATTTGTTTACAGTGTAACGTATATGACACCAAGTATTATGTAAGAAAATCGCTGTTTGCTTTGATTCTGATGCTTCTATCTTGTAAGCACATAATACATTTATTTTGGCACCTTTAGTTTTAAAAGCTAAATCCCATAGACAGAACAACTTCTCTGAGAGTTACTTTGCTAGACTTGAAGTTCAGTTCTATGCAACAAAAGCAGTCTAGTTTTCGCAAAGTTGGTATTTCTTCATATCATTCACAATAACGTAGAAATTGCTGCTGGATAATACATTTATCCATATTGTTACTGGAATACTTATTGTGAGCACCTTACTTCTCCTTCTTTTGTGGAGAAACTTTAACTCCAATCTGCTCTTGGTTTTGTGTTCCTCCTTCCGCAATTTGCGCACTGTCCTCCTGCTCAACTAACATTCTGACTGCCCGTTCTGTCACCATCTCTGCCAGATGTTAAATCCCTTCTCTTTTTCTCTGTCAACTTATTTAATCACAAGCCGTTGCATCACCCCACAAATACTTTTTCTGTGTTCGTCTTGTATGCCTGCACTGTGTCATTGCAACGAGCACTACTTTACTCAGGGTGTGACTGTAGCTTATAAGGGGCCAAGTTAGTTCCTGCTATTACTGCTTTACCAATTCATCTTGCTGGGTAATACAGATAAATAATTTACATCAACACACTCATAAAAATGTCAGATTTGATATAGTACAAAGAAATATACAGTGTTATCTTGATATCTTTCTTGAATATTGGTGTATAGTGGGCAATGTTCATAAAACAAACTGTTAAAATATATCTAAACTCTTTAGACACTTATTATACATACCCATCAATTACAAGTGTATCATAGAGAGCTGGTTTGTCACAAACTGGGCACATCCATGTAGGTTTTCTTTCATTCATCTGAAGATACAGAGAAGCATCAAAACATTGTAAGTGGAAACACGTTGATGCTCTACAAGGGGTCGTCATTCGCATTTTCCCCAATGGGCAAACTAAAGAAACTCTCAGTGATGTAGTTGCTATTTCACAATCTGCATCCTCACTCAGTTTTTCTTTAACTGAAATCAACCACAATAATTATACACATTAAAAACAAAATAAAGATTGTAGCACTTCCTACCAGTAAATTTACAAATGAAAACAGGGATAACTAATAATACAAGACATGGTAGAACAACTAATACCACTACTGTAAGGCACAAATAAAGATAATATAATACAAATCCTTACTGTGCAATGATGATCCTGAAAAGCACTACCACAATGTAAAATAGCCCAACTTAATTTTAATTGGTAAAGGAAGAGTATAAGCACACAATAGTGCACTGTGGCACACTTTTTTTCTGTAACCCAGGGATGGCCCCCCTTGATCTGATGGTCGGGGCCCCCTCTCACTGCTCTTTCTTGTAAATTGGCAAAAATTGAGCCAAATATCAATTGTGAAATCTGTGAATTATCATGTTTCAAATGAAACTGTGTCAATGTTTCTGTAAAAATATATTTTTGTAATTATATTTGTTCAGGATGTGTATGTGGACAAAGAAAACAATCCTGGATTTTCCAGTTAAAAATACACTTTTTATCAGTTGAAAATACACTACCAACCTTAGTGGAAGTACACATTTTCCATGTTAAGTGACCCTATATATTCCCTTGGAGCTCTAAGACCTATAAATCCCTTGAATGGTAAAGGTTTTATACACCGGCATAGAATTTACCAGCATTATTGTTGTTGTGGTCTTCGGTCCTGAGACTGGTTTGAAGCAGCTCTCCATGCTACTCTATCCTGTGCAAGCTTCTTCATCTCCCAGTACCTACTGCAACCTACATCCTTCTGAATCTGCTTAGTGTATTCATCTCTTGGTCTCCCTCTACAATTTTTACCCTCCACGCTGCCCTCCAATGCTAAATTTGTGATCCCTTGATGCCTCAGAACATGACCTACCAATCGATCCCTTCTTCTAGTCAAGTTGTGCCACAAACTTCTCTTCTCCCCAATCCTATTCAATACCTCCTCATTAGTTACGTGATCTACCCATCTAATCTTCAGCATTCTTCTGTAGCACCACATTTCAAAAGCTTCTATTCTCTTCTTGTCCAAACTGGTTATCGTCCATGTTTCACTTCCATACATGGCTACACTCCATACAAATACTTTCAGAAACGACTTCCTGACACTTAAATCTATACTCGATGTTAACAAATTTCTCTTCTTCAGAAACGATTTCCTTGCCATTGCCAGTCTACATTTTATATCCTCTCTACTTCGACCATCATCAGTTATTTTACTCCCTAAATAGCAAAACTCCTTTACTACTTTAAGTGTCTCATTTCCTAATCTAATCCCCTCAGCATCACCCGATTTAATTTGACTACATTCGATTATCCTCGTTTTGCTTTTGTTGATGTTCATCTTATATCCTCCTTTCAAGATACTGTCCATTCCGTTCAACTGCTCTTCCAAGTCCTTTGCTGTCTCTGACAGAATTACAATGTCATCGGCGAACCTCAAAGTTTTTATTTCTTCTCCATGGATTTTAATACCTACTCCGAATTTTTCTTTTGTTTCCTTTACTGCTTGCTCAATATACGGATTGAATAACATCGGGGAGAGGCTACAACCCTGTCTCACTCCTTTCCCAACCACTGCTTCCCTTTCATGCCCCTCAACTCTTATAACTGCCATCTGGTTTCTGTATAAATTGTAAATAGCCTTTCGCTCCCTGTATTTTACCCCTGCCACCTTCAATATTTGAAAGAGAGTATTCCAGTTAACGTTGTCAAAAGCTTTCTCTAAGTATACAAATGCTAGAAACGTAGGTTTGCCTTTTCTTAATCTTTCTTCTAAGATAAGTCGTAAGGTTAGTATTGCCTCACGTGTTCCAGTGTTTCTACGGAATCCAAACTGATCTTCCCCGAGGTCCGCTTCTACCAGTTTTTCCATTCGTCTGTAAAGAATTCGCGTTAGTATTTTGCAGCTGTGACTTATTAAACTGATAGTTCGGTAATTTTCACATCTGTCAACACCTGCTTTCTTTGGGATTGGAATTATTATATTCTTCTTGAAGTCTGTGGGTATTTCGCCTGTCTCATACATCTTGCTCACCAGATGGTAGAGTTTTGTCATGACTGGCTCTCCCAAGGCCATCAGTAGTTCTAATGGAATGTTGTCTACTCCCGGGGCCTTGTTTCGACTCAGGTCTTTCAGTGTTCTGTCAAACTCTTCACGCAGTATCTTATCTCCCATTTCATCTTCATCTACATCCTCTTCCATTTCCATAATATTGTCCTCAAGAACATCGCCCTTGTATAAACCCTCTATATACTCCTTCCACCTTTCTGCCTTCCCTTCTTTGCTTAGAACTGGGTTGCCATCTGAGCTCTTGATATTCGTACAAGTGGTTCTCTTCTCTCCAAAGGTCTCTCTAATTTTCCTGTAGGCAGTATCTATCTTACCCCTAGTGAGACAAGCCTCTACATCCTTACATTTGTTCTCTAGCCATCCCTGCTTAGCCATTTTGCACTTCCTGTCGATCTCATTTTTGAGACGTTTGTATTCCTTTTTGCCTGCTTCATTTACTGCATTTTTATATTTTCTCCTTTCATCAATTAAATTCAATATTTCTTCTGTTACCCAAGGATTTCTATTAGCCCTCGTCTTTTTACCTACTTGATCCTCTGCTGCCTTCACTACTTCATCCCTCAGAGCTACCCATTCTTCTTCTACTGTATTTCTTTCCCCCATTCCTGTCAATTGTTCCCTTATGCTCTCCCTGAAACTCTGTACAACCTCTGGTTCTTTCAGTTTATCCAGGTCCCATCTCCTTAAATTCCCGTATTTTTGCAGTTTCTTCAGTTTCAATCTGCAGTTCATAACCAATAGATTGTGGTCAGAATCCACATCTGCCCCTGGAAATGTCTTACAATTTAAAACCTGGTTCCTAAATCTCTGTCTTACCATTATGTAATCTATCTGATACCTTTTAGTATCTCCAGGATTCTTCCATGTATACAACCTTCTATCATGATTCTTGAACCAAGTGTTAGCTATGATTAAGTTATGCTCTGTGCAAAATTCTACAAGGCGGCTTCCTCTTTCATTTCTTCCCCCCAATCCATATTCACCTACTATGTTTCCTTCTCTCCCTTTTCCTACTGACGAATTCCAGTCACCCATGACTATTAAATTTTCGTCTCCCTTCACTACCTGAATAATTTCTTTTATCTCGTCATACATTTCATCAATTTCTTCATCATCTGCAGAGCTAGTTGGCATATAAACTTGTACTACTGTAGTAGGCATGGGCTTTGTGTCTATCTTGGCCACAATAATGCGTTCACTATGCTGTTTGTAGTAGCTAACCCGCACTCCTATTTTTTTATTCATTATTAAACCTACTCCTGCATTACCCCTATTTGATTTTGTATTTATAACCCTGTAATCACCAGACCAAAAGTCTTCTTCCTCCTGCCACCGAACTTCACTAATTCCCACTATATCTAACTTTGACCTATCCATTTCCCTTTTTAAATTTTCTAACCTACCTGCCCGATTAAGGGATCTGACATTCCACGCACCAGCATTGTAGGAAACAAAATCAGCAAAAAAACAATGCATTTTGGAAAGATCTTTGATACGCAGCAACGAGTAAATTGCATATTTTCATATTCAAAAGTATAAACACGAATTCCAACCAATACAGTATGGTAGCTCCTGGAAGCACTGAAATTGAGATTACAATGCACTTTTGTCAGCCAATTATAGCTGATGTCACGTGATTTTACCAGCCATCACTGTTAAGTAGCGTGAACACACAAATCGTTTGAATTAACATATAAAAAGCATAGCTACAAGAAAAGCAAAGCTTTCAAATATAATATTGGTTGTCAAAAATTTTTTGCTGTTTTCTCCTGGGGATGTGGTTAGGCAGGACCTTAGAGACAGCTTACATTGCAGCCACTGAATATTTCTGACAAGCACGATTATAAATTTCACTGCTGTGCACAGAACATTTTGTGGCATTTCGAATTTTCCATAGAAAAGTCAATTACATGTACAATGGCTCAATAACTCACTTCACATTTTAACATTTTTTTGCCGTTGTCATTGCATAACTTGTAATCTATGAAAGATCTAAGATAGATGTGAAAAAAAAAACCTTAAAGCTTTGTCTTTTTTAGTGTGTGTTACCATCTAAGACATATCAAACACAAACGGGTCAGTAAAATTTTAAATGTTGGTATAAATAGCTGGTCTTCCAGGCCGAAAATTTTGTAAGTGGCTTGTCCTCAAAGTGTTAAATATTGAATGATTGTCTAATGCTCTGTGATTTAAGAAATTCATCCCACATTCTCATATGTAACCTAACTCATCATGCACAAAAGGAAATTTACTTTGAAATTAACATTTCTCAAACCACCATTCGCAACATTTTGCCACGAATTGTTAGAAATGTAAACTGGGTGTATACGTGGACGAGGAAAAAAAAATTCCCGGATTATTCCCGGTTAAAAGTAAACTTCCTCCCTGGTGAAAATACACTTTTTCCGTGTTAAGTGAGAGTATACTCTCCTCGGAACTGTAAAACTTATGTCTTTTGCATGGTTATGGTTTTATACACCAGCGTAGACTTTCCCAGCACTTTAGAAAACGAAACTCAGGGAACAAAACACGTTTTGGGAAGTTGTCTGACTTGCAGCAGCGTGTACACTGAATACTATCGTATTTCGAAAGTATAAACTTGGATTCCACCAATCACACAAATGGGAACAGTTAATGGTTTAAATCAATATACGTAGTGTACCTACAAAAAAAGGAAAGCTTTCACATATAATGTTGCCCCCTTTTTTTTTTGCGTTTTACACTTTGAGATACATCACACAAATGTGCCAATAAAATTTTTAAGAACGACATAAATGCCAGATCATCTGGGCTCAAAATTATTCTAAATGGTCATCCTCAAAGAATTGATTTTTAAATGAGAGTCAAAAGCTCTGCGATTTAAGAAATTCATAGTACATTCTCGCATATAGTTCATCTTGCATAAAAGGACATTTACTGTGAAAGTAACGATTTCAATCCAACAATTCGCAATATTTTCCTGGGACCTGTTAGAAACAGGTTCGTTTCAGCAGTTGCCAGAGAGCGCCAGATAACAAGAGTCACCACGCTTGCACAGCTACGATGACATAGGAAGCACGTATGTTCGTACGTGTAAAACATTAAAAGATCTTACATTATGTCATAGAAGAAACAAGACATTAGAGGATACTCCAAGAGCACGGGTATTTCGTGAACCATACTGAAATGCATAATTCGGCTTAAAGTGCACATTCGTACGTCCAGTTACGGATGCAAATTTTCTTGGAGTACCAGTATTGTATTATCTTGTGTTTGGTTCGTTATTATGGCACAATGCCATATGTGCTACAAGATGGAAACATGCACCTGAAATGCAGCGAACAGTTGAAACTAGCCAATAGTGTGGAATTAAACACTCCGTTTCAGTGGAAAAGTTAATAGAAGCCAAATTTCTTCAGCAAATCGACAAAAATAACTTCATTGTTCTGCAATGTGATTAATGCTTGACTGTCAGAAACGGGAAATAAAATAAAGTCTGAAACTAATAACATATTTTAGCCTTCCGTAATTATGTGAATGTATTTTAATTCATTTGACAACTCCCGCTCACAGAAGTCAGTTTTGTTTTCATTTCACGTGAGAGCAATAAACGAAAAGGAAACAGCAAAATTACTAAACGTGAACACCAGTCATGTGAGACTACCCACCTCCCCGTTACAACTTAAGGCTGCTCTGTAGATCTGCCCCAGATCTACGATATTTCCGAACTGGGGCATACTAGAGAGTGGCGCCCCTCCTCCCTCGAGCGTTTGAGGTAGGACGCCAAAAATTTAAAAATCGACTTTTCAAAAATGTCCATTTTGAAGTGCACATCTTTCTGAACAGTCTGATACATAAAACGTGTGTTTGAGGAAATTAAAAACATTTTATTTGGTCTTAAATGTGCCAAAGTGCAGTGCCATGCCTCTTCACACAGCATTCTTCTACCACATATCACTGTATTTCGGTCTGTGGAACTCAAACGTGTAACATTTTGTAATGGGTCCTATCAAACTATATTCAGAACATTGGAAATTAAAATGTCCTGTGGTGCCTCTCCTGTCTCTGGTCGGCCAATTTGACAACCTGCCCCTGTTTTAAAAACTCACAATAAATACTGGATGGGATTATTTGTAACGGGGACAACAGGAACTCTTCAGAAAATTTGCACTCTTTATTGCCTCTTGGCAAATAACTTGGTGTCTTGTGTGACATAAAATTAAATATAATAGAGGGAAACATTCCACGTGGGAAAAATATATCTAAAAACAAAGATGATGTGACTTACCAAACGAAAGTGCTGGCAGGTCGATAGACACACATACAAACACAAACATACACACAAAATTCAAGCTTTCGCAACCAACGGTTGCTTCGTCACGAAAGAGGGAAAGACGAAAGGATGTGGGTTTTAAGGGAGAGGGTAAAGAGTCATTCCAATCCCGGGAGCGGAAAGACTCACCTTAGGGGGAAAAAAGGACGGTTATACACTCGCGCGCGCGCACGCACGCACGCACGCACGCACGCACGCACGCACGCACACGCACACACACACACACACACACACACACACACACACACACACATATATCCCTCCACACATTTACAGACACAAGCAGACATATTCAAAGGCAAAGAGTTTGGGCAGAGATGTCAGCAAAGGCAGAAGTGCAGAGACAAAGATGATGTTGAATGACAGGTGAGGTATGAGTGGCGGCAACTTGAAATTAGCGGAGATTGAGGCCTGGTGGATAACGGGAAGAGAGGATGTATTGAAGGGCAAGTTCCCATCTCCGGAATTCTGAAAGGTTGGTGTTAGTGGGAAGTATCCAGATAATCCGGACGGTGTAACATGTGCCAAGATGTGCTGGCTGTGCACCAAGGCATGTTTAGCCACCGGGTGATCCTCATTACCAACAAACACTGTCTGCCTGTGTCTATTCATGTGAATGGACAGTTTGTTGCTGGTCATTCCCACATAGAATGCACCACAGTGTAGGCAGGTCAGTTGGTAAATCACGTGGGTGCTTTCACACGTGGCACTGCCTTTGATCGTGTACACCTTCCGGGTTACAGGACTGGAGTAGGTGGTGGTGGTGGTGGTGGTGGGGGGGTGCATGGGACAGGTTTTACACCGGGGGCGGTTACAAGGGTAGGAGCCAGAGGGTAGGGAAGGTGGTCTGAGGATTTCATAGGGATGAACTAACAGGTTACGAAGGTTAGGTGGGCGGCGGAAAGACATTCTTGGTGGCGTGGGGAGGATTTCATGAAGGATGGATATCATTTCAGGGCAGGATTTGAGGAAGTCGTATCCCTGCTGGAGAGCCACATTCAGAGTCTGATCCAGTCCCGGAAAGTATCCTGTCACAAGTGGGGCACTTTTGTGGTTCTTCTGTGGGAGGTTCTGGGTTTGAGGGGATGAGGAAGTGGCTCTGGTTATTTGCTTCTGTACCAGGTCGGGAGGGTAGTTGCGGGATGCGAAAGCTGTTATCAGGTGGTTGGTGTAATGGTTGAGCCATTAACTCTCTTTTCCTTGCAGTCCTTATGTAGCCACTGTGAGGGATTTGCAGCCTGCAGAACTATTAACTCTGTACATCACTGCTCTTAACTATCAGTAAAAGTAATGAAATGACACCTTAGGTTAGGATAAAAAAAATAAACAAATGTTAGAAACATTAAGTCACATTAACAAATGTTGTCAGGTTCAAAATATTTAGCAACTCACTGAGCCCTCTGGTAAAATCAGAATGCCTTATCCCTCTGGCTTTTAGCCTCTGAAGCAGTTCCGATGATGAAAGTTTCCGTACTAAGTACACAGCTATCACATAACCCCGTCCAAAATCTGAATTCCAAGTGACGTTTATCGTATTTGGAACTGTGGGGCTTAGTTTCACCATAGGAGTAATATTCACAGGCTTTGGCGGTCTCTTTGGTTCAACACCAGGCTTATTTGTTGGTATTGGGTTCTGGAAAAAAAAAAGAACAATTATTAACAAATGGTGACTGGATAAACTTCAGTAAACTACACAACATTAATCCTGTCAAGTTGCAGACTTCATAAACAAATTACATTTCCAGAGAAAAGTCTATCATTTAAGACAATATTATGGTAAGACAAAAGAGTTACTTTTGTCAGATACCAAGTGAAATCTTTTTTTAAGCATGTATGATCTAACTGAAGAGGTTATTTTGTCTAATAAATCATGCTGTGTGGCTCAGCAGTTATGAAGTTAGTTTATTTAAGAGAGATGGGCCAAGTAGCGAACATGCACTTATTGTGCAATTATTTCAACTATTCAGAACTTCAGAAATTGCCACAATATAGCTACACCAGGGTCATTGATGGGGTGGGGCTATGACTAGGGAGCTAAACAACATTGTAAACAGCACTCTTACTAAAATGTTCTGAGACAACTTCTTAAATACTTGACTGAAATTTTATTAACTGTTCCACCCCAACTTATTTTCACTAAAATCTTCATACAGAAGGCCTCCAATATATAAAACTTGCCCTGTACTCACCATAATGTTACTAATATCTTAAGAACAGATTTTATACAATGGGTTTGCAGAAATATTGTGACTGATCACTTAGTGATGAGCCAGCCACTCTGTAAACACATCAAGGGCCATGAAGGCAGAAGTAGCAAAATCAAAATTCACTAGAGATAATTATAAGACAGAACTGCTGAAAAGTACCTTTCTCTGGAGGCTATGAGGGTACATAGCTTTAGCATATTTGGGGTGTTTGCCTTAAAGTCAGGAATGCAAAGTTTTCTGTGCCCTCATTGTCATATGAAATGAGGAACTCTGTCAATTACTAAAATTATACTAATCCACATACTTCCAGAAGTGCATAGGTTGGCATTTTTGCATAGGATACACATGTTGGAGAAGATATTTGTTGGTATTGTATTGTTACTCATTTGGGATACTCCTTAGGTGGTATGTGGCAGTTGGAGTTCACCAGCAGACACTTTTACATCACAGCAAGTACATCATGGAGTTTCCAACACCACATGGACACTGATGAGACTCCTCAGAGAAGACAAGATCGAGAATAGCCAAATGAGAATGTACATGAAAATTATATTGATCAAATAAGGAGCCTTTAGAATTTTAATTCCACACAGATATCCACACAAAGCACACTTGCAAAAGTTCATACAAGAAATGTACTTCGTTAATGAAGTTAGAGGTGGAAATAATAAGAAAGAAACTGACTAATGTATTGCAACAGAGTATATTGCAATAACAATTTTTCATGATTTTGCCACATGGAACCCTCTCAAGCCAAACTTCTTTGCAACACGTGGTGCTCTCCGAGGCTGGAGTCTGAATGACCTGCCATTCTTTTCTAACCTTCCATGACATATTCCTCTTTACTTCCACAGGGAGTAATAAACAGTTCTGAGAACTAAATTAGGTATATGAAGATAATCAATGTTTGAAAAAATAATCTAATTGTATAGATAAAAAGCCTACTCACCAAGAGGTGGCAGGAAAAAACACATTTAAAGGTCAAGGAAATGGGCAAGTTTTTCGACTCAGTAACTCTTCTGGCAGAAAGGTTGAAGGGTAAGGACGAGGGATGAAGGAAAAAGACTTGAGAGTTCTAGGACTGCTGGTACCGCTGACTCTGAAAGCTTGCACATTTCCTTTCGCTTTATGTGTATTTTTTCCTGCTGCCACTTGGCAAGTAGATTTTTTTATCTGTCCAATTATATTCAGTTAGGTAAATGGTAAGATGTAATGTAAAATGCTAAACTTGTACCAAACCTACACATTCACTTAAAACTGATGGCACTTTAGCCAACAAAGTATTTTCTGTCATCTAGTCAAGAAATGAAAGCAATTCGTTAAAATGTGGTATGTGGGTATCCATGCACTGTCATGTGACAGGATGTTAATTGGAGGCATGCTGAAGTCAATTCACCTCACTTTAATGGCTCTTAGGAGGACTGTCATGACCATATTGTTGACTTCACTGAGTGCAGTTTATGTTTCGCAACCTAAACTCTTCTTTCTCTCACCGATTCAAAATCTTGCATTGCTACAGCATGACAGCTGATGCAGGCTGACAGCACTTAGTAACAGCCACATCATTCCTCATACCGGTATCCTTGGTCACTCCATGTCAATGAATCCCTCCCTGCGCTGAAGCTACAAAAGGGAGGCCTGACTCATCAGGATTTCTGCTGAAATGTAACAATGGATAATGGTGCATTTTGAGTGTCAGAACAAGAAGAATTAATGCCACAATTACACCTCATCTGTTCTGGTGCCCTCAAGGAGCCATATAAATCTGCAATGAAAATAGTGATTTCATAAAGTGTGTGCTCTTAGAAGGACACATCCCTCTAATGTTAACAAATCACTGTAAACTTTAATGTGTAGTGCTTCGAGAATTTACACGTAAATTCTGGAACCACTTGACCTTCTGCCACCTCAAACACATGATATTTTAATGATACGTGTGAGAGAGGGCCTATTTACTGCGCAACACATGTCTGTGTGTGCAGGACTGATGTTTATCATGGGAAGACAGGAGCTGCATCAGATGAGCGGCACTGACAAGTGTTTGCCGCAAGCGCCACAGATGCTGTAGGAGAGGACACGGAGTAATTAAATGCTACTCTTTGCTGTGTTAGTGAATGTAATTTGACTACAGACTTTTAACTTAAGTCATATCTTAGCCCTGAATGAAGCAAAATGCAGGGGACGTCTATAAATTATTTGGTTGTTATTTTAAATTGCTGGTGGTTAAAAGCTCGAAATACGGGAAGACGGAAATATTTACATGTGAAATGCTAACGACAAACTAGCTTTCTTCACATGTAGTAAACATCTGGGGAAACAGGTAGAGGAAATAATCGACCAAAAAGTTGCCAAAAGGGTAATTCCCGATGTTTCTTCAAATTTAGCTTCAGAACTTACTCGCAATGATACTAAGAGAGGCGTAGATAATCTACGGAAAGAATTCAAACTTATCCAGGATAAGGTAGACAACAAGGTGACTTCTCCTAATATGGAATTAACCAGTGAGGTAATGACTGACCTACAATGGGGGGCAAATTCTGGACTCTCCAGACAGTTTCAAAGTTTAAGCCAGACGGGGGAAGTACATCCTACTCACTTTCTGAAACAGCTTAATCAAGCTTTGCCAAAAAACTGGGAAGTTTCAAAAAAGACAATTTCCGGTGGGGTACCTTTTAGGAGAAGCTTCAGAGTGGGGCACACTGACATAGAGAATTTTTCGTCTTGGGCTGATTTCCAGAAAAACTTTCAGGAGAAGTATTGGTCAGCAAGTGCCCAGGAAAAACTAATATCCGAGTTGGGGGACACAAAGTATTACAACAGTTCGTGGGGTATGACGCCAAAGTATTTCGGCTGGCATTTAACTAGTGATGCTGGGCTAGTGTCAACCTAGTCGAGGGAAAAGGAAATTTTATCAAAATTCAATGAAGGCGTGGTTGGGCGACGAAATCTGGGGCCACTAGCAGAGTGTGGTAACTGTCGACAGCCAGCAGGCCAGGCAAGGTAAACATAGCATTCGCAAGTGCGCAGCTGAGACAGCGGTATTGCACGCATGATTTGTTTTGAGGGGAGCAACAACGAGGCAGAAACTGTGGCATTGCTTTAAGTTATTACTATGTATGTGGCGGGGCACTAGGCCAGAGCCAAGAGTGTCGATTTGTAAGTGGCTGCCATAGTTTCTGTCTCTCTCTGACACTACGTCAGAAGTGAGGGAGAAACCAATATAAACACACGGGCAATTTTAGCTTAGGTTAGAGTGTGCCAGGTCAGTTGAGCGTCGGGATGGACCTGCATTGGTCTTCGCTTATAGGGGCCAGTCTGGCAGCAATGTTGTAAGTATTCTGCATAAACTTGTATTCTGTTTTCTATGTACTTGTTCAGGCTATATTCCGCCTCCGGGGACACAATGCCGGGGTGGAACAGAACGCCAGAATGGAACTTTGAGATCACACGGTCTGCCTGAAAGAGGGCAGTGACAGCGATCTGCAGCGAGTCCAGGAGGGGCTCGGTTCCACTCAAGTCTACGGGCCACGTTCACTTCCCACCTGGCGTACCGGGGTCCGGGCGAGGCATATGCTGGTGAAGGCGAAGCAGCACTGCAACACTGTCAGAGATGGTGGCAGGTGTTGCCATCCGGCAAGCACCACTAGGGGCAAGTTGCAGCACAACATCCAGGAGGGCACGGCTTAGAGTCTGGTCCTGTCCTGGGAGCAGTGGCAGCCCAAGGGCCACAGTGACCAGTACACCGACCTTTGTCCCATGGTCGGACAGAGCAGGCCACATGGGGTGGAGGGCGGTGAGGTCCAGGGACTGTAGCAGTTTCTGGAATTGTGGGCACCGGAGCGGCGTCAGTCGCAACTCCCCGGTGGGCAGTGACCGGGAGAGCACGGCTGACTTCCATTGGTGGGCGACCTTTATGACGGCAGCAGCGGCGTCGTATACCAGGAGGTTGCTGAGCCAGCTGGACTCGCAGTACAGCACGCGGCGGGAAGCCGACATTACGCTTCAACCATCGAGTACTGTAAAGTAGCTGAATAAACGAATGTTATCGAATACTGCTGTATCACTCTGCACTGCTCCTCGACGCTCTTGAACTTGCTCAGCCTACTTAGATAAGCCCATGGAGGAAGAAGGGTTGTTGTGAATTTTAATAAGACGTTTACCCATTTACGCAAGGAAGGATGTACTAAGTAGCGGGTGGAAGACCGTAGAAGAATTAGTATCCTTTGTAGAAGCACTTGATGGTTTAAACAAAGACCACAACGAGAATGTGCATCCAAGTGAAAATCAGAATTTCAGAAGGGGTAGCAGCAACAGTAGTAGCAATTTTAAGAGACATGAGGCCAATTTAGCTTGATTACACCAGTGTAAGCGGAATAAGGGTAATGAAAATTATCAGAAGAAGCATTCACCTTCGAATATAGGACCAGTGACATAACAGGAATTTGTACCAAGCAGTAATAGAGTACAAAGTAGTAATGTAATACCCCGATTTCGTAACCAGATTTGAGATTAGATTAGATTAGTTTTTCGTTCCATAGATCCGTGATGAGGAGAGCCTCGTGGATGTGAAACATGTTTTTTTTTTTTTAGCTGAAATAACAATACTAATAGTATGAATATATACAATACATCAGTCGTTTCTATTAAAAAATTCGTCAATGGAATAGAAGGAGTTGGCCACTAGTAAGTCTTTCAGGCTCCTTTTAAACTGATCTTTATTTGTAACTAAATTTTTTATGTTTGCTGGCAAATTATTGAAGATGAGTGTTCCTGAATAGTGGACTGCTTTTCGAACTAAAGTAAGTGCTTTTAAGTCCTTGTGCAGATCATTTTTGTTCCTGGTATTGTATGTATGAACTGAGCTGTTTGTTGGAAAAAGAGATATATTATTTAGGACAAATTTCATTAAGGAGTAAATATACTGACAAGGGAACCTCCCCATCGCACCCCCCTCAGATTTAGTTATAAGTTGGCACAGTGGATAGGCCTTGAAAAACTGAACACAGATCAGTCGAGAAAACAGGAAGAAGTTGTGTGGAACTATGAAAAAATAAGCAAAATATACAAACTGAGTAGTCCATGCGTTAGATAGGCAACGTCAAGGATAGTGTGAGCTCAGGAGCACTGTGGTCCCGTGGTTAGCGTGAGCAGCTGCGGAACGAGAGGTCCTTGGTTCGAGTCTTCCCTCGAGTGAAAAGTTTTATTTTCGCAAAGTTATGATTTGTCCATTCGTTCATTGACGTCTCTGTTCATTGTAATAAGTTTAGTGCCTGTGTTTTGTGACCGCACCGCAAAACCATGCGATTAGTAGACGAAAGGACGTGCCTCTCCTATGGGAACCGAAAACATTTGACTGCAAGGTCATAGGTCAAACGATTCCTCCACAGGAAAACACGTCTGATATATTCTATACGACACTGGTGACGGCATGTGTGTCACATGACAGGAATATGTTGTCGACCCACCTAACTTGTACACTTGGCGAATGGGTAAAAAGATTCTTCTACCTTCCGACGTTTGTTTAGGTGTAGCGTCCCCATACTAGGGCGCAGTTACCTCGCATCGGACGGTCGGACGGACAGATAATAATTGTCCGAAAATAAAAAATTAAACTTTTCACTCGAGGGAAGACTTGAACCAAGGACCTCTCGTTCCACAGCTGCTCACGCTAACCACGGGACCACGGCGCTCCTGAGCTCACACTATCCTTGACGTTGCCTATCTTCCGAATGGACTACTCAGTTTGTATATTTTGCTTATTTTATCATAGTTCCACACAACTTCTTCCTGTTTCCTCGATTGATCTGTGTTCAGTTTTTCAAGGCCTATTCACTGTGCCAACATATAATTAAATCTGAGGGGGGTGCGATGGGGAGGTTCCCTTGTGAGAGGCAGTAGTTAGTATACCCAGCTCTTTGAAGAGGTTTCTACAGGACGTCCATGAATTTACTCCACAAATAATACGTATTACACGCTTTTGGACTCTGAAAACTTTTGACTTGAAGAGTTACCCCAAAATATTATACCATATGACATTATGGAATGAAAGTAGGCAAAGTATGCAAGCTTTTTCATTTGTATGTTACCTATGTCTGCTAACACTCGAATTGCAAATACAGATTTGTTAAGGTGTTTCTGCAGTTCTGTGGCATGCTCCTCCAAACTGAATTTATAATAAAGTTGTAATCCCAGGAATTTAAGACTGTCAACCTCTTCTATCTGCTCCTCTTCATACTTTATGCAGATGCTGGGTGGAAACCTCTAACAGGTTCTGAATTGCATATAGTGAGTCTTTTCGAAGTTTAATGTCAGTGAGTTGGCTTTAAACCTTTTATTAATATCCATGAAAATATCATTAGCAGATTTTTCTAGAACTACACTCGACATACTATTTATTACAATACTTGTGTCATCTGCAAACAAAATGAACTCTGCTTCTGGTAGTGTAACTTATGAGAGATCATTAATGTACATAAGAAAAACCAATGGCCCTAAGATGGATCCTTGTGGGACACCACATGTAAATTCTTCCCATTCTGATGATGACTGATGACTTAATTCACTAGACCCTTGCACTAACACCCTTTGTTTCCCGTTAGTGAGGTATGACGAACCATTTTGCAGCACTGTCCATGACACAATAGAATTCTAATTTATTTAAAAGGATGTTGTGGTTCACACAATTGAATGCCTTTGACAAATCACAGAAAATACCTGCTGCTTGTAACTTGTTATTTAATGAATTAAGTACATTTTCACTGTAGGTGTAAATAGCCTTCTCGATATCAGAACCCTTCAGACATCCAAACTGTGTTCTTGATAATATGTTATTTGTGGTCAGATGGTTGAGAAGCTGCCTGTACATTACTTTTTCTAAAATTTTTGAGAATGCTGGCAAAAGTAAAATCTGTCTGTAGTTTGATGGTATCTCTTTATCCCCTGTCTTGAATAGAGGCTTAACACCTGCATATTTTAGCCAGTCAGGAAATGTCCCAGTTATAATTGACTGGTTACACAAGTAATTTAGAATTGTACTAAACTCAGAAGAACATGCCTTAATTAACTTTGTTGATATTTCATCGTAACCACTAGAATGATTTGTTTTTAAAGATTTTATTATGGAAGTTATTTCTTTTGGTGAAATGAGTGACACATTCATGTACCTGAAGCTATTTGTAAAGGCTAGTTTCAAGTATTCAAGGGCATTATTTACTGATCCTGACAATCCCATTCTATCAGTAACTGTTATAAAGTATTTGTTAAATAGATTTGCCACACTATGCCCATTGGTTACTAGTGTGTCATCTACCCTTAGTGCTATTTGCTCCTGTTCCTTTCTGGTTCTACCAGTCTCCTCTTTCACTATATCCCATATTGTTTTTATTTTGTTCCCTGACATTGCTATCTTCTTCTCGTAGTGCATTTGCTTAGATGTCTGAATTACTTTTTTTAATATTTTACAGTATTCCTTGTATTTAGCTAAATCATCAGCACTGGAGCTATTCTTGGTCGACAGATACATTTTCCTTGTTGTCTTACAGGAAATCTTTATTCCTTGTGTAATCCATGGTTTTATTATAGACTTCTGTTTAATTTGAGTAACTTTTAGAGGAAAACAGTTTTCAAACAGGGTACTGACATTGTTCATGAATGTGTTATATTTTTCATTCATGTCATGAGCACTATAAACATCTTTCCAGTTCATATCTTTGAGTAGTTTTCTAAAACACTCCATTTTTGGTTGATTGACTACTTTCCTGTACTCAGATTTAGCAGTCTTGATAATCTGCTTAGAATTTACATCTAAAACAAGGAGCGGTGGTGGTGGTTAGTGTTTAACGTCCCGTCGACAACGAGGTCATTAGAAACGGAGAGCAAGCTCGGGTTAGGGAAGGATTGGGAAGGAAATCGGCCATGCCTTTTCAAAGGAACCATCCCAGCATTTGCCTGAAACGATTTTAGGGAAATCACGGAAAACCTAAATCAGGATGGCCGGAGACGGGATTGAACCGTCGTCCTCCCGAATGCGAGTCCAGTGTGCTAACCACTGCGCCACCTCGCTCGGTAAAACAAGGAGCTGCATGTCATGATCTTATAGTCCATTTATAACAGGTTTTATGACTTGATTTGTCTATAAAAATGTTATCAATGGCTGTCCTTGAGGAGTTAGTGATCCTAGTTGGAAAGTTTACAGTGTGAGTTAGATTGAAAGACAACATTACTAACTGCAGTAAATGTTTACTGGAAGATTGCATTAGAAAATCTGTATTAAAGTCACCAGCAATCAAAATTTTTTGTGTCTTCCTGTTAAATAACCCAAAAGAGCTACTAGATGATTTATGAATAGATTATAATTTCCTGCAGGTGCTCGGTAAATAGTTACTATGATATAGGATCTGTTATGGAAATCTACTACTGTTGCACATGCTTTTAGATGCTGCTCTAAACAGAATTTATTGATGTCAATGTTCTTGAATTTATGACAGTTGTTAATAAATGTGGCAACTCCTCCTCCATCCATATCTACTCTGCAGAAGTAGGAAGCTAGCTTAAATCCTGAAATGTCTAACATATCTATACCAGTGGTCACTTTATGTTCAGAGAGGCAGATTATGTCAATCTGGTTAGATGAATTCATTTCATCGATACAAATGAGTAGTTCATCAACTTTATTTCTGAGTCCCGGAATGTGCTGGTGTAATAAAGATAACTAATACTGCATACTAATGGGATTATAACTGCTTTGGCAAAGATGAACTGGCAGTTTCTGATTACTTTCTGTTAAACATTGTTTAAATGGAGGCTGTATGCTAAAATCTGACTCCTGTTCATCTGTTTTCTCAAACTGAGTTTGTCTGCCAATCTCTCTTAAAACTCGTTTTCTTTCCCCCTTCCCTATCCTAAAAAAGGCATCTCTCTGACACCTTCCCTTTCCTATTGAGGTGAAGGCCATGTCTAGTGTAGTCCCACCTATCGATAGCATCCACAGGAATCAAACCAATATGGGACCCTATATCCGTCCTAAGCAGCCACTCCAACTCCAAGTTCACCCTCCCTACGGAAGAGTTCAAATGAGGCCGATTATGGCATCGCAACACAGACACAAATCCCACACTCGTATGTTTCGTTGCTGATGCTATCTTCACCAGGTCACTCTCTATGGAATATTCAGTCTCTGTCAATGCTATTTCCCGGACCACCCACTATAACCACGGCATCCTCCTTTGTGAAATCCTTGCATAAAGAACCTACATCCTCTGTTACCTGACCCAGATCTGCACTAGGCTTGAAAAAGTTTATGACCTGGTACTCTGGACCTAGATTTTCCTGCACTAGTTGGCCAACACCTCTACCATGGGAACTACCTAACAACAGAACTTTCTTTCTCTTTACAAATTTCCCTACCTTTTTCAAGTCCTTGAAAGCTTGTTGTGCCCTTTCTACAGCTTCAGCTGCATGAGGCTCATCCGATTCTGACTGAGGCAACAGGTCAAATCTATTTTCAAGATTTATGACAAAGCTGTCTGATGCTCTCCTTTGCCCCCCCCCCCCCCCCCCATTACCTGTTGCCACTTCCCACCTCTGTTCACCCTTCTCCCTCTTTAACCTGTCCAGATCCTCCCTTGCCTTGTCTAGCTCAGCTTGAAGAGTTGCAATTTTCCCTTCCTGTTCCAGTATTTTCCTATCTCTACTGCAGGTCCTACAATACCACTGCTGAGCCTCATTTATGTCCCCATTTCCCATGCCACTATATTCGCCCCAATGAAAGAAACTACTGCACCCATCACACCATACTCCGGAACTAACGATCCTACGGCATACCACACACTTCTCACTCATGGTAAAAACAGAAATCGTATAAACTGATTTAAGTACTAACTAAAACATAAACAAAGGACCCTAGAAACTATTCAGGGAGATATAAATAAATTGAAAGAGTACTGAATAAAAAAACTGGTGATTACATATAAGTTTAAGTCACTGTTTACTTACGATACGCGTGTGTGAAATTAAGCCTAAAATCCGTGCTATAGGCGCGAGAAGGAAAATAAACTTCTTATCTCGTTTAATCTTCTTTAACACTTCACTAACACTTCCACTAATGTAACAACACTTATAATATATTTATACCAACTGCTTACTTACGATTCACGCACGTAAAATTAGACCTAGGATTCGTGCTACAGGCGCAAGAAGAAAGATACGCTTCTTACCCCGTTAAATTTTATTTTATACTTCACTAACATTTCCACTAATTTAACAACACTTATATTATATTTATAACACCTGTACACGTTTAAAAATAGCTTAATAACAACGCTTTTTATAATTATTTAGTGCAGCAAATACTCGAATAGTCCGCATCGGCCAACCCAGCCAGTAATTACCAATAAAGAGGAAAACGTAGTGCGATCTGGATTCAGGGCCGGGGACCAGGTCATAGAAATACTTTAGGAGGCCTGGTTTATAATAGGTATGGTAATTTCACGCATAAAATAGCAACAAAAGAATAGTGGTTACTGGAAGAACCGCGCTTAACTGACATTAATCCACAACCAATAATAATAGCAAAAGCAGAGGATTTTGAAGTTAACATATTTATAGATTTCGGGAGTGAAGTGTCACTTATTTCTAGTGTTTTCTTTAACACATTATGAACAAAATATCACTTACTGGTATTACCAGTAATGGTAGTGTACATAGTCGGTATTACTGGAACAAAGAGCAAAGCTGTAAAACACGAGACCCAGGTGAACTTCAAAGTTGGGAATATCCCATTTCGTCAGACACTCTTAGTAACAGAAAATTTCAATAGGGATGCGTTATTCGGCCTAGACTGGCTACCAGAATTTAACATCATATTGAATTTTGAGGAGAATCTTCTTTATTTTGGAAAAGGTGACTACAAATATTGTGTAAAGTTTGTGACTGACAGCTGTATTAGTAAACAAACACGAGGGTCAATGTCTGAGTAACTGCTACAGCAAGACTGTCACCAGCGATTGACAACATAAGTCACGTATCACACCACGCCGACATACAAAACAAAATAAACTCATCGCCAATATTAACCAGTGAACAAAAATTAGATTTATCTAAAATTCTATTGAAATACGAAATGGTATTTTCTGATCATCTGGGTAGTATTAGTGACTATGTACGTAAATTTAAAATCAAAGATAGTACTCCATTTTTCTGCAAGCCTTATCCAATACCAGTAAGTTTAAAAGAAGCAGTTAAGGAAGAAATTGACAAAATGAATGACAATAACATAATAGAACATAGCACTAGCATCATGAATAACCCCTTGGTGGTAGTAAAAAAGGCTGCATGAGGTCTGCAGTGGTACTAGATGCGCGTACTTTGAATAAGCATATGGAGACGGAACGAGACAGACCCATTAACATCGATGAATTATTGCCCAAATTTGAGAAAGCACAGTATTTTAGCATAATGGAACTGACTGCTGGATATTGGCAAATTCGGTTACATCATGAATAAAAGAAATATACAGCGCTTCTATTTGATGGGAAATCGTATCATTTTAATGTGTTGCCATTCGGGCTAAATATCTTAGTATCCATGTTTATACGGGCACTGGACGACGCGTTAGGAAGGGAATCGTTAAAGGATTTAATAATATATATAGATAACATACTCGTTATCTCATCTACCTGGGAAGAGGATTGCCTGATCTTGAGTAAAACTCTGACAAGGTTTAAAGAAAAGGTATTACAGTAAAACTGTCTAAATCGCACTTTGTGAGGCAAGAGTTTAAGTTTTTAGGGAATATCGTAGGAGTGCAAGGAATTAGATCAGGTCCAGAACATATGAAGGCGATTAAGGAGTGTCCACCCCCTAGAAATATAAGGCAATTGAAGGGATTTATTGGAATGGCCAGGTACTATAGACGATATATACAAAGTCAAGAGCTGAACGACCTAAGACTTTTACGTTTATCAATGAAGGGAATACCGTGGGTTTGGGATCAAAAGGCCAACGATGCGTTTGAAAATGTAAACATGAACTGAATCACCCATATTACAGCACTCGGTTATGGGAGAGCCATTTAAAATTTCAACAGATGCATCCAACTACGGTATAGCAGCAGAACTTTTCCAAGGAGAGTGGGGTCTGGAAAGTACAAATCACAGATCTATAGCTTTTCCTAGCCATAGTCTCGACAAACATGAATTAAACTATACAGCTGCAGAAAAGGAACTATTAGCAATAGTATGGGGTATCCAAAAATTCCAAATACTAGTATGAGGGGTCAGAAATACCGGGCAATCAAAAAGTCAGTATAAATTTGAAAACTGAATAAATCACAGAATAATGTAGAATGTACAAATCGACACACTTGCTTGGAATGACATGGGGTTTTATTAGAACCAAAAAAATGCAAAAGTTCAAAAAATGTCCGACAGATGGCGCATCATCTGATCAGAATAGCAATAATTAGCATAACAAAGTAAGACAAAGCAAAGATGATGTTCTTTACATGAAATGCTCAATATGTCCACCATCATTCCTCAACAATAGCTGTAGTCGAGGCATAATGTTGTGAACAGCACTGTAAAGCATGTCCGGAGTTATGGTGAGGCATTGGTGTCGGATGTTGTCTTTCGGCATCCCTCGAGATGTCGGTCGATCACGATACACTTGCGACTTCAGGTAACCTCAAAGCCAATAATCGCATGGACTGAGGTCTGGGGACCTGGGAGGCCAAGCATGACGAAAGTGGCGGTTGAGCACATGATCACCACCAAACGACGCATGCAAGAGCTCTCAGCCGTCACGGACGTTTTGCTGTCCAGCGCCATCTCTCGGACATTTTGTGAATCCCCCCCTAATAAAACCCCATGTCATTCCAAGCATGTGTGTCAATTTTTACCTCTCTATCTACATTATTCCATGGTTTATGAAGTTTTCAAATGTATACTGACTTTTTGATCACCCAGTACATATATATATATATATATATATATATATATATATAAGGATCACCAAGCTCTATCCTTTTCAATGAGTAGTCAATTATTACACAATAGATTAATGTGGTGGATGTTGTTGGTACAGGAATATGACATTAAAATACAGTATATAAAAGGTTCTGAAAATATTGCACCTGGCACTTTGTCTAGGTTATCTGTAGACATGAAAGGGTTAAAACGTATGGAAGGGCCCGGCGTAATTTTTGTGATTAATTTTTTGACAGTAGAATACCCACAGAACAGGGTACAAGATATGGCTTGAATAATAACAAAGAACATCCATCATGATACCTACTTTACGGAAATATATGCTATGTGTAACAAGAATTCCTTACCTCTTCATTAAGTAGAGAGGTGGAAAATATAAGGCACAATTTAATTTGGAGGGACACTATAACATCTCAACATTGGCGCATATGCATTCCGAAGTTAATGGAGGATGAGATTGTGTGGTATGTTCGTAAGGCATATGGACACTTCGGAGTAAAGAAAAGTATAGTTCATATGAAAAAGTTCTATTATTTTAAGAAGCTGGTACAGAAGGTAGCATCTTTAATTAGGACTTGTGAAATCTGTCAAAAGGTAAAACAGAGCAACACTCATGTTAAATACAAAATGTATCCAATCATTCCTAAGGCATTAACGTGATCTTACAGCAGCAGAGTTCTTTGGAACAATTCCGAAATGAAAGGAAGGAGTGTCATACATTTTTGTCATCATAGTGTTGGTCCAAGTATGTTAAACTGTATCCTATTAAGAAAGCAAATACACCAACCGTGATTTACTGTTTGCAACAATACTTTCTGGAGGTAGGCAAACCAAAACAGTTTCTCACCAATAATGGACCTCAGTTTGTTAGTAACGATTTTAAAGAATTTCTAGCTTGGGAAGATAGTCTTCAAGTATTAATCTCCAACTATAATCTGTCTACTAACCCATGTGAAAGGGTTATGATAGAAATTGGGAAATTATGCCGCACCTACTGCTATGAAAAATATGTCATGGGCAACGAAAGTTAAATACTTTGAACTTATTTTAAATGAATTACCACATTTATAAACTGGATTAACAACTTTCGAAGTAATAGGTAAAACCTTTGTGGGAGAACCTGTTATTCTATCAAACCTCAATACAAGGTCAATGACCTAGTTCTCTTAAAACAGCGTCTTCAGAGCTCTGACCTGAAGAAGGAGAGACAAATTTTTTCAGAAGTATGAAGGACCTTACTGAGTACAAGCAGTAATACATCCTAAAGCCTTGCTTTTAGTAGATCCTATTACAGGATCAGAAAAAGGAAAATATAATGTAAAAGACATAAAGTTGTATATCCTCCAGGGACGTTAACGTTCTGTGTTAACGGGCAGAGTGACAACCGTCAGATCCCAAGTTGTTTTCAGTGTTTCTTCTGTGCTATTTTTTCCTGCACCGAATTCCCTTCAAATCTTAAACTATCCTGTAATATATTCTTGAATTCTTATCCTATCGTATTATCCACCTTTAGAGAAACATATCCATGTGGAAGTGTGGTAACATCACCTGATGCCGGTCTTTGATTTGGTGTTACACGTGTGTATGCTGCAATATCTTTCATCACTCTAAAATCATTTCTCATTTCATCAGGAAGTCCAGCCAAGAAGCACAACTCGGGTATGAGACATATAAGCTGTTCAGTTTTCTCTTGGTTCTGCATCCTTTTCTTTACTTGGCTGACAAGCAATGGGTGCTGCATGTCTTTGATATCAAGGCCATACTGCTTCTTGTAGTAATAGCAATAAGTGATCGTACCACCATTGGTTGCCTCAAATGTGTCACATGGGCTTCTGTTTCACACTATGTCATCAACTCGATAAATTTTGCTGCAATATCAAGTCAGGACTGAAACTGGTTTCATAATATGCTCATTAAAAGCAGTTGGATTCTGATTTGATATATCTGCAACTACATCCAGAACAGTCTGTGTTCTCAGTACTCTGTTGTTAGAGGAGCATGCCTGACCAGTATTTAAGTCGCCTTCATGCTCCACTCTAGTCAGCAGTGGTCTCAATTGTAATGCCTAGCCAGCCAGTCTTTCCCGTAATCCGCATATAGTTAGGTCTATTTCTGCCTAACCAGCGTATAGTTAGGTCTTAATTTTGTCCAAGCTACTCTTTGAAAGTAATTTCTTATCCAGCTGGTCTATGCAAACCTGGGTGCAGATTAATAAACTGCAAAGAACATTAGATTAACAGAAAATGGGATTTTGTTTGAATCAGTACACAATTGTGATAACATGACACATAATTTTACCTTTATGAGATGTGATGTGTAGGGGAGGGTGTATATTAGTTTTTGGAAGGGGTGGGTAGCGTAAGTACAAACATGGATAACACAGCGCGCACACACACACACACACACACACACACACACACACACACACGCACGCACACACACACCTTCCAAATGACCCTCACAAACAAGTGTGACTGATTCTTCACCATTTGCCGTCCCATAGGGTTTGCCAAGATTTTTTTTTCTGGGTGTGCATGACTGATGTTTATCGTGGGAAGATAGGAGCTGCATCAGATGAGCGGCACCGACAAGTGTTTGCTGCAAGTACCACAGATGCTGTAGGAGAGGACACGGAGTGATTAAATGCTACTCTTTGCTGTGTTAGTGAATGTGATTGTTGTATAGACGTTTAACTTACTTCATATCTTAGCTCTGAATGAAACAAGACGCAGGGGATGTCTATTATTTGGTTGTTAAAACCAGGCAATTGTGATTATGTTTAACTGTATCTAACGGGTGCTGTTGTAGTTGACTTACAAGAATCTGTATGTTTATGTGAAACTTGTGGAGATGGAAATATACCTAAACTGAACTGAAAGTAAGAGGTTACCGAATTATTTCTGGTGACCAAGAGAGTATTTGTTAGTTCCTCTAACCAGCATTATTTCTTTGGAGAAGAAGTTGCAGAGATCGACGCAGCCACATACCCAGAGAAGAGGATCGGCTAAAAGTTTCAAGTCAGTCAACTGTAGTAAGAGAAGTGTGAAGTTCGCAATGCAGCTCTGCACCACTTCTCTTGTCACCGAAACCGTCAGAAATGCAGTTGTAGAGATCCAACAAAATTCTGTAAAATATCAATTTAATAATGCAGTCTAGGGCATAATTTTTTTGTTAAATCTAAAAAATTCAGGGTAGTAAACAACTCAACAGTAACAATAGTACACACCAAGTGCCACTAACTGTGTTGAGCAGTGGCCAAGAGTAAGTGAAACTGAAGTAGTAAGTTACTAAGAGACAAGGGATCGGCTACTTCCAGTCGACAGTATTAAACTAAAGGAGCAAATTACTACAAGAGCAAATTTTTCATTTACTTCTGAAGCAAATTTATTTACTCTGTCAACTTCTGGAGAGAATAATCAAAGAGTACATTCCTATGTTAGTAATTTAAGAATGAGACCAAAATTTACTCCTAAGCAGTAGTAAGAGTGAAGTTAGATAGTAAAATGTGTTTTCTAGTTTCTGCGTTTTATAATACCAAATTCTATGTATTACCTGGACAACAAAAAATATATGGAGATGGAGGAAGATGCAGACATCACAGAATGACGGTTTTCATGGAGAAAAAAGAACCATCTGTGATGTATACAGATGATGATTTCAAAGTGCAGTTTGGGTTTCTTAAGGAATCTTATAAGCTGCTTCTTGGTACGTTGGAGCCGCTACTGAAGCATGCTTTATCTCCTATGGTGCATTTGAAATTAGTTGAGGCTTTTAACATTTGGCTCACAGGAATGGATGACACTGTTGCCCACGTAACTCCAAAGGCAAGCTGGCTTTCCCTACCACGCAGCCTGCAGTTCAGTTGGAAAATCGCTTCTGTTGCCACGCTGTGAATAAACAGTACCAAGTGGTGTCACATGTTAGATTCATATCTGCATTCATCAGCTCTCATTGTAAAGTGGTATTTTCTGGCATTGAGGTGTTCTGTAGCTGTCAGGTATTATGAACAAGTGTTCTGTGTTGGTGTTGGATTAATGACAACAGTGCAGAACGTCTGAACACAAGGTTTGCATTAAACGTTGTCATCTAAGGACACATTCACTGGCTGTGAGGATAATGTTCTTTTGCAAAATATTACTCCGAATTCGACAACAGTAACGGATAATGCACATGCCACTCTGTTCTGACGGATAAAGCAGATATTTTGCTCTTAGTAGAAAGAAATGATCCATTGGATAAAGTTGAACACAGCATGTGTAAGGCAAGAGTTAATGGAACTTACAATGCTGTACAAGCCAAACACTCCACACTAACAGGTCGACAAGCCAAATAACACTAAAGGGCATACACTTTAATCAGGATTCCTCCAAATCATGCTTATTTAAATCCGACAACTCTATGTGGGGCTAGGTGAAAACTAATGCGGCACAAACCAACAAGAAATTTACGCTCCGTGAAGTTGAAATGCTCACAAAAGAAGCCATTGCAAATATTATACCACAGGACTGGTATCACAGCAAGAAGGCAGTTGAAGAAAGGGATTCATGAAGGACTGTGCCAAGTTTTGAGGTTACAAGTAGCTTCTCTTGTCATGTTAAAAACAGCAAAGTGTCACCAACATTCTAGTGCAGTAGAAAAATAAACTGCGACAGAATCCTGAAACAGTATAATATTAGACTAGCAATTGAAGGCAATACAGGTCAACAGTTTATGAAGAAGCCCATTTACAGAATAAAAATTAACATGTAACATCTTCACTTATATTGTTGCAAAACCCACAGCAATTCTCGTTTCGCCAGCTATTGCTGTTCCTTAAAAATTACATTATCTCACTGAAAAAATCTGTGGTTCCTTGAATATCGCGCCAGATGTGGAAGTCTTACATATTAATCGCGTGGCAAATACTCTCCTCTTTGCATTCTATCAAAAATCTTGTTTCGGTATCTGAGACCATTTATAACATACAAGGGATTTGTCAACATTTCATTTTGGCTTTTTCACTGGCACTTGCGTTTATGACAGCGCTCTTTAGGTACATTCTATTTTCTTGAGAATGGAGACACACAGTGATATTCGTCCAAGTTTTTTGACATAACAAGCACCAAAAACAAATTCATAGCAACACTTATTTTTCCATTGCAAACTTTAAGGATTTCTTGCAGTACTTTATATAATAAGGAAATATCACAACTATGGGCCACTGGCGATATGATAGGCAGTTCATCATGAAGCTGACAAAACAAGCTACAAGATGTGCGAGAATTATTTATTAGCGAGCAGTTTTAAAGAAACTGTTTGAGAAAGAGCACAGTTTGGCCAGCTTGCTGTTCATGCAGGCGAGCGAGCCTGGCAAGTTCCGTGCCGAGTAGGCCAGGTGTTATCATCACCTGCTGATGCGCTCAGAATACACTGGCAACTACACTTTCCTCCACAGAGCTGTAAAAGTTGCAACTAATTTTAAACACACTGTAGGCTGCAAATTCTTCGTGGACTGTGAATCTTTCGCACTGGTACTAGCAGGGCACCTCATTAACATCCATCGTACTACTGCTGGAAGAGCTATTAAATAAATGGTTTAATTGCCTTAAAGCCACTGTATGCATCCGTGCCATAGAACACAGAAGATATATCAAGTAACAAAAGGGAATTCTACCGAACTGGTGGATTCTCATATGTCACAGGGGCCACTGATTGTGTAGATAGACCCATACTTTGTCCTTCTGCAGCACAAGCAAAAATATGTGGAAATCACAAGAATTTCTTCTCTATCAATATAAAATCAGCTATGATGCCAATGTGAAGATTCTGAATGTGGTAAGCTGTTGGCCAAGTTCCACACATGGTGCACACATTTGGGGCAATAGTAGAATTGTTGCTGAATTTGAAAATGGACAATATGATGGATTGCTTGTTGGATATACTGGACGTGATCTCTCCAAATATCTTATGATTTGTGTTTCGTGACCCCACAGAGGAGCTAAAGGGCACTACAAAAGACCCCATATTGCTACCAGATGTATCATAAAATGCACATTCGTTCTTTAGAACATACCGTATTTACTCGAATCTAAGCCACACCTGAAAAATGAGACTCGAACTCAAGGAAAAAAAAAATTTTCCCGAATCTAAGCCGCACCTGAAATTTGAGACTCGAAATTCAAGGGGAGACAAAAGTTTTAGGCCGCACCAACAAATCGAAACAAAGTTGGTCCATTGTAATATGAGACACAATTTAGGTCGAATGAATGACAATACATTTACAGTAGGTTCGAGTCTTAAGCTTAGCAATTAAGCTTTACTAGGTAGCCATTGCTATGTGCCACGCTCTCCGTCCGTATTTATACGGGTACCTTTCCTTTTTCACGTGCTTCACCTGGTTTGAATTGATTGCTTATTTTGCTTTGATCTGGTAAGTGCCGATCTCTTTGTTATAGGTGTTTACGTCACTCTAAGCTGAAAATGCATTACTGTACCGTGTCATGAACTGTTTGTCGCATTCTGATAATGAGTGTTTACGGCCTGTCCCCGCTCGCAGTATGGCTTCCTTTTGTGCGCGCTACCGCCACTTACAATAAAAAAAAGAGAGGAATCATCTCATTAGCAAAACAATGGCAAGAGACTGCTATTTGTTGTTACTTACACTGCTGCTTTCTTTGATAATGATCAACAAGAACCAAATAATAGACTGCTTACAATAGAAGGTGTTCTGAACGAGAGTTTAGCGAAAATTTTTCTCTGTTTGAAAATCTTTGCAGGCGCCTCTTTAGTACATTACATTCTGCACAGAAATTACAGTCATCTTAGATTTAAAAATCTAGTCCATTGCCGTGCTTCATTTCTGACTGTATCACTATTAGGCATAAGAATAATACGAATATAAACATGACATGATATGTATATTCTTCCGCGTTTGCTGTTGTCTCAACTAGTTTCGTAGTTTATTAGGCAGACAGGATTTAAATGAGATAGCAGCAAACACCAAAGAATACATGGCAAAATGTTTATATTCGTATTATTCTTATAGCAAAGAGAATACTGCATGTGATTCACAATTCATAAAAGTTCCTATTAGCAACCATCTCTTCTCACAGGTGAAAAAATTGAGAATGTAGAGTCGGCCATATTGACAAACATCCCAGTCTTGCCAGTCGGATTTTCGTAGTACATTGAAATGCTGCTACATTCGAAGATGAACAATACGGAATCTGTATTTACTTCGTTGGATAGTATAAAACGCAGTTGTCGAAACTCGGGGCGGAAAAGAAAGGTCGTCTTCCACCGTTTTTTTTTTTTTTTTCTTTTTCTTTTTCTTTTTTTAATTTATTTACTGACGCAGAGGTTTTGGCACCAGTATTTATCTTTGTGCCTGCAAAGCATGCCTGTGCAGCGCTACATATATTCGACGGTAGAAGTTAGTTGTCGTGGCACCTACCAACTGATTCTAAGCCGCAGGCGGTTTTTTGGATTACAAAAACCGGAAAAAAAAGCGGCTTCGATTCGAGTAAATATGGTACCTAATATTCCAGAAAAAAGAAGTTAATGTAAAGACTTTGCATTCTTAAACTGATAAATAAGGCACTGGATTGTCACTATTGCATTGAAATATGACCCTTTTTTTATTTGTGTATAATTTTACAGTTTGCTGCGCAAAGGGTCTCAGTTTCACTGGTTGCCGGCTTGTGAAACCGTGTTTTCCATTCTTAAGATCACAGTGCAGTCTGTGCTCTGCTTAGTGACTTACCAACCAGGCTTCCACTTGGTGCTTGCGCCTGATACTTCTCAGCACTGGTTGGAGGTAGTACTGGCTCATAGATATCCCGATGGCTCTGCGTGACCTGTTGCTTTTGCCTCAACGAAGCTGGCTCCTGCTCTAACTAGGTACTCTCAGATAGAAAAGGAAGCTTTTTCCAATGTATATGCCGTGCAGAAATTCCATGGTTTTCTCAATGGTACTGAATTCCATCTGGTCGCCAATCACGAATCACTGGTTTCCTTATTCAGTCCTTCTGCTTCATTACCAGATAAAGCGGCACACTGCATTCAACGTTGGGCTCTTCTCCTTTCACACTACAACCATGAGATTTATTTCTGCCCTACGACTGAACATGCAAATGCAGATGCTTTGTCCCGCCTGCCGGCCAATCCAGACCCAGGATTTGATCAAGAGGAATTGCTTTGTTTCCACATTGATGTCACCACAGAGCAGACGGTTAATGGATTTCCTGTAACTAGCACATGGACCGCAAAGGCTGTAGCTTCAGATCCCATTTTTATGAGGGTAATAACATGGTTGGCCGAATTCACCACCTTCTCGTGCATCCGACCCCCTCTGTAATTATTACATCTTTTGACACTGATTCTCTATTGTCGATTGTGCTCTCCTTTTAGACACAGATCACAAGACCCCTCAGGTAATGATCCCTTCTGCGCTTCGTTTGGAGATTCTCCATTTATTACAGCCAGATCACTGGGGTGTATCGTTCACAAAAGTGTTGGCCTGTCAATACGTGTTTTGGCTCGGCTTGGACTGTGATGTTACCCACCTAGCTGCCTCCTGTTCACAGTGTATGCCATACCAAGCAGACAACCCCCCCCCCCCTCGGGTGTCGTCACTGAAGTGGCTCATGCTGTTGCATGCATGAGACCTTATACATGAGGATTTTGATGGCCCTTTTCTCAGCGTTTACTGGCTGTTGGTTGTTGATGCATATTACAGCTTTCCCTATGTCGTTCATTGCGTTTTCACCCCACAACTGCCACCATCACAGTGTTGTCCAAAATTTTTTCACTCAAAGGCTGGCCCATGAGATTAGCGTCCGAGAATAGTGCATAATTTTCATCATAAGGGTTTGCATCCACGCTGATGGTGAGGCGGAACACCTAGTCTCAACGTTCAAAACTCAGATGAAAAAGTATGTTGCCAACTCTTCATCTGACGTTGTCTTAGATCAGTTTCTTCCTCATACCATTGCATGCCTTTCGGCGCGAACAGCCCAGTGGAGCTACTCCATGGGTGCCAGCTGAAGACACTGCTACACCACCTGCGTCGTCCACTTGGACATCAACCCATGCAGTCTCCACGCCTTTTCCACCCGGGTGTGGCTGTCAGAGCACACAGTTTTGGACGTCGCCCTAAATGGATTCCAGTTGTCATTGCCAGATGCCAGGAGTGGGATTTCTGCATCATCTACATCGAGGATGGCCTCTGTTAGAGATACCACGATCAGCTTTGCCTTCATGTGGATGACCAGGCGCTCGCTGATGTCACGCAATGCCTCCGAGCCAGTTCACAATGGGTGGCACATCACCTGCTGCTGCCGGTTCTCCACTCCCACATGGGCGAAGGCATCCATCCTCATTGGCCAAATCAGCAGTTCCTCTATTGCTTCCTACACCACTGTCACAGATTCCGTCACCTGTTCCTGAGCAACCACTGATACCAGTATCATCAGCACCGTCACCAGAACTGATGCCTGAGGTTGACATGGAAACAGCCCTGGCATTGCCAGTGCTGCTGTATGGTTTGACACCGGAAGGTTGGTGCAGAATGTGTCCATGTCCAAAGTACTTCTGGCCATACGCTCCCATTGCAGCATTGCATCCTACCCAGAGGTCAGCAGATGAGGACAGACGTCTTTGAATCTCCATAAGAAAGGAGGACTGCAGTGACGCATGCACATACTTTCAAAAGGTCATGCGTGTGGCAATGCTATAACATCCGCAGAGGGTGTGTGTGTGTGTGTGTGTGTGTGTGTGTGTGTGTGTGTGTGTGTGTGTGTGTGTGTGTGTGAGAGAGAGAGAGAGAGAGAGAGAGAGAGAGAGCCCTCTTCGTGTATGTCATTGGTTCCTGCTGAATGTTACTTAAATATTGTGTACAAGTTGTTAATGCATCAGTGAAATCAAGTTGTATTTAGTCTACTGGTCATGTTGTACTGTAACTAATTACAACAGCATGTTCTCTGCCTTTTTTCATGGGAGCATCTTCTGCTAAGCTCTCACCAGAGTACACAAGCTAAGGTGCATGATTACTGGATAAAGCTTTACCTTCAGCAGTTCCATTGCCATCTGTAGAGTAGTTGCTATCATGCTATCTGCAGAGTACTTATCATCATTAATGTTGCTTGAAAGGATGACATTATTTCCAGTTGAGTCATTTTCGTAAACTCAAGCTATCCCCTCAAAAACTTGTGGAATCAATTCAACCGCCATTTGGCTTAGATTTCCTGGCTTTGTGTCGGCTCCTCCGCTTTCAGTTTGGAATTGTTCTACATTTGGCATTCATATCCTTTGCTTTCACTTTCATGCCCTTCTAAATTACTTTAAGGTGCTCTTGCAATCTGTGTTTGAGAGCTTCTATGTTGTATGTTGTCGCAAGTACCTAATCTCCTTTGTAGCATATTAACATTAGACTTTTTAGATTCAATAGTACCTACGCACTATTTCATTATTTCAGCAAACTGTTCTTTTTCACTTTCTGGTACATTTTTTGAATATTTCTTAACACTTAAATTGCTCTTAGATCTTATCTGAAGCATATATGGTGCATTTAAATTAACATGTGT
The DNA here is from genome assembly GCF_023864345.2 of Schistocerca serialis cubense. Taxonomy (NCBI): domain Eukaryota; kingdom Metazoa; phylum Arthropoda; class Insecta; order Orthoptera; family Acrididae; genus Schistocerca; species Schistocerca serialis. The sequence continues at coordinate 387,887,277 of NC_064643.1, read as the reverse complement.
CATCCACCAATAATGGTAGTAGCTGTAGATGACGAGGTTATTATGGATTGAACAACAGACTCATTCATTAATACCATGTTTCTTTTTCATGGTGCACCGATCTTAATATTAATAAAACAGCACTTAGCTTATCTGAATTTTAATAATAATTTGTAGCATGAATGAGCCAACATTATATTCTTGTCAAAAGTGATGTAATAATGTCTGCTTGTAATCAATATTTTCTGAGAAGAAATGAAACACGTTAGCAGTGTGCAGCAATGTATTACTTTTTCAATAAAAAGGCATTATTATTCGAGTTCCACCTAAAGTAGTAAACAGAAATTAAGTTCTCCAACAGTTACTAACAGAGTATATCACTATGGCAGTAATTTACTACTGCAGTTCAGACTAAAGAAGTAGGACTTACTACAACAGAAATTTATAATAGTTTGGTGATCGCCACCAAAAGTCCATCATGGCACTGATCCCAAAAGGTCTCATTACTCATAGTCCGCTGATGTATATTCACTCTAATACAGGGTGAACAGCTGTGTAGCATGCTGTTAACTCTGGGATTAGTAGTAGGCGTTACCCATGACGAACAAGAAGGGCTGCAGCTGAATGATAAGGAGCAATTCACAAGCTTAAATATATGGACTAGGAACCGGACTGGCTTCTATATCCACTGTTGCCATGCTAATCCTCTCTTAATGAATGGTATCAATGAATCCAACAAAACAATCATCTACTTGAGCCATAAACTGTGCATCCATAGCCGTACCTTGTGGGTCTGGGTCAACTGTGTTCGCTCTCGTCTTGCGACTGAGGCACTCTGATATTCATCTGACAGCCAAAAAGGTCTCTCACTAAAAGTGAAGCTCAGAAAACTCACAGCTTTTCAGATGTCTTCTGTTTTGAAAACACGCAAGTTAAAAACACCATGAGTTACTCCAATTGCTTAGCCATCAGCTGCTAACTGATCAAACGTCATTGCAAGGCACTGTCGTATTTGAGTATCTCTCTCTCAAACAGAGTATCACCAGGTAGTATTTAAAAAAACTAGACCAGAACCTCCACATAAAGATGTGTAAGTATTCCCAGAAGGCTCAATTGTACAGCTGTCCAAGGGTATTATGCCTGTATATATTGCTATAAGCCCTTTGAAGATCAAAGAATGTGTGTATGAGTAGGGACATAAATTTCACGTAAATGATAACATAAATAATATTGCAAAATAAGCGGTTTTATGAAATTTTTCAAAATGAAGCATTTTCCTCTTTTCCAGTACAAACATGTTATACATCTGAGAGCAGCAATTTATTAGTAAATTGCTGTGATTACTAATAATCACCACGAATTAACTTATGTTGAAATCGATTTTTTTTAAATTTTATTTATTAGTCTCATGGATTCTTCAATTGTGACAACTATGCAGTCTAGTGTCTTTCCTACTAAGTTTGCGAGTTCTGCACTTTGATAGCTGATGGACAATGATTGTTCTTTCCTGGATTCAAAGTAAGGTCCAGCACTGACACCATTCATGGGTTAGGAAAGTCTCCAATTAGTTAGCTAGCCAGGCTCAGTATTTGCTGTGACATGCAATGTTCCACCACCATGCAGCAAGGAAGTTGTCGAAGCGTGTCACAATGATTGGTGGCACTCATCAGCCCCCAGTTCGGGAATCCTGGGTGTGTCAAATATGTAGCACGATAATGCTCTCTGACGTATTGATCCAATGAGTATTTCTTTACATTTGTTGTCATTAAGAGAAGAATTAAGTTAATAACAAGCAGAAAATGTGATTGATTGGCAAGCATAGTTGTCAAGGAAATCAAATTTAATGGTCCATAAAATAAATTAACAATTATCATAAAGTTACTTCTTGTGTAAGGGTGTTAATTTGAACAGCATCTACACTGTTCTAAAAATAAATAAAAAGCAGCACTTGGCAACTATAAATAGACACGGAGCCATGTGTCTGCTCATTGCTTTACTTTTTGAGCTGAAGCACTTTGATGTCAATCAGGACAGAAGACTGATAAACATTTGCATCAGAATAAATTTAACACAATGTTGTGGAAAGTAAAGAGGAAGTAGATGTAGATGAGTTGGCAGATGTGATGCTGCAAGAAGAACTAGACAGCACACTGGAAGACCTAAGTTGAGAGAAGGCCCCTAAGGCAGACTACATTAGCACAGAACTATTGAGATCCTTGGGGCAGCCAGCCATGACAAAACTATTTCCCCTGGTGTGCAAGATATATGACACATGAAACACCCTCAGACTTCAAGAAGAATTGAATAATTACAAATTCAAAGATGGAAGGTGTTAAAAGCGTGATTATTGTCAAACCATAAGATTACAACGTCGTGGTTGTAAAATACCAACTTGAATAACTTGAATTATTTACAGATGAATGCAAAAACTGTTAGAAGCCAACCTCAGGGAAGATCAGTTCAGATTCTGGAGAAACATACCAATGCTAATGCTATGACTTATCTTAGAAGATACGACTGAAGAAAATCAAAACTACATTTCTAGCATTACAGAAAGCTTTTAACAGTTTTGACTGGAACACACTTTGAAATTCTCGAGGTAGCAGGGATAAAATGCAGGAACCAAAAAGTTACCTACAACTTTTACAGAAGCCAGACTGTAGTTGTAAGAGAGTATGACAAGCAGTAAAGGAAACCCAGGAGAAACTTGGAAAGGCATTTACAATTGAGAGAGTAGAAATAAAAACACCAAGGTTTGCGGATGACACTGTAATTCTGTCAGAGATGCAACACAATTGTCAAGAGCAATTTAAAAGAACGAACACTGTCTTGAAATGACATTATATGACGAACAACAACAAAGGAAAATCAAGGGTAGCAGAATATAGTTTAATTAAATCAAGCTAACAGATGGAATTAGATTAAGAAATGAGACATGAAAGAAGTAATTGGCTTTTGATAATTGGGCAACGTAGAGGGGACATAAAATGAAGAATGGTCTACAGTAACAAAAGTGTGTCACTGAATATAAATTGAACTGTTCAGTAATCTTTGCTGAAGGTGTTCATCAGGTATGTAGTATTGTGTGATAGTGAAACAAAGATTATAACTGGACAGAAATGAAGAGAACAGAAGCTTTTGAAGCTAATGAAGTCCTGAGTCAGGATGGACAGAAAATAAATTTGTGATATCTTGACTAAAGAAAGCAACTGGTTAATAGGAATCATTCAGAGGCATAAAGGAATTGACAATTTGGTAATGGGAGGAAGTGCAGTTGTAACAACTGTAAAGGGAGCCCAAGGCTTGACTACAGTAAGGAGATTTGGAGGGATATAGGTTGTAGCAGTTGTGCAGAATTAACAGGTGTACACGGGGTAGACCAGCAGGGAGAACTGCAACAAAATAGTTTTCGTGTTGAAGAAGAAGAAGAAGACAGGAAAGGGTTCTTCTGTGAAGTACATTTAAGTGTACGCCCAATTATATACACTGTGCAGTGTGTGCTACTTTTGAGTAAAAGAAAATGATAGTGAAGACGTAGAGCTGTACACAGGCACAACAGGAAGACTACTGGTTTTCGGCCAGAACTCTGGCTGCTGATGCCAGACTGCGAGCAACTGCACATGATGGGAGAAACAACCTGGGTGGCTGGTGTAAGGAGAAGGCTATCAGGGGAAGGGATAGCAGGCTAGTGGTGGGGGATGGTCAACTGCTGCTTGTGGGAGCATACAAGGATGAGGTGGAGAGGGTAGGATAGATAGGTGCAACCAGGAGGTTAGACAGAGGGTAGATGGAGGGGGCGAGGGAAAGCAGAAAAAGAGGAAAGTAAAAAGATTGTGGGTGCAGCTGTGGAATAGAAGGTTGTGTAGTGCTGAAGTGGGAACAGGGAGGGGGTAGAATAGAAGGCTGTATAGTGCTGAAGTGGGAACAGGGAAGGGGTAGAATAGAAGGCCGTATAGTGCTGAAGTGGGAACAGGGAAGGGGTAGAATAGAAGGCTGTGTAGTGCTGAAGTGGGAACAGGGAAGGGCTAGTCGGGTGAAGGACAATGACTAATAAATGTTGAGGCCAGGAAGGTTACAGCAACGTAGGATATATTGTAGAGAGGAGCAGGTGTTGGTGGGAGGATGTATGGGACAGGTTTTGCATCTACGTCTATTATAGGAATATGAGCCATGAGGCAAGCGATTGGGAAAGGGATTGTTTAAGGATGGATGAGGATATTGTGTAGGTTTGATGGCTGGCAAAATATCAATGTGGGAGGTGTGTGAAGGATAGTGGGTAGGACACTCCAGATTTCAGGGCATGACAAGAGGTATTCAATACTCTGGCAGAGAATGTGATTCAGTTGCTCTAGTCCTGGGTAGAACTGAGTCATGAGGAAAATGCTCCTCTGTGACCACAGTGTGACTTTGGAAGGTGGGGGGTGACTGAAGAGATAAGGCATGTTTCTGCACAGTCTGTGGAGGCCTTAGTGAGACCACTGATATATTTTGAGAGGGACTGCTCATCATTACGGATGCAATGGTCATGTGTGGCTAGGCTGTTTGGAATGGACTTCTTGGTATGGAATGGATGGCAGCTGTCGAGGTGGAGGTATTGCTGGTGGGTCTTATGTTTCATATGGAGATATGGAGGGAGGTAGTGATGTAGCCATCTCTGAGGTGGAGGTCGGCATTAAGAAATATGACTTGGGTTGAGATTCTGGAGGAACGAGAATAGGGTGTCCTCACCCTTAATCAAATCATGAACATTGCATCAATGGACCTGAACCAGATGGGGGGGTTTGAGATTCTGGATGGTTAGGAAGGATTTCTCTAGATCAGTGGGTCTCAAACTTTTTTACACGCCCCCCCCCCCCCCCCCCCCTTCACTAGGAAAAATAGTATCAGCCTCCCATCCTATTGTTATTAATAAAAATAGTCATATTTTATATTTTCCCTTATTATGTTTACCAAACTGGATTTAAAAGGATTTTACACAGCAGAAACAAAAAAATAGCATGACTTATTGTAACAAAAATATGGAACAATTTTTTTTATCTTTAGCATGTTTTCATTTATTCAAGAACGTTATTTACAATTCAGCAAACAAGAACCACAAGAGCAATAAAAATTTAATTAAAAAGTTCAGTGTGATGGATGAGCTTACTTTTGAGAACAAAGTTTCTCAAGACATGGAGGAACAGCAGAAAGAGCCACCCAAATTTCTTTGTTTACATTTAGCTTCGAACGGTAGTTTGACTTCATAGTTAACAAAGCTGAAAATCCAGGCTTGCACAAGTATGTTGTTGCAAAAGAAATCAGGATCTTCACTGCATTGTGGATAAGCGCTGTGAAGTACTCACTAATACATATTAATAACTCCAACAAAGGCACTTCATTAAATTTACTTTTCAGTAAAGTGTCACAAGTGGATTCAATAAGCTGTTCTTGTTCTTCTATATTTAGAAATGATGGTCCAGGAGCATTTATGAATGGATTTTTAATCCAATTAAATTTATCAAAATCATTGCTGAAATATTTCTCAAAGTAAACTTCTAATGTTGCAAGATGATGAAGAAAGCAAGCTTTTATAGCCATTTGAAGTATCGAATTATCTGTATCCTCTAACAGTGACACTATTGTAGGGAGCATATCTAGTATGTCACTCTCCATTCTGTTTTGCCACAGTTCCTATTTCTTTATGAACACCTTTACCTTTTCGTTCCAAGATAACAGTTGCCAGATTACCTTGAAGTGAAGTGTTAAGAATATTTAGTTTCTCACGCTGTTTTAAATCAAAAATCTCTGTTGTTGGAACAGTCTGCCAAAGAGTGACTCTATGCTTTAAAAAACAGAATACCTCATTCCTCAGTTGACATATTCTTTTCAATACTTCACCCCTTGAAAGCCATCGAGCATTACTAAAAAAGAGCAACTAGCGTGTTCATCACCCATCTCCTGATATAGCACTTTAAAAAGCCCCGAATTTATAGATTTTGCCTTAATAATATCAACTGTTTGCAGAGCTTCATGAAAGGGTGGACTAAGTTCTTTAGCGGCCAGAGCCTCCTGATGTATCATGCAGTGAGTCCATACAGCATCAGCATCTACAGCTTTAACTTTCGCTTGCAATCCACCATGAATTCCAGACATTGAGTGAGCTCCATCTGTGCATACTCCAATGCATCTATTCCATCAAATACCATTTTGATTGAGAAAAGTATTGAGCATGTCACAAAAGCTTTCAGCTGTAGCTGTTTTCAGTATTGTCTCACAGAAAACAAATTCCTCTTGAATGTTAAATCCATCAACAAAACTAACGTAAGCAACCAAATGAGCATCTTTATGACTGTCAGTTGCTTCGTCCACTTGGAAGTGCAAAATATTTGTTGCACAATTTGTCGATTAACTGCTTGAGTAAATCGTCAGAAATGTCTAAAATTCTTCTATGCACTGTGTCATTAGACAGGAATACTTTTCAACTGCTGAGCAAATGAGTTGCCGAACATTGTTGATCCTACATCAATCGCTGCTGGTAAAACCAGAGTTTCTGCAACCGTGTGTGGTTTCTTGCATTTAGCAATTCTATGAGAAATCTGGCAAGAGGATAAAAGGGCCTTAAGACATCACATTCGTCATTCTAGTAAAGTTCTTCTGGGTAGATGATAAAACATTTAGTTTCCTGACAAATAAATCTCTTGGATTTCCCATTAATTCAGGATGTTTGGTTTCAAGATATCTCTCTAACTTGTTAGGTTTCATGCTATCACCAGCTAAAATTGTTAAACAAACTACACACTGCGGACGTTCTTCACCACTGATTGTAGTTTTTGTGAAGCTTAGCAATAAAGAATGCAGTGAAGAATGCTGAAGATTAGATGGATGGATCACATAACTAATGAGGAGGTATTGAATAGAATTGGGGAGAAGAGGATTTGTGGCGCAACTTGACTAGAAGAATGGGTCGGTTGGTAGGACATGTTCTGAGGCATCAGGGGATCACAAGTTTGGCATTGGAGGGCAGTGTGGAGGGTAAAAATCGTAGAGGGAGACCAAGAGATGAATACACTAAGCAGATTCAGAAGGATGTAGGTTGCAGTCAGTATTGGGAGGTGAAGCTTGCACAGGATAGAGTAGCATGGAGAGCTGCATCAAACCAGTCTCAGGACTGAAAACCACAACAATAACAACAGCAATAAATGGTTCTCATCGTGCGTCATCGTTTTTGTCTTCAGAGTATCTCCTTCACTCTGCCAGTTGACAGACCACTGCTGTCTTGATGTTCGTCACTAATCAGGAATTGCTTCATACTGCAGTTAAGTCTTCCTCACAAAGTCTATAATTATAAAACTATAATTTAGTCATCACTATGAGAATGCATTGAGATACACGAGTCAAACCTTGCACTGCACGGGATAGTTACAGGAACAGTAATGGTGCAGGCGTCAAAGGATATTCCGCTGACTATCAAAGGAAGCAATGCCACCTAGGGAACAAAGCCTACTCAGCTCGTGTGTAGGCTTTGTTCCTAGGTGGCATTGAAGGAAGTCATGCAGCTCAACCAATCATTTCAAACAATGCTGAAAATGTAACAGCGCTGTCATTGTCGTCGACCACATCTGACATTAACACTGATGCCAGGGGAAATTCAAACCAGATCAGTGGCATGTCGTTTGTTCGAGAAAAGATAAACCTAATTGTTTGTTAATAAGAATACACTTTTTTCTCTAACATAACACACTCCACTTGAATACCATTCCTCCCCCCGACTCCCTCCTTGGGGTCACGTCCCACAATTTGAGAACCTCTGCTATAGATGGCCCATGTGTAGGTTGGCACAGGACGGTACTACGTGGGTGCCCATTGCCATATCCCAGATTTGTTTCTAGCTGATGCCTTCAAAGGAGAAGTAATTGTGGGTGATGATGTAGTTCGTCACGGTGACCAAGAAGGTGCTTGCAGGTTTGGATTCCGTTGGGGATTGGGAAAGGTAGTGTTCAATAGTGGCTAGGCTGTGGGCATTAGGGATGTTAGTGTAATGGGAAGTAGCATCAGCAGTGACTAGCAGGACACTGTGTGGTAAAGAAACAGGAACTGTGAGGAGTTAGTGGAAGAAATGGTTGGTATCTTCTATACTGGAGGGCAGGCGAAAGACAAATGATGGAAACTTTTTTTTTGTGACAATTATTAGAAAGACTCTGTCATTAGTTCTCATGACGAGAAGACGTATTCTTGTGATAAGTGTGTAGTAGACATTGTATTATCTGAATAATATTTTTTATGAAAATATGAAGTATGAGGATTCTTATTAGCGCAAAACCACAAGAGTTTTCTTTTTCCTCCTGCGCATTATGCTAACGTCATGTCACTAGCTGCCTGCATCTGAAGAGGAAGTCCGATTAAGAATCAATATTATACACATGGTCAAGAATGAGAACTAATTATACAGGACTCTATGTAAGTTAAAAGCGAAAGACATTGTATTCCCGTAAAAATCGATAAGGAATCAAAATGATAAAAGTCAGAAAAAATCAATTTGTTTAATTAATTATATTATATATTTTTTAAATATAAATTTGCACAGAGGTTCTGGGATGGGCCTAAGGATTTAAGGAGAGACTATATATCCTGCTGGATTTCTGGAGTGGGGTCACAGTGGAAGAGTTTATAAGTGGATAAATCTGATAGCTGGCAGAAGGACTTGGTTGCATCTGTAGTGACGTGCAATCCCTCTTGAAGTATACCAAGGGTCTCATTGAGGCCTTCACAGACCACAATTACCCTCCCAACCTTGTAGAGAAACATATCTTCTGTGCTTTATCTCTCCAGCCACCCACCACCTCCTGAAGTCCCACCATCGGCCACACAGGAGCATTCGCCTCATGACTCCGTGCACCCCATGACTGAAGCAACTAAATCACATACTCCACCAGTGTTTCAACTACCTCTCATCATGTCCTGAAATAAGGAATGTCCAGAATGTCCTACCCACTATCCTCCCCACTCCTCCCACAGTGGTACTTTGCCACCCACTGAATCCACACAATATCCTTGTCCATCCCTATATATCTCTGCTTCCAACCATTCCCTCATGGATCTTATCCTTGTAATAGACCTAGATGCAAGACCTGTTCCATAAATCCTCCATCCCCCCCACCAACTCCAATCTGGTCACAGCCATCCCCTTTCCCATCACAGGTAGGGCTACCTGTGAAACTCGACGTGTCAAGCTAAGTTGTAGCCACTGTGCTGCATTCTACATGGGCATTACAACCAACAGGAAGTCCGTACACCTTAATGGCCACCAACAAACTACAGCCAAGAAACAGCTGGACCACCCAGTTGCAGAGCAAGCTGCCCAATACAATGTTCTTCATTTTAATGACTGCTTTACTGCCTGTGTCATCTGAATCCCTCCCACCGACACGCTTTTCTGAACTGTGCAGGTGTGAACACTCCCTGCAACATATCCTTTGTTCCTGTAACCCTCCTGGCCTCACCCTTATTTATTGTCCTTCACCCCCCTACCCTCTTCTCTGTTTCCCCCTCCAGCACTAAACCAACTTCTATTCCACAAGCGCACACACAGTCTTCTTAGGTCTTCCCTTTACCGAACCACCCCCCCCCCCCCCCCTCCTGCCATCCATCTGACCTCCCAACTGCACCTGCTGCCCTACCCTCTCTTCACTTCGTCCCCATATGATCCCACAAATAGCATTTCACTGTGTCCCAGCCTTACCCTGCTATCCCTCTCCCTCACTGCCTACTCCTTACTTCCACCATCCAAATTGCTTCTCCCATCATGCACATTTGTTTGCAGTCTGGCATTGGCAGTCAGAGACGGACATCAAGTGAGTGTGAGCTGCATTTGTGTGTGTGTGTGTGTGTGTGTGTGTGTGTGTGTGTGTGTGTGTGTGTTTTTCTATTTCAGAAGAGGGCCTTCTGGCGAAAAGCTTACCTGTTTAGTAGTCTTTTTGTTGTGTGTACAATTTAACATCTCCACTATATGGTGAATAGCAATCTATGCTTTTCGTAATATGTCGTTATTCCAGCCTGGACTTTCCATTGTTTAAACGAAATGTTACATTACCCAACTGCATGGTGGCTACATTTATTTTTAGCAACTCAATTTTTGATACCAGTATATATATGCATTCACTCAGAACCATTGCCCTGCACATATTGGACATTAGTCTGGGAGAGATATGTGGAAGATCTGTAAATACCTGGTCACCATTTGCATAAAGTGAACGAGCATGATAAGAGACTTCATCAACCATACTTTTCAACTTCTTTTTCAGATGTACTGTCGAGGTTTCTCAAGTAGAGGAAATAGCAAAGTACTGCACTTAGTTAACAAATCTTTGATGGGAAAAAAGACCTTTTTTTTAGAATTAATTTACTGATAATCTCAAATTTTTTTCCTTTTCTCTACCATTCATTTTTGTAATGTATATTAGCTTTTAAAACTTATTTCCTTTTTTTTTGTACTTACAGGCAAGGGACACATTCGCCCATTCACCTTCACAGAAAGTCCTGGAGGGAAGAAGTCATCCTGTTCACAAGAGGTTTCTAACAAACAGAACCTCATCTGAACCTGAAACAATGGAGGCACTGAAGTTTTGAAAGACATGAAAAGAGAAGTTATTTAACTGAAGAAACAGCTAACGATAAATACCTGAATAACATAGTCGACTTTTGTGTTGGGGCGAACATCTCTGTAAGTTGCAACATCAGTAGCTTGTTGTGGTGTGAGATGGAAAACGTAATTATTTTCCTGTAACCTTTGTGAACCTTGAGGAACTGGAAAGAAAAAAACATTCAATGTAATAAACGTAAACGAACAGAAAATGTAACTGAAGCATTACCAAACACTGCTTCTGTTCACAACAAAATTCATAATCCATTATGCTGGGAAACTCAGCACATACTCTTGTACCAAGATCATCTCGACAGCCACTAAATTGAATGCCTTGGATCAATCACACTGTTTCACTGATACATTTTTTTTTTCTTTCGATACAACTTTGAAAGCTGAACATACAGAAATGTTAGTCATACACAGTCTTATCTTTATTGGCAATACAGTGACAGAAGGAAACTAGAATTTTATCTAATTATCGCAACACAAGTATTTCAAATATCAACCAACTTCTTGCAAAACCTGTAAGCTTCTGCGGCAGTCAGTTGTAACAGTGAAATGCCAGCTAACTCTAAAAGGATTTCAAATTAAACTCTGCCTTTCTATATTAACCAGACATTTAAATTACCAAAAATAGCCTACAGCTTGAGGAAATATTTCTTCTGGCATTTTCTTCAAGTTCTGCAACAATGATCTGCAGGGTGTAATGTCAAACATTATCTTTGGTGTGACGTCATAAGCGAGTGACTGCGTGTGAGATCGCTCTCTAAGTTTTTCATATATTTTTAGGTTTCAGATACATATTTTAACGGGTTTTGTGATAATATTTACTATATAAGTGACTTATTAGTGGTTTCTTCATTCACCTCTGCCTTTCTTGTGTTGTGACCTGATATTTGTGAGTGTTTCGTATCGAGCAACTTAACCTCTTGCCTGTGTTTACATTCCGTGCTGACCAGTTGCAGCTGTAGCGGCGCATCAAAAGCTAACTACTAATTAATTGTTTGTGTATAGTGGTTTATTTAGGAACTTTAGTAGTCTTCAACCGGTGTTCTTAGTGTTTTGTGGTGAAATGATTTCAGAAGAACCTTTTGGGAACTGTTTTCAGCTTTGTTACTGTGTCATTAGATGTTTGATTCTCTTTCTGTATTAGTGTTTTGTTATATGCACATTTGTTGTTTATTAATACTGTTAATAATAGTAGTTACTTCCCTTGTAGAGTAAGTTTGTGATTATTGTAGTCAGGTTTTTAACATCTTCTTATTGTAGTAGAAAAAGTAAAATTTTACCATGAGTGAGAAGTGTGGGTTTTGCCGTAGGTTCGGGAGTAGTGGATTGCGGTGTGAGACTTGTTCGAAGTATTTTCACTGGGGGCGGGGGGAATGCAGTGGGGAAGCCAGTGGGCATTCTGGTGAGATCCTCTCCTGGAACTGCAGGTTATGTAGCAAGAGTAAGTTGATAGAGGAGCAGGAGCGTAAGATCTGTGCCCTTCAGGTGCAGTTGAAAAACGCACAGGGGGAGCTAGATAGGATGAGGAGGGAGAAGGGGGTTGGGGAATGGGAGCTGGCTGTTGGCAAGAGATCTGCTAGGAGAAGGAGATTTTTCAGATAGTTTTACTATTGGTGTTTACAATAGAATGACCAACTGTTAGAGTCTAGTGGAGAGGAATCTCTAGTAGTTGTAGATATAGGAAGTATGCAGCAGACCTCAGTAGTTACTGTGCCTAGAACAGTTGCAAAGTCTAAGAGGAAGAAGAAGGTTCTGCTGTTAGGTAGTTCTCATGGCAGAGGTGTAGGCCAGCAGTTGCAGGAAGTGCTGCGGAGTGAGTACCAGGTCACCAGCATTGTGAAGCCTAATGCAGGGTTGGCTCAGGTGACTGTTAACATAGGGGGGTTATGCAGGGATTTTACTAAAGAGGATCAGGTAGTGATTGTGGGTGGGGCTGGTAATAGTATTGATAGGGATGGGGAGTATAACATAGATGGTGACCTGGAAAAAACAGCCACTCAGACTGGCAACACGAATGTGCATTTCGTGGAACTGTTTCAGCGTCACGATCGGCCTCATCTTAATACAGCCGTCAGGCGTAATAACATGAGACTTGGGGGTGCGCTGATGACAGAAAGCATGGGTCACATTTCAGTGGTGTCGGTGGAGTCTATCAGCAGGACGGGTTCCACTAGACATTGGCCTGCACCTCATCAGGTATGGGAAGGGGAGGTTGGCGAAGCTTATAGGTGACAGCATAGGTGGGGTTGGTGGGATCACTCATGGGAAAATTCCTGCAGTAGTGGGTGTTAGAGCTGCACCTTTTTTAGATTGAAGTCAGCTGATAGGTATTCCTGCTTAAAGGAAGTCTCTCTGACAAGGGAATCACTTTTGACAAAGCTTAGGTATCCGAGTAATGAGGGAATTAGTATATTTCATCAAAATATACAAGGTATTAGAGATAAAGTTAGTGAACTGCTTATAGATGTTGACTCTGAAATTATTGGTATCTGAACACTTCTTAAATAAGGAGATAATTCAGAAGCTTCCTTTACCAGGATACAGGTTGGCTGGCAGCTTTTCGAGGAGCTCTCTGCGGTGTGGGGGAGTAGCCATGTATGTGAAAAACGGCATCCCATTTGAGTCAATTGATGTTTCAAAGTACTGCACTGAAAAGGTGTTTGAATGTTGTGCAGGTGTGGTTAAATTTAACGGAGCTAAACTTCTAACTGTTGTTATTTATAGATCCCCAGACTCCGATTTCACAACATTTTTGCTAAAGCTAGAGGAGGTTCTTGGTTCACTTTATAGGAAATACAAAAAGTTAGTTATATGTGGTGACTTCAATATTAATTGTATAAGTGATTGTGCAAGGAAGAGGATGCTGGTAGACCTCTTTAATTCATATAATCTTATGCAAACCGTATTCTTTCCAACGAGAGTGCAAGGGAACAGTAGAACAACCACAGACAACATTTTCGTTCATTCCTCATTACTAGAAGGGCATTCTGTTAGCAAAAAGGTGAATGGCCTTTCAGATCATGATGCACAAATTTTAACTTTAAAAGATTTTTGTGCTGCAACACGTGTTAAATATAGTCATCAGCTGTTCAGGAAAGCTGATCCAGTTGCTGTAGAGACCTTTGTAAACCTTATAAAGGAACAAGAGTGGCGAGATGTTTATAGTGCTGATACAGTAGACGATAAATAAAATGCTTTTCTCACGACTTTTCTCATGCTCTTTGAAAGTTGCTTTCCGTTAGAACGTTTAAAACAGGGTACTAGCACAAACAGGCAGCCTGGGTGGCTGACTAGAGGGATAAGAATATCTTGTAGAACAAAGTGGCAATTATATCAAAACGTTAGAAACAGTCAAAATCTAAATGCAGCAGCCCATTACAAACAGTATTGTAAGGTGCTTAAAAATGTTATTAGGAAGGCAAAAAGTATGTGGTATGCAGATAGAATAGCTAAGTCTCAGGATAAAATTAAAACCAAATGGTCAGTCGTAAAGGAAGTTGCTGGTCTGCAGAGTCAGGTCGAGGATACAGAATCAGTGCGTAGTGGGAATGTCCGTGTTACTGATAAGTTGCATATATGTACAGTATTTAATAATCACTTTCTGAATATAGCAGGTGAACTAAATAGAAACCTAGTCCCAACAGGGAATCATGTAGCGCTCTTAGAAAAAAAGTGTTCCGAGACTGTTACCTGAAATGCTCCTCCATGACACTGACGAGAGGGAGATTGAGTTAATAATTAAATCACTAAAGACCAAGAACTCTCATGGATATGACGGGGTATCTAGCAGAATACTAAAGTATTGTTCTATGTATGTTAGCCCAGTTCTCAGCCATATCTGTAACTTTTCCTTTAGGAGTGGTCGGTTTCCTGACCGATTAAAGTACTCGGTAGTGAAGCCACTTTATAAAAAGGGAGACATTGATAATGTTGACAATTTTAGACCTATTTCTATGCCATCGGTGTTTGCTAAAGTTATCAAGAAGGTTGTATATACAAGGTTACTGGAGCCTTTAAATTCACATAATTTGCTGTAAAATGTACAGTTTGGTTTTAGAAATGGTTTAACAACTGAAAATTATATATTCTCTTTTCTCTGTGAGGTTTTGGACGGATTAAATAAAAGGTTGCGAACGCTAGGTGTTTTCTTTGATTTAACAAAGGCTTTTGACAGTGTTGACCACAAAATATTACTACAGAAGTTGGACCATTATGGAGTAAGGGGAGTAGCTTACAATTGGTTCGCCTCTTACTTTAAGAACAGAAAGCAGAGGGTAATTCTCCACAATATTGAGAGTGGTAGTGATGTTCAGTCCCAATGGGGCACTGTTAAGTGGGGCGTTCCCCAAGGATCGGTGCTGGGGCCACTGCTGTTTCTTATTTATATAAATGATATGCCTTCTAGTATTACAGGTGATTCAAAAATATTTCTGTTTGCTGATGACACCAGCTTGATAGTGAAGGATCTTGTGTGTAATATTGAAACAGTAACAAATAATGTAGTTCATGAAATAAGTTCGTGGCTTGTGGAAAATAATTTGATGCTAAATCACAGTTTTTACAGTTTCTAACTCACAATTCAACAAGAACTGATATTTTAATCAGACAGAATGGGCATATTATAAGCGAGACGGAACAGTTCAAGTTCCTAGGCGTTCGCATAGATAGTAAGCTGTTGTGGAAAGCCCATGTTCAGGATCTTGTTCACAAACTAAATGCCGCTTTATTTACCATTAGAACAGTATCTGAAATAAGTGACACTTCAACATGAAAAGTAGTCTACTTCGAATATTTTCATACGCTTATGACGTATGGTATTATTTTTTGGGGTAATTCTTCTGATTCAAAAAGGGTATTTTTGGCTCAAAAACGGGCTGTTCGAGCTATATGTGGTGTAAGTTCGAGAACCTCTTGTCGACCCTTATTCAAAAATCTGGGAATTCTGACATTGCCCTCACAGTATATATTTTCTTTAATGTCCTTTGTTGTTAGCAATATTAGCCTATTCCCAAGAGTTAGCAGCTTTCACTCAGTTAATACTAGGCAGAAATCAAATCTGCATGTAGAATGCACTTCCTTGACTCTTGTGCAGAAAAGAGTGCAGTATTCTGCTGCATCCATTTTCAATAAGCTACCACAAGAACTCAAAAATCTTAGCAGTAGCCCAAACTCTTACGTCTAAACTGAAGAGTTTCCTCATGGCTCACTCCTTCTATTCTGTCGAGGAGCTCCTGGAAGAGCTAAAAAATTAAGCAAATTCCAGTGTTATATTGTTGATTTTCTTCATTTAAACTTATGACTTGTCACCTGAATATGCTTTTTTATATTTCATTTTATCTGTTTCTAATATCGTGTTATAATTTCATGTATTGACTCGTTCCATGACCATGGAGACTTCTCCTTAATTTTGTCCCACGGAACAATAAATAAATAAATAAATAAAAACATATGAAGGAAACCTAACAGGGCACCTAGAACTGGTATGAGGTAAAATAGATTTGATGTACAGCTGAATCCTAGCACGAACGGGGCTCCAGACAGGCTGCCGCAGCTGCTCCAGCTGAGCCAACAAATGTACAGATGTGGATTAATCCCAGTATGGGGAATTTTGGCAATGACAATCTCTCTCCCCTCAGGAAATGGCGACCATCAGGCAATCTTAATAATTGCTATGTTACAGCTCTCTGAACTATGACAGGAAATCACAGTTACATATTAATGTAAATCTGAATACATCTGCACTCTCAGAAAAATGAGGTGTATCTAACAACACAACTGTATTTCAATATCTTTAAACCTACAGTAGAAAGAGGAAGCCGCCTGATAGAATTTTGCACAGAGCACAACTTAATCATAGCTAACACTTGGTTTAAGAATCATGATAGAAGGTTGTATACATGGAAGAACCCTGGAGATACTAAAAGGTATCAGATACATTATATAATGGTAAGACAGAGATTTAGGAACCAGGTTTTAAATTGTAAGACATTTCCAGGGGCAGATGTGGATTCTGAACACAATCTATTGGTTATGACCTGTAGATTAAAACTGAAGAAACAGCAAAAAGGTGGGAATTTAAGGAGATGGGACCTGGATAAACTGAAAGAACCAGAGGTTGTACAGAGTTTCAGGGAGAGCATAAGGGAACAATTGAAAGGAATGGGGGAAAGAAATACAGTAGAAGAAGAATGGGTAGCTCTGAGGGATGAAGTAGTGAAGGCAGCAGACGATCAAGTAGGTAAAAAGAAGAGGGTTAGTAGAAATCCTTGGGTAACAGAAGAAATATTGAATTTAATTGATGAAAGGAGAAAATATAAAAATGCAGTAAATGAAGCAGGCAAAAAGGAATACAAACGTCTCAAAAATGAGATCGACAGGAAGTGCAAAATGGCTAAGCAGGGATGGCTAGAGGACATATGTAAGGATGTAGAGGCTTCTCTCACTAGGGGTAAGATAGATACTGCCTACAGGAAAATTAAAGAGACCTTTGGAGATAAGAGAACCACATGTATGAACATCAAGAGCTCAGATGGAAACCCAGTTCTAAGCAAAGAAGGGAAAGCAGAAATTTGGAAGGAGTATATAGAGGGTTTATACAAGGGCGATGCACTTGAGGACAATATTATGGAAATGGAAGAGGATGTAGATGAAGATGAAATGGGAGATACGATACTGCGTGAAGAGTTTGACAGAGCACTGAAAGACCTGAGTCGAAACAAGGCCCCCGGAGTAGACAACATTCCATTGGAACTACTGACGGCCTTGGGAGAGCCAATCCTGACAAAACTCTACCATCTGGTGAGCAAGATGTATGAAACAGGCGAAATACCCACAGACTTCAAGAAGAATATAATAATTCCAATCCCAAAGAAAGCAGGTGTTGACAGATGTGAAAATTACCGAACTATCAGTTTAATAAGCCACAGCTGCAAAGTACTAACACAAATTCTTTACAGACGAATGGAAAAACTAGTAGAAGCTGACCTTGGGGAAGATCAGTTTGGATTCCGTAGAAATACTGGAACACGTGAGGCAATACTGACCTTATGACTTATCTTAGAAGAAAGATTAAGGAAAGGCAAACCTACGTTTCTAACATTTGTAGACTTAGAGAAAGCTTTTGAAAATGTTGACTGGAATACTCTCTTTCAAATTCTAAAGGTGGCAGGGGTAAAATACAGGGAGCGAAAGGCTATTTACAACTTGTACAGAAACCAGATGGCAGTTATAAGAGTTGAGGGACATGAAAGGGAAGCAGTGGTTGGGAAGGGAGTAAGACAGGGTTGTAGCCTCTCCCCGATGTTATTCAATCTCTATATTGAGCAAGCAGTAAAGGAAACAAAAGAAAAATTCGGAGTAGGTATTAAAATCCATGGAGAAGAAATAAAGACTTTGAGGTTCGCCGATGACATTGTAATTCTGTCAGAGACAGCAAAGGACTTGGAAGAGCAGTTGAACGGAATGGATGGTGTCTTGAAGGGAGGATATAAGATGAACATCAACAAAAGCAAAACGAGGATAATGGAATGTAGACGAGTTAAGTCGGGTGATGCTGAGGGTATTAGATTAGGAAATGAGACACTTAAAGTAGTAAAGGAGTTTTGCTATTTGGGGAGCAAAATAACTGATGATGGACGAAGTAGAGAGGATATAAAATGTAGACTGGCAATGGCAAGGAAAGCGTTTCTGAAGAAGAGAAATTTGTTAACATCGAGTATAGATTTAAGTGTCAGGAAGTTATTTCTGAAAGTATTTGTATGGAGTGTAGCCATGTATGGAAGTGAAACATGGACGGTAAATAGTTTGGACAAGAAGAGAATAGAAGCTTTTGAAATGTGGTGCTACAGAAGAATGCTGAAGATTAGATGGGTAGATCACATAACTAATGAGGAAGTATTGAATAGGATTGGGGAGAAGAGAAGTTTGTGGCACAACTTGACCAGAAGAAGGGATCGGTTGGTAGGACATGTTCTGAGGCATCAAGGGATCACCAATTTAGTATTTGAGGGCAGCGTGGAGGGTAAAAATCATAGGGGGAGACCAAGAGATGAATACACTAAGCAGATTCAGAAGGATGTAGGTTGCAGTAGGTACTGGGAGATGAAGAAGCTTGCACAGGATAGAGTAGCATGGAGAGCTGCATCGAACCAGTCTCAGGACTGAAGACCACAACAACAACAAACCTACAGAAGATAATATTTCACATCAAATAAACATTTTCAAAATGAATCTCTGAATTAACAATTTTTAAATGCTTCATGTGATTTTAACATTTGATATCTCACAATCTGATTGCACAATAGATATCATCCCTGAACACCACTCCATCTATTTTTATACTGACTTATGACATATTTCACAACTGTTTTGTTACGCAAATGTCTATCAGAACACCTTATTCACCACATTTACACAGCTAATGAATACCTCACACATAGTCATACTTGTGTAGTTATTTAATGAACAGTTTACTACTTTACCAGTAACTTTATTTAAATGTTGATTGCAAGTGCTATTAAAAAGCTGTGCTAATTTGAAAGTGGTCCATCACATGTGTTAGCAGACACCACAATTTAAAGGAGTACCAAAAGGTGCTTCTATCCAGAAGGCATCAATAATTGTTTAAATAATATTTAATGACAATTTGTTGTCATTTGATATGAGCACACTTGGCAAGAACACTAGCTTATTTATGAACAATCCTTTATTTGTAATTGTTGTGAATGACCTGAGTGTGACTGAATGTTTACAACATTTTTTTATTTAAATATTGTTGTAATATTATAGTTTAGTCTGGGAAGTGGTGAAGATGAGTCAAATCATGACTGTAGCATGTAAGAACAATGTATTTTTGGTGGAGAAGGCCTTCAGCCAATGGAAAAACAGACAGTAGTGCAGTACTAAGGGAGTCAACAGCAGACTGGGAGTTTCTCGAGAGAAGAGCTCAAGGGAGCAATTCTGGGACACTTTTACATCGGTGGTAGAAGAAGACAAACCTGTGGTAACACGTGTGATTCAGACATATAAGTGATAGATTCTGGGCAGTGAACAGCTACTACCATACTTTAACATCTGAAGGGACTTTGCATTTTGAAAGGTCTGAATGTGCTCCTGAGTAGGGCTCTAACTTTTTCTGCTTGATTTATAGAACTGAGAATAGACACAGTATGAGTTACTATCCTTTGAACCATGTGTGTTAATTTGTGAATCATCATTCTGAACTTGAGGTGGTGAATGTTCGAGTATTGTGATTACGGAATAGACTTAGTTTTTGCTTTTGCATATCTCTGACAACAATTTAGTTCAGAAGTTTTGCTATCATTCTCGTAACGCTGTCAATGTAACTTAGCTGCATTTCATATGGGAAATTTCCGTCTGCATTTTAACTGAATCTTGTATGACCGCCTTACGTTTACTTGAGATGTCCTTTCTTGAATAAACATTATCAGCATAATTCTCCATCGTGTACTTCAATTACAGACATTATCTATTCTAATGTCTGCATCGTAAGGCATATCAATGTTGTGTTACAACATATGCACAGCATACAGTCAAAAGCAAAGCCAATTATGGTCAGCAAAATATATTGAACCACTGTTAGTTTAACTGATGCTATTAAATAATCTGTACTTTCACAGGAGAGAGGAAAACTGTGTATCTAAGTTGTATGCAAAATTGTATAATGCTGGAAGAATCAGCCTGGACATATAACAAAAAGCAAGACAATATGGAGCACACAGAACACAAGTTACAAATAACTCAATGAGATAAAATTATTATCTGAAATGTCAAAGAGAATATAGAAATTGCAAGATAAAATTAAGAACAATATTTAGAATGCTTAAAAGGTTAAGAACGTTAAAGGATCATGACAAAGCTCAGGTTGTCGATTTTATTTCAAGCCACCTGGCAGTTGGGTCATTAAAACTTTTACAATGTTGAGAGGAATGAGCTAAAACTGCACATTTCAGTTACACCAGGTTTATCCCCCCCCCCCCCCCCCCCCCACTTATCCCTTCCCTGTTTCCACTCCAGCATTACACAGCCTTCTTTTCCATCAATGCATCCACTGTCATTTTACCTCTCTCCTTTTATATCCCCACCCTCCGTCCAACATCCTGACTGCACCTTGCTGCCCTATCCTCTTCCCACTTTGTCGCTGAATGCTCCCACAAGCAGTGCTTTACTGTCCCCTATTCTTACCCTGCTATCCCTTCCCCTCCCCACACTAGCCTCCTTGTTACCCCCACCACCACCCAGATTCCTTCTCCATCGTGCGTTGTTGCTTGCAGTCTAGACCAAGCAGTCAGAACCAGTGGTCACGTAAGTGCAAGTTGCATTTGCATGAACATGAGTATGTCGTCTAATTCAGAAGAAATGCCTTCTGGCTAAAAGCTCACTTATTTAGCAATATTTTTGTTGTGCCTGTCTCCAATTCAACATCTCCACCAAATGGTGAATAGCAATCTATCCTTCCATAATAGATTAAAGCAAAACAAGTAGTGACAGTTGAAGTCAACGTAAATGAAAAACAGATTTAAAATAGGTGAGAGGAGGTGGTGGTGGTGGTGGTGGTGGTGGTGGGAGGGGGGGGGGGGGGGGCGGGGCGGGGGGGGGGGGGGGGGGGGGAAGACACCAAGAAATTAAATACATAACACATGGTGCCATCTGTTGGCATCAAAAGTAAAGACAAGAAGTCCATAAGAATTACAAAGACATAACAGCTCATTTACAAAACAGATATAAAATTTATTAAAAAAATGCATAAGCCAAATGCAAAATATGTCCCCAATTTTAGCCAGCAGCTATGGTAAACTTTTTCACAAAACTAGAGTTGGTAATGTGGGGACCTGTGATTGATTTGACATGAAATGACCCATTCGTCTTTAGCATCACAATCCAAACGCTTCTATTATCTTCTTGGCTGAACTGCTTAACTGTGCAAGATTCACTTCTGTACAAGGCTATACTCCAAGCAAATACCTTCAAAAACTTTCTAACTGAATCATTTTATGTCAAATCAATAAATGAAAGTATGATTTTCAACTTGAGCCTCTTAGATTTATTAAAATTAAGTATGCGTGTAGTATTCAAAAATATTAACACAAAACAATTTTTAACATTTTTCTGACGAAAAGTTACTGACAAGAGGAGGCCACGATGCTGGGATCATGGATTTACTCCAAACTTTGTACGTCTTTAGTAAGCCATTAAACAACATTATATGAAAGTAGTACAGCGCACTACTCAGTCAATTCCAAGAAAATCACCGGAGAAGTTACAAGTCTATTATGTAAATCATGTACCTGTGCAAAGGTGCCGATTGTAAGAATTCATTGTGGTCTAGTGGTTATCGTTTGGGCATGAGAAGAGAGTTATGGGTGATGCGACAGTTTGAATTCCCCTACCGCTTATATATATAATGGGGGAAACATTCCTCGTGGGAAAAATATATCTAAAAACAAAGATGATGTAACTTACCAAACGAAAGCGCTGGCAGGTCGATAGACGCACAAACAAACACAAACATACACACAAAATTCAAGCTTTCGCAACAAACTGTTGCCTCATCAGGAAAGAGGGAAAGACGAAAGGATGTGGGTTTTAAGGGAGAGGGTAAGGAGTCATTCCAATCCCGGGAGCGGAAAGACTTACCGGGGTAACCGTCCTTTTTTTTCCCCCTAAGGTAAGTCTTTCCGCTCCCGGGATTGGAATGACTCCTTACCCTCTCCCTTAAAACCCACATCCTTTCGTCTTTCCCTCTCCTTCCCTCTTTCCTGATGAGGCAACTGTTTGTTGCGAAAGCTTGAATTTTGTTTGTGTGTCTATCGACGTGCCAGCGCTTTCCTTTGGTAAGTCACATCATCTTTGTTTTGTCTTTAAATATGTCTGCTTGTGTCTGTATATGTGTGGATGGATATGTGTGTGTGTGCGCGCGCGCGCGTGTGTATACCCGTCCTTTTTCCCCCCTAAGGTAAGTCTTTCCGCTCCCGGGATTGGAATGACTCCTTACCCTCTCCCTTAAAACCCACATCCTTTCGTCTTTCCCTCTCCTTCCCTCTTTCCTGATGAGGCAACAGTTTGTTGCGAAAGTTTGAATTTTGTGTGTATGTTTGTGTTTGTTTGTGTGTCTATCGACCTGCCAGCGCTTTCGTTCGATAAGTCACCTCATCTTTGTTTTTTTATATATAATTTTTCCCACGTGGAATGTTTTCTTATATATATATATATATATATATATATATATATATATATATATATATATATATATATATATATATATATATATATATATATATATATATATATATATATATATATATATAATAGAGGGAAACATTCCACGTAGGAAATATATATCTAAAAACAAAGATGATGTGACTTACCAAATGAAAGTGCTGGCAGGTCGACAGACACACAAACAAACACAAACATACACACAAAATTCAAGCTTTCGCAACAAACTGTTGCCTCATCAGGAAAGAGGGAAGGAGAGGGGAAGACGAAAGGAAGTGGGTTTTAAAGGAGAGGGTAAGGAGTCATTCCAATCCCGGGAGCGGAAAGACTTACCTTAGGGGGAAAAAAGGACAGGTATACACTCGCACACACGCACATATCCATCCACACATACAGACACAAGCAGACATATTTAAAGACAAAGAGTTTGGGCAGAGATGTCACATCTCTGCCCAAACTCTTTGTCTTTAAATATGTCTGCTTGTGTCTGTATGTGTGGATGGATATGTGCGTGTGTGCGAGTGTATACCTGTCCTTTTTTCCCCCTAAGGTAAGTCTTTCCGCTCCCGGGATTGGAATGACTCCTTACCCTCTCCTTTAAAACCCACTTCCTTTCGTCTTCCCCTCTCCTTCCCTCTTTCCTGATGAGGCAACAGTTTGTTGCGAAAGCTTGAATTTTGTGTGTATGTTTGTGTGTCTGTCGACCTGCCAGCACTTTCATTTGGTAAGTCACATCATCTTTGTTTTTAGATATATATATATATATATATATATATATATATATATATATATATATATATATATATATATATATATATATATATATAGTTGTAATAGAGGGAAACATTCCACGTAGGAAATATATATCTAAAAACAAAGATGATGTGACTTACCAAATGAAAGTGCTGGCAGGTTGACAGACACACAAACAAACACAAACATACACACAAAATTCAAGCTTTCGCAACAAACTGTTGCCTCATCAGGAAAGAGGGAAGGAGAGGGAAAGATGAAAGGATGTGGGTTTTAAGGGAGAGGGTAAGGAGTCATTCCAATCCCGGGAGTGGAAAGACTTACCTTAGGGGGAAAAAAGGACGAGTATACACTCGCACACACACACATATCCATCCACACATATACAGACACAAGCATATATATATCACTGGTCAAATTATTTAATTTATATGAAATTTGATAGGTAATATAATGGGAAAAAAAACCACTTGTGTTTGCATGAAGTTTCAATTTATGTTTTCCATGTCTGAATAACCAATAGCATCCTCCAATGTCTGATGTCGAGAGCACATCTGACAAATAATTCTACATTATTCTTTTGGTCTGGCACACTGTGACCTACTATATTACTGATTCTGGAGTGGGAAGGAGCGACTGGTCCCTGGCACGAATCCGCCCGGCGGACTTGTGTCGAGGTCCAGTGAGCCGGCCAGTCTGTGGATGGTTTTTAGGTCTACTGGGAGCCAAACCGCACAATAACCCTGGGTTCGCTGTGGGTCGGCGGTGGGGTGAAGTGGATTGCGGTAGACGTCGTGGGGTTGTGTACCACTGCGGCTGCGGTGGGGACGGATCCTTTCCGTCGTTTCTAGGTCCCCGGTTAACATACAACATACATATTACTGATTGTGAATAACATCATTTGCATCATTACTTATCAAAGTTTGACTTGGGCTTTCCAAGCCTGTCCCTATTCCTTGAAAATGTAATTACAAATAGTAAACAGAATGTGAAATTCACAACTTCATGAAAATGCTTGTCGGCTTTTTTAATTATAGCACCTTTCAAATGTCATGTAAATTAATAATGAGACCAGTGATAAAAAAATACAGATTAAAAAATGAGTGTTGGCAGGATTTGAATCATTGCCTCATCCACAACCATCTTGCCATGCACAAAAACTGTAACAATATGACCAGAACGAATTCTTACAGCTGGCACCTTTGCACAGATACACGAGTTACGTAACAGACGTGTAAAGCTTCTCTTGTGATTTTCTTGGAATTGCCAGAGTAGTGTACCTTACTACTTTCACATTATGTTGTTTCAATGGCCTACTAAAGGTATACAAAGTTTGAAGTAAATCCCTGATCCCAACAGCATGGCCTCCCCTTGTGAGTAATAGAGTCCTCAAAAACATAAAAGGAATACAATTTTCAGTTTGCAGAAAGATGTTTGCAACTTGTGTTCAAATTAAGCTTGAACACTGAAATTGAGTTCATTTGAAAAATAATTAGCTGAATATATGTATTGGATGTGACAGCCCGGGGCTTTTGAACTAGGCCATTGGGATAATTATGTCCAGGCAGAAGTGAGAGTGGTGGTGAATTGCTGTAAAGGTCTGCATTCGAACAAATGTTTGCCTCGAATGCCAAGGTCGTATGGGAGGCAATGTTTGACATGGAAAGGATGGCAACCGTCAAAATGTAAGTACTGTTGTTTGTTAGCAGCCTTGATGTGGACGGAACTGTATAGCTGGCCTTCGGTGAGGATGAGATCAACATCAAGGACAGTGGCATGGGATTCGGAATTGGACTATTTGAAATTTAATTGGGAGAAAGTATTCAGAGATTCCAGGAATTTTAAAAGATCAGCCTCACCATGAGTCCATGGATCCCAGGAAACACACTCCAAGTGACCCATGAAGAGGTTGGCATACGAAGGAGCCATCCTTGTTCCCATGGCTGTACCCCTGATCTGCTTGTATGTCTGCCCCTCAAAGGTGAGGTAATAGTTGGTAAGTATAAAGTTGATTAAGGTGAGCAAGAATGATATCTTAGGCTTGGAATCAGGTGGGCGTTGACCGAGGGAATGTTCTGCAGCAGACAGACTATGTACATGAGGGATGTTCGTATAGAGGGAGTTGGCATCAATGGTGATAAGCAAGGTGTGCGATGGGAGTGGGATGAGCATGGATTTCAGATGATCTACGAAATGGTTGGTATCTTTACTATGGGTTACAGGTGTTGATCAACACCTGGCCAGTTTTACAAAATTTCGTCTCCTTTCACAACTTTGCCTATTGCTTTTTCTTTTCCAATCATTGTTTTGGGTTATATCGACTATTCTTGTAATGAGAAGTTCTCGTCCACTCATTGCCTCTTGTTAACCATAGTCTGGTCTCATGATTTTCGGGCGAATTTTTCCGATTTTTTCCAAAATTTTTCTATGTTTTTCTTCCATTTTTCTATCTTTTTCAACTCTCTGCCTCTCATTTTTGCCACTCCCACCATTTCTAACACTCCAAACCATTCTCTCTCGCCATGGTGAATCCCATCACATTTTACATCTGTTCTTTTTGAAAACATTCTTTTGCACTATCAAAATTAAGGTCCCACATTCTGTTTCTTGAAATATTGAAAAACCCTGTTTCTGGATGTAATCTTACTCTACACCAGCCTGTTTTACAGTTTCAAATACAGCAATCTCTTTAACTTATCTGACTAATCTGTGACCTATATGCCTCATCTGCCAGTTTGCACTCCACCGTCTTCTCTCCTTCTACAAAATTCTGCAGTTGCCTGCCTCTCTTGTTTCCTTGGATAGTGTCATCTGCCAAACCAACTTCAGACTGCAACAACATGTCAAACGTCACCTCAAAAAGCTATCCCACCTTCTCCTAACATGCCTCAACAGCGGTGTTTTCCTTCCTGTACCTCTGCAGGTCCTCATACAGCCACACCATCAACCACCACTCCTCTCCTACAAACCGAGCTTGGCGAACCTACTTAACATTCCATAGCCTTCACCACTGCCTCCTGGACCTCTCATAATCACAAGAACAGTCACAACACATAACAGTACAGTGTTCTCGACCTCTAGTCCAAAGCACCCTCCCCGCCTCCACGAATTATCCAAAGGTCTCATCAGCCCTAAACCTGTATTTAACAACACTGCTTTGGTGGAGGATGTACATGTAATGTCAACTGGAAATATCACTTTGCAACCCAATCCCAAAATCTTTCCAACAACAAACCTGACATTGAAACCTGCCTTGAACAGTTCAGACTACGATCCTAACTTGATGCACCACCACCTCAGAATCATTCCTTACAAGCCTTCCAAGAATTCCTCACATCCAGCATTGCTTCACAACCTTTCCTTAGGTCCTTATGACATGACCCTAACCTGTCCTCTGCAGAACTCTAGGCTCTACGTTCCCTAAAAGCTGATGACTCCATCATTATCCTCCCATCTACCACTGTGGTACTTGACTGACAGGCGTATTTTAGTGAAGGTCTACACCAGCTGTCCGATACCTATACTTACAGCATCTGCCATCAAGATCCCATCCCTGTTATTCAAACTGACCTGCAGTCCCTCCTAAAAACCTCAGGCCCCTCACAGAGACTTACACCTCAATCCATAGAACTTATTATCACAACTAAACCTCACACCCCCACCTTTTACCTTCTTCCTAAGGTTCACAAACCCAATCATCCTGGCTGTCCTATAGTTGCTGTCTTCAAAGCACCCACCAAACATATATCTGCTTTAGTTGATCAACACCTGCAACCCATATACAAAGACTTCCCTCCTATATTAAAGATACTAACTATTTCCTAGATTGTCTGAAATCCGTGTCCACCCCACTCCCACCACACACCTTGCTTGTCACCACTGATGCCATCTGCCTCTATACCAACATCCCCCAAGTACATGGACTGTCTGTCAGCTGCTGGACATTTCCTCAATCAACACCCACTGAGTCAAGCCTGACATTCTTCTTACTCACCCTGATCAACTTTATACTGACCTACAACTACTTCACCTTTGAGATGCAGGCATACAAACACATCAGGGGTACGGCCATGGGAACCACGGTGACTCCTTCCTATGCCAACCTTTTCACCTTTTCACGGGTCACTTGGAGGGAGCTTTTGTGGGATCCATAAGCCTTCAGTCCCTAGTTTGGTTTACATATATTGATGACATCTTTGCCATATGGACTCATGGTGAGGCTGTCCTGTTAAAATTCCTGGAATCTCTAAATACCTTCTCCAATTACATTTCTCATGGTCCTATTCTGAATCCCATGCCACTTTCCTTGGTGTTGATCTCATCCTCACCAAAGGCCAGCTACACACTTCCGGCCACAACAAACCTACTAACAAACAACAGTAAATACATTTTGATAGTTGCCATCCTTTTCCATGTCAAATGCTCCCTCCCATATAGCCTTGGCATTCGAGGAAAATGTATTTGTTCAGATGCAGACTCTTTACAGCAATACACCACCACTCTCACTTCAGCCTGGGCGTAATTATTCCAACGGCCTACTTTTGGTACTGTGTTGTGGTACTGAATTCTGCAGTTCACCTCTAAATTATTCATTATGAACCACATATTATATTATAAAGTAAAAGATGTATAATAATAACTATGTCCCTGAAGACACTGTTCCAAGATTTTTCATTATCAGCTTGACACAGTATTATGACTACACTCTTCTTTAGAACATATGGTCATCATCATCATCATCATCATCATCATCATCATCATTTAAGACTGATTATGCCTTTCAGCGTTCAGTCTGGAGCATAGTGTCCCTTATAAAATTCCTCCATGATACCCTATTCAGTGCTAACATTGGTGCCTCTTCTGATGTTAAGCTTATTACTTCAAAATCATTCTTAACCGAATCCAGGTACCTTCTCCTTGGTCGACCCCGACTCCTCCTACCCTCTACTGCTGAACCCATGAGTCTCTTGGGTAACCTTGCTTCTCCCATGCGTGTAACATGACCGCACCATCTAAGCCTGTTCGCCCCGACTGCTACATCTATAGAGTTCATTCCCAGTTTTTCTTTGATTTCCTCATTGTGCACCCCCTCCTGCCTACTTTTTTTGCTACGCTTCACAACTCACATTAGATGATGACAGAGGACTGTACAGAGTTAAAGTAGCTAGCAATCTCCCAACACCAGATCAAATGAATTTCGTTACTTGGGTTACCTCTTTGCGGTAAACAGTTCAAAATGAATTTTATTTTTATTATGTACCACTTGCCATAGAGTCAGCTCCATGGATTTCTCAGTTACAGAATTATAAGCAGCTGTCTTTTTATCCCTATTATGTATTCCCTGCTTTTAACTCTCCACAAACATATATGATTCTATATACTTTGATAAATTCGGCCATCACCTTCTAGAAAACTGACTTGTCTCTGCCATTTTACAACTCACTCTGCACACACAGATGAGAAACACATGAGTGAACAAACAGCTGACTCAAACACGTTTCTGTCCACATGCTGCAACTTGTCTCCACAGATATTATTTGACCCACAGATTTGAGCAATTCCACTACAACCTGTAAAGGTTCGAGAATTTCTGTGTAAATCCTAGAACTACTCAGCCTTCTACCATCTCAAACACACAATATTCAAGATAAGAGTGTGGGACAGTAAAATCCTACCTACTGTGTGTCACATTTGTGTGTCCAGGTTTAAAATCAGTCGCGGGAAGAAAGTAGACGCGGCAGTCGAAACGGCACTAACAAGTACCTGTCGGGAAATCCATAGATGGTTTGTGAGTGTGTACGGAAGACCCACGGAATCTATATGCAGCTTTGTGCTTATTGTGTCACTGACTATCGTTGTGTGAAACTAGAACAGCTGAAAAAGTTCTCATATAGACTCTTGACTCAGCCTTGTTAGAGGCAAGACTTTTTTCAATCTCCTTTTCTGGAAGTCATGGTGTCTAAGCAGACTTACTTTCGAATGTAAATCAATTTGTTTCTAACATACGACTGTACGAGAGACTTAATGAAGTTACATATTAAGTTGGAAGTGAGAATTTTTATTGTGCTTGAAAGTCAAATACATCATTGATTTACGAAATGCAAAGTTTGTATGGCTACTTATTTCACTAGTAGAAAGAGGTTTCAACGTTTCTGTACCTAGCGTTATTCAACGGAGAAGAAGTCAAGAGAGTTTCCACAGCTGGGTATCCAGTAAAGAAAAGTGGCTGCAAACCCCAGGTAAGTCATCTCGTAAAGAAGTGGAATGTGGTTTGGGGAAATTAATCAGTATTACACAGACCCAAACTCGCACTTTAAGTCGTCAAAAAGTTAGAACGTGGTGACCTGTATGACAGGACCGAAAAAACACAAATTTTCAGTCAAAAACAAGAAAAGAAGCTTTTCTGTGTTGCCATAGCAACCAAGCATAATATGACAAGGGATTTATTCTGAGACATTGGAATATGTTCAGGTATCTCATGGAGCAAAATTTGAATGAAAAATGGTGAAGACATGAAAAATTCACAACATAAAAACAGCAAAGAAGATTTCGATGTATTTGTCTAAGTAGAAATATGCCTAGAATGCTCCAACCAAGAAGATCCAGTGCGGGAAGCATACAGCTCTCTCACACATTGCAGGGATGCAGACGCAGGAACCAGTGTACAAATGACACTGCCGGCACCAGCTGCTGTTTACCTATGTTGACCTGCCTCCACATCCGCTCACCTACGCTACGAGAATTCTACGCCGGATGAGCGTGAAACAAAACTTCATTACTTCAGTACGAAGTGGTACAAAATACTGTTGAGCGAATTTTATTTATGTAGTTGTCATATTTAAAGTTAGTTTTAAAGGCTTACAAAAGCTAAAGCATACAAGAGTATGGAAAATATACAACAGGTTGGGGAAATTCAAGACCCTGCTATGGCCATGAAAATTAGCAAAGAAGTGCCTGACTGGGCTGAATTGGTAAATTTAATCAAAGCACAAAGTGCGACTAAGTAAAGAACTAAGCTTAGTAAATTCTCAATTAAATACCCAGAGTGAAACTTTAAATGCTCAGAGGGAAACTCTAAATATTCAAATGACAAATTTAGGTTTGTTTAGTGCCAAGATAGACTCTCAAAGTGAAGAATTTAGCAATCTGCGCGAAGGCATTAGCGCTTTGAAGACTGAGTTCAATGCTGTATGTACTAAAGTAGAGAATTTAAAAGCAGATCTAAAGAATGAGTTTACAAACTCTTTGACTACTTACATAAATCATATGTTTACTGACCTAAGTCAGAAACAGAATGACACCTTTCAGGATCTTTCAAAAAGGTTGGAACTTAAAATTGAGATCAAATAGTATAGAATCTGAACTTATTGAAAAGTTAGGATCCTTTGAAAAAGTGTACAGTATTCAGTATAATAATGTAAGGGTTACATACTTTACAAGAGAGTGTAGATAAGCAGAATGAGTTAATGCCTGTCATTCAATTGCAAATTACAGGTGTCAATATATGGGTAGATAATGTAGAAAGAAATTTCAAAGAGAAAATAGCTAACTCTGATATTATAAAAGTAATTAGTTTGGAGGAACAATTTGGGGAAATTATAGATTGAAAAGTTATCAAGAGAATAACATCCAGGAATGTATCGTCTATTCCTTCTTCTGAACTTAATGGTACCAGGAAGGGCATGGACAACCTGTGGAAAGAGATTAAGCTTATCCAAGATAAAGTAGAAAAAAGGGTATCTTCACCGAACATTGTATTAAGTAGTGAAGCTGTGGCTGATTTACAATGGGGAGCTAATTCAGGGTTATCTAGACAATTCCCTAAATTTAAGGCGTACGGAAATGTACATTCGACCCATTTCTTAAATAGGTTTAACCAAGCATTACCAAAAAAATTGGGAAGATTCTAAGAAGAGCGAATTTGCTGTGGGGTACCTTCTAGGCCTCAGAATGGAGTACAGTAAATACTGAGATTTTTTTCTCTTGGGAGGACTTTCAAAAGAAATTTAAAGAGAAATCAGGGTGCAGACGTGGACAAGGAAAAAAAAATTCCCGAATTTCTCCCGGGTAAAAATACACTTTTTCCATGTTAAGCTATTCCTCAGCACTGTAAAACTCATCAATCCTTTGAATGTTTATGGTTTTATATACCGACGTAGAATTTCCCGGCACTTTAGAAAACAAAACTCACGATGGGACACAATTTTTTAAGACCTTTGATGAGCAGCAACATGTACGTTACGTATTTTTGTATTACGAAGGTATAAATTTGAATTCTGCCAAACAACGCACTTTCCAAAGCATTGAAATCTAGATTATGGTGCAATTTTGTAGACCAGTCATAGCTCGTCACGTGATTTCGCCAGCTGATGACAGCATAGGACATGTGATATAGTCAGCCAATAGCAATATCACTTTTAAGTAGCACGAACACACAAATAAGAAAAGTTAATGGTTTAAATTAATATACACAGCATTCACATATAATGTTGATCTTTTTTGCGCATGATACACTTTAAGGTACATCACACAAATGTGCCAGTAAAATTTTTAATTACGATGTAAATGTCTTACCTTCTGGGCTCTAAATTCTTCTAAATCATCATCATCATCAAAGAGTTGATTTTTAAAACAGAGACAAACACTTTGTGATTTAAGAAAATCATTGTACATTCTCGCACATAGTTCATACTGCGTAAAAGGAAATTTGCTTTGAATGTAACACTTTTGAAACCAACATTCGCAATATTTTCCCGCGACCTGTTAGAAATAGATTCGTTTCAGTAGTTGCAACAGAGCGCCAGATAACAGGTGTCACCGCGCTTGCCCAGCTACGATGTCGCAAAAAGCCCATATATATGTTTGTACGTGTAAAACATTAAAAGATCTTACATTATGTCATAAAAGAAACAAGACATCAGAGGATACTTCAAGAGCGTCGGAATTTCGTGAACCATAATAAATGCATAATTCGGCTTAAAATGCACACTCGTACGTAAATTTTTTGGAGTACCAGTACTGTATTGTCTCATGTTTGGTTCTTTATTATGGCATAATGCCATACGTGCACTTGAAATGCAGCGAACAATTGAAACTAGCCAATAGTGTGAAATTAAATAACTCGTTTCAAATAAATTGACTGCCTCAGCAGAAAAGATTAATGAAAGCCAAATCTCTTTAGCAAACTGGCAAAAATAGCTTCATTGTTCTGCAAGGCGATTAAGCTTGACTGTCAGAAAGGTGGAAATAATATCTGAAACTAATAACATATTTTGGCCTTCCGAGATTATGCGAATGTATTTTAATTCATCTGATAGCTCCCGGCCACAAAAATCTGTTTTGTTATCATTTAACGTGAGAGCAAAAAATGAAGAGGAAACAACAAAATCACTGAACATAAACACAGGTCACGTGGAGCTGACCCACCTCCCCACAACTCAGACTGCTCTGTGCATCAGCCCCGGATTTACTATTATTTCCCAACCGGGGCAATATTAAGCAATGGCGCCCAGCCACACTTCTGTAGCCAGAAGCAGGGGAAGGTAATACTCATACGCGACTCAACTGCACATGCGCAAGAGCCCGGCTGCAACTGCTCAAACGAATCTAATTTAAACAGTTGTCACATCACGCTCATCGGAGGCAATTTGTTGTTATGAAGCATTGCAGTCTTCCTAAAGCCTTTGACACACTTTGCTGTTGGCAGACGCTTATATGAGCACTGTTTTGTTGTTGTATATGGCGCATTTCCTTCGCAACTCCAGTTTTATTTTCTTTCTTTTTTTCCTCTCGTTCATGTTTTGTTGCTGCAGTAGCAGGATACAGTAATATCCTTTGTTAGAGTATTGGTTCTTACCAGTCAAAATCACACAAATTTAACTGAAAACTAAAACAATGAAAATTTCCCAGAATTCTAAACAATTCCCGGGTTTTTCCCGGTTTTCTTTCAGATGTAAAAATTCCCAGGTTTTTCCCAGATCTCCCAGTTGTCCCAGGTCGTGTACACCCTGGAAATACTGGTCTGGCTGTGCTCAAGGAAAGTTGATATCAGATGTATGGGACCCAAAATTTTACAATAATACTTGGGGTACTATGAGGAAATATTTCGATTGGCATTTAACACAAGCGAAGTACTTAGATAAGCCAATGGAAGAAGAGGGATTGGTACGTATTTTAATTGGATGATTGACCATCTATGCAAGAAAAGACATCTTAAGTAGTGGTTGCAAAACAGTAGAAGAGTAGTTGTCTTTTGTTGATGCACTTGATGCAATAAATAAGGATGGCAACAAAACTTTACACCAAAGTGAAAGTTCGAACTATAAAAAGAATAGTGGGAATAATTTTAAAACGCATGAGGCAAACTCAGCAAAAGTACAGCAGTACAATAAGAAAAGTTGTAACGGTAATTACCAAAAGAAGTATCCACATTCAAATATAGAGATCCAGTAACTTCTCAAAAATTTGTACCGAGTAACCAAAAAACACAAAATAGGAATGTAGTACCTTGTTACGGTAACCAATCTGTAATTAGTAGTAATGAGGAAAACTTTGTTCAACCTGGATCCAGGGCTGGGGCCCAGGTCACGGAAATAGATTAGGAGGCCGTATTCCATATAAGTATGTTAACTTTACGCACAAAATACCCACAAAGGAATGGTTGTTGCTTGAAGAACTAAGTTTAGCTACTAATAACCCACAACCTATAATGGCAGGGACAGTGGAAAATTCCGAGGTTAATATATTTATAGATTCGAGAAGTGAGGCATCACTCACGTCAAACGCATTTTTTAACTCTATACAGAATAAACAGCACTTACCGTTATTGCAGTGACTGGAGTATACATAATCAGGATAACGGGGACAAAAAGTAAACTTGTAAAATACGAAACTCAGGTGAACTGCAGTATTGGAAATATGTTATTTCGTCAAACGCTGTTGATTGTAGAGAATATTAATAGAGACGTACTGTTTGGTTTAGATTGGTTGTTAGAGTTTAAAGTCATCTTAAACTTTGATGTACATCATCTTTGTTTTGGTAAAGGGAACAGTAGATGCTGGACACCTTTT
The DNA here is from genome assembly GCF_023864345.2 of Schistocerca serialis cubense. Taxonomy (NCBI): domain Eukaryota; kingdom Metazoa; phylum Arthropoda; class Insecta; order Orthoptera; family Acrididae; genus Schistocerca; species Schistocerca serialis. Next base: position 387,852,608 of record NC_064643.1, on the reverse strand, counting down.
GTGACAAATAGTCACTCTGAGGAACAAACAACGGAGTGCCAGTGTCTGCGATTAACAGCTGCAGCACAATTATCACCAAAAATCGATAATATTGATCAAGGAACACATTGAACTGATATGCAAGACAAAGTTAAAGAATCCCTAATATTAACTGATCAACAAAGAGGAGATTAGTATAAAATTTTAATGGAGTATGAAGTGGTATTTTCTGATTGTCCAGGTAATATCGGCGACTATATTTGTAAATTTAAAATCAAAGATGACACTCCATTCTTTTGAAAACTGTATCCAATACCAGTGAGTTTGAAGGGAGCAGTTTGGAAGGAGATTAACAAAATGATTGATAATAATATTATAGAACAAAGTTCCATTGTAATGAATAATCCTCTGATAGTGGTGACAAAAACTACAGGTGGGGTATGATTAGTCTTGGACACTCGTACATTGAATCGACATATAGAAAAGGAGAGCGACCGGTCGATTAACATCAACGAATTGTTATTCAAATTTGAAAAGGCACAATGGATTTGACTGCGGGATTTTGGCAGATACAATTACATCCAGAATCCAAAAAGTATACAGCCTTTCTGTTTGATGGAAAATCATATCATTTCAACGTATTAGCATTTGGACTTCATATCTCTGTGTCCGTATTTATACGTGTCTTAGATGAAGCACTAGGGAGAGATTTATTGAAGGATTTGATAATACACGTAGACGATATCCTAATAATATCACCTACTTGGGAGGAACATTGTCGAACTTTGTAAGACACTGAAAAAATTTGAAGAGAAAGGTATTATGGTGAAGCTGTCAAAATCTTTTTTTGCACGGCAAGAACTTAAGTTTGTAGGGCATATTGTAGGGGTAGAGGGAAAGCTATCAAAGAATGTCTGCACCCCCATAAATGTATGAAAATTAAAAGGATTTATAGGTATGGCCGGATACTATCAACAGAACGTACAAGGACAGGAGTTAAATGATGCGAGAATTTTACATTTATTAAAAAAGGGAGTACCGTGGACTTGGGCTCACTGTGCAAATGATGAATTTGAAACATTAAAAAGAGCGCTTGTTGAGTCACTCATATTACATCATCCAGTTATGGACGAACGGATTAATATTTCGACAGATGCATCTGATTACAGAATTGCTGCTGAATTTTTCCAAGGAGAACCATAGCTTTAGCTAGCCATAGCCTAAATAAGCATGAACTAAATTACACAGCTACCGAAAAAGAACTATTGGTGATTGTGTGGAGTATTCAAAAGTTTCAAACACTAGTATGGGGATCAGAAATCCATATTTATAAAGATCATCAAGCTTTATCCTTTCTGATGAGTAGTCGGTTACTACACAGTAGGACGATTCGTTGGATGCTTCTCCTACAGGAATACAATATCAAGGTACGATACATAAAAGGTTCTGAAAATATAGTACTTGATGCATTATTGAGGCTACCCACAGTAATGGAAGACTTGAAACATATGGAAGGGCCCGGGGTTCTTTTTTCCATTAATTTTATGTAAGCAGAATATCCTAACATCGGGGTAAAAGAGAGGGTTAAAAGAATAACAGAGAACGTCCCTCATGATTCTTATTTCACAGAAGTATTTTCTATGTGTTTCCAGAACTCGTTGCTGTTGTTGTGGTCTTCAGTCCTGAGACTGGTTTGATGCAGCTCTCCATGCTACTCTATCCTGTGCAAGCCTCTTCACCTCCCAGTACCTACAGCAACCTACATCCTTCTGAATCTGCTTAGTGTATTCATCTCTTGGTCTCCCTCTACGATTTTTACCCTCCACGCTGCCCTCCAATACTAAATTGGTGATCCCTTGATGCCTCAGAACATGTCCTACCAATCGATCCCATCTTCTAGTCAAGTTGTGCCACAAACTTCTCTTCTCCCCAATCCTATTCAATACTTCCTCATTAGTTATGTGATCTACCCATCTAATCTTCAGCATTCTTCTGTAGCACCACATTTCAAAAGCTTCTATTCTCTTCTTGTCTAAACTATTTAGCGTCCATGTTTCACTTCCATACATGGCTACACTCCATACATACACTTTCAGAAATGACTTCCTGACACTTAAATCTATACTCGATGCAGGGTGCAATTTGTGCTTTTACCAGTGGGGGGGATGTCTTGGGGGTTAGAAGAATTATATTTGTTACTAGCTTGGACCGTGGCGTTACGCATGGTTAAACAGCTATTTATAAATAGATGTTAATGCCGAAACTCACTATTGGCGAGTATGCACTATCAGAAAAGCCATCCCTTGTTATATCTTTAAAGTACATTATAGGTAAAGCTTATTTACAAAATCATCTACATACGGGTACAGATATACGAGGGGAATTCAAAAAGTAGAGGCACATTTGTGAAAAGTTGGCCGGCCGGAGTGGCCGAGCGTTTCTAGGCACTACATTCTGGAACCGCGAGACCGCTACGGTCGCAGGTTCGAATCCTGCCTCGGGCATGGCTGTGTGTGATGTCCTTAGGTTAGTTAGGTTTAAGTAGTTCTAAGTTCTAGGGGACTGATGACCTCAGCAGTTAAGTCCCATAGTGCTCACAGCTATTTGAACCATTTTTTTTGTGAAAAGTTGTACTTATGCTGATGATATAAAACTGAAACATATTAATAGTATTATTAAAAACTTTCAGTGTTCGGCTCCACAAATTTAAATAATATGCAAAGTTTTACTCCAATGCGTGGGAAATAAACATCCCAGGTTGGGATGCATAAACTAAAACCAGAGGAGTGGATGGTCTGATGCAGAGGGGGGGAAATCCCCCCCCCCCCCATCCCCCCTGCAAATCGCACACTGACTCGATGTTAACAAATTTCTCTTCTTCAGAAACGCTTTCCTTGCCATTGCCAGTCTACATTTTATACCCTCTCTACTTCGACCATCATCAGTTATTTTGCTCCCCAAATAGCAAAACTCCTTTACTACTTTAAGTGTCTCATTTCCTAATCTAATTCCCTCAGCATCACCTGACTTTATTCGACTACATTCCATTATCCTCATTTTGCTTTTGTTGATGTTCATCTTATACCCTCCTTTCAAGACACTACCCATTCCATTCAACTGCTCTTCCAAGTCCTTTGCTGTCTCTGACAGAATTACAATGTCATCGGCGAACCTCAAAGTTTTTATTTCTTTTCCATGGATTTTAATACCTACACCAAATTTTTCTTTTGTTTCCTTCACTGCTTGCTCAATATAAAGATTGAACGACATTGGGGATAGGCTACAACCCTGTCTCACTCCCTTCCCAACCACTTCTTCCCTTTCATACCCCTCGACTCTTGTAACTGCCATCTGGTTTCTGTACAAATTGTAAATAGCCTTTTGCTCCCTGTATTTTACCCCTGCCACCTTCAGATTTTGAAAGAGTATTCCAATCAACATTGTCAAAAGCTTTCTCTAAGTCTACAAATGCTAGAAATGTAGGTTTTCCCTTCCTTAATCTAGCTTCTAAGATGAGTCATAGGGTCAGTATTGCCTCACGTGTTCCAACATTTCTATGGAATACAAACTGATCTTCCCCGAGGTCGGCTTCTACCAGTTTTTCCATTCGTCTGTAAAGAATTCGCGTTAGTATTTTGCAGCCGTGACTTATTAAACTGATAGTTCGGTAATTTTCACATCTGTCAACACCTGCTTCTTTGGGATTGGAATTATTGTATTATTCTTGAAGTCTGACGGTATTTCGCCTGTTTCATATGTCTTGCTCACCAGATGGTAGAGTTTTGTCAGGACTGGCTCTCCCAAGGCCGTCAGTAGTTCCAATTGAATGTTGTCTACTCCTGGGGCTTTGTTTTGACTCAGGTCTTTCAGTGCTCTGCCAAATTCTTCACGCAGTATCTTATCTCCCATTTCATATTCATCTACATCCTCTTCCATTTCCATAATATTGTCCTCAAGTACATCGCCCTTGTATAGACCCTCTATATACTCCTTCCACTTTTCCACTTTCCCTTCTTTACTTAGAACTGGGTTTCCATATGAGCTCTTGATATTCATACAAGTGGCTCTCTTTTCTCCAAACGTCTCTTTAATTTTCTTGTAGGCAGTATCTATATATACCCCTAGTGAGATAAGCCTCTACGTCCTTACATTTGTCCTCTAGCCATCCCTGCTTAGCCATTTTGCACTTCCTGTCGATCTCATTTTTGAGACGTTTGTATTCCTTTTTGCCTGCTTCATTTACTGCATTTTTATACTTTCTCCTTTCATCAATTAAATTCAATATATCTTCTGTTACCCAAGGATTTCTACTAGCCCTCGCCTTTTTACCTACTTGATCCTCTGCTACTTTCACTACTTCATCCCTCAAAGCTACCCATTCTTCTTCTACTGTATTTCTTTCCCCCATTCCTGTCAATTGTTCCCTTATGCTCTCCCTGAAACTTTACCTCCTAATCAATTGGGAAAATGGAAAATTGTAAATCATAACTTGTTTTGGAGAGACAGTGTAACATCACAGCATTGGCGTTTATGTATTCCGAAGGTAACGGAAGACGAACTTGTATGGTATGTTCGCACAGGGTATGGCCACTTCTGAATCAAAAACTACATATCTCATATGAATAAATTTTATTATTCCAAGAAACTAGGGCATAAAATAGCACCTTTAATTAGAGCCTGTGAAACTTGCCAGAAAGTAAAAAGAGAGTAATACTCACTTGAAATACAGAATGTATCCTATTATCCACAAGTCATTACACGACCTTACAGCAGCCGATTTCTTTGGACAAATTCAACAAGCAAAGGGAGGAGTATCATATATTTTGGTTATCATAGAATGTTGGTCAAAATATGTTAAACTATACCCTATTAAGAGAGCAAATACACAGACAGTTATACACTGTTTAGAACAATATTTTATAGAAGTAGGTAAACCACAAGGGTTTCTTATAGGTAATGGAGCACAATTTGTGAGTAACAAATTTAGAGAATTCCTAGTGTGGGAAAGTATTCAACAAGTGTTAGTATCCAATTATAACCCATCATCAAATCCGTGTAACGCGTAATGAAGGAAATTGGGATATTATGTCGTACATACTACCATGCAAAATGTACTTTGTGGGCAATGAAAATTAAGGACTTTGAAATTACCCAAAATGAATTACCTCATTTATCGACTGGGTTGACACCTTTAGATGTTATAGGCAAACCTTTTGTAGGAGAACCTTTAATTAAGTATTTTAATTGGCCTGAACAACCTAGTGTCAATTACAAAGTAAATCAGGAAATAATTTCCAAAAATTTGATAGAAAAGGTGCAGCAAAGAGCAAGTAAGCATAACAAAAAGGCTGTAGAGCCTCAGTACCAAGTCGATGACCTGGTTCTTATAAAACAAACCTTCCCAGCTCGACTCTGAAGAAAGAGACTCTTAAGTTTTTACAAAAATATGAGGAACCATACTGGGTACAAACGGTGGTCCATCCTAAGACATTTTTAGTTGATCCCACAACCGGATTAGAAAATGGGAAATACAATGTAAAGGATGTTAAATTGTATACCCACAAGGACGTTAACATTCCGAGTTAACGTGCATATGTAGTGATTCAAGAATTTCTGTGTAAATTCTAGAACCTCTCAGCCTTCTACCATTTCGAACACACGATGTTCTAGATACGAGTGTTCGATGGTAAATTCTACCTACTGCGCGTCACATGTTCGTGTGTGCAGGTTTAAAATCAGTCGCAGCGGTCGAGTGGCACCGACAAGTACCTGTCAAAATCCATAGATGTGTTAGTGAGTGTGTTTGGAAGAACCATGGAATCTATAAGCAGCTTTGTACTTATTGTCGCACTGGCTATTGTTATGTGAAACAAAAACAGTTGAAAACCTACTCATATAGAATCTTGACTCAGCCTTGTTAGAGGCAAGATGTTTTTACGATCTCCTTTTCTGAAAGTCCTGGTGTCTAAGCAGACTTACTTTCGAACGTAAATCAATTTGTTTCTAACATACGACTGTACGAGAGGCTTAATGAAGTTACATATTAAGTTGAATGTGAGAATTTTTATTGTGCTTGAAAGTCAAATACATCGTTCATTGACAAAATGAAAAGTTTGTATGGTTTCTTATTTCACTAGTAAAAAGAGGCTTGAAAGTTCCTGTACCTAGCATTATTCAACGGAGAAGATGTCAAGAGAGTTTCTAGCAGCTAAAACTTAAGAAGTAAAGAAGAGTGGCTGCAGATCCCAAGTAAGTCATCTCGTAAAGAAGTGGAATGTGGTTTGGGGAAATAAATCAGTATAACCCAGACCCACACTCACATGTAAGTCATAAAAATGTTAGAAGCCTCCAACTTAGAGGTTTGCGCACATTTCATATCTACACAAATCTCCTGTTCACACACAACAATCTGTCTGTGTGCACGTTGAACAGACCGATCAACACATATGGATGGGCCTTAATGTACATATTTGCCCTTTAGTAGTTTGTGAGTTCAAGATTGCCTTTAGTTCCCTGCTGCTTATGGAAAGAACATGATTGGGGAATGTAAAAGATGTGGACAGTCCATGTGAATTTAAGAAGTTAACTGTGATTTAATCCTTTTCCTAATTTTTTCCAACTACACATGCTGGCCATCAGAGTCATTCACAAGCAATATATACTGTGGTGTCATCGAACAATATTCGATCACTGTCTAGTCTACAGTTGTTGACAGTTCAATTTCGCTTTCATTATAGAGTAAAAGATGTGAAGTTTTTGTGCCTCTGCAACTGTGCAATATTTCTCAAACCTCTTTATAAATTTAAATTAAAATCCTTCACAGCAGGATACTTGAAACTGATCCCCTCTACACTATCCTTGGCAAATACAAAGTTGTTGGTGTGATCAATGTATGGGTGTTGCAGACCTGCTCAGGTAGCCAGTCGCTTGACTGTTCCACAAACACCATCGTTAGCCCCTTTACCATGGAAGGTGGCTGAAAATGCCACTGGGCTTCAACATGGAAATCATCTTCATGATAGCACAGGTTGATTAAGTAGTTATTATTATACTGAGCTGCTACTCCATCAGAGAAGTAATATATTTTACTTGAGACACTATTAAATTTTTTGGCTGTATAGTTGGAAAAAATTAGGAAAAGGATTAAATCACAGTTAGTGTCTTACATCCACACGGACCATCTATATCTTCCACATGCCCCAGTCAGACATTCTTTCCGTAAGTATCATGGAAGGCTACCTTGTATACTCAAACTGCTAGAGGGTGAACATTAACATCATCCCATGCAGCAATTGTGACATCCAGCAAATTGCTTGGCTAGAAACACGATGAAACATACTGATATTAATCATCTAAGTAAGTAACAAGAACTAACAACGAACTAATTTTAGGTCTATCTCTGGTATTCAGTTGTAGCGATTTTTTTTTAAGATTTGCAACGTGTATGTTTTAATTCAAAACTTATAAGGCAATTTTTGAAGTTGTTTTTACAGCACTATCTTAAATCTAAAGTTTGATAGTTGTGCTCATACCAAGCTGAAGCTTTCCGAATACATAGAGGAAAACAGTATCTGTCAAAGTTTTTTGAGAATTTTAAAAATACAGATTCTCAGAATTCACTAATGATGTTTTTATTAAAAATGACTATATGTTTGCAGTTAATTAAGTTTTATATCATGTGTGCACCCTTTAAGTGAGCTTTCAAATGAGCTCAATTTCATTATTCTATCTTAATTTTAACACAAGTTGTGAACAAATCAGCGTCTTCCCAAAAGTTAAAAATTTGATTGTTTTTACATTTTTGATCACTCAGTATCCTTTTATCAGAGGAGTGTGTAAAAACTGCTTTGTGTTACTGTTTATGAATACTACATGCATACTTAATTTCAAATAAATTTAAAAGCACTTTAAACTTCCTGGCGGATTAAAACTGTGTGCCTGATTGAGACTCGAACTCGGGACCTTCGCCTTTCGCGGGCAAGTGCTCTACCACCTGAGCTACCCAAGCACAACTCACGACCCATCCTCACAGCTTCAATTCTGCCAGTACCTCGTCTCCTTCCTTCCAAACTTCTCAGAAGCTCTTCTGCGAACCTGAGCTGTGAGGACGGGTCGTGGGTCGTGCTTGGGTAGCTCAGTTGGTAGAGCACTGGCCTGCAAAAGGCAAAGGTCCCGAGTTCAAATCTCGGTTTGGCACACAGTTTTAATCTGCCAGGAAGTTTCATATCAGTGCACACTAAGCTGCAGAGTGAAAATCTCATTCTTTAAAAGCACTTGTTGATCTGACACTGAATAAACCAACTATCAAATTTATATCTGATATTAACAAATTCCTTTTTCCATAAATGCATTTATAGCCATAAACTGGAGTGACAAGGTTTTCATTGCTTACCATCATTATATATCATCTCTTTCCAAGAGACAATTCATATTGCTCAACTGTTCTTCCAAGTCCTTTATTGACTGGCAGAATTACTGTCACTGACAAATCTTGAAGCTTTTATTTCTTTTCCCTGAACTTGGAGCCCTTCTCCAAATGTTTCTTTGGTTTCCTTTACTACTTCCTCAATGCACAAATTGAATAACATCAGCAATGGGCTACAACACTGCCATTACTTTCTCAACTATTGCTTTTTTTTCATATCCTTCAACCCCTGTAACTGTAGTCTGGTTTCAACAGAAGCTTAATATAACCTTTCCCACCCTTTATTTTACTCCTACTACCTTCAGAACTTCAAATAGCATAGTTCAGTCAACACTGTCAAAAGCTTTCTCTAACTCTACAAATGCTATAATTGTAGGTTTGCCTTTCTTTAATCTATCTTCCAAGATAAGTCATGAGGTCAGCATTGCCCAGCATGAACCTACATTTTTCTGGAACACAAATTGATCTTCGATGTCAGTTTCTAGCTGTTTCTGTATCTATATCAGGTTGTTAGAGTATTTTCATATCTGAAGCCTGCCTAAAACACAGGCCACTTCATACACTTAACAACAACTAACAGTTACTGCAGCATACATTTGAACAGGGATGGGCAAGGGGGCTCCCCCCCCGCCCCCCAAACCCATATACACAAAACGTCCAGCAGGCTTCTGTATTGAGAGCAGACTGTGTGGTGTAATGAAGAATGTAGGTTTAATAGCTTAACTACAATAACTACCACATCTGCTATTGTGTTATAAGGTATTTCATCATATCATTTTGTAAGTTATTTATTTATTCATTACATGCCACAAAATTACCTAAACTAGATGGTTTCAGCAGTTCACCAAGCAAATCAAAGAATGGGAGCTTTTTTAATCTCACATCTGGATGAACTGGAAAATTACTGGCTGCAGGAGCTGCTGCTGGTGGTGATGCCTTTGGCGGGTACATGTTATGGTGGTACATACTGGCATACATGCTGTTTCTTGGCTACAAAAATAGGGAAATAAAGATTTATCAGACACATAACCATTGGAATCTGATTACATAATTTGTAAAACACACACACACACACACACACACACACACACACACACACACACACACACACTGATGTAGCAAATGGTTTTCCAATATATGATTTACAATTAGGAAAAAACTTAACATTACACTGAGACAACATATCAAAGTAACAATGTTGACCCTTTTAATGCAGCTGATTGTGACAGCAGTGTGGTGTTCAGCAAAATTCGTTCACTCAGACAGCCGATAGTCCGCAAACTTGGTTGTGGGGTGCTCAAATGCTACTGAAGTTCCAAGTTTCATGGCAGTGTACTGGGGGATATATCGATTACAGTTTTTGTTCCATGGGGGCCACTGTGAGGAAATCATCAAGAATGTAAATACTGTCATAAAAACATAATACATATTTACAAAGGAACAGAGACACTAATGTGTGTTCCACAGATTGTAAGCAAAGTGCTCCTCAAGGAAGTGGAATATACTGTTCAACACCAATACAGACCATATTACTGCACTGGAGATAGGCAAAGTAGAAACCAGACATACGTATTTTTAATATTATAATATTATTATTATTAATACTAATAATAACTGGGGACCTGAAAATATAACCTCTCTCTCTCTCTCTCTCTCTCTCTCTCTCTCTATATATATATATATATATATATATATATATAAAAACAAAGATGATGTGACTTACCAAATGAAAGTGCTGGCAGGTCTGCTTGTGTCTGTATATGTGTGGATGGATATGTGTGTGTGTGTGCGCGCACGAGTGTATACCCGTCCTTTTTTCCCCCTAAGGTAAGTCTTTCCGCTCCCGGGATTGGAATGACTCCTTACCCTCTCCCTTAAAACCCACATCCTTTCGTCTTTCCCTCTCCTTCCCTCTTTCCTGATGAGGCAACAGTTTGTTGCGAAAGCTTGAATTTTGTGTGTATGTTTGTGTGTCTGTCGACCTGCCAGCACTTTCATTTGGTAAGTCACATCATCTTTGTTTTTAGATATATTTCCTACGTGGAATGTTTCCCTCTATTATAACCATATATATATATATATATATATATATATATATATATATATATATATATATATATATATATATATATATATATATATATATGAAACATTCCACGTGGGAAAAATTATATATAAAAACAAAGATGAGGTGACTTACCGAACGAAAGCGCTGGCAGGTCGATAGACACACAAACAAACACAAACATACACACAAAATTCAAGCTTTCGCAACAAACTGTTGCCTCATCAGAAAAGAGGGAAGGAGAGGGGAAGACGAAAGGAAGTGGGTTTTAATGGAGAGGGTAAGGAGTCATTCCAATCCCGGGAGCGGAAAGACTTATCTTAGGGGGAAAAAAGGACAGGTATACACTCGCGCACACACACACATATCCATCCACACGTATACAGACAGGTATACACTCGCACACACACACATATCCATACGCACATACACAGGCACAAGCAGACATTTGTAAAGGCAAAGAGTTTGGGCAGAGATGTCAGTCGAGGCGGAAGTACAGAGGCAAAGATGTTGTTGAAAGACAGGTGAGGTATGAGCGGCGGCAACTTGAAATTAGCGGAGGTTGAGGCCTGGCGGATAACAAGAAGAGAGGATATACTGAAGGGCAAGTTCCCATCTCCGGAGTTCTGACAGGTTGGTGTTAGTGGGAAGTATCCAGATAACCCGGACGGTGTAACACGTGCCAAGATGTGCTGGCCGTGCACCAAGGCATGTTTAGCCACAGGGCGATCCTCATTACCAACAAACACTGTCTGCCTGTGTCCATTCATGCGAATGGACAGTTTGTTGCTGGTCATTCCCACATAGAAAGCTTCACAGCGTAGGCATGTCAGTTGGTAAATCACGTGGGTGCTTTCACACGTGGCTCTGCCTTTGATCGTGTACACCTTCCGGGTTACAGGACTGGAGTAGGTGGTGGTGGGGGGTGTGCATTGGACAGGTTTTACACCGGGGGCGGTTACAATGGTAGGAGCCAGAGGGTAGGGAAGGTGGTTTGGGGATTTCATAGGAATGAACTAACAGGTTACGAAGGTTAGGTGGACGGCAGAAAGACACTCTTGGTGGAGTGGGGAGGATTTCATGAAGGATGGATCTCATTTCGGGGCAGGATTTGAGGAAGTCGTATCCCTGCTGGAGAGCCACATTCAGAGTCTGATCCAGTCCCGGAAAGTATCCTGTCACAAGTGGGGCACTTTTGTGGTTCTTCTGTGGGAGGTTCTGGGTTTGAGGGGACGAGGAAGTGGCTCTGGTTATTTGCTTCTGTACCAGGTCGGGAGGGTAGTTGCGGGATGTGAAAGCTGTTTTCAGGTTGTTGGTGTAATGGTTTAGGGATTCAGGACTGGAGCAGATTCGTTTGCCACGAAGACCTAGGCTTTAGGGAAGGGACCGTTTGATGTGGAATGGGTGGCAGCTGTCATAATGGAGGGACTGTTGCTTGTTGGTGGGTTTGATGTGGACGGACGTGTGAAGCCGGCCATTGGACAGATGGAGGTCAACGTCAAGGAAAGTGGCATGGGATTTGGAGTAGGACCAGGTGAATCTGATGGAACCAAAGGAGTTGAGGTTGGAGAGGAAATTCTGGAGTTCTTCTTCACTGTGAGTCCAGATCATGAAGATGTCATCAATAAATCTGTACCAAACTTTGGGTTGGCAGGCCTGGGTAACCAAGAAGGCTTCCTCTAAGCGACCCATGAATAGGTTGGCGTACGAGGGGGCCATCCTGGTACCCATGGCTGTTCCCTTTAATTGTTGGTATGTCTGGCCTTCAAAAGTGAAGAAGTTGTGGGTCAGGATGAAGCTGGCTAAGGTAATGAGGAAAGAGGTTTTAGGTAGGGTGGCAGGTGATTGGCGTGAAAGGAAGTGCTCCATCGCAGCGAGGCCCTGGACGTGCGGAATATTTGTGTATAAGGAAGTGGCATCAATGGTTACAAGGATGGTTTCCGGGGGTAACAGACTGGGTAAGGTTTCCAGGCGTTCGAGAAAGTGGTTGGTGTCTTTGATGAAGGATGGGAGACTGCATGTAATGGGTTGAAGATGTTGATCTACGTAGGCAGAGATACGTTCTGCGGGGGCTTGGTAACCAGCTACAATGGGGCGGCCGGGATGATTGGGTTTGCGAATTTTAGGAAGAAGGTAGAAGGTAGGGGTGCGGGGTGTCGGTGGGGTCAGGAGGTTGATGGAGTCAGATGAAAAGTTTTGTAGGGGGCCTAAGGTTCTGAGGATTCCTTGAGGCTCCGCCTGGACCTCAGGAATGGGATTACCTTGGCAAACTTTTTATGTGGTGTTGTCTGAAAGCTGACGCAGTCCCTCAGCCAAATACTCCTGACGATCAAGTACCACGGTCGTGGAACCCTTGTCTGCCGGAAGAATGACGATGGATCGGTCAGCCTTCAGATCTCAGATAGCTTGGGCTTCAGCAGTGGTGATGTTGGGAGTAGGATTAAGGTTTTTTAAGAAGGATTGAGAAGCAAGGCTGGAAGTCAGAAATTCCTGGAAGGTTTGGAGAGGGTGATTTTGAGGAAGAGGAGGTGGGTCCCGCTGTGACGGAGGATGGAACTGTTCCAGGCAGGGTTCAATTTATACAATGTTCTTCTAGTAATGATGAATTTTGTAGTGCTATGCACAACACTTACCAAAATTTATACCCTCTGAAAGCATATTATGGAACATTGCAGTCACAATATACACACAACCAGTAGATTACAATCATTGCTTCGTAATAAGTCCTTCCCTCTTTCCTGATGAAGCAACCATGGGTTGCGAAAGCTTGAATATTTGTGTGTGTGTTTGTGTGTTTTTTATTCTATCAACATAGCAACGCTTTCTCGTTTGGTAAGTTAAAGAATCCTTGTACCTGGGTGTAGCTGCCACACTATGTTGCTGGAAACAAAACCTTGGTGAATTGGAAAGTATCACAAATAGTAATAAATAAATAAATAAATAAAAACATCACTCACGAAAGTAAATAATAATAAATATTCTAAGCTCTTTGAGTGCTGATATAAACTTGGGGAGAAAAGGAGGCTGATAAATATTCAACAGGTCACAACTAATTAGTACCTGTGGTACTTCAAAAGTCATGAGTGTAGCACCTGAGCCTGGGTTACCACATGTCCGATGTTTCAGTCAAATGGTTCTGTGTATCTGTATATACTTCTGTGTTCCTCACGATCTTTTTTCTGAATGTATACATTTATTCTTGTATTTTTCTGACTTCTAAATTCAATATTTTCAACTCCGTAAGTAATACCAAAATTACAAAGAGAGGAAGGTAGATATGCACCAGTATTGTTCTAAATGTGGTGCTATCACAGGCTTTTGTTTTCCATCTGAAAAATGTTGCTCCTGTGAACAACAGAGAACTCAGCATGTCAGTGGTAGTTGAACTACACGAAATATAAAAATCACTTCACACACACACACACACACACACACACACACACACACACACACACACACACACACACACACACACACACAGCTCACTGTCTGGAAACCACTAGACTGACGTCAGTCAAACTTTGTACACAAAAGGCATTGTCTGGAAAGGTGCCGTTGAGTGTAAGAACCATCTATCTCCCATGGGGTTGGGGGTGACAGGGGAGGAGTTGGATGGGGAAAGGAGGGGGATGAGAAGATGGAGAAGATGATAGAGAGAGTGGACATTGAACAGCGGGGGCAGGGGGGGAGAGGAGACGGACCGCCAGACATTGGTCCGGGGGGTGGGGGTGGGGTGGGGTGGGGGGGAGGGGGGGGGGGACCGATAGACATTGGTTTGGGGGGGGGAGAGGAGACGGACCAACAGACATTGGTCTGCAGGAGGGGGGGGGGGGTGAGGTGATGGACCGACATTTGTGCGGGGGGTACGGGTGAGGAGATGGATCGACCATGTTGCGGGGGGGGGGGGGGGGGGGGGGGGGGCGGAGTGGGGGTGTGAGAAGATGGACCGACACTGGTGCAGGGTGGAGGAGATGGACCGACACTGGTGCAGGGTGGAGGAGATGGACCGACACTGGTGCAGGGTGGAGGAGATGGACCGACACTGGTGCAGGGTGGAGGAGATGGACCGACACTGGTGCAGGGTGGAGGAGATGGACCGACACTGGTGCAGGGTGGAGGAGATGGACCGACACTGGTGCAGGGTGGAGGAGATGGACCGACACTGGTGCAGGGTGGAGGAGATGGACCGACACTGGTGCAGGGTGGAGGAGATGGACCGACACTGGCGCAGGGTGGAGGAGATGGACCGACACTGGCGCAGGGTGGAGGAGATGGACCGACACTGGCGCAGGGTGGAGGAGATGGACCGACACTGGCGCAGGGTGGAGGAGATGGACCGACACTGGCGCAGGGTGGAGGAGATGGACCGACACTGGCGCAGGGTGGAGGAGATGGACCGACACTGGCGCAGGGTGGAGGAGATGGACCGACACTGGCGCAGGGTGGAGGAGATGGACCGACACTGGCGCAGGGTGGAGGAGATGGACCGACACTGGTGCAGGGTGGAGGAGATGGACCCACATTGGTGTGGGGGGAAAGGACATGGACCGACATTGGTGTGGGGGGAAAGGACATGGACCGACATTGGGGCGGGGGTGGAGTTGGACCAACACTGGGGCGAGGAGGGGGGGGGGGGGGGGAGGAGATGAACCCACATGGGGGTGGGGGAGGTGATGGACCAACATTAGGGTGGGGGGAGGCGCTGGAATGAGATTGGGGGGAAGGGGAGGCATGTGGAAGACGGAAGATGGGTAGTGGGCAGATGGAAAAGGGCAGACGATGGTGAGGACGCTAGTTGAAGATGGAGAGGATGTTAGGAAGTTGGTGGAATTGGTAAAGGGCGTGGGGTGATAGACGAAGAAGATGTAAGGAGGTGAGGCAGGTGTAAGAGGTAAAGAGTTGGATAG
Source organism: Schistocerca serialis cubense (assembly GCF_023864345.2). Lineage (NCBI taxonomy): Eukaryota > Metazoa > Arthropoda > Insecta > Orthoptera > Acrididae > Schistocerca > Schistocerca serialis. Next base: position 387,837,232 of record NC_064643.1, on the reverse strand, counting down.
TTGGAGGGGGAGAGAGAGAGAGAGAGAGAGAGAGAGAGAGAGAGAGAGAGAGAGAGAGAGAGAGAAATAGTTATCTTCTTACTTTTCTAAAAGAAAATGGGAATAAATAAATATGCATGCAACACTGGGTACTCACCTAGAGCACACTAAGAAGGAGTACATGGTTGACACTCTAATGGCTGACTAAATTTCCATGACTTTCTAAGGACTTTTCCAGAATTTTACTAAATTTTTCCCATATGGAATGTTGAGCAGGCTTTAAATATTCAGTATATTACTGCTCTTTTTCTTTAAAAAAAATGCTGATTTTATACGTTAATGCTTAACTGAAAATACCTAACATACTTTGACATACTGACATTTCAATGTACCACCACCAAATGGCAAAGTGAACTGCAATACATTGGATGAAGCACAACATATCGAACAAGAAGAATTCCAGATTGAAGTGCACACATTTTAAATCAATCTGTAAATTAATTTAAATTAAATGATTTGAACAATGAAAAATGATGTTGAGTAAGAGTCATGCAATGCAGTTTAAAGGAGTAAACCACCAGTTGACTGTATATTACTACATTATGTTCTGTACTATTCAGATTTTGACTTTTATATCATTATCAAGTACAACGCTAGAAGTTGTCAGACCATTATTATGCCCTATCTGTTAAGGCAGTGCAAATCAGGTAAACAGGACTAACATGTCTTGTTTACATACTTTGGACTGTCTCAACAGATATGACATAATAAGGTCTAACAACTTTTAGTATTGTCCTTTATAGTAATACACAGTCAAATGGCAGTTTGCTCTTTTAAAAATTGTGTTAAAAATGGAAAATAACACATTTAGCTGTGTAGAAATCGTCAGGTAAAGATATACACACAAATTTTAAGTTTAACTAGTGACCTACGACTTGAATAAAAAATACTGGCAAAGTACTTACAGTTTAATGTAAATGCAAAATTCATACACTTTTCGGATGATTTCTTGTGAAATGGTACGTAATAAATTTAATCTCCCATTAATGATGTGGAAGGTGTAGTTCCTTATACTTCAGTTTTACACAGATGAATATTCAATGGAATAATATACTAGGTACATTGACACAAATGTAGCCATCATGTGTATATAATGTTCTCCATACGTTAGTTTAAAGGAAAACTTGAAAACTATTTTAAAATTACAAAAAAGTTGTCTCACATGTATAAAACTATAAAGAAGAAAGTTTCAAGTAGCACTACTTTTTACGATCTTGCATTTTTTCTTCAACAAGTATCTTCTTTCAGTATCTGCTAATAATTTTTATTTTTTATTTGTAAGAAGATTAATTTCATCAGCAGCACTCTGCTGTGACTCCACATAATGAGAATGATCATTTTTCACTTATGTATCAACCACTCCATTATTTCAACATTTTCTACTCTCCAGAAGAAATAACAGCATAAAAACCCTGCTGTTGATCAGTATTTTTTCTTTTTGATGTTCCATAATGCCATCTGAATTCAAAGAAAACCCCCATTCAAATGATGCATTCCCATGAGAAAGTATGGAAATAAATGTTACCACAGACCTTAGATCAGGAAATTCCTCTTCCCCAATGAGCTTAAAAGTTTGGTCCAGTGATGATCCAGTCTACTTTTCTTTTGTTTGTACATTAACATTCTCGTTTTATTCTTGGTAGTGAAGAACTCCTTAAATTAATGCTTAGCACTAACAGCCTACTTTGCGGAAAGACATCTTTCTCAACCAGAGGCTGATGGCATAAGTGTAAATCAGTGGTTGTTTCTGCTGATTTGAATGTCATCATACTTGGATCTAAATATGCAATTGCCTTCATCAAAGCCAATTTTACTGGCGACTCCCCATTAACTTCTGTAACAGAACCTTCATATAGACTGAACAGTTATTTCAGAACTGCAACATATGTAAATCAGTGATGCCTTTAACTTTTTTTTTTTTTTGCAAAACCAGTTTGAAGGAATGAAATTATCTTTCTCCAAAAAATGTTTCAAAGTGTGAAGCAACAGATATAAAAAAATACCACTTTCAAGCCAAAAGGATGTGCTCTGAAACTACTGCAGAACTAGGACTGGTCTCTGACGCTCTGACTCCGAACAACATCTGTTACAAATACTGATAAAGCCAATGAGATAGAAATAGCTCACTCAGCTGCGTAAGTGAGAATATACTGGAACCTTTTGAGTTAATATAATCAGTTCCTTTGCTGGCACATCCTTGGATACATAATACAACACTCATGAAAGCTCTACTACATTCCAATCAATGTTTTTAATGCTTGCTGTAAAGGCATTATGTAGTGTGTGTGTAATACACATGGTAGCCTTTGATTCTTGTAACTCACTTGTTAACTTTCACAATACCTTCAAGACGACATGTGGGCCATCCCTTGATACATGTGTAACTTAGTTTGTGTTTTCTTCACCCAAATCATTTTCCCCCATTTAAAAGGTCTTGCATGGTTGTGTGCCCTAATAAATAAATAAATAAATAAATAAATAAATAAAACGCACAGATGTTAAAAATCTCAGAGACCTAGTTTTTCTCAGCATCCTAAAATCTGAGTACCAAGTCTATTTGTGCTTCTGAGTGATTTTGTTTAATTGTCCATCATAGTATGCAATAACATGGTCACAGTTTTTTTACAGTTTCTGAAATGGTATCACCAAACTATAGAGGAACACTATGCACAATTGCTGTAACTGCAGTTTTGATGCAATTTCACCATCTGGAAACATTGTTGTGAAAAGAGAAACAATATCTGCTGTGTTGGCATTACACAATTTTGTTGCTTTTGCTGAAAATGAAAACATTTGTAGAGAATTTCTTTAGCAGAAGTGAAAGCTAATGAACAAGATGCCTGCATTTTACTTGGTACTTTGTGATCACTTTCCAGAAGTACGGACACTCTGACGAAACCATCATCTTTTTGACAAAACAGGAAACAGGTAAACATTTCTTTGAAAGTTCAATAGTCAATTTACATGTCTTCCCTTTCACATGATTTGTTAATGCATCTCTACCATATTACTCAAGCTAAATGGTCTTTTCCTTAGCTTACTGTAGGCAGAATACTTGTCTTTTTTCATTTCCTCTAACAACACTAAATATTCTTCACTGAGTAACCACAATGGGTTGAAAGTACACCTGCTAACAGCACTCATCTGTGAAAGATGTGTTCTTATTATTTACATAATTAATTATGAAAAAATGTGATTAACCTTAGGCATATAAACATTAAAATTACTGAACTTGTCTACTGTGCATTAATAAAATTTATACTGTAACCTTGGTTAACCAAGAGGAAATAAATATTACTGCCAAGTTATTAACCCATAAGAGCCCATTGTACTTGACTGAGGACAGTAGTGTTTCCTTCTTGCCATCCTCATTTGAGGACACTGGGCACTTCCACAGTAAATGTTATGTTCTTTGGGTTCTTCAGATTTCTTTGCCATGACTCGCCAAATTTTTAAAACTGCTGAAGAGGTAGCAGAAAACATATTTCGCGAAGAAAAACATACAGATAAGGTAGGTCTACCTCCGGATGTTGATGAGCAGACAGAGGAAAATACTGAAGATGACTTGTTAGGGATTACCTATGTATGCAATATTGCAGGCACAAATAAAATTTTACATTAAAGAGACAACGAAGACAGTCCTCATGTTTATTTTAAAAGATTCCTTAAAGAAGAAGTTAGATGGAAACAGATTATTGGTCTGAGGATAATGCTCTTGGTGTTCAGATAGTGAAAGATGTAATGTGTCTTGATATATCTTGAACTTAAGTCTGCATCACATAGTAAAAAGACCAATGAAAACAAAAGTGTCAAAGGTTTCAAAATAAAACCATTAGCAGAGGCCCAAGCACAAAATTATCGAGGATGGGATGTCTTCAGGAAAATCTAGCAGCTGATGGAATCGTCATGGGGTACTACGGACATCACCCAATAAAGCAGTTTATAAGACTTTGGATGTATTGGATGTAGGCTACGGGCCTTTCGAAGTAATTATGGCTACTGTTACAAATTTTTACTATACTATGGGAAGGACACAAGGAAAATGTAGCTTTGAAAATGTCGTCCATTACTGGTGAGTCAAACAATTACAAAGTATTTTTTTTGACAATTACTTTACTACTCATGACTGCTCATCCGATTTAGGATTCTGTGCAAGTGGAACCATATGAGAAAGCAAAAAGGAAGTGTCCCGTATACCTGATAATGTAATGAAAGACAAAGGGAGGGGATATTTTGAGTTCAGATTTGACAGAGAAGGAAATCTTGGCCACAAAACTGAATGATGACAAGTGTGTTGCTCTAGCGACTAATTTTGATACTGCTCCCTACTGTCAAAGTCCAATTTGGAATATATCCCAGAAAGAAAGGCTCAGTGTTTCACAAACACATGCAAGAATTTAATGGAGGCATCAATCTTCACGACTGGCTAACACAGAAACATACAATTGCAGTACAAGGATGGTAGGTATGAGACTGTTGTAAATGTGTACCTAGCTTTCAAGAGGTGCAATGAAGGACTTCTCTTTGGGATTCAAAAGACAGATTGCCACAACACGCCTAAAGAAAGGTGTTGAAATGAGGTCAATTAAACGAAGTCCAACAAAACTCGTTTCATCTTCCAGGGCTAAAGTACCAGAAATACAATATGAGCGGATACTGCATGTCATTCAGAAGCATAAAAAACAAAGAAGGTACCAGTTTGAGAACTGTAAAGGAAGGCCAAGAACATAATGTGGGAAGTGTAATGCTACACTCTGTATGAAATGCATCCTCACATATCACTTAGGCCTTGACAAATGATTGTTTTAGAAAGTTTTTGTATTAAAACTTTTGTAAATGTGAGTTGCTGTAAAGTAAATAATAATTTTGAAATGTTGTTATGAAATTATTGTTGCCAATTTCATCATCTCTTGTCGTTTTTCTAGTAATCAATGTATGGATGAAACAACCGTAACTGTTCAGTGTCCCCAAATGAGGATGACGCAAAATTTCACATTTAGGACCTAAGTGAACAAAACTTCCTCATATTTCCATAAATTGGTAGCCATAATAAAGTTTTCCAAAAATCAAGAATAAATGTTTATTAAAAATAAATTAGGTGCTAATATGTTAAAAAAATATATCAAAACTTACCTTTCAACATACACTGAAAAGAAAATGGTGACATAAAATAATGAAGCATGGCTCACTATGATAGGTTTCACCATGTAGGAAACTGTACATTTTCAGATGTCACCTAGTTCAAAAAAGTAACAGATGCCATCCTATGGGGCAAATACATTGATTCACATGATGTCACCTGGTGGGAGGCTCACATGTACGGAATATTTTCTTCCACCGGTCAGCAAAACCTGTCTTAATGAGCAGTGGACTGCAAACTCTGTTTCTAACACTTGCCACTAGTAGTGCAGTTCAAACATTTAACATCTTTTATGTCAGATTTTTATGACATTACAAAAGTACATGATTTTTAAAGCTAAACATTAAAATTCCAGAACTATGTGAAAAGATCCATAATTTTCACTACAATTTACTATTCCCTGATATTTCCCAGTTTCTAGATCGAGTGACCTACCCCAAGTAAAACATGGTGACCTATTCAATCATATGCTAGTGTTTTAAGCTACTTCCAGAACATTCAAACATTCAGTATTCCCAGCTCATGACATCATTTATGTACAACAAATGACTAATACATAACCTTATAGGAAATTATTCTCAAAACCAGTTTTAGTTTAATATAATAAATGCTATTTTTCATGGGCATGGATTAAACATGTTTCAAAACAATACAATTTGCCTCAAGATTTATTTACCGGTGGTAGTGGCCTGTCTGGTGCTTGGACGATGTAACCTGATGGCTGATATACATTACTGCGTTGTTGCTGCTGCTGAGGCTGCTGTTGCTGCTGTTGTGGTTGCTGCTGCATGTTAGTACTATGGACACTTGGAAGGTCTTTCCCTGGTGCTGGTGATGGTTGTTGTAAAGCTAAAGCTGCAGCACTAGCATGACTCTGTCTGAAATAACATAATTTATGTTACTCTCTTTTACATGGCCCTATTAGTGTAGCTTTTCCAACAACATACTTTAATACACAAGTGACACAGTTACTACATCATAGAGTATTAAGTAATAACACTAGCCAAATATGGAAGTGGAGCACTTATTACACAACAATCCACAAAAAAAAAGTAAATTTCTGTTTCCTTTTTATGGAGATAATAAAACATAGCATTTTCCCCCTGAGTATAAGAACAAGGCTTGCTCACTTATGTCACAAATACTGTGGAATTTCAATTTTATATTCTCTGATTTTATGTTTTTCACAGTTTTACATCATTAATTTGTAGCCCCCGCAAAAAACCCAGATGGTCAATGCTAAAAATTCCCCGATTTTACATTTCTTCCTAGTAAGGTTTACCTAGACTGTAGGTTCTTACTTGACATCTCGCTTGACTTTGTCCCTTTTGGTTCCCATTGACGTTTGATGTGACTGAAAAAGTTATAAGTGACTTAAAAGACAGGTAATTCGCATCACGAGTGGTGGCAGAATTAAGGGAATATTTCAGGCCGTCGTGGAGAGGAGATATGTGAGAAAAGAAATACTGACATAATCCACGATCCCTGTCACCAACACAACTTGCAACATTTAGCTTCACCACGCAGTTATGATACAACTACTGCTAGGTTGCAGTGGTAATAGACAGACAGACAGACAGTTGATGCGAAGTGTTCCGTACCAAGCCAATATGTGACAAAGGGGCCCAGCCATCACCTTTTGTCGTGCCATTTATAACTCCGTCTCATCTTTTTTCACGTATTTCCAATGTACTGCATTCAGTAATGATACAAATCGTCAATCTTTTAAATTCAAACATTGAGTCCTGAAGAATATGCTTGGTCATAATCGAGGAAACGTCGCCCATTTCCAGCTACTTAACTCTTACTTACTGGCTGGCGGCTTGTTAAGCCATCCAGTGCCAGCGCAGCCACCACACTACACTAACAGATGTAAATTGAGCTCACCTACTAGACGTGTGGGGAAGCGGCCCTTCAGCGAAGGGGGTGCAGGTAGGGGTGAAAGCATTTTGTGAAGAGCTGATAATAAGACTTTTTGTGCAGATGATGTGCTATAACAGAGGTGTCACATGAAAACAGAACAAGGGTTTTGCAATATCACATTAGAAAGACTTTTGTCTATCTTTCAAATTTACATTTTACACAGTGTACAGAAATTTACTGAGCTGACTTATAGTAAGTTTGTAATGTCAACTGGGGAAGTAAAACTCATTTTTTCATGTCTGTGTTTCTCTCATCAAGACTAAAATAACACTTTAATGGTGGTGAGCATATTAAGTGTGGCTCATAAGAAAAGCATTAAACAATAACAGCAACAGTAACAAAGTATGTCATTAAGCAGATGCCCGCATTTATGCTTTTGGTTTCACCACTCAGCTGCTGTGATATTCTTGGTTTACTTCACCATGTTCATCAAACTTTGCTTTTATATGGATGAGCAAAAAGGATGATCTCTCAAAAATGTGTGTTTTGAGCATATAATTTCTAGTCGTAGACACCGATCAATTTTTTGACGAATTTTTCTTGCTGTTACACACCTGCAATTTTTTTTAAAGAACCGATGACATCCTTTACCACAAATTATTGTATAACCATTGTATTGTACATTTAATTTCCTTCACTTAAACAGATTTTATACAAAGTTTGGAGATGACTGTCATTGTTAATCATATCTGCCAGTTACTTTTTTTGTGCATTTTTTTTTTTTTTACATTTTCCTCAATTTCGCATTTTTTAAAGAAGGAACCGCACAAAAATGTAAAAAAGTGGTTTCACTGGTTACCAATTTTAAAATATTTTCTGTTGAACTTAACACTAAATACGCCAAGAAGAATGAACGACTAAACATCGGACACAAACATGCAGGTAAATAATGTACACATCTGTTCATTACTGCAAACATTAATTCACAATAACACAGGACACAAAAATTTCAAATCCGACCATCTCCAATTTTTGTCAAATTTAGTGCATTCATTCTCCCGACAATAGAATGAAAAATGCCAAATTTAAGAGTTGCTGCAGAAGTCTGACAAAAGTGACAGTTGCCACAAGTTCTGGAAACGTGCAGAAAATTAAGACACACACTGCAGACAAAAATAGATGTAACTTCTATTCGAAAACAGATAGAACTGGGAATAACCTTTCATATGGTGTGCAACATGACCATAAACAAATAGTGTACACAATTAAGGTTGGTGACCTTTAAGATCTCAAAAAATGCCACCTTTGAAATTAATGAAAAAAATTTTATTCCTTCTTCATGTTATGCTTCATAACATAGTGAGGGGGACAAAAAAAATCAAGTTCAGATGACATTTGTATTAAGGAAACATTTATGCCTACAGCTATGTGACACAATAAAGCAGTACAAATTGTATATAATGTGCAACAAAAAGGCATAAAGTACTGAAAACATGTTAACTGTTAAATAGGTGGTGTGACAACAATGCCATAGTAAAGTAGCAATGTGGACAGGCCAATAGCAAGCATTCTTCTGTACATCAAGAACATGGTAAGACCAGAGAAATGTATAAAAGCTTGGATGACAGCAGGGGTGCTGCATGTAGAGAGGATGCCACTGAAAAATGTGCTGTGTGTTGTGACTGTACAAATTTACCACAAATATGTACTTTGAGAGGATCACATGCTGCTTTAATCCATTTGGGGTAGAAAAGTTTACGTAAAGCGCAATTGTGAGTGGTTGACAAAGTGACAGACCACAAAATATGTGGTAGATGTAGGAAATCATTAACACGGAAACAAAAGCCTGTGGCTGAAGCAACTATAGTGGAACAGATAGGAATCAAGAAACTACATAACTCTTTAGATCCATCTGCAGATCAAAATATTGCTTTGCTTGCATTAAATGACAATCTGGTATCTCTTGGTGAATCCCTAGTCACAAATAAGAGACAGAAAGATAAAACATATGTGCAGAAAATGTTTGAGAAAGTGCCTGAGCTATTCCAAAGTAGATATATACCCAGTGTGGGAGAAAATACAGAGGATGAAACAAATGTGTAATGTGAAGGTATAATTCAGTTGAAAAAGCAATTCAGTACTAGTACGACGAGCAGACAATGTTGACCTTTCTTCTGAAAAGTTAGAGCAGTTAAAGGTTTGAAAATGAATTTGGAGCTACGAAGTATTTAGTGAGAAAAGTGATACGATTTGTCAAAGAACATGGTATCACAGCAATTCCTAACCTGAGACCTAGATGTGTCATAAGTGAACATTTTGTGAACTGTGCCTGAATTCAACAACAGAGAAAATAAGAGACACAGAGCTGCATCAAGCACTTAAAGATGAACATACTGCAAACAGTACATCCAGGCAGGTAGGTAGGTAGGTAGGTAGGTAGGTAGGGAGAGAGAGAGAGAGAGAGAGAGAGAGAGAGAGAGAGAGAGAGAGAGAGAGAGAGAGGGGGGGGGGGGGGGGTTCCACCAAAATGTGAAGCTCGTGATGGAAGTTTGCAGCTTTAAAGCATTGACGCATGATGCCAACAGTTAACTTAACATGTACGAACACTGTCCTGAACAACCAAACAGTTGTTTGTCATCATCTGAGAACTGCTCTGGTACCCATTCTTTCATGGTATACCTAGGAGAGTTCTCTGATGAACATGGAATTGATGGTACGACATACAAGCTGTGGACACCTACAGATAGAACAACTCTCCAGGTGCGTCTGTCTTCTGCGGAAGGCTTCTTGTAAAACACTGCAAACGAATTACAACGCTCCTGTTGCACTTCTTCATAGTTCTCCAACAGTCTGAATTTACAAAAAATCTGAAAAAGGAGGTCAGTGACAATGTACACATTGTAATGTGCAATTTCGCAGAAAAAGCATTTGTCCTGTAGGATGTGGTTCATGGCTTTCGCTGGAACAATGCACAGAAACAATTCATCCACTTGTTGTTTATAATAGACACCCAGAAACACGTGCAATAGATCACATTTCATTTGTTATCATAAAAGAATGCCTTAAACACAATTATTGTAAGCATTTATCTTTTCCAGCAATGTTTGGTTAAATTCATGTCATCCCAATTCCATAGAACACACAAATATATGTATTACTTCTCAGATAGTGTGTGTGTGTGTGTGTGTGTGTGTGTGTGTGTGTGTGGTTTTCTTTTTTTTTTTCTTTTTCTTTTTCCTCTGTGCAGCAGCCCTATATAAAATATATCTTTTTTCATCACAGTGATTTGTGGCATTTCTTTACCAAGTCACATGGTAAAGAACCATGTGATGGTATCACTAGTACCAACAACACCATCAAGAGACTTGCTACCCGTGCCAGTTCCCACTGCAACTGCAATGCTCAGATAATGAAAGCCAAACAGTTGTTTGAATGGTGTTCCAAGGAAATTAATCTCTGCACTTTCATTATACTACAGTGAGTACAATGAAGAAGTATCTCTATGTCAAGAGTAGTTAGCAAAATTCACACAGCTGCAAGTATCCACATCGCGTTCATCAGACATGAATCTCTAACATGGATCCAGGAAGACTCATGTCTCGGTGATGTCAAATGGTTTGTTGTATATGTAGATGAACGTCACTGGTGGCCTGAATGCATTTTGAATGCTAATGAAGATACCAGTGGGGTTACAATTAGCTTCCCACATCCTCGTGGCCATTCATCTTTATTTCTATTTCCCTAGAAAACCAACGTCTTTACTGTGGACAGGAACGATGTTATTGCAATGGTTGACATTAGAACACCATCAGGCTGAACATATGTCCTTTCAATAAATTAAGCACATTTTATATCATGTTACCTATCCCTGACAGATAGTAAGTCCTGACAATGTGCTTGTCATAATGTCTGTGTAAATATGAAGCTCTTTGCCATGCCTTTCACGTTTGTTTGGCTGGATCGTTATCACATGCTTCGGATCACCGAAAGTCAGAGGTCTGTTAAACAGCTTATTGCAAATGCTTGCTACTGGACTGTTCTCACTGCTATCTCATTGTGCACAGCCACCTTTCTAACAGTTTTTTTTTTTTTATAACTTTATGCCATTTTATTGCACACTGCATACAATTTGTATTGTTTTACTGTATCACATGGCTGTACAATTAATATGTTGTCCCAACTTCATCTTTTACTGTATTGTACAGTTAACATGAAGAAGTGAACACAATTTTTCTGTCAGTTCTGAGGTGGACATGCTTTGAGATATTCAAGGTCATAGAACAAGGTGCCTGACCTTAACTGTGTACACTGAACATGGTTGTGATAAATATCATTCAAAAGTTTGTTTCCAAATCTTTCCAAAATTACCTGTTGCACAGAAGTTACAGCCTTTTTATCTGCAGTGTGTGTCAAAATTTCTGAACATTTTCAGAACTTTGTTGTACATCTGCTACAATTTTGTAATTTGGCATTTTTCATTCACTCTTCAAGTTCAATTAACACTCCAAATTTGATGAAAATCAGATGGTGGGGCTGGCACCTTTGTAGATTTGACATGGAAAGACTATACACACTTTGATGAATTGTAGAAAGTGTCCTGAAGAACAAATGAGGATAGGAAACCAGGTCCAAACTCGTCATCAAACGATGCTACAGAGTGTTGAAGTTTCAGAGGGAATGCCTGCCGCCAAGTTATACCTTTGGCAGCAAAGGCATACTGTAATACACAAACATCTCCCACGACTGCACTTAGTGGCTTCTTAAAGTATGCAACCCTAACAGTCTGAACACTGCCATGTGCACTGCAAAGAGTTTCGCTAGTAGTCAATACCATTACAACTCATATTTGCTGCTGAGAGATGGCTTTCTCAACAGTCTGCAGCTTCATCAGATGATGTTTTCAGTAACATGTTATTACCCTCAATTTGTTCCCCGATTGTGTAATTCCCAAAAATGGAGAATATGCCACCAAATGAACAAATTTCTTTCTGATCTGTTTCAGTTTACCACTCTTCCAGACTTTAAGCATCCCTCATATCGATAAATGTCAAAGAAAGACCAAAACCAAAACTGTCAGCCACTGTCCCCAAATAAAGAAATTCTGAATTCTACTGGTGAACTGTGGTTTTGCATTTCCCATTATTCACTTCATCTACTTATCTCACTAATAACTATGTCCAATTTCACTAGTGAATTGTATCTAGTTCAAGCACTTAAGCGTTTACTTAATTTGAACATACGTAGACTTTTCAGCTAATTTTACATATGATGTTTTATATTAGGGCATGGACCCATGCGTCATTACTCAGCAACAGTATTTAGAAAATAGCAAAATGTATCACCAGTTTGAAGAAATCTTAAAAAGATGATACATGTCAATGATAATAGAAACTTGACAGAATGTGTTGAATAAAATAAGGAGAGTCGGAAATGTCTTTGAGAGCAATTAGAAATGATGAAAACATTAACATTTTGGAAAAACCTGAAATAAAATCTTATTTTCGATAGGTACTACATTTCATGAGTTAAGATAGCAGATACCACTGTATCTTTTAACAGAAAATCATAAACAACTGAGACTATTTCAAAGTTTCCCTAATTCAAGAGATGAATCGGAAACACAAATAGTTAATAATGAAAATTACATTCCAGGAGTAATGCCACTGTTGTGTTTAAAGTCGTTCAACGAACAAAGAAAAGGCATCTGTGTATGGCGGTTCAAAGGACATTATGAAAGAAAATTCAAGAAATATTTACAGAATGTTTGCAAAAGATGACACAAATGCCTTAATTATTCTACTTTGCAAGAAAGAAAACAGTTTTTATACATAGTCTACCAGTATAATGTAGTAGATATTTACTAAAAAAACACATGAACCATATAAAAAATGGTGCTTTACTCATGTAAAGGTGTAAATATAACAAATGGACCATCTGCGAGTCATTAATGAAATTACAGAATATCAATGAGTATGGATTACAACTTTGTCTAGGTTTCTCAGACTTTGACAATTTCAAGAAAACCTGAACAAATATCCTTGAGAAACAACACACTGATTCAACCTATGTTAGTATACTGAAGAAACTTGCTCACTGCACTCAAGCCTTGGTCTTCTCTAAAATTTTTACAGTCCACACTTACTTCCATTACCAAATTAATATTCCTTGATGCCTCAGAAAGCATCATGTTGAGTGATCCCTTCTTTCAAACAAATTGTGCTACAACCCCCCCCCCCCCCCCCCCCACCCCCCCCCAGCTTTTGGTTCAGTACCCCCTCATCAGTTATTTACTCTAATAACATAATTTTCAGCTTTCTTCTGCAACACCAAATTTCAAATGCTTCTATTCTCTTCTTATATAAAAGTGTTTACTGTCCATGTTTCATTTACATAAAAGGATACATACTACACAAATTCTGTCAAAATAGACTTACTACTAATAAAATTTATACTTAATATTAACGAATCTCTCTTTTTCAGAAATGACAAGTCTGAAGGTGTGAGATCTGGGCTGTAGGGCGGATGAGGAAACACAGTCCAATGAGGTTTTGTGAGCTCCTCTTGGGTGTGCAGACTTGTGTGAGGCCTTGTTGTCATGGAGAAGGAGAACTTCGTTTGGATTTTTGTAGCGACAAATACGCAAAGTCTAATATTTCAGGAGTCACAGCTGTGCCCGGCCAATTGGCATGCTGGATACCGGACAGGTTTGTGTGACCTTGTTGCGATAACTACATGTGCATCGCCCAACGACTCACCAAACTTTATTTCACTGCTAGGTCTCAGTTGACAGCTCTCTGCTTGGAACACATCTCCGGTGCAGATCTTTGAAAGCTACATAAAGTGCTGCCACTTATCAGAACTTCATGAAACTACAGGGGCTGAAGCAAGAATATTTCATGATGCCTCACAAAATTCCGCATTATTCCAACCAAAAAAAAGTGTTGCCTTACTTATTGAATGCCCTTTGTAATTCAACTACATTCCATTACACCATTTTACTTTTGTTGATAGTCATCTTATAACTTTGTTCAGCTGCTCTTCCAACTCATTTGTGGTCTGACGGAATATGTCATATGCAAACTGTGAAGTTTATTTATTCTAACTTAATTTCAATTTCCTTTCCAAATTTCACCTTGGTGTGCTTTACTCCTTTCTCAATGTACAGATTAAATAATATTGGCGGTCACACTACAACCCTTACCCCTATCTCAAATAGCGTTGTTGTTATCTAATCTTCAACATTCTTTTGTAGCACCACACTTTGAACTCTTCTATTCTCTTCTTGTGTGAACTGTTTATCGGCCAGTTTCACTTCCATACATGGCTAGACTCCAGACAAATACCTTCAGAAAAAGACTTCCTGACACTTGAATCTATATTCGATGTTAACAAATTTCTCTTCTACGGAAATGTTTTTCTTGACATTGTCAGTCTACATTTTACATCCTCTAGGCCATCTTCAGTTATTTTGTTGCCCAAACAGCAAAACTCATCTCCTGCTTTAAGTACCTCATTTCCTAATTAATTCCTTTTGCATCACAGTAATGATTAAATTATTCTCAGTGCAGAACTCTACCAGGCAGTTTCCCCTTTCATTCCTTTCCCCCAGTCCATGTTCTCCCAAATGTTTTTCTCTCCGATTCCTTTTCTACCAACAAATTCTAGCTCTCAATCACAAATTGTTGCCTTTCTTAATTAATTGAATAATTAATTTTATCTCATCATACAGTCTTCCAATCTCTTCATCTGGAGCAAGTAGGAGCATATATTTTTATGTTTTGCTTGCTTTGTTCTCTCTCTCTCTCTCTCTCTCTGCTTCTATAGGCTAGAGCATCCACTGTGCTGTTCATAGTAGATTCCCTGCATTCCTATTTTCTTATTCATTTCATTCATTATCAAACCTACTCCTGCATTACCCCTATTTGATTTCATGTGGTAATTCGATACTGATCTGACTGCAAGTTCTTTTCTTGCTACCATTTCACTTCTCTAATCCCCACTGTATTTAATTTCAACCTATCCATTTCCCTTTTTAAATTCTCTGATCCGTCTACCCAATTAATGGGTAGGCACACACTCAACCACAGAACAACAGTCCTTGTACACACCGAAATACCCATACCTTAATACCATAGCTTGCTAATAGAGTAGCCAAATCAAAACAGTGAAGCCAAATTGATGTAACAGCGGAAATATTGGGAAATATTGCATCTGCACACACACACACACACACACACACACACACACACACACAAAGATCCAACCATCATGAGACACAGTTATAATGTTTGTTTTTGAGATTACCAGGCCTGGAGATACTGACAGGTTTCAGATAGATTATTTAATGGTAAGACAGAGATTTAGGAACCAGGTTTTAAATTTTAAGACATTTCCAGGGGCAGATGTGGAGTCTGACCACAATCTATTGGTTATGAACTGTAGATTAAAACTGAAGAAACTGCAAAAAGGTGGGAATTTAAGGAGATGGGATCTGGATAAACTGACTAAACCAGAGGTTGTACAGAGTTTCAGGGAGAGCATAAGGGAACAATTGACAAGAATGGGGGAAAGAAATACAGTAGAAGAAGAATGGGTAGCTTTGAGGGATGAAGTAGTGAAGGCAGCAGAGGATCAAGTAGGTAAAAAGACGAGGGCTAGTAGAAATCCTTGGGTGACAGAAGAAATAATGAATTTAATTGACGAAAGGAGAAAATATAAAAATGCAGTAAATGAAGCAGGCAAAAAGGAATACAAACGTCTCAAAAATGAGATCGACAGGAAGTGCAAAATGGCTAAGCAGGCATGGCTAGAGGACAAATTTAAGGATGCAGGGGCTTATCTCACTAGGGGTAAGATAGATACTGCCTACAGGAAAATTAAAGAGACCTTTGGAGAAAAGAGAGCGACTTATATGAATATCAAGAGCTCAGATGGGAACCCAGTTCTAAGCAAAGAAGGGAAAGCAGAAAGGTGGAAGGAGTATATAGAGGGTCTATACAAGGGCGATGTACTTAAGGGCAATGTTATAGAAATGGAAGAGGAGGTAGATGAAGATGAAATGAGAGATATGATACTGCATGAAGAGTTTGTGAAAGTATTTGTATGGAGTGTAGCCATGTATGGAAGTGAAACGTGGACGATAAATAGTTTGGACAAGAAGAGAATAGAAGCTTTCAAAATGTGGTGCTACAGAAGAATGCTGAAGATTAGATGGATAGATCACATAACTAATGAGGAGGTATTGAATAGAATTGGGGAGAAGAGGAGTTTGTGGCACAACTTGACTAGAAGAAGGGATCGGTTGGTAGGACATGTTCTGAGGCATCAAGGGATCACCAATTTAGTATTGGAGGGCAGCGTGGAAGGTAAAAATCGTAGAGGGAGACCAAGAGATGAATACACTAAGCAGATTCAGAGGGATGTAGGTTGCAGTACGTACTGGAAGATGAAGAAGCTTGCTCAGGATAGAGTAGCATGGAGAGCTGCATCAAACCAGTCTCAGGACTGAAGACCAGAACAAAAACATGGTGTGATGCTGATAGATCATGCTCATGAGGGCCAAGCTGTCAGAGTAGCATAGAACTAAAATCTATTGATATCATGGAAGGCTGTCAAGACAAAATATCATGAGAAGCTGAACACGCGAGCACTGTTTTAGTTCCACAGCTACACCTGAGCCAGTTTCACAAAGAACACACTGACATCTGCTGCTTCTCTAGGCAATCAAATCATGCCTAGCCACCGAGTATTTTCCCGACATCGCACTCGGTGACTTCTTCCTCTTTTCTCAGATGAAGAAGCCATTCTCTGGCAGGTATTTCCAGAAAGAAGACAAGGTGATTCTCGACGTGGAACGGTTCCTGAACAGCCAAAAATGTAGATTTTTACACACAAGGTGTCCCACAAGTCATTCTTCATTGGGAAGAATATGTCTCACTGAAAGGCGAATTTGTTGAAGGATCCACCAAATTTCATATTTGGAGTTTTATTTTTTTCAACGTGATACTGAAACTTTATGATCATTCCTCATACATATAAATGCTGTTCCTTCCATTAAGGAATGTGTGTTAATGAAAAATATCTGAGCTACTTTATCCTGCAGGTGACACTGTACTGTATACATCTAATAAAGACAAACAACAATAATGAGGTGATTTAAGAGAGTTTAAAATTAAGCACGAAAATTACCTACAATGCGACTAAAATAATGAACAATTAATACAATGAAAAGTAAATTGCACAAATGAATAATGAACTCAAGAACCAATATGTGATTTTCTGCATTTAGGGCACATGTTGACGGTGACTGGATGGAGGGAAATGGAAATTAATACTTTTTGATAAATTTGATACGATTTATAAAACAAAACTTCCACTTATCTCAAATGGAAATTTTACAAACTGTACAACACTGTACTGACTAGCTGTAGAGAGACAGAGAGCTTCAAAAACTAATGATACTCAGTGAGCAATCGAATGACAAAATTCGGGAATTTCTAGAGCACAGAAATCAAGAAACACACTAACCAGGGAACATATTAGACAGAAAGACACAAATATGACTGTAATGAAAACCAAAATGACAAAACATGCAGGAGGGTGAATAGATTGTAGTTGGGCGAGTTTTTTGCTGGATTCCAAGATGTAATAAAAGATTAATGCAATGTGGGTTGAAGGCATGTGCAGGAGTAACGTGAATACCTATCGTGTGTGATTTTAGACTTTTCCAGAGAATCAACTGCTCTCAGGTGTTCAGCTGGGGAAGTCATTTACAAAACAATATTTTGACAGTATCGCTCACTGTCATCTTCAGGTGATACCTGCAGAATGAGCATCTTCATGATGTAGTGCCTCCTTTATACTATTATCACTTATTGCTCACTAGCCCTTCCCTCACCAACCAGCCATGTCTGGTGGTGGTGGTGGTGGTGGTGGTGGTGGTGGTGGTGGTGGAGTGCGCGATCGCTGTCCCTCAGAGCTTTTGTCGCCACTGTCAGGCGTCACTCACAGAAGTCACTCTCAGACAACGTTATGACTTAAGCTGGTTGAGTGCTGGGTCCTATGCATCACTGAATGTAAAGCCACTATCATGTTTCAATAGCCTCCTTTAAAATGCAGTTCCAAAAGGACAAGGTTTGTCTTAGTGCTTTTGTTTTTTCATATTTCACTGAGTCCCCTGAAGCTATGTGTGTTCCGTAACTACAGGTTTTGTTGGTTGCTCGAGTTCAGTGTTCCTGTGCTCCTGAAACTAACTTTGATTGTCTGTACAGTCTGCTCATGTATGCCTTACAACATTTGCGTGGAATACAATACACATCAGGATATGGAGCCCCAAGTCATCTTTCACCATACCCAACAGTGCATACAGTTTCTGAGGTGGACGGAAAACACATTTAATGTTACATTGAGCCAAGTTTTATTCAATACTCTGTGTATGACAGATAGTCATTGTCTTTTCCTCCTCATCATGTTCCATTTGCGGAGTGTCTATCTTCTGCCTAAATAGAAATCAGAATTGTCTGTTGTTGTATCCATTCTTCTTGAAGACATCTTTCAGATGCTTGAGCTTGCATAGTAGGCTTTTTCCGTCTGGTATTGCATGGACCCTGTGCAACAAAATACATAGCATGCCCTCACGCAGTGAAAGATTATTGCAACTCAAAGTGTGGAGATACAAATCAGTGTGGATGGCTTTCCTGTACACATTGTCTTCCATAGAGCTATCTGCTTAGCAAGGGACTAGGACATCCAGAAAAGAGTTCACCATTCTCTTCCACCCCCATAGTGAACTTTATGCTCGTGTGTTCCAATGTTTGAGCAACTGCTGCTGCCTTCCGTTCCCGTGTAGCCACACCACAACTGCACCAACAACATATTTGAAAATGCATGTGGGCTATAAAACAGCTTTTTCCAAAGCTTTCTCTTTCAAATCCTTCATGAATAAGTTTGCCACATCTGGTGACAAAGGGCACCCCACTGACAAGAGTGAATGAAGATGTGAGGAAAACGTTGAAGAAGTTTGTCACTGTGAGGTTAAATTTCTCCCCAATCAGCTTGAGGAGATCAGAAAGTGGTACTTCAATGAAGACTGAGGCCACATCAAAGCTCACTATAAGTTCCTGATTACACGCATAGTTCTTGCAGCTGTTGAATGGAATGTACGTAGTTCCCAATATAGTGCTGACATTTACCAACATAGCGGCCATTAAACGTTTGACCAGCTGGTGTGCTGGTGTACTTACATTGCCTTACTCTTTCCATTATTTGTATTCCACACAAGGCTTTGAATGAGTGTACAACCAACATATACATCTTTGCTACATATCTCTTGAGCTCTTAATATTCACACTATGAACTAGCAATCTTACTTTTGAAACAAATTTCCAGCCTTCAAAAAGGAAGGAAGATTTTAGTTTAACGTCCTGTCAGCAGCGTGGTTACTAGACAAGATAACAAGCTTGGATTATGAAAGGATGTGGAGGAAATTGGTCATGCCCTTCTCAAAGGAACCATCCAGCATTTGGCTAGAGTAATTTAGGGAAATAATGGTAAAACTAAATCTGGATGGGGATTTGAACTGTTGCCCTCATGAATATGAGGCCAGTGTGCTAACCACTGCTATCCCCTCATTCATCTCTGAAAGGACAACACTGACTACATAGCATGCCATTGTTTTCAATATGAATGTGGCTTCATCTTCTGATTATGTGCTAGGTAAGTGGTAGTTATATACAGTGCATCTACGAAGTGTCTCTGCAGTGGCAGGCTCCATGTGTCTCTTATTGTGGAGCACACAAGGTTGGCAGCACATTCATGTTTCTGTGTAAGCTAGGTGCAGAGATTCACTGCTAGTGACTGCAGTTATGTTGGGAGATAGGATTCTACATTATTACAACTAAACCAATGAAACTAATTAACTATATTGATTACAATCAAATACCATGTAGTCACCAATATAACAGTAGGTGCTGTAAAGGTTTTTCTCTTTCTTGAAAGCATAGTTCAACATGTACATTTATTTGTGAACACCTTTACCAATGTTTCCCGTGTAATCGAATGCAGATAATCAAGTATCGCTGTCTTTAGTTCATCTATTGTCTCTGGTTATTTTGATACACAAATGTTTCAGCCGCACCCTAAAGGAAATAGTCGGGCAGAGACAAATCTGTTGAGTGTATCAGACAGAGAACTTTCATAATTACCTTTGTTCGAAGATTTCATCTAAAAGTTGTAGAGACTGGTGTGTCGTACGAGCAGTAGTGTTGTCTTTATGGAAAAAGGAGTGATTCACCTCCTTTTCATTCATCAGGGCAATAAATGGATAAATTAACTGGGAACAATAGACTTTAGAAGTGACGGTCCCATAATTTGCACTCATGTCACGTCAATTCACTCTCCATTTTCTGTGTGTGCAATGGTGTTGCTCTAAAAAAAAAAAAAAGTGGCTTTTCTGCTGAACAGATTCGTTAATTTTGAAAATTAATGTAGCCAGTTAGGTGAAACCAAGTCTCAGCACAGAAAAAGGTTCTATCTGAAACATCAAATCCATGTATGTTAAGAACTCGCTGAAACGTTTCCCAATATGTTATTCATTTCGCATGGTCCATACAATGTAATTGTTGCACATCAGTAACATTATATGGATACATCCCCAGTTCTTTAATCACGGTCATATGTGGTGTCATACGAGAGACTTTAGCCTCTTACAGTAATATCCTCACTGATTTAGTTGGACTCCACAACATGATGTCTGAAATGTCATCAAGCTTCCGTTCTGTCAAAATTGTTTATGGCGCATCATGAACTGAACGTATTGTCTGGAATTTACGAATTAAATCGCATACCATGTCACAATGTGGACAACTTGAAACAGGAAAACGCAATCTAAATTGCCACCTCACATGCTCCATAAAGGAGGAGGAGGAGATTACTGTTTAACGTCCCGTCGACAACGAGGTCATTAGAGACGGAGCACAAGCTCGGATTAGGGAAGGATATCGGCCATGCCCTTTCAAAGGAACCATCCCAGCATTTGCCTGAAGTGATCTAGGGAAATCACGGAAAACCTAAATCAGGATGGCCGGACGCGGGATTGAACTGTCGTCCTCCCGAATGCGAGTCCAGTGTGCTCCATAAAGTTTCCAACTGCACGGGAAACCTTTTCTACTAAAAACGCACTCTCCACAATGGTAAGCATTCTCACTACACTCAGCTTACATAAGAACTAGACAATAACACAACTAACAGCTGCAATGCACACACAATGCTACTACCCCACTCTACTACTGCAGGTCCCTGGAACACATGCATGCAAGACTTGCACGTGCTGCCAACCTTCCATGCCCCACAAGGAGAGACGTGCAGAGCTCTCTGCTGCAGAGAGACTTTATGGACACATTCTATATTGGTTAATATGGATGAAATTGGCAGACTTGACATCTAACTTGTTGAATGTGGTTATTTCTGTCAACGTACTGATGGCTAGAACTACAAATGAATATGAAATGTTTTTGTGAGATTTCTTAAGTAACATGAAACAAAATAGCAACAGAAACGTGATTGGTTGATGATTGGTTGGTTGGTTGATTTTAGAGAAGGGACCAAACAGTGAGATCATCAGTTCCATCAGATTATGAAAGAATGGGGAAGGAAGTTGGCCATGCCCTTTCAAAGGAACCATCCCCGCATTTGCCTGAAGCGATTTAGGGAAATCTAGTCAGGAAGGGCACACGCAGGTTTGAACAGTCGTCCTCCCAAATGTGAGTCCAGTGTGCTAACCACTGCTCCACCTCACTTGGTGGAAATATGATTACATAATTTCTGAACAATATCTTCCTTTAACATATGATTACAAGGAAATAAAAAACCAGATATATAATATGTAAGAGGTTTCTGATACAAAACCAATTACATTTCCAGCTTCTTTTCTGGATTGGTCCACACCTGCAAGTTTCAATTTGATGCTTCATGACAGTCCTACAAATCATAGATTTATGATAGGATTTCAGATTGTTTCAGCGGCAGTACACAAGTTCCAACTGCTATCAATAATACACATATAACTTTCACACAAAAAAGACTTTTTCACTGTGTTTGGCCAAATTTGGGTACCTTTTTCTAAAGAAGTGCAAATTATATTGCTAAGATGAATGAAGGATTAAGCAAACTGAGCACCAAAATAAAGGACTGGTGCTTTCTAGATTTAAAATGGGCGTCTGCTCAGATTCTATTTTCAAAGATAGGAAGAAAAATAAAAACTATAATTTTTTTAAAAAGTACAAGACTTAAGATTAGTGCATTTGCCAACCAAATATTCTGCAATATAACAGCAGCAACAAAAAGTTTAGGATGAGATGATACTCAGATTAAGATAATTACAGCAACAAGTTGATACCACACTGCTTTGTTAAACATTGCCTTATTTGGGATAGTATGCTTTTCCAACCCATGCCTCATATTACCAAACAAATTATGTGACAATTTGTGGTAAAAAGCACTTCAAACCGTGACTGAAATTATATTTCTCTTTTTTTTAAAAAAATTAGGAGAATAATGTTCACTGTTGACAAAGCAGAAAATACTAAAAAATGCAACTACCATTACATTAATATAAATTTTGACACCTGGTGTTGGCTACAGATTGATTCTTGTCACTGTCTTTACAAGCTTCATATCAGCCTTAAACGTTTCAGAGATATCAAATGACAAATGTTTTACGGAGAATATTTATGTTTGTTAATCACTTAAATGGCTTCTTTTGACTACGTCAATTTTCTACATTTATTATGGTTGAATGTTACCCTCAAATATCAAAGAATCTATGTGGACAATGGATAGCAAATTACACTTTTATACTCTTTACCTTCAACCAAAGTGTATAGTCTCTGGCACAGGATGATAAAATAATTCTATCATAAGAGCAATAAACACTGTGATTAAACACAATCTCTAATCACAATCACAAGAAGGTATGACAATATTATGAAAAGGACACATTGCTACTCACCATGTAGTGGATATGTTGAGTTGCAGACAGGTACAAGAAAGAGACTGCTAAACATGTGAGCTTTCAGCCAAAAGGTCTCCTCCTGAAGTAGACAACACACACACACACACGTTCATGCAAGCACAAGACACACACATGTGACCACTGTCCCTGGCCACCGAGGCAGGACAACGAGCAACTGTGCACGACTAGAGATGCAATCTGTGTGATGGGGTAAGGAGGAGGCTGGGGCAGGGAGGGGGACGGATAGCACTGTAGGCATGGGGTACAGTGAAGTGCTGCTTGGGGGAGCATACAGGAATGTGGTGTGGACAGAGTAGGGCAGCTAGGTGCAGTGGGGACATTATACTGGGGAGAGGGAAGGGGGGGGGGGGGGGGGGAGAGGAGTGCAAATGGCTCTGAGCACTATGGGACTTAACATCTGAGGTCATTAGTCCCCTAGAACTCAGAACTACTTAAACCTAACTAACCTAAGGACATCACAAACACCCATGCCCGAGACAGGATTCGAACCTGCGACCATAGAGGTTGCGCGGTTCCAGACTGAAGCGCCTAGAGGAGTGCAAATTGAGGCCAGGAGAGTTATGAGCACATAGGATATATTGCAGGGAGAGTTCCCACTTGTACAACTAAGAGAAGCTGGTGCTGGTAGGAAGGATTCAGATGATACAGGCTGTGAAGCAGTCACTGAAGTGAAGTACATTGTGTTCAGCAACTTTGGTCCAACTGTCTTTTGGCTACAGTTCGTCAGTGGCCATTCATGCAGATGGCCTGGTGGTTGCCATACCCTCATAGAACACAGCACAATGATTGCAGCTTTGTCCATCTACAGTGATAAGCACCACCTTCTCCCTACTACTTGTAGCTTACCCTCCAGCATAAAAAATGTCATCAACCATTTTCTCCACCAACTACCCACAGCTCCTGTTTCTTTACCACACGGCATCCTGCTCGTCACTACTGATACCACCTCCCACTGCGCTAACATCCCCAATGCCCATGGCCTTGCCACTATTGAACACTGCCTTTCCCAACACCTCGATTATTCTAATGCTACAACCTTCTTCCTGATCATTGTAACCAACTATATCCACACTCACAATTCCAGAAACAAATCTGTGGTACAGCAATGGGCACCTGCATGGAAACATCCTATGCCAACCTATTTATGGGAACCCTTCACCTGGTTCAGATCTAAAGACATCCTATCCACTTTCCCCAGAACCTCGACACTTTCTCCCCCTCAACCCAACAAGTCTTCTTCCTCCAAGGCGACCTCCACCTGATAGATGGTTATATCAGAGCCTCCCTCCATATCAAACCAACCTACTGACCACCAACAATACCTGCACTTTGATAGCTGCCACCTATTCCATACCAAGAAGTCCCTTCCATACAGCCTACCCACTCGTGGGCATCACATTTGTAGTGATGAGCAGTCCCTCTCGAAATAGAGCAAGGATCTCACTGAGGCCTTCACAGACTGTAATTACCCTCCCAACCTTGTAGAGAAACAGTTCTCCCATACCTCACCTCTCCAGTCGCCCTCCACCTCCCATAGTCCCACCGTCCAGTCACAGGGCAGAATTCCCTCATGACGCAGTATCACCCAGGACTGGAGCAACTGAATCACCTTCCCTGATAGTGTTTCAAACACCTCTTCTTGTGCCCTGGAATGAGGAATTTACTACCCACTATCCTTCCCACTGCTCCCACAGTGGTATCGCATCGCCCACCGAACCTACACAATATCCTCATCCACCACTATTCCCAACCTCTTGCTTCATGGCTCATATTCCTGTAACAGACCTAGACGCAAGGTATGTCCCATACATCCTACCACCACCACCACCACCACCACTCCAATCTGGTCACAAGCACCACATATCCCATCAATGGTAGGGCTGCCTGCGAAAGCAGTCATGTGATCTACAAATTAAGCTGCAACCACTGCTGCATTCTATGCAGGCATTACATCCAACAAGCTGCCTGTCCACATGAATGGCTACTGACACCTGTAGTCAAAAGACAGCTGGACTATCCAGACGCTGAGCATACTGACCAAGACAATGTTCTTCACTTCAGTGACTTGCTTCATAGCCTACATCATCCGAATCCTTCCTACCAACACTAGCTTTTCTGAAATTGTACAAGAGGGGATTCTTCCTTCAATGTATTTTACATTCCTCTAACACATATGGCCTCAACCTTCATTAGTCCTTGTGCTTCACCCATCTATCCCTGGCCCTGCACCCATTCCAGCACTACGCAGCACAGACACAGTCTTTTTTTCTCTCTTCTTTATTTCTCTCGTTTCCCACCCCCTTCCTGGTCTAATCTCCTTGGCTGCCCTAACCTGTCTCCACCATGTCTCTATGCGCTCTCACAGGCAGCACTTTACTGTTCCCTTCCCCTACTCTGCTACCCCTCGCCACTCCGGCCTCCTCCTCACACCCACCATCCAGACCGTTTCTCCCATCATACCCGTTGCTCAAAGTCCAGCCTCAATGGCCTGAGATAGCAGTTTATGTGTGTGACTCGTGCTTGCATGATTGTATGTGTGTGATGTCTACTTTGGAAGAAGGCCTTTTGACCAAAAGCTCACTTTTTTAACAGTCTTTTATTATGCCTGTCTGCGGTTCAACATCTCCTCTATAGGTGAACAGGAATCTATTCTTTTCATAATACTGTCATTATTCCATCATGGATTTTCCATTATTTCATAAGAAGGTGTGATTAATTTGAGGCTTGAATCAATATCAATTACATACTTATTGTTGAAGGCATGCATTTCATACGACAGGCAAGAAAGGATAAGTCAAGTCACAATTTTACTGTATATGGAATAACAATCACTGATTTTATTAACAAAAGCCACTAGGCTTAAAAAAGGAAATGAACCCAAGCTTATGATAAAAAATGTAAATTTCGTGTGACTAAGGGCCTCCCCTCAGGTAGACCGTTTGCCGGGTGCAAGTCTTTCGATTTAATGCCACTCCGGCGACTTGCGCGTCGATGGGGATGAAATGATGATGATTAGGACAACACAACACCCAGTCCCTGAACGTAGAAAATCTCCGACCCAGCCGGGAATTGAACTTGGGCGCTTGGGATTGACATTATGTCGCGCTGACCACTCAGCTACAGGGGGCGGACAACTTATGATTATCTTTGAAGAGTCTTTAACAGTGCATGAAAAAGAGGTCTTGAACTAATCATTTCACTGGAAAACAATCTGCAATTTTGAATGAAATATTAATTTCTCCCAAAACCAAATTTTAAAGATATGTGAAGCAGGACTGTGTACACAAAGACAACAGAAACTACTCAGAGCTTGCACCACATCCAAATAAACTAATGTTGGTTTAAGCATAATTTTATGAATCACTTCACTAGACACTTGAACTAAGCTGTTGTTATTATACTTGTACCCATATACAAAGCCTTTGAACAATACTGTAGTTAGAAGTCAGCACTGCTGCAGTTATCAGCAGTAGTCATTACTTAGCGGATACAGGACTGTGCCAATGCGGACAACTGTAATAATAATTACAGGCAAAAAGTTAACAGATAGTGTCAATATTATGACTTTTTGTCTATCTGCAAGATATGTACCAAAATAAAGTTTGATAGACTTGCTATACTCTTTTAGATTCACTGATTTCATACCCTAGTACAGATTTTATCACTTATTACATTGAAAAGCGTAGCTCATACAAAGACTGTTCATAAAATGTCTATTAATTTGTCATTGTGAACAAACTACATACTAACATTTAACAATATTCAAGATGTGATGATAGCTTTAAACACAACTTCACCTGGCTTCTTAATGTTGTGGAAATGTGTCAAGAAAATTTCACAGAGTTTATTTCAGTAATTACAAGGGGTATTCAATAAGTAATGCAACAAACTCTCTCTCTTGGCCAATTTCAGTTGGTGGGGGGGGGGGGGGGGGGCACAACAACTATGGAATTTGCTGTGGGACATCATGGCATAATGTCACTTCAGCCCCTATAGTTTCACAAAATACTAATAGGTTGCAGCACGTCATGTAGCCTTCAAAATGGCATCTGTGTTTCAAGGAGAGAGCTGTGACGTTTTTTGTCAGAAAACCAGAGCATTGCAAATATTCATAGGTGCTTCCAGAATGTCTATGGAGATCTGGCCACGTGATTATATTATATTTTGCCACCTGATTTACAACAGTATGAAGTAATTATGGAAATATTTTGAAAATTTTCAATTATGTACTTTTTGTAAAAAAATTAAATCAAAATATTAATTAGTATTTTGAAAAAGGTTATTAATTAGAAGCTACGTTTTGTTGTATATCACTGGCAAGAGCATGAAAAATGCTGTGAAATGACACCTTTCCCAGCTCTCTAGCTCAATTAGGGCAGCTCCTAGGGCAATTTTAAAAAAAGTCCATTCACACATTTTTGGCCAGTTTTTGAAAAGTTTATATAGGAATGGTTTGAGGTAAAAAATTGAAATTTGGTACTTTTCTTAGTTTCAGCACCCACTATAAGTATACCACTTTCAGCAAAATCTAAGAGGGTGAGGTCAAATTTTTATTTAAAGTGTGTTGATTTGACATGGAATGACCCATCGGTGTCTCGCTGGGTTGCATATATGCTACAACAAAAGCCCTCAAATGGAAACTTCTAATTGGCCCTTGTATATACGAACGATGATTTCAAATTAGAGCAGTGGATCGTGAATTAACTAGTTCCTTCAGATCCATACATATCAGTTAAAGTGAAGAACTTCTGAAACACAAATTAAATGCTTGCAATGGCAGTTCCAACAATTAGTCATGGAAAGAGATAGGGAATAAGAGGTTAGAAAATATAATGAAAAATATAGGAATCACTTGCTCAGTTGTTTGTTAAAAATAATCCACACTGGTGTTTGTATGGGGGTGAGGGATTAACTTTATAAATATAAAATGTGAAATGAATACCAAATATTTACTGGTATTATTGAAGGATCACAAAGACACACAACAACTGAGTCCCTCTAATTTTCATTCCAGAAATGTGGTGGTTTTTCCATCTTCTATTCAATTTTGGTTCTCAATGAGAAAGCATGTTCATAATGGAATTGCCACATTTACCATTTCTGTTAGTATTAAGTCTTTAACCTTCTGTTATTCATTCTAAAATTATTGTTTTACAAATAAAAATGTTTTTCTTAAGCTGTGATTATAGATTACATAATTTATTAATCTGTGTGGTTGAAATATATGTGGCTTCCAGTAACATGCAGCAAACAGGCTTACCACACATTAATCTCGTAATTTATTGATTTATCTATAAGTTTAACATCCCACAATATGGTTCATATGTTGTGATTTATAATAGGATTTCATCATAAGACACTCACCTGTCCCTTATCTTCATTTCAGTTCTATTGTGGGTGTAACTGTCTATGGAATAGAACATCATGGGTGTAACTGACTATGGAATAGAACATACGTCGATAGCAGTTTGAATAAATTGTACAATGTTGCTTACATTCAGTCACAAACATCAAGGGATAGTTATACTGAAGTGGCACCACAAATTAGTAAATCTATCAAGCAACTTACAAATGAATATACCCTTGTCTATGGGTAGTAAATCATAACATGCTACTTGTGGCAATACTGCTCAAGTTCATAAAATCTTAATATTATATGAATAACAACAATGAAAATTCCTGATGGAATACACATAATAAAGGCACTCAATCACTTATAGCTGACAAGACGTGTCGCACATAGAAACACTGAACAGAACACATATTTACACTACCTTTAGAGTTCTTGCTCTCGCTTTATTTTGCGTAAGACAGAGTGTCCCACTCAAACCTCCCTGATTTCAAAAACCCAGGGGAAAAAACCACAGTAGATACAACAATGAAAAATTCATCACATTGTAAAGCATCTCAAAGATTTTATTTATTTATCATCAATACACCTCTACAAGTGAACCATTTGTAGCACAAAGAATATCGAGTCTATATTCAATTTCTTGAAAAGTTCTTTGTAACATTTCCTCTGTTATTGTTGCAGTCACATTAGTGATACAATGTCGCAACGTAGGAATATCGTCCACTTTGGTCGCATACAAGCGGTCCTTCACGAATCTCCACATGAAGAAATCTAGAGGAGTAATGTTGGGTGAACGTGGTGGCCAGGTAATCGATCCTCCGCGTCTCATCCAATGACTGAGAAATTTCCTATCCAGGAACTTGTGAACAGACGTTGACCAATGCGGCGGAGCTCCATCTTGTTGAGAAACGATGTTGGTTTGCAAGTCTTATCTGAGGCTACACAATCTGCTCCAACATGTCCAGACACACTAACCCATTCACTGTTTGTTCTGCAAAGAAAAATGGTCCAACAATCCTGCCGTGCATTAGCCCGCATCAGACGTTTAGTTTAGGGCTATCACGAACGTGTTCAATGACAACATGTGGGTTTTGCGAACGCCAAATCCGAACATTATTCCTATTAACCATTCCTGATAGATGAAAGGTTGCCTTACGTGAGAATAAACATCTTTCCAGGAAGCAGCAGCCCTATCAATACGGTGCAGCATATCCACAGAAAATTGTTGTCGGTGTGGTTCGTCATTCAGCGTCAGATGTTGCAGAATTTGCACTTTGTAAGCACACATACGAAGATGCTGGTGAAATACACGATGCAATGTTGATTGAGGTACATGAAGTTCCCTAGATGCTTGATGAATTGACTTATGTGGGCTTCTGAGAAACATTTGTCTGATGTCCTCCACTGACTCTTCTGAAACTCCGTAACATGTGTAGTACCCACAACCAACAGCGGGAATGCCTAGGGCCGTGGATCAGAGCCGCCAGGCGGGGAAGCCGCCGGCGGTGGAGCTCGCACCACCGGGTAAACACAGGACGAGTCGGATGACAGACCAATGACAACTGACAACAACTGACCACGACCGACTGTGAGCGACACAACAAGGAAGAGACAAACAATGGAGGCTTGTGGAAACCACAACACCAAACACCAAACGTAAATCCACTTGGAACCAGAGCCAGGCAAATATCAACAACGAGCAACGACCAGAATGCAGTACCGCCGAGATAGAAACGAAATCCAGAGCGAGTACCAGACTGGCTGGACTAGGGCAGAGCGGGTCCCTATATACGAAACCGGAGGGAGCGGCTATTGGCCGCTGTCTGCACGTGGCTTAGCGGTGGCGCCCTCGCTGCGCGAGAGCCGCCGGGCAGAATAGCCGCCGTGGAGGTGGAGCTCTCTATGGGCTGACCACGTCCATTTGTTCTGCCGCGTGTTCGACTTCTGCGGCGGAAGGTACTAGAACATGCACTGCCAGAATGTTTCAGAACTCTTCCTGTTGACAAAAACTTCCTATACCATTCCTTAATTGTTTTCACATCAGGCAGATCACATTCATACACACAAAGACAATTTCTTTGTACAATAATTGGGGATTTTGTTTCTGCAAACTACACTACTGCTTGCACGCACTGCTGTGGAGTCACCATTTTTACTTCATGTGACCATGCTGCACTCTGGCAACGATACTAGGCACTTCTGATGCAGGAATATAAATTCTCTGAGATGCTCTACAATGTGGTCTATTTTTCACTGTCATATCTACTGTGGTTTCTCTCTCCTAGGTCCTTGAAATCAGGGAGGTTCGAGTACCACATCCTGTATTATGTGAAAGTGAATAAAAATTTGATGAAACACCCAACCTCCAAAACAGTGCAGACATCTTCTACTGAAGATGGTATGTATACTTCACATTTCACTGAAAGTATTAAATCTGTTACAGTCTGTTTTATGTTCTATAAAAGCTGCTTCATGATATCCAACAAGGTTAAGTACCCAACACTGGAAATTTGGCATTTGATAGTTTACATAAGATGATAGCAAAAGATACACATTAATTCTTTTGATCAATTGAAAGCACAAATGTATCTTAAAGGAAAAGCAAGGTAGTAAGAGAAATTCCCATCAATAACAGCCTCGGTGGCTCTGGAGTGCTCAACAGGGGCTCTGAAGTGCTCAACAGGGTTTCCACTACCCATATCTCAAATACAAGTTCTAATGCAACATTTCCTAGCCACACTTATGTGCTCGTCCCATAGCTATTGTGTACACTAGACCCGGTTTCCAGCATCCTGAGGAAGGAGAATTCCTCCAGCCTTGAGAATGAAAGGTCAAGTCTGCTCCTAATTGTCATAAATGTATTGTGGTGGAGGATTAAGAAGTAAGCACTTGGAGGATTAAGAAGTAAGCACAAAAGTGAATGACTTTCCCAGCATGAAATGTGCTTCTCAGCCCCTGATGGAAATAAACTTTCGAAAAGCTCTAGCAGAAAGCAGAATTTTTCAGCGTAATTTTATTAGCACAAGCAAGAATTGGCCAATAAAACTGAATGAATGGAGGTACTGGACATCAATGGCTGAAAGACCATAGTGTTCAAACATTTTTTGTCAAGTGGTTGTTTAGAGCTCGCATTTTCATTACGGTGTCCGCCTGAAGCCCTCATGAGGACCTGTAGATCAAAGTTGGTGTTTCAAAGTGTTTACCTGAAGTCAGGAGTTAGTGAACCTTAGTGTTCAATAAAAAAAAAATATTTTTCAAGTACAGAACTACAAGAATCACAAAAGTGTGCTTGTGTATGGAATTCAGTCTAGCCTTCTCCAGTTTTCAGCGAGCATGCACATGCTCAATATGAAGAGGCACCTTCTATCAAAGCATGGAGCCATTAGCTAGCTGGGAGTAGCATTCTCTGAACAAAGCGAACTTCATGGTTTATATGAAGTAAATAAATTACATTTCATTCTGTGGAAATTATATGGTCATGGTTTTTTTGTTGTTGAGGCTATTGGCGGAAGTTGATAGGAGCCAGTTGGAGGTTCTGTATAAACTGCTAGCTCTGTACAGATTTTCGTCCAATGGTCGAATTTTGGAATCTTCTGGCGAATAATTAGAGAGCTACAGGGTTTTTAATTTTAGACTTTGGAGAAGTGAGAAGTTGAATCCAATGCCATGGTCCAAAATGAGGCTGGTGACCCTAATTTACAGTTCCTTAACTGCTAGTGTACTGGTGCAGAGAACTTCGCTGGCTCAGCCAATAAACATTCCTGAGCAAATCCTCGCAGTTGGTTTGTGAAGTGCGTGGGTATATGTACAAAGTTGCTTTATGAGGATTTAGGGCAGTCAAGGTAGTTATGGCTGGCCTGTGATGGAAGTATCTAGTCATATCCAAAGTCCTTTTCTCACAGTATAAGGTAGCTATAGCCAATTACTTAAAAAGTATCACCCAATATTTCTCCAATGATTTTCTTCCTGGTGTGCATGTTGAAGAATACCTATCCTTGTATCCTAATTAAATACTCTAGCACCATTTTCAATCAAACTGGTAAGTATATTTGAATGAAATCAGATAGAAATGGGACTATAATAGAAAAAACTCTGATGAAACATGTCACCAGATAATATTTATATTAATTCTCGTTAAAAAAATTAATAATAATCACATTAGTCTGGAGAATTTGAAGCCCAAGGAAGGGTACTAAATTTGCACTCTCAGGCATCAGTGCTCCATAACAGCACACCCGAAAATCAGCTTACGATTGCTAACAATCTGCTTTGACAGTTACATAAACTCATCACATCAATAAAAGTGATTAGCCATAATTTATGCAGAGCATTTTTTCAAGAAGCATCACATTTTTGAGAAGTAGCCATCTATCTAACAAGGAACCCCTTTGAGTGTGAGGTCACAAGTTCAATGTTTAGTAAGGCTCATTTGAAAGTGCTGTGTAAACAACTATCACAGGAAAAATATTAGCAGCTAATTTCACACCATGTGCAGGAGGAGGTGTACAGAAAATGAGTGTTGGAGGAGTGCAGAGATCAAGTTTCTATGGGATGTATGTATTACACTTAACAAAATGGACATCGCCAAAATTCAAAATACATCATTAACTTTCACCATGGAAAAAAAAGGTCACATCACAGTGGTCACAAAAATTTGCACCATAAAACATAAAAATCTAACTCCTTTGGAGATACAAACCATGCAGGGTGTTCAGCTACGTATCCACTCTCACAGAATGCATTTCATATTGGTATAACAGGGTGACAAGAACCGATGGAATGTGATGGCATGCAATCAAATGCAAAATATTGTGTCGTCAAGGTTATCATGAAATTGGCTATCTTTTAAGGGCTAGTTGCAGACAGTGCAGTAATATGTTTTATAGGCACGGAAAAAACAAACATCCAGAGGCTGAATTTGTCCAGTGGTTCCAAATGGTATGAACTGCAAAGTCACACATTTTTCAGGAGGTATATTTGCTCTTAAAAATTATGATTTTTATACGCAGACCACTATTCAAGCAAAGCAAGTTATTTTGAACAGCTGTTGGCTGAAAGCATAGGGAATATTTTTCAGAGCAAGCAAGAGTGGGAAAACAGACACTGCTTTCAGCCAACAGCTGTTCAAAATAACTTGCTTTTGCTTGAATACTGGTCTGCGTATAAAAATCATAATTCTCAACAGCAAATATTATTGTTGTAACTGAAGACAACAACATTTGCTCTTAAGAATTATGATTTTTATACGCAGACCAGTATTCAAGCAAAAGCAAGTTATTTTGAACAGCTGTTGGCTGAAAGCAGTGTCTGTTTTCCCACTCTTGCTTGCTCTGACAAATATTCCCTACTGTCCTTGCAAGATCATGAACACAAGTAAAAACCGAAGGGGGTAAAGCACTTCCAACTTCTTGCAGGACAATAAATAACTTTCCAGCCAGTTTACTATCAGATTAACAGTTGGCATAATTGTACACAACTGCGTTAAGGCACTGACGTTAGTTGATATTGATACAACTCTCTTGGTACCTCTAGTTTTCAGGGTTCCTTTCATATGCATTTCTTCTTCAAATCATGATTGGTCAGAGTTGAAAACAAATTCCTTTCTGAACAATGGGATCAGTTTGTTTATCTTATCTACAAATTTTCAGGCCTATTCTGCAGCTTCCTATTCATTGTCAAGTCAATGCTTTGTTTGAAATTTCATTATGTTACATCTTCTAATTCTGTAGCACTGAGAAGTTATGCAACCATCCACTGCTTCCCTTGAAATCATTGTAATCTACATAGTATGCAGTTTGATGTGTGTAATGTACTGGGTCATTATCATGTACATCTTGTAAACTGTATCGAGCATTCTTGAAATGTGCAAACACCAGTTTCTGTAACAAATGTGCCTTATTCTCCCTCGAATTCGTGTAATTTTTCTTATGCACTACACAGCCATACTGCTTTTTACTATACTGTGGATGATCTTCCATGTACGTAATTATATTTAGTACTTGTGCCTTGGACAATGATTGTCCTTTAATATGTTTCACTGGTGATGGGGTTTGTGGCTCCCTGTCCGACAATTATGATGAACTAAATGGCTCGACACCTGTTTCAATATCACTGTCACTTAAGCATGTATCGCCATCACTGTACTCCTGATGTACATTGTCCTCCGCACAGTCGAGCTATACAACACCACACGTTCCACTGACGCATCTTTTAGAAATGCTAATGTTTCATTTGTAACTTCTTCCTCACTCTGAGTCCTTTTTTACGAAATGTCAACGTCGGCAACTGTTTTGTAGATATAATGCAATGTTTGCTTTGTTTTGAATCAATACCACTAGCACCGTAGCACTGTTGTGAGTTACTTGTCAATTAAGCAGTTCAACTACGCTTTGTAGACTCATGTTGTGCTCACTGTTGGACACCTCCAGTCCCGCCCCAATGCCATTAGCAGTGAATAGTGTGTTTCCATGGCAGACAACAAGCGGGGTGTAAACATCATTGACCTATTGCAACCTTGCACCCAAGGGGTTCCTATTAAGTACTATTCTATTGTATTGTGTTAGAACATGGAATCATTATAAACAATTCACTGAAATGTCCTGTTACATATGATTCTGAGTTATACATAACTGCTAAAACATCCCATTATCCCAAAGAATAATGATTTAAATAGACAGTGAATCCAAGGTGAAGTACCATTCTGGGAAAACAACTCTCTCTCATGGATATCACATCTAATATTTTCATTTCCCCTTTCTAGTCTTATTTCTCAAAATTTTAAAATGTAAAAAACTAACAACACACAAATAAATATTGGTTTATAATGCTAATATTTACATAATATTTTTTCTGTTAAAAAGAAAATTCAATTGATGGGAAATACCATTATAATTTACAAACAGTTGTCTCAGTTACATGGCAGTGTGCATCAGCACTGGTCTACAGAGTACAAAGACGTAACCAGTTCAAAACTTAATCCATTTTGTCTGGAGCAGTTCACAAGTGGTTTTTGTGTGTGTGTGTGTGTGTGTGTGTGTGTGTGTGTGTGTGTGTGTGTGTGTTTTGGGGGAGGGGAGGTGTATATTTAAATAAAAACATTAAAGGGAAAAATAAAGCTTTATAAACAGCAAAGAGCTTAAGAAAAGTCCCTCAAAATGTAGCAGAGAATTCCGTAGCCACTGAGGTGCAAGTAATCTTTCTTAATTAAAAAATACCATGAGTTTATTTGAAATGTGACATTATATGCAGTCTTGTAAATAAATAACAATTTACAATGACTAGATACACTTCAGAGTACCTATAATTTTGGATCAAACATTCCATAATCACACCTAAGATGGTAAATATGCATTTCGCATACATTTGTGTATTACTGGCGCCCTGCTTTACCGTTGTTGACAGTTCAAACACAAAATTTTGCTGTCATTCACAAAGCAGAATTGTGAACAAAGACAAACCATTCTGCAGGTGACAGGTACACATATCACATGATTAATTCGTAAAATGTTGTTGACAAACATATTTGCAACCACAGAAAATGCCTCAGGGTGTTATTGCAGCAAGATAAACATATCTAAAAGGTACTTCATGGTTCATGTGTGCAATGTCAGACCAATATCTCTTGCCAACAGTTCTGATACTGAATCTTACTGGAAGCTATTTCATAGTTAATACAAATGAAACTTTGTATGGTGCTTTTCTCAGCTGGAGTAATTTTAGTGCCCAGTGTACCACAGATGTTCAAGTATTTATGTCAAAAGTAACTGGAAGTTTACAAGAGCAACTACATGAAGACCAAATATAACAGGGATTAAAACTAAAACAGGGGAAGGGGGGGGGGGGGGGGAGTAGAAGAGGCTGAACTTTCTAGAGTGAGCTGCACAGAACATTTATCTCGTATTTTAATGCAATGATTACCTTCCATCATTTGTTCAACAGAAAAATCCAAGATGGAATGACAATATTACAACAAGAATAGATTGCTACTCACAATACATTGTGGAGATGTTGCGTAGCAGACAGGCACTTCTCTTCCATCCCCAACCCAGTGATGTTTTCCTTTGTTGCTATTTTGTAACACTACTATACTCAGTGTCCCTTCCTTTCTCTCTTCTTTCTTCTGTTCTGCATGTCACTGTTGTACCTGTCTGTGAGTCAACGGAGCTGTATGGCGAGTAGCAACCTATCCTATTTGTAATATTGTCATTCAACAGGAAAATTAGATTTGAATTTCATTTTATGCTACTGTTGGAGTAATTCCAGAATTTGAAATCTTCACAAAAATACATTTCTGATCCTAGTACACTAACTCTCTCACTACACAAATAACTCCGCTTTCATCATGCAGTGCCAAATATTTTTGAAGCTGTCCGTACTTTGTGACATGTGGTGTAATTTTCCACATATTTATACCGAATGCGTTTGTTTTCAGTTACTTGTTTTATGTATTATGTTAAGAATATAAACTATTTAACTGCAGATATTTTACTGTTGTAACACTTCCTCCATGTGACCTCCTCCTACATTTATCCCTCCTACATTTATCCATCACTGACTGTATCCATTGGATGCAATTGAAAGAGTAATTGTTTTCTCACATTTCCTTGGTGCTACAATTACTACGAAAGAGAATACATTTACACAGAACACCAACACCTCATAAAAAGCAACCATTCAAATTACAGGAAGTAGTAGTGGAGGAACTAAGAATGCAGCTGTTATTCAAATGATTAACAATAGAAGACAATAACAAACGAGACAACTGCTCTAAATTTACAGAAAGAAAATCTTGCATTAGAGTATATTTTTTGTAAAGGCATACCTATCACCTATAGTGATGCATTCAGCACTATCAGTCTAATTTCAGTAGCATTCCTGTTGTCTTTATAAAAGAAAATGACACTTTTCTCTACTACTCTAAGTTTCAGTGATATTTTTTGTTATATTTGACCAAATAAGTTTATTTTCTTCTGGCATTTGTGTGTGTGTGGAGAGGGAGGGAAGAATGAAAAGAGAGTTAAATATCTGTCAATATTATAGAGAGAGCCCTAGTTCACTTAGTTGTAGCTAATTTAGGGGACCCAGTTGTGATTTTTACTGAAGGAACTATTCTGACATTCGCCTTATTAACCATAGAACTATACTATGACAGTTGGACCCATCTTCCCCATTCCCTCCTTGGCAAACAAAGATATAAGAAAGAGGAGGGGGTTGTTAATATTTACTCTGATCGCATACTACAATGAGATTAGAGCGATGAACAGAAACTACTTCCATGAAAGTACAAATATATTTCAGTAAGTTTGGGTTTACATCAGGAAAAGAAAAAAAAGGAGTGTTGGGGGGGGGGGGGGGGGGGTTCCATGTGGCAGGTATGACAATCTAAATGCTAAGAAAA
This sequence comes from Schistocerca serialis cubense, assembly GCF_023864345.2. Lineage (NCBI taxonomy): Eukaryota > Metazoa > Arthropoda > Insecta > Orthoptera > Acrididae > Schistocerca > Schistocerca serialis. The sequence goes on along the minus strand of NC_064643.1, from coordinate 387,799,410 downwards.
ATATACCCACTCAAAAGCTTTTTTAATGCTAATGAAAGAAAAATTAACTGTAACACTGAACTTAAATACCAGTGAGTTAGTCAGTAGCAAAACAGAACTTATCTCTATCCCCACCCTACTACACTGTTATGAAACCACAATTATAGGCATGTTTAAATACTAATGAGGGGGGACAAAATGACAAAAATCCTGCACGAAAGAAAACTAAACATAATAATTTTCTATACAGAACTCCTACACTGGAAATGATTCAGTTTTCACCTTTTGAAAAACTGCCGCAATGCTCTCATTAGCTGCCTATAGCTCGTCAATTACTATTTGGTTTTGTTTCATTTCTCTTTAGTTCAATATCACAGTCATGGTTGTTGTGAAATCACAAATAGTAATGCTATACATCTTCAATAACGATACAACATGCAAGAAGAATGAAGCACAAATAATATTGAAGCCAGAGAGCCTGCAGTGATTAGCAGAAAATATGAACTGCATGTGAAACAATGAAGGTAAGCAGTTCACCTTCAGAGCACAAAAGGATGTCTCCGAAGTACCTAGGGAAAAGAAGCTTTGAAAATAAGGCTATCTACAGCCAGGCCATACTTACTGGATAGACTTATAGAGCTCCTTAATCTTCATTGTTACAGGTGTTGAACGGAGCTTTAGCAGTTCCACAGCTCTTGCTTGTAACTCAGTCTTCCTCCCAGATTTATTTCTGCCCGCAAAGCCTAAAAGCATCTGAAGCTCTGATACTCTAAAGCTTAGAACCATACTCTGTAAAGAGGAATGAACCTCAATTTAGCTAACTCAAAAAATTCACATTGTTGTTGCAAGTTTCTGTAGGAGTATGGAAAACAATTCCCAAATTCTTGAAATACTACAATCAGTACACAAAACAATCCAGTACAATGCACACATTAAACTTACACTTCATAACTTATTGATCTTTGTAAAATACAAAAATCTGTATTACAATGCTTTGTTATTTTGGTGAAAGTAACTTACTAGGAAGAACATAAGTTCAAGAAAAGTAATTAGTGCTCAGATACAATGAACAACAATTTCTAACATTTTGTGATGAATAAAAAACAGTTCTATAAATACTACAATCAGTACACAAAACAATCCATCAGAGCACAAACTTACAGTTAGAGCTCCAGAATTATAGTTTTAAACTACAAAAATTCAAATTACAGTTAGTCATAATATTTTGCCTTAGATTATTCAGAGATATACTCAATTACACAAATGTAATGGCACTAGTAGTTTATTACTGTGAACTTTTTCTAACCTCATGTATATATAAGAAATTTACTTTGAATTCAATATACAATGTACACAATTTCTTATTCCTTAATGTAAAATACTGAAAAGAGGAGCACTACTTTTAATAATGCCCCAACAGAATTACACAACAAAACCTTTGAGCTGGGTATCAACATACATCTTACATCTGTGCTTTGCTGCAATTATGGGCAAGCAAAAAGACTTGGACTACAAAACTTTGCTTTACCAATCTGATAGGAATAAATATAGAAAAACTTTGTGGATGGAAATATTTCTCATTTGAAAATCTTCATACATTGACATGTCAGTTGATTAACACTCCTAAATTTAGTAAGTCGCATACTGCAGAGTGTAGAAGATGATGACTGTTGTTTGGAGAGCAACTTGGCATCAACCCGTCAAAACATTTAGTAACCCCATTGTGTTAAACAACTAAAACAACAAAGTATATTTTCATTAAATGGCTACAATAATGATGCAGAAGATTTGGAGGTCATACACTATGACATACACAAGGACTATTCCATCTGCCATTCTATTAACTCCATTATACATAATTTTCTGTTTATTGTTGAAATATAACCCTAACTTCACGTGGCAAGTACTTCCTAGTTGTTGCACTGTTGTTTGATCAGTTTAAACTGTCATGAACTCTTATACTAATGTCACTCTTCTTACTCCACTTCTCTGCGTACTCCATCACCAGCTCTCCAAAAAATCTCTTTGGTTATGGCAGTGACACCGATGAGCATGTGGCTTCCAGAACTTTATAGGAAAGTTGAAATGGGACAACCACTTACGTAAAAACTAATTACACCCTTTCCCTATGTTTTCTTTTTGGTAACCAGTAATTTTGATGCCACACAGGTAGCCCACCACTAACAAATAATGTGAAACAACATTTAAAGTTCCATTTCACTCTTAACAATATGAAAAGAAAATCTTGTGAACTACAAAGATAAACTGAGCTACCGTAAGGGTAGGGGGGAGGAGGGAATAATGTGACATGGCTACTAACAACGCTGGCAGGGTTAAGTACAAGTTTCGCGGTATGGTTGCTCTTCAGACATACATACCTTTGTACATACACACACATATACATACCTATGTACATATATACATACATACGTGTTTTTTTTTTGCACACGTGCAAACGCACGCGTGCTGAAGTGTGGGGCAGGGAGGTGTGCATTCCACTTTTTATATATATATATATATATATATATATATATATATATATATATATATATATATATATATATATATATAGTTAAGAACCGGTTCCTTTAGTATCAAAAGTCAATTTGATTTCTATGATTGTTTCTAGAAATTCTCTGGATAAGATTGAGGATCTGCAGATTAGAACACCACAAGAAGTGTGTGTAGGACGGCTACAAAGATAGAGTTGTGAGTAAATTTATAAACAGCGATTCACGTAAATTCTGCAGAAAATGACCACCATCATCATCACAAAGAGTTCAAAAGTAGAAGCAATCTCGAAAATATAAATTATACAGCAAACGTAACAAAATTAAGGATAATCACCATTTCACTGGCTAAGCAATGAAACAAGATTGCTAAATTAAGTTCTTGACATTTCCACAAATATGGAAATGCCAATTAACAATTTTCATGAGACAAGCAGGCCAATAACATAGAACTGGAGTATGAATGTCTTCATTTGTGCCAAAACAGATGAAGAATAATCCTTGAGGGTCTCCCCATTATAAATTCACAAAACAAAAAGTACATCTAATCTGCTGTAAGCTTTGTAATTAAGTTAAAACAAAACATTACAAACCTCTGATTTTGGTACCTACAAATTTATTACACTTTATGTCAATATGCAGACTTACTTTACTGTTACATTTGTTGTACAAGTATAAAACATACTTTGCTTTTGTTAACAACATATATTTTGTACAATCATTAAAAAAGATGTTGCACTTAAAGTTAGTAATTCTTCATGTGAAGCAATGAAAATGTTACCAAAGAATATCAAGAAAGTGATAATTTTCAACACTGATGACAATTACCTTCTGGATGTAAACTTTATGCAACCCTTTCGAAACAACAGTGCCACAGCAGCTTGCATGATAATGCAAGTGAGCACAAAAATCTAGGGAGTAGCCATTTGGGATTGCACCCAAAACCATTGTCTCTGTAGAAAACTACAAAAGCTACTAAACCACAGAGGCAGTAAGTCATGTTCAGAATAAACCATGCCAGCCAGTAAGTCATGTTCAGAATAAACCATGCCAATCCGTATACCAGTATACAAAATTTTTCATTTTCAATTTAAATTGCCTGTGTCCAAACCTGACAACTTTGGGGAAAGCTACTTATAGCACTTAAACATGACATACAATTAACACACACGCTCTCTAATCCAACCCAAATCTGACTGCACAGATGGAAAACTGCTACTGAGAAAGCTACAGAATGCATTTGTCAATGAGACTAGAGTTTGAAAAGCTATAATCTATGTCTCACAGCAACTTCAAGGTACATTGTGGAGAGTATCCTATATGATTACTAGTCACTTCCTTTCCGGTTCACTGCAAATGGAGGGAGGGAAAAACGACTATTTATATGCCTCTGCAAGAGACCTAATTTCTCTGTCTTTACACAAAATGTACATTAGGCAGCAAAACCATCCAGCAGGCATTTTTAAATGCAAATTCTCTAAATTTTCTCAATAGTGCTCTTCGATAAGAATATTGCCGTCCCTCCAGAGATTCCCATCAGGGTTCATGAAGCCTCTCGGTAATACTCTTGTGTTGATCGAACCTACAAGTAACAAATCTAGCAGCCCACCTCTCAATTGCTTCTATGTCTTCCTTTAATCTGACCTTCATGGATACCAAACACATGAGCAGTACTCAACAATGGGTCACACCAGTGGTCTGTATGTGGTTTCCTTTGCTGATGAACCACACTTTCCTCCAATTCTCCCATTTAACTGAAGCCAACCATTCACCTTTCCTACTACCATCCTCAAGTTGTTCTTGCATTTCACATTTCTTTGCAATGTTATTCCTAAATATTTAACCAGCGTGACAGTGTCATGCAGCACACTACTAATGCAGTATTCGACCATTATGGGATGGTTTTTCCCTACTTATCTAAATTTAACTTCCATTTTTCTACATTAAGGGCAAGCTGCCATTCATCACACCCACTAGAAATTATGTCTTAGTCATCTTGTATCACCCTACAAAGAATGGAAACTCCAGGCTGGAATATCAGCAACATTAGGAAAAGGACAGAATACTACTCACTGTACAGATGACTTGTTGAGTTGCAGACAGGCACAATCAAAAGACTGTTACACATTGTAGCTCTCAGCCAAAGCCTTCTTCAGCAAAGTAAACATACATACACCACGCATTCACACAATTGAGCACACCTCACTAGGTGTGCTTCCTAGTGTGAATACGTGTGTTTACTCTGCTGAAGAAGGCCTTGGCCAAAAGCTACAATGTGTAAAAGTCTTTTCATTGTACCTGTTTGCAACTCAATGGGTCATCTTTATGGTGAGTAGTACTCTAACGTTTTCCTGATGTTGCTGTATCATCCTACAGTCACTCAACAATGATACTTTCCTGTAAACCACAGCATTACCACAAACTGCTACTCACTCTGAAAGCCAGATAATTTATGTGTATAGACAATAAGAGCAATCCCATCATACTGCCCAAGGGCACTCCTTATAATACCTATGTCTCTGATAAATATTGACCATCAAGGACAAAGTACTAGGTTCTATTACTTAAGAGGTCTTTGAGTCACATATCTGGGAACCAAATCTACATGCTTGGACCTTCATTAACAGCCTGCAGAGCATAGTGATATTCTGCTGTTATAGGATTTCAACCACGATTTCTGCTGTTAAGGAGACTGTTGACTCGAAGTACATGTTTCCATAATCATTGCCCATTATGAAACAATTTTGGAGATACATCAAATGTTAATTATTACAAATGTTGTACTGATAGAATGGATGTGCCTTATCATTACTGCTTTGCTGATGTCTTGTCAATATCATTAATCTCCAATATTTTCTTGAAAAGTGACTGCTCATTAGGACTCCCCAGAGGACCAGTTAAATTCCTGCTAGTGTTTAAGGCAATTAAGAAGCCTTAAAAGTTAAGAAACTAAATATCTCACACAAGCAGAACCAAACATGTCTATATAATCCTGATGACTTGTAGCTAGCACTTAATACACAGCATCCCCACTACAAATTATTTCACATCAACAACGATCCACATCCTCAGCTTGTAGCTCACCTTGCAGTTTCAATAAACAAAACTACGGAAAGATAACAGAATGATACATGGTATGTTGAATTATGTACATCACAGTGACATCATCACTGAGTGGAAGAGTAATTTAGTGATAACTATAACTGTATAGAAAGTTTATAGTCTCAAGCCACACCAACACTGAGACCATTACAAATTGCAATAGTTCACATGGACAAGGACAGGTGTGGAAACTAGTGATGATTTGATGAAGCAACCAGTCTCAAGTGGCTCAAGAAAACAACAGCAAACCTAAATTGGGATAATGGGATAAGGGCTCCAGTCTGATTCCTCTAAAAAAGGAATGACTGCATATTTATATCTCGGTTCCAAAACACAGAGAGAGTTTATGTACTTTCTTGAGAAATGTCGTCCATATCTACACAAGAAAAAGCTCTTACATAGGGAAGATACAATACTTGGTACGTTAATCAGATACAGAATTATATGTACAAGCTGATACTGTGTTTAAAATGTATGACATTAAATTCTAAACAGTCTTTCAAAACTGATACCCCAATTTTGCTTAACAGTGTTAGCACTGCTGAACAGTAATTCAGTTACTTTCACTCTTAACACATTCAGTGACAAATTATGTTATTAGGTACTTGATCATAATCAACTGGTCAATCAGTAATGTAGCATTAGCAGATTTACAATCTTTCTCTACTGAAACAAAACTGTTCTCACATTTAACTTTAGTTAGTTCTAGTGAACACAAAAACAGGGAGTTGCAGTTGGCCTGTCAACTATTCTGATGACATGCAGAGAGATCGACTCTCATTAAGTTCACACCCAAACAACTAACGGAAAGAAGTCAAACTAAAACATGCACAGACAATAAAATGATGGCAGACTCTTAGTGACAGGTTGAAGAAATATTCGGAAGATAAGAAAAACAAGTAGACTAAAGTTAACTGTCGGAATTTTAAAGGGCGAAATGAAATAACAACAATAAAAAAGATCCTGCCTGAAATTATCACATGGTAGAAGCATACTGATTCAAAGTAACCAATTCTAGGTTAGGAAACAATTAATTAACCACAATGATTCAGTATTACACAAATGAGCCTAGTTTCTTGGTCTAGTACATATCATGACTTGGGTGTTTCAATCTGTACTTAGAAAATCTGATTTAACACTGTTCACTAAATGATGGGAGCAGTGGCTTCTTGTGCAAAATTTTGCCCATGTGCTACAATGTGTTGGCATATAGCTTTTGGCTTACAAAGTTAGAAACTCAACTACAGTATGTTAATTTCACACACATAAATTGAACTACTTAAATTTTATAATTAATAACATTGCAAGGAACAATAATAATAATAATAATAATAATAATAATAAAATTATGGCAGCAGCTGCCATTGAACCCGAGTCAATAAACTACTAGCGAGTTGCCTTAGCCCTGGGGCTACTGCATCATTACGTGAAATGCTGCTCGCAAATCCCCATACTCCACACGTAAATCTTTGGACAACATTTTACCTTTTCCCTCGGCCCACTGAGGGGAAATATTCCAAGAACTTGAAAGTGGAATCAACCTGCTCCTAATCAGTTTTTTAATCCATATTTTCTGTCAACAGAATCAATGGCCTCTAGGAACCAACAATCATCTTTCGAATTCAGCATTTTGTGGCAAATGATTGACTTCAGATTAAATATTTGTTCAGATCATGATATGCCCTTCCTAGAGCCACCTTGATATTCATCTAATTACTCTCCACTGTTAGTTCAACTCTGTTTAGCATAAACTTGGAAAATGTCACACACACCTGGTTGCAAAGAAATTCCTCTATAGCTGTCAACATTTTGCTTATTGCTTTTCTTATGTAGCAGAAGAATCAAGGTCACCTTCCACTCTCCTAGGTGTTTTTTTGTTTTCCAGGTTCTTTCAAATATTAATTTTAGCTTTTTACCTTTGGCACAGACCATTTTAAAAGCTCTGCTGGAACAGAGGCTTTTCCACATGCTTTACAAGCTTTTAACAACTTTTTCAATTTCTCTGATAGTTGGGGGCAATTTCCTCATAGATTTTTCAAGAGTGTTTGGGTATTCAAGCTTATGGATTTGTTCTGGAAAATTAAGAATCTGATTATATATACACCTAACTCTTTCAATCTCACTTTCTCATCCAAAGATCTACTGCGAAGGGGCCTCTTTAGCAGACCATCTACAGAGAACACTTTCACACTAGGGTTGTCCACAAAGTAAGTTCCCATTTCTATTTCTATTCGCGGCAGCACTACAATCGCATTTCCGAGCTTGTGCGGCAGTTACCCTAATTCTACGAGAAGACATACGCCATTTTCAGATCGCTGCTGTCGACGTGTGCTTTGTAGTGCTTCTTTATAATGTTAGCCGTAATTGAAAATGCCGCCATGTGTGAAATCAGATCTGTGATTCATTTTCTAAATGCAAAGAAAGTTAAACCAAAGGAAATTCATCGGAAAACCTGTGAGGTTTATGGACAAAATGCTATGAGTGATTCAATGGTTAGGAGATGGGTCAGACTGTTCAATGAAGGGTGTGATCAAGTGCACGATGAAGAACAAAGTGGACACCCGTCTGTGGTTACTGATGAACTGGTTCACACAATTGAAGAGAAGATTAAGCACAACCGTAAGTTTACACTTAGTGCCCTTGCTATGGAAGTTCCGCAAATCTCACAATCACTAATTCATGAAATTGTTATTGAAAAACTGAAATTTCAAAAACTTTGCCCGACCTCACATGGCGAATGTGACCAAACAACTCTTACATGCATTTCACTGGGATGCATTTGATCATCCTCCGTACAACCTGGACCTTGCTCCTAGCGACTTTCATGTCTTCTTACACCTAAAATCTGTCCTTGGCGGTCAGCACTTCAACGATGATGACGAGCTGAAAGAACATGTTACCCCATGTTACAGAGGCGGCAACCTTCTATGAAGAAGGCATATAGAAACTTGTACCATGCTATGACAAGTGCCTACAAAATTTCGGAAGCTATGTAGAAAAGTAATTTAACAGTTGTAGATTTTTGTACAATAAATATTATTTCTGTATCTGTATATGTTTGTTTTATATAAACAAATGGAACTTACTTTGCAGACAACCCTCTTATTACATTTCCTTGTATCCTCGCTTTTTTTACCACCACATAGCCTATACCCTTCTGACTTACAAGGGTAGTAATCATAATTAAACTGAATATATTCAACTCAGGGTTGCCGCAATTTACCCCAAGTGAAATTCCCTGATTTCCAGACAAGTTTTAGCATTTTTCCCTGACAAAGTTTGAGGTCTCAAGGATAAGTAATGATGTAATTTGACAAAAAAATGAAAGGACTTCTGCATTTTTTAAACATGTGAGCAAAAATTTTAAGTACTAACATCAACATCTTTTGTAATGAACTGTTTTAGGATGCAGAAAGCAAGCTAATGGTATATATGTTTCATTGAGACCACTAATGTTATTTTATTTCAATAAAACTCAACACTTTTGCTGACAAAAACACGCATTTCCCTGAAGTTGCAAGACAGATTTAAAATACCTTCACCAATTTCAGAAATAATCTCAGAAAACATAGGCCTCTTGAGAGAAGCGTATAAAGCGGGGAAGAGTTTCATAAACCAAAACTGTAGGTGACCCCCAATAAAACGTTGGTTTTACTATGTTTGTCATTGTTGGTTGTTACCCACTATATTATGTCTATTATTTTACCAGTATTGTGTGAGTTTTCTTTCAAGGAATACACAAGTACATAGCGTGCAAACTACCAGCGACTGTCACAATTTTCTTCTTATCGTCAATACTTTCTAATATACAAACACCTTTCGAAGTGTCAAAATTGGACCAGACTAAATAAAATGTCTATAAAATGCTGCAGTGTACAATGTACTTGCAGTAAGACAGTCACAATTCCTGAAATCCATCGCCCATGGCCTCTGACCTGCCGAGGAGCACCACTGTCCTGAATCCATGGATATATCACAAAAATCCATCGCATTACGCCACACACAAACAGACCCAGCCTGCGGGCAAATCAATGAGACTAGATCCGAAGGGCAGGACCTGCACATTAATGGGAAACGATGGGCTTCAGATTGGCAGGCCTGATCCATTAGAGAATACCCATAGAAATAGCCCCTCATGAAAGTCCACTTGTGTGGCCTGCTATTCACATGTCACCAACACTATGTTAATGAAATGAGACGGTGATGATCAATCCATGCAACAGATAACTCGTGCAAATACTGTGAGAATCAATACTAATGAGGATATGTAGCAACTAACTATAAAGATGATCGCTGAGCCCCAGACAGGCACATAGAAAAGACAATCACTTTCTCACAACTAAATTTTTGGCCATAGCCTGTGTCAGAAAATGAGAACGCACACACAATCACTCAAGACAAAGCTCATGCAAACATGACCACTGGCTCCGGCTGCTACATCAACAGTTTCTGAGAATCAGATCCAAACAAACCACTCCTTGCACCTCCCTACCTCTTGTTGGAAGCTGCTAGCAAGGATAAGTAGCAAGAAGTGGTGGCAGCACTGACTTCAAGCTGAGGGGAGTAGTAGAAAGGGGGACAAGTAAGAATGCGGGAGAAGGGAAGCGACGCACGTACTCAGCTGCACGCAGCCAGTGACGATGCACGACATCTCAGTAAACAAACCATTTCAACCACTGAGACAAAAAACGAGATTTTTCCAGTGTGGTGTTTTCTTTTTTTTTTTTTTTCCTTTTTTTCCAAATTTCCCTGACACGTCTGAAATTCCCTGATTACCACAGATTGTGGCAACCCTGTAATTTTACGTATATAAAGTGAACTGTGAAGTTTATTTAAATATTATGGTTAATAGTTTAGAGAGAGAAAGAGAGAGAGAGAGAGAGAGAGAGAGAGAGAGAGAGAGAGAGAGAGAGAGAGAGAGAGAGAGAGAGAGAAAGAAGGAGATGGTAACAGAACAAGTCGAACCCAAGTCAACAAATTGCCAGTCTGTGTGCTAGACCACTCAGTCACTGCGCAGTTACAACCACAGCTCCTCAAAAATCCCTCATTCTCTATACTTGCACAATATGTAGAGAAATCAGGAAAATTTAAGCGCTCGTTTTTCCTGCACGCCGTTCGAGAGTGCTATGGTAGAGAGAGAGCTTGAAGGTGGTTCACTGAACCCTATGCCAGGCGCTTTACTGTGAATAGCAGAGTAATCATATGGATGTAAACACTACATCCAATTTAAAAGAAAAATACTGACCTGGCACTTGCAGTGCCAGAAGGGATGATGTCACATCAGAGAAAGCGCAGTCTACAACAGACAACCATGTTTTCTTCTGAGCTGATGAAGCACAGCTGACAATCATTTCAGCAGCACGCGACACTGGTTTTTTAATTAGCACAGAGAGAGAGCTACCAAACATTTTTCATCCATTTTATTTGCATATCAGCAAGAGAATTTGAAGAGAAATGGAATAATTTTAGTGTAATTTCCTGCTCATATCTGAAAAGAAACAGTGTAATTTTAACGTAATATTTACAGTATGCTGCAGCATATAAGCACACAATAGCTAGCTGCAACTGGATGGTGGGTAAAAAGTGGAGAAAGAAGAATATAGTGTTTGAGGTTTGTAGACAACATGGTCCTTCAAGTAATACATGAAAATGAGTGCTATAAAACAGTGGATGTCAATAAAGGAGAAGAGCCATGGACAGAAAATCAATATAAAAAAAAAACCATAGTACTGGCAGGGGGAGGAAACTGAACATACTAAAGATAATTTTGAATAGAGAAACAGAAGCACATGTGCACAACTTCAAATACGTACAAAGCAGAATAGAAATTGAAGTGCAGCACAGAAACTGGAATTATGACAGCAGTGATGGAAGATGCATTTTGTAAGGAAATAGTTTGCAGTAGCAATATGGAAACGATTTGAGGGAAAGTCTCATACAATATTTTGTATGAAGTGTCCTGTATGGTGCTGAAACACAGACAACATGGAAGGTAGACTGAGAAAGTCCAGCCAGTTTTCAGAAGTGCACATGATGAAGGGTGGAAAAAATATGTTGGATGGATCAATGAAAGATGAGAGCAGTGTGTGAGAGCAGATGCAATCACTGACTAACAGAAAGAAGGAAAATAAAATGACTAGGATAAATTTAAAGAAATAAGGAGTGGTTTACAAAAGAGTCTTGGATGGATATGTGGAACGCAAGCGCATGTGAGAGAGAAAGATATTTCAGATCCTGAAGGAAGTGAGCATGGTTCAACAGGCAACTTTTCTTGTGAAATAGAAAGAAACTGATAGGTGGGTGCCATTTGGATCTCTCTTATACATAGCCAGTGACATAACAATAATTTTTTTTAAATAGTGCACTTATTACTATTAGAAAATGTTTGCTGCACTGAGTTTTATTGGACAAAGTAAACTGATCTCCATATTTGAAAAGACGAGAGATGGTGTTTCTGAAGTAGCATCTGCTCTTGAAATGGCTGCGATACTTATTAAAGAATTAAAATGTATTTTCCCCAGCATTTAATTAGATGGTTCAAATGGCTCTGAGCACTATGGGACTTAACATCTGTGGTCATCAGTCCCCTAGAACTTAGAACTACTTAAACCTAACTAACCTAAGGACATCACACACATCCATGCCCGAGGCAGGATTCGAACCTGTGACCGTAGCGGTCACGCGGTTTCAGACTGAAGCGCCTAGAACGTCACACCGGCCGGCCCATTTAATTAGAATTCCCATGTAAATAGTTTTCATGCTCTGATGTTGCAGGAGTGACTACTTGTTTTTTATGCTTCCTCCAAGACAAGGAGTCTTGTTGATCCATGAAGAGGTTTACAGGAATTTAGATTCCGTGAGACTGCATGAATTTATGACTAACATATTGTCCAAGATATTACTATTTATTTATAAGCATCAGTGTGCACAGCACTAGAGCCTATAATTGGGCTAATCAAAGTCAACATAAAGGCTATGCACATGCTGCATTACTGCTTGACCAATTATCATCAAATACTTGAGCACATTGGGCCTCTGAAAATATTTATGAGAGAAAATAGTTTCAATGGTTTTATAGCTGTCAAGGAAAATGGTTTCAGCTATTCCAATCTGAAGAATTAATCTTGAATTTTGTTTCAGATACTTAAAACCCAGTACCACTAACAGCGATCCAATAAAAATTATCAACAGACCGGAGACAGGATTGTGTGACTGACCTCACACAGATACACAGCAGCAAGAATAACAACAAGTAAATCACAAAGAAACAATTTTGAGAAGAACTGCGGCCCCTGAGAGCATAAATCACACTCTTGCGTCACAAATCATTCTGCACAACAGTTACTTTACCTGCATCACTGTGTGCTGTGAGCTCTCTGGCCAAAAGGCCAATATCCCACATTACTCTTCTGTGAATAGATTCAAAGCTGAAACAGTGAAGATACAAAGTTCACAATTTGCATTTTATTTATGAATGAGGGGGTGGGGGGATTTAATTAGAATGAATAATAAATTATCATGATAATCACATGAGGGCAACTGCAAACCCTCATGCAATATTGGAAGCAGGACATCAGTTTCACTTTCGTATCAGTATGTCTGAGGGAAGGAATTGTAGGTGACAGAAACATATGACTATATACTGCAAATGACAAATTAACAGGTGATGCATAACACCAGGTGCTGTGTAACACCAATTTCTGTGCACTAAATTACCTGCACTATTACAGAACATTTCTCTTTTGACAGAATGGATCTGGCTTTGTATGACAGGACACAACTCCAATTTCTATGTCCCCTGTGACAAGATATAATACACAAAAAAAGTGATGGATTGGTGTAGGAGCTTCAGCAAGCACGGTCTCTCATTCAACTGACTTTCATCCATTTGAATTCTGAATACAAGCACAATTAAAGGCATTGATGTATTACACGTTTATCAACGAAGTGCACCCATTACAACACTGTGTGTCCCATGTAAGTAACCAAACATGGGGGCAGCCAAGTGTGTCCACACAAGGTTGTGATTCTCTAAGGAGGAAGACCATATATGTGTGAAAATGACTGATAACCATGTTGAGCACTCCTGCAGTGCAACAGACAAATGCTTCGTAGGATATAATGGTATACATGGCCAAGCCTTATAAAGTGCTGCTGCAGCCAACAATATATAAAATTCCATGTCCACTGAAGTACAGCCATGTCTGGAGGAGAGTATTTATCACTGCCCAGCACTGTCTACATCGAGACACCCAGAAGAAGACTAAACTTCACTGCTTTCTACGGGTTAGCATTTGGGGGCTGCACATAATGGTTCAAAACTGGAGCGCCCTATGATGCGACGTACACTATTGTATGTTTTCAGACCTATATCTATAGGACTTCTTTTCCTAGAACCGACCAGTACTACCTCCTGTAAGCACACAGCGTGTTTTCTTCATTTTTTTTTTTTTTTAAAGGCCTGTATGTTTCTTTCATTTATTATTCAGTAAGATCTAACATCAAGTGACAAAGACACAACAATCTGTATTACCTACCTTCTTCTATCTATACATACATAAATTACAGTCCACACTACGCAGTTCCTGTCTGTGTGTTCGACCTTATCTCAGAAACTACATTAGAGATTTTGTTACAGTTTTCACTACTAAACTGGCCGATTCCAGAGGAAGGTTTGTGGCTGCAAGGGGTAGGTGTAAGGCAGTCTGACTGCAGCACAAGGGCAGAGTGAGCTACCGCTGTCAAGAATGTGATGATATCTAGTTATCTAGCATTGTTTTCTTAATTTTAATTATAAACACTGTGCAGTGGCTCATACGCAAAATTACTGCTACACCAGACAAGCTGTTTACCGCTGATACTTAGTCCTACCCGTGCAAAGTTGGGGTGGGGGTCACTGATTTATTATAAATTTAATGGTATTTATTGGAATACAATGTAATACCCCACAGAATATTTCAAAAATATGCCCACCTCCCTTTTCAGATATTTCACCTCATCACTTCTAGAAAAAATTATATTAATTCTAGCAATGGTCTTTCCTTTCTATTTCAAAGTATTTATGCAATCACAATGTCATATAACCCATTAAATATAAATACTCCTAATGACAGTTCAGGACATGTTTGTGTACTGATTGTAGTTTTACAGAGAGGCTTCTCAAGCAATTTCGTAGTAGTTGTTACCTGCATCAGAGCTGCTGGACACTGCACATCAGCAACATTCAAACACCTCTTTTCTGAAAAAAATAAATATGAGGATGGCCCCAACAGATAGCAAATGCTGCTACGTCCACCAACAGGTCTGAAAACATAACTTAGGCAAAAATAAAGAGAGATCCCTTCACTGTATTAGTTGACATTCATTCACTAAAATTATTTTTGAAGACTTAGCCTACATTAAAAGTTTGAAGTGACGTACACCCAAGGATAAGAAAGTCATTAGAAGTGTCTCCATGCTCAAATGAAAAATGAAGGCTGCAGACAGCATTCACTCACACACTTGAAGTAAATCACTGGTGACAAAGGTAACCAAGCTATTATACAAAGTAACTGATGAGAGCACTGCTGCAGCAAATTGACAACTGTGTGTGTTGAATGAAGTTACAGGAGGAAGGAAAAATCTCATTACTGTCCTATCAAAAAAAAGTATGCGCTAGATCACAAAAGATATTTTGTGAGTTATAAAAAGACATTTATGTGGTAATTTTCTGTGTGGTTAACATCCTTAAATATTTTAATGGAAATACGTTCTTTAGCAGTATCCGAGAGAAGCTATATAATATTCTGGGTGGAGCACAAAGGAAAAGAGTACATACAACCAACAAATAGTAGCTGAAGTTTAAGAGCCTTTGGAAAAAAAAATTGGCACTGAGCTATCAAACTCGTTATGATTTTAAATAAAACTTCCTGCAAAAAGAGGAAATACAGTAAGTATTATGGTGAAGACTATTGGTGCAGCTACACTGATGCAAGAACATTCATTAATACATTAGAAAATCCATTTTTCCTGCAGATTTCATCTTCATATGTATTATTACAAATATGAACCCACATACAAAAAAATTTATTCTGATATACATGTCACCTGTAATAAATCTGATGTTTGTATTTGCTGATGTTGATCACTAACAATGAAATAACAGTCAAGATTCAGTTCTTAGGTACGATTCAGATGTAGTAGTAACCCATTACGTTCTAATTATTTCTTGTACCTTGCACCTCTCTTCACTCAAGGTTTACAGCAACCTTCCATGCACAGCAGTAGACATACACATATCTTTTCATTTCAGTGTTTCAATTTGTATCTCAAAGAAGGAATTTTACAAAATTCTGAATCCCATAGTTTCAATTATTTTAACGTTGTCTTCCTATCAGCTTTCCTGTAGTCATTCCTGTTTCAGTGGCCATTCTTCAGTCACAATATTGAAGTAATAATTTTCTTTATATGTAGATTTCCCTTTCCTTTCACGAACAGGAGGTATCTGTTCAAGCAATTATGAGTATAAGCCCGATTCAAATTTCTCTCTGTTTTTTTACCTGCCATACACTCAAAACAGTATTTAAATCCTCAGCCCCTCCAGTTATGGCTGCAGTAGCAGTTGAGCATCACAATGGTTCACACTGTTGTTCCTAATTTTAATGTCTTCTGTAGGTTACATCTTTTCAGTCTTCAAGATAACACAGGAACAGGTGTATAACTGCAAAAAAATGTTTCCATTGCCTTTATTAAATGAATTTTCATTAATGCTTTATTCCCTAAAAACAAACCTAAGTGGCTTAAAATGTTTCTGAGTGGATTTTGAAATTAAGAAGTTTTATATACCTTGTTGTAGCTGTTGTCTCCGGTCCAAAAACTGGTCTGATACAGTTCTCCAGCCCTGCGCAAACCTCTTCACCTCTGTGTTAACTATTGCAACCTACATCCAACTTTGCCCGCTTACTGCAATCCAGCCCTTCTTTTCCTCTAAAATTATTATCCCACACATTTTACTCCTTTACAAACTAAGTATTTTTGTTGTCTCAGAACGTAACCTGTCCCTCCTTTTAGCCAAATCGGGCCAATAACTTTGTTATCCCCAACTTAATTACGTACCTCTTTCTTACTTGTCCACTCCATCGATATAATCTTCAGCATTCACCTGGTGCACCACTTCTCAAAAGCTACAGTTCACTTCTTGTCTGAACAGTTTATTGAGCACATTTCATTTCTGTACAAGACTACAGTACAGAGATATATTTTCAGAAAAGACTTCTTAACATTTAAACTTGTATTTAGTGTTAAAATATCTCTTCTCAAAAAAGAACTTCTTGCTATTGCCAGCCTGTATTTTATCTCTTTATTACTTCAGCGATTGTCAGTTATATTGCTCCCCCAGACAGCAAAAGTGCCTCATTTCCTAATGTAATTCCTTAAGACTTGCCCCATTAATCTTGACCACACTGTTACTCTTGTTTCACTCTAATTGTTGATCTTATTGTCTCCTTTTCAAGACACTATCCATGCCATTCAACTCTTCTTCCACGTCCTTGGCAGTCTTTAACAGAGTTACAATGCCACTAGCAAACCCGAAAATTCTTACTTCTCCTCCCCTTCAGAATTTCTGCATCATTTCCAAAACAGCCTGATGGATCTCTTAATATCCAGAAATTCTAAATCATAAACAGAAGAACTAATATATAATTTTTGTACAAGGACTAACCACGAAAATTTTATAGCACGGCAAAAATGATAGTCTTAAGATGAGAAGATGCTATGACAGAAAGAGAGTGGCACTTTGAGCATCAGTGTGCCTTTTACAATAGAGTGATAAGATGAAACATCTCTTACCACAACGGTGAGTTTTACATCTGATGGTTTAACAACTGTCAACATACCTAACAAATAATACAGATCACATTTGGCACAGGATACAAAGGACGGATACCACTGTGACAGTTTTCCCAACCTATTACTGAAAATTAACTTTTCACTCCACTAGGCTGAACTGAGACAACCAAGTGCTTGAATTATTTTGTTTGCAGCAATATATATACATCTCAAACAGTTAACAATGAATGCATATATCTAATGCACTCAATGTTGTGTTTAAAATATGTGAGATGTTTATTTTAGTATTTTTCATAACAATAGCAACTAAAATGTTTATTTTTGTAAGCTGACTGTGTAATGTGGTGGTGTTGTTGTTGTTGTTGTTGTTGTGGTTGTGGTCTTCAGTCCACAGACTGGTTTGATGCAGCTCTCCATGCTACTGTATCCTGTGCAAGCTGCTTCATCTCCCAGTACCTACTGCAACCTACATCCTCCTGAATCTGCTTAGTGTATTCATCTCTTCGTCTCCCTCTATGATTTTTACTCTCCACGCTGCCCTCCAATACTAAATTGATGATCCCTTGATGCTTCAGAACATGTCCTACCAACTAATCCCTTCTTCTAGTGAAGTTGTGCCACAAACTCCTCTTCTCCCCAATTCTATTCAATACCTCCTCATTAGTTATGTGATCTACCCATCTAATCTTCAGCATTCTTCTGTAGCACCACATTTTGAAAGCTTCTATTCTCTTCTTGTCCAAACTATTTTTCGTCCACGTTTCACTTTACTTTCAGAAAAGGCTTTCTGACACTTAAATCTATACTCAATGTCAACTAATTTCTCTTCTTCTGAAACACTTTCCTTGCCATTGCCAGTCTACATTTTGTATCCTCTCTACTTCGACCATCATCCGTTATTTTGCTCCCCAAATAGCAAAACTCCTTTACTACTTTAAGCGTCTCATTTCCTAATCTAATTCCCTCAGCATCACCCGACTTAATTCGACTACATTCCATTATCCTCGTTTTGCTTTTGTTGATGTTCATCTTATATGCTCCTTTCAAGGCACTGCCCATTCCGTTCAACTGCTCTTCCAAGTCCTTTGCTGTCTCTGACAGAATTACAATGTCATCGGCAAACCTCAAAGTTTTTGTTTCTTCTCCATGGATTTTAATACATACTCTGAATTTTTCTTTTGTTTCCTTTACTGCTTGCTCAATATACAGATTGAATAACATCGGGGAGAGGCTACAATCCTGTCTCACTCCCTTCCCAACCACTGCTTCCCTTTCATGTCCCTCGACTCTTATAACTGCCATCTAGTTTAATGTGGTAGTAATGACTAATATTAAATACGTCACCCTTGCCTTTTAATATTTTTGCTCTGTACAGTTTGAAAAAGGTGGTATTATTAGTGTCTATACAAAATTAGTAGAAATGAATGTGATTGAAATGGAGAGAATGTGAGAAAATAGCTAAAAAGCAATTCAAGGTAAAACTGCACAGCACTCCCCCCTCCACCCTCACTCCCGTATTCACCCTGCACAACCAAAATAGCACTTATCATGGAAGACAGTGTTTAAACTGTTAAGAAAATCATAAGCCAGCCACTCTGAAAACACATTAAAAGACCCCCTAAAACTTTAGTGAACAGCCATACCACATTTGTTTGACTCATTTAAAATAGATGGCAAATGAGCTACTGCCCTTTGCTCTGAAAATAAAATAGTCTAATAAAATGTGGCACTCTGTGAACCATACACCACATGCACAACACAATGGACAGTCCTCTCGCCAGAGAAAGAAACCATGCTTCATAGGGCTGTGCCCTATGTGAAGATGAGTAAGGAGGATCTCATCCTCCCATGCATGACTGGAAGGAGGTGCACCACAAGCACATTGTGAAGTTTATTAAATGGAGCTTACTGTCTGACTTTTCCAGCCACTCTTCTCCTCGCTGAGGTATGACTTTGTACCTCAACACCAAGCTGATACCTTGTAGGCAATGACACAAACAAGTATCAGATGTACACAGCATGCCTTCCTGTCTACTACATGCACTCTTCTATGTAGGTTTTCGTGAGACAGTTTACACCTATCTTCACATGTCAGTAGTTCACTTGTTTCATTTCCTTCATGACACTTCTATGAAACTGTGGCTATTCATGCTGCCCTTCTTTGTATTCATTCAGTATCCCCTGTTACTCATAATGGGTACGGGTTCTACACACTTGAGCAATGTTTAAGATGAGTTGCGTGGGTTTCGTATGTCTCCTTTGTAAACTGATTGCATTTTCCTAGCATTATATCAATGAACTGTAGTCTGCCACCTGCTTTGTCTACAACAAAGACAATGTAATCATTCCATTTGATATCCCTACAAACTGTTACACCCAAGTACTTGTACGAGTTGATTGACTCCCACTGGTATTAAAGTCATAGACCATATAATATTTCTTTCCTTTTTGGCGACGTTCACAATTCCTAAAAAATTTAAAGTAAGTTGCCATTGTTTGCAGGACTTTGACGTCTAATCGAAATTTAACTGAATATTTGTGCATCTTATTTAAGACATTATAGATAATTGCATCATCTGCAAAAAGTCTGAGGTTAGTATTACTGCTGTCTACATGCTCATTATTAATATACAACATGAACACACTTCCATGGGGCACACCTGAATTTACTTCTATATCTGTCAGTCCATTCATGATAACATTCTGTATCCTCCCTTCCAAAGAATCTTCAATCTATTCACAAACTGTACTTTTGATAATAAGCATTGATGTCATACTGCGTCAAATGTCTTTTGCAAATCAAAAAATACTGCATCTACCTGACTGCCTTGATCCATTGCTTTCTGTATGCCACATGAGAATAGTAGAAGTTAGGTTTCACATGATTAAAATTTTTGCAATCCTTGCTGGTCACATGCAGGTGTTCAGTCTGTTCAGAATACTTACTATGTTTAAACTCTGAATACATTCTTAAATTTTACAACATACGGATGTCACAGATTTTGGATGGTAGTTTTGTGAATCACTTTTTTGAAAAGATAAGTCAACTGCAAAGCATTCTCATACGAAAGAAACTCATCACAACTATAACCAATGCTACACTAGTACATATGAACAATTCTTAACTTGAATAACAACGACCAGATGAAAAAATACTGGAAGAAAAGCAAGTAAAAACTAATAAGAAATTTAAATTGGTGTGTAGTCCTTAGCTGGAACATCTGAAGGGATGATGATGATGATGATATCATCATCAAACTGACTTATGATTTCCTTTTAATGGCCCATTGCCATTTTTAACTACAGTAATTATACTTTTATCACAGACTGAACGGAACTTATGTACATAGTAGGAACTAACCAATTAGGGTACAATTCCTGGAAAAAAAAAAGGAAGCAAGCAGAACTTCTGAACGAATAAATCTATGCCTCCAATTAGTGGCAGAGAATTTTTCGGTGTTGTGCCTCTCTTTAAATCAATGAAATTTGTTATTACAGGTGAAAACTGTTCCTTTTCTCAAGCCTACAAACATACTGAAGGACTGAATATCATGAAGAAACAAATTATACTACATAAGGCATACTTTCAGAGAATGAAATGCAGGGTCTTAGCAAGCTTGCAAAATCCTGTACTTCTGAAAAGCATTTCCACATGGTTGAGACATTTAGTATGGAACATTCCTTTTATTAACAGAAAAAAGTAGTATAAAAACTGTGTGATCATATACCAAGTACAGTGGAAGAAGTTTGCACACCCTACAATGTACTTAATTATGTTTGTAGCAAATTCATTGGGACATGTATTTCTGCGAAGACACCTATGGCCACGCAAGTGAAGTCTCTACATAAGGAAGTGGAAGTAAATGATGCTGACAACTACAAGCAAAGATTATTGTGTATGTGTTCCTCAAATAAAGAAGTTAGCTCTTATTTCAATGATCATAACTTGTCAACAAACAATATGAATTCATGAATAATTCAGCACTAGCAGAATCACACATACTACTTTTATTGCATGACATTACATTAATAGTTTTTCCATAGATCATGAATACGACATTTCACGATGATGTGGAATGAGTCAGTTGAACATAAGGTTTCTTTACAGGATATAATTATTTTTTTAATACTTCGTATCTAAAAATTCATCTATTGAGTAGAAGGGGCTGTCATTCAAAACATCTTTTAATTTGTTTTTAAATACTGGTTGGCTATCTGTTGGACTTCTAATGCTTTTTGGTAAGTGACCAGACTTTTGTGACAGCATAATTTACCCCTTTCTGTGCCACAGTCAGATTTAACCAAAAATAGTGAAGATTATCATTTCCTCTAGTGCTGTAGCTATGCAGTTTGCTTATTATTTTTGAACCGGGATGGGTTATTAATGACAAATTTCATAGGTGAATATATTTATTGTGGAGGTACTGTGAATATCCAAAGTTACTTAAACAAATGTATGCAAGATGATGTTGCATGAGCTTAGTGACATGGGCTAGGCAAATGCCCGGGTGGGCAGGACATTTATAAATGGACATTTGTCCAAAGCCATTTTAAATTCCCAAAATCTGGGCATTTATGAAAAAAGTACTTTTATGAAGTTTTTACTGCTAGAATGTATAATTTACCAATTAAAATATGAGATGGGATGATACTCCCAAAATTAATAGTTAGCAAATGTTTACACTTAAACCTACATATAGCATTCATTGCTTTGTTACTAAGAACAAAATGAAAGAAGATGGAAGCATTTTTTAAAATTATAATTCCAACTTTCTGTACCAAGAGACGGCGCCTGATGCTGACAGCTGCTTACCATTTATAATGTATTTTCTTTTTTAACAGTTCTGCTCTTCTTCTTCTCCCTCCCCCCCCCCTCTCTCTCTCTCTCTCTCTCTCTCTCTCTCTCTCTCTCTCTCTCTCTCACTCACCCCCCCCCCCCCACACACACACACACACACATTGAACGCTGTGTAGTGATAAGCCAGTATAAAAAGAACATTGTTGTTAAGTTATCACTTAGTAATGTAACACACTTCATAATCTGTTTCAAATCTAAGAATGTTATTGAAGAATGATTATTGATAACAAAATTAATACTGAATCTATTAAACAGATAGCATATTTGTCTTGACAATAAATGTATTTATAAATATTACAAAAATGCTTTATTGGCAGATGTAGTAACATTTGAGACAGACTATAATTTTCTATTTTGTTCCTTTTTTTTATTGTGTAATACCCCAATAACTGACCTCATTAAAGACGTAATAAGTTAGGTTTACAGTTGAATTTACTTGCCCTAATAATTCTCCTCTAACTCTCAAGCAGCTTTTTCAATCTGGTTACCCAAACTCTAAAGGAGCAGTGTTGCAAAACACCTTTTCCAATACAAAGTATCAGCTTAAAATATTTTATTAGTGACACTTATTTTGGACATTTTCCCTAACTTATAAATGCCCCGGCATTTTACACCACTAGGTAGCTCCGGCTTTTTATCTGATTAGATGCTTTTGTGCAATGAATACTAATTCTCTTAATGATGAATACAACAAAATATAATGCCGTATGAAAGCAGTGATTGAAAACAGGCATAGCAGGCTAGTTTACTGATATGTTTATCACCAAAATTTGCAATAACCCAAAAAGCATACGTAGCTGAACTCAAACATTTCAGAAGATCATCAACGTGTTTCTTCCAATTCAAATTATCATCATCAATGCGTTCACCCATAAATTTGGAATAGTCTGCCTTAGCAACAGACTTCTGTTCAAAGTCTATAGTTATTGATGGTGTTATGCCATTTATTGTTTAGAATTGTATATACTACGTTTTCTCAAAATTTAGTGAGCTGATTTCTAGAGAACCACTTAATAATTTTCTGAAAGACGTTACATACAATTTTCTCAGCTAATTCTTGTTTATTCGGTGTGATTACTACACTTGTGCACTCAGCAAAAAGAACCAGCTTAGCAACCTCCATGAATGCACAGTGGCAAGTCATTAATACCGAGGACTGAATCCTGTGGGACACTGTTTTTGATACCTCCCTAATTACAGGACTATGCTGATTTTTGCAAATTACTGTAATGTTAATTTCAACCTTCTGCATCATTCTTCCAGTTAAACATGAATTAAACCATTTGTGCATTGTCCCACTCATGCCACAATACTTAAGCTCATCTAGAAGAATTTCACAATTCACACAGTAAAGCCTTTGAGAGATCACAAAAAAATCCCAATGGGTGATGCTTGATTATTCAGAGCATTTAATATTTGATCAGTGAAAGTGTATATAGCATTTTTTTGTCGAAAAATCTTTCTGAAAACCAAACTGACATTTTGTTAATACTTAATTTTCACAAGTATGTGAAGCTAGTCTTGCACATATTACTTTTTCAATAATTTTGAATAAAGCTGTCAGAAGTGAGAATGGGCAGTAGTTGTTAGCATCAGACCTAACCCCCCTTTTTATGCAGTGGCTTAACAACAGCATATTTCAGTCTGTCCAAAAATATGTCCTATTTCAGTGAGCTACTGCATATGTGGCAGAGAATCCTACTTATTTGTTGGGAACATGCTTTTTGTACTCTGTTGGAAACGCCATCAATTCCATGTGAGCTTTTACTTGAAATGAATTTATTATTTTCCTAATTTCAGTAGGAAAGGTGGGTTGAATTACAGTTTTTTTTAAAAAATTGTATAGGTGTCGTTGCCTCTTCCATAACAGCTTTGCATTTTCTAATGAACAGCTGACTACTATTTTCTCTACAACACTTAAAAAATTATCATGAAGTATATTTTCTGTTTCTGATGTTTTGCTAAAAAACTTTTCATTGAAAATTAGATTTTCACTCTGCAGTGGAGTGTGCGCTGATATGAAACTTCCTGGCAGATTAAAACTGTGTGCCAGACTGAGATTCGAACTCGGGACCTTTGCCTTTCGTGGGCAAGTGCTCCACCAACTGAGGTTCTGTGAAGTTTGGAAGGTAGGAGACAAGGTACTGGCAGAATTGAAGCTGTGAGAACAGGTCGTGAGTCATCCTTTGGTAGCTCAGTCGGTAGAGCACTTGCCTGTGAAAGGCGAAAGTCCCGAGTTCGAGTCTCGGTCCTGCAAAAAGTTTTAATCTGCCAGGAAGTTTCAACTTTTCATTGAGTTTGATAGAAATACAGTCTTTCTGTGCTCTCGGTTGCTCTGTTTCCTATTTAACAATATTCAAAATTGTTTTAATTTTATTATCAAGAGGTGCTAATCTCAGACATAGTACACATACTTCTGGACTTTTTAATAACTTTTCTTAATACAGCGCAGCAGTTTTTGCAATGTTTTGACTGTTTCTGGATCATAACTCCTTTTAGCTGTAAGATACATTTCCGTTTTCTGTTTACAAGATATTTTCATCCCTTTAGTCGGTCACGGTTTTTAGATGGTTTCTTATAATTATGTTTCACTGTTTTCTTAGGGATACTGTTTTCAAATATTCTCACAAAGGTATCACGAAATATGTTAAATTTTAAATTAGCACCAGATTCCCTATACACCTCATCCCAGTCTAAATGTTGCAAGATTTCCCTAAAATTTGTAACTGTTAAATAATTAACTGAATGCATTATATTGGAGGGATGTTTCACATTACTGTATGGAGCTTGTCATATACTGTAACTAGCTGTGCATCATTATCAGAAAGACCATTCTTAAAAGGAAAAGTTTTTATTTGATTAAATTTATCTTGGCCTTATAGAAATATTATGTATCAGTGTGCTGCTGTCCTGTACTACCCATGTAGGAAACTCAATAACTGATGTTAAGTAGGAAGAACCAAGTAATACTTCGTCATTTTTTCTATCAGACTCTTTCAGAATATCTACACTGAAATCCCCACGAACAGTAATTTGTTTCCCTCAGACAGCACAACAAAGAATACAAGTTTTTCCAAAATATCTGAAACTTTTGCAATGGGAACCTATACACAGTTTTAATTAGAAAAGTACCATAATTTAGTTTAAGCTTACAGGGACATGCTTCTTTATGTTGCTCTACATAAAATTTTTTACTTTCTAAATTTTTCACACTACGATAAATTTTAACATATATGGCAATTCCTCCTCTCTTCATACTGTCTCTACTTACATCTGCTGACAGCTCACAGCCACCTACAGTTTACCTTTTTCATATCTGCACTACTGTGAAGTTACAAAATGGCGTCATGCGACAGGAAGTTCACTGCACCTCAACACGAGAAGATGTTTGACCTGTTTGTTCACATACTTTCATTCTTAATGACTTACAAGTTACAAGGCGAGGTCCCCAGCAGTGGGATCAAATTTTTAAAACCAACTATATAGTGATGTAGGTATCACCCCCTGCAACCCTCCACCCTCCAGGATCCTCGTCTAAAATTAATTATAGAAAGTAGTGCAATACAGCCTGGTTGTGTAGTATAACAGTTAAGGTACAGTCCTTTCAAGCAAAGAGTGTGTTCGCATCACCTCGGATGCTTTGAAACTTTTTCTTTTTCAATCTTTATCAAAATTATTTTGATCATTATTTTTAATCAATTAATTGGTTTAAATGAAATTTTTTTATTTATATTCTTTTGTCACGTCACTTTAATCATGATATTAGCGTTTTCAATTGCTCTCATTTTTACTCCCTAGCATTCTTTCTCAACTTGGAATCTTTGTGCATGTGATTTTAATTATTTTCATTTATCTAGCAGTTGGGGGAGGGGGGTGGGGGACAGAAGACGAAATCTCATTTCTATTGGTACAATCGTGTCAGAAATGCATTTTTTGTTATAAAATGTACATTTTTTGGATAATAATCATCAAAGAAACATTTAAAATACAAATTCTAATTGCACAATGGAAAAATTAACACAGATGAAGATTTAAATGAAAGAGGAACTAATAAGTAAAACAAAAAAGAATAAATGCAGGGTGATTTCATCCCAAATTGTACAGGTCATGTCAACTTGTGTTCATGAATTTCTCTGGAAAAAATATATATTAGACATCTAAATCATAAGTATTGAGAAAAAGTATTTTCATTTTATCTTAGTTTTTGTAAATGGTATGGCCCTTTGAAAAATGTATATTTTGTAACTCACTCTTGAAACAGTAGAGGGGGGGGGGGGGGGGGGGAAACTAATTAACCAAAAGTATTAGAGACCTGGCAGATATTTTTTGTTAAAGCTCCCTCTTCGTGTATTGAAATTTAGTTGAAACCCGCACACTTACAGGCTTCCTTTAACTTACAAATTTAAGACAAAAATACAAAATTTAAGTTGTGAGATCTGAGTTTCTCCTGGCATATATAAATTTCAAATAACTTCCGGGAACTCAACCAGGTCACAAAGTGTTACCTGGCTGAATTCCCAAAAGATATTTGAAAATTTAAATTAATTTCTCCACTTAAACAATTTTTTTCCTAATTTGGAAAGTCACAGAATGCTATCTTTTTTTCACATTACCAGATAACACTGACGTAATTATAAACAGTACCTTCTCTGCTTCAGCTATCTGTATTACGTAAATATTTATTACTAAAACTGCGGAAAAAATGCATTTTTACGAATTGTTTACTCAAAAACTCCAATCCGAAAACTTCAGAGGATTACACAAAATATTGTTTGGTTAATATATTAGTAGTCAGTGCAAACACTGTGGGTAATACTTTTCTGCGTAAAGTGTTAAAAATTTTTCATAGTGTAAAATATGCATGTTGCAACACTGTTTCCAGTGCTCTTCTGTTTATAACAAATGAGTGAGAACTTGCACATAAACCATTCTGCATCAAGTTTTGTGTTTGGTCTGAACTTTTTGTTAGATACAATGTCAGTGAGGAAATACAGTAGTGAAAGAGTGAGGGGTGTAGACCCCCCCCCCCCCCCCCCCCCGCAAAAAAAAAAGCACCACAAGAAGGTGGTGTTTTCGAAAAGTGAAAAACACTTCACAGTTGTGGGAAATCTGCGAGAGTTATGCAGAGATATCTCGGTCCTCGAGTAACAGTATTAGCATCACATCCATTGCGCAGGAATTTCTACACTCACTACAGGAAAAAAATTTACTGACAACCC
Source organism: Schistocerca serialis cubense (assembly GCF_023864345.2). NCBI lineage: Eukaryota > Metazoa > Arthropoda > Insecta > Orthoptera > Acrididae > Schistocerca > Schistocerca serialis. The sequence continues at coordinate 387,771,913 of NC_064643.1, read as the reverse complement.
ACCTGAACAATTGCCATCATCCGAATGTGAAACTGAAGAAGATAGTGCACATGTTTATACTCCTAGGTGTGAAGTAGTTGATGTGTTGCATGTTAGCATTTCTACTGTAGCCTCTACTATATTCCCCCCCCCCCCCCTCCCCCCTTAAATGTCCAGGAAAGGTAAGAAGCACAAGAAGAAAACAGTATGAAAAAGTGGAAGAAATCGAAACAGGTTTTACACAAGCACCATCTTCAAAACTTTGTGAAGTGTATAATGTAAATGCACCTGGTGTAGCACCTGAAGATAGTGATATGTACATGAAATGTGATGTGCAGTTTCAAAACCTAAGTACTGCTATTTCACAGCCATCTATACTGAGAACATACTGTTATTGAAACTGATACCAGGTAGCTACTCTAAGCAGCAGATACAAAAATATGCACACACTTCCTCACATTACTTGATTTAAACAGCTTGTAAAATAAAGAATGAGGAGGTATTTGGGCATGCCCAGATTCATACCATGGGCATCCGTAGCAAGATGATATGCTTACTGATCCTCTGGAATATTACCTGAATGATGACAAAAATTGCAGCAGGCAAAGTCCTAAAGAGGCTGATGTTAACTCAGTTAGTGAAAAATGGTCAAAATGCAAGCCAGTGAAGGAAGTATGCACATGCATTTACTGCACTAATCTGAAACTTGTTAATTTCGCCATAAGCAGTGGCACAGGAAAGAAGTACAAAGAGATGGAACTGATGCTTTTGCGTGTATGTCAATAGCCGCAAGATAAATGTTGGTTGCAGAAGGGTGCAATTTGTCATGTCACTGAAGTGATCACTGTTGAAGCATTACACCTTCAGGATACTGGCAATAATGTAACCTATGCATTGTGGGGCAGAGGAAAGTTGATGAAGAAGGCAGTAAAGCCAGAGTAGTTTGTTACAGAGGTCAGGCATTGGGTCACGAAAGGAACAGCTCACCATCATATCATGAGGATTCAGAGACAGGTCATAGCAAAAGTAAAATCAGCCACATACCAGAACACAGACACATTAGTTGTTCATTTCGACTTTGCTGAGAACTGGTATTTTGCTTGGAAGACTGTAATTCAAAGTTACCACTAACATACATCACAGGTATCAATATTCACATGTGTTGCTCACTTCCTTGGAACATCACACTATTTTGCTATTGTCACTGATTATCTCATTCATGACAGTGCACATGCATGCCTTGTTGTCAGCATGATGACATAGCATTTAGAGGCCACGCTTTTCCTGAACATGTGTATGTGACGGATGGTGCAGCATCTCATTTTAAAAGCTAATTCAGTTTTATGAGCTTGGTCAATACTGTAGTACAGGAATTAAGACAAGAAAATGCGTATTTTCAGCAACAGGTCAAGGAAGAAGTGCATGTGATGGGGTAGGAGGTCTCTGTAAACATCTTGCAACAAGATTTAACCTCCAGCGTAAAGCAGTTGATGCTATAAGAGATGCTACTGGATTTGTACACAACATATCTACATTAGTAACATGAAACTCAATTCTAAATTGAAGTACATTAAGGGAATTCCATTTTAAAAAAAGAGAGAGAAGAGTTGTCTGCTATGAAGCCTGTGGTAGGAATTCAATCAATTCACAACTGGGTTGCATCATGGAGCAGCACATACATTGCACGAACGGTTCTCCACAAAGTGCAGCCTGTTACTGTGTGTGAAATGCAGAGACCACAGTATACATTATAAGACTTTGTACTGAGCCACTTCACTTCATTTCTTGCATGTATGACAATCAGTGGTGGGTGGGAGAGATAAGTATGTCTCATGAGCTGCAAGATATGACCGTCTCCTTTATGACACGTCATGGTCCTGCTAATGCTTTCAAGTGGCTATCATCAAAAGATCAGTGTGCAGTTCCAATTTCCCAAGTACTGCTCTTGTTGGATAATCCTAGTCCGTGTGCATATTCACCTTGGCTGTAAAAGTTCAATGAGAAACAGATGAACTCTTTTCAACTGTGCAGTGTTGATTATTACATTGTAGGCAATTTTAATTCGTGGAAAGTCATAAAGAAGTAAAATCATGATAGAAGACAATAATAATTTGTGAATAATATCATAAAAAGAAAAATGGGTATAAATATTCTCTATCTCATTTTGGTTACAAAAAAAGCTTTTGAACAAAATTATGAATTGTTTCCCCACTCACTTATAGTGCTGTAAAGCAATTATTTTGATTCAGAAGTACCAGTTTTGCATGACATTTACTTAAAATCAGCAATCAATTTGTCCATGAGTTTTTGACCTTGAGAATAGAGCTATGTCTACCTAAAAAATTTCTCACATTTTGTACAGACATGTATTGCCCACTCTGACTGTAAATTCCCTAAGTATGATGACCAACTAACATACCATGAAATTTTTAGAACATCTAGATGAGTTTTTTGGAGAAAATAATTTCTAAATAACCAAAAAACTTCAGATTCTTTCATCTTTATGTAAAAATATTAAGACAGTTTCAGAATTTCATGCATTAATGTCATAGCTGACAGTTAGCAGTCCTTTCACTTATTCATTTCTCAAGACAGTTAACATCCTGTGACAATTCATATTTTCAAAACATAATTTTGAAATTCGCAAAAAGATACAAATTTTCATAGTATATTTAAAAAACAACCAATCTCAGAAATGTGTACGTTATTGATCATGTCTCATAGTATGGGAACAAAGTATTTATTAAAAATAAATTCAGATCTCTATCACTTTTGGTTTCTTTACTACAATTTTTCAATTTTCCCTTTCATTTTGACATTTTTCAAATACTCTCATTTAGAGATGTCTGTAGTGTTTTAACAAATCATCAGAAAATAAAAATATTGTAGTTTTGGAGAGCTGTTATGTGGAACTTCACATATATTTTTTCAGCAAACTTTGAAATAGTTATGTGTGACATTCATTCTTGACCTGTATGATTTGAGAGTAAATTGCCCTGCAATAACACGAACAAAAAGATTCCAAATAGAAAAAGAATGATACCAAGAAAAATGAGAACAAATGAAAAAGTTAATATGATGGTTAGAATGATGTGACAATGGAAAAGAAATGAGAAAATTACCTTTAAACCAATTAATTCATATAAAAAGTAATGATCAAAGTCATTTAGATAAAGATTTTCAAAGTCATTTCAATAATGATTTTAAAATAAAAAATTTCGATGTACCCCTGGAGATTTGAGCTCACAACCTTTTGCATGACAGAACTGTACCTTATCCATTACACTGTGCAACAAGACTGTAAAACGCTACATTTTTAAAGCTGTAGACCATCACATAAAACTCTGAAAATTTTTCATCAATTACTCGCAAACAAGGACCCACCAGATTGAATAGCTGCAGGGTGTGATACCTGAGATCTTAACCTACATCACTGTAAGATGGTTTCAGGAAGTCAACCCCAACACTTGGGACCTCTCCTTATTAGTATATCAGATAGTGACAAAACCGTTTTTGTCTGTCTCAGATTAAGGTTATGATCTTAACAATAAAGGAAAAATGTAGTTGAGTGAATTATATTTACGATTTACAGTTAACTGCTGATTACACTGCAGTTACATATGATACAGTCATGTGATTCTTCAGTTTCTCTCTGCAAATATTACAAAGGAAAAGTTCTAAGGCGAAAGGTCACATGTTATATCAGACAACACTCTGGCCATTCATCTGAGAGCTTTTTTCTTCACTGTACATTCAGTTTCCCCACAAAAAAATCTGCTAGGTATCACAAATAACGTCCTTAGAATGGTCATATGATATGTGAAGTAAAAGACATCAGATTTTTGGATCTAAAGCTACATGGGAAATTGTCAAGGTAGGCATACACTGGTTTGTTGAAATATTAAAACCATTGCCCTCTGCGAGATTGAATGCTGCTTCTTGGCAATGGGGACAAGTGATGCAGTAAGGAATGCATGTATGTTGAGGAAGGAGAAATGGGGAATCATCCCACAAATGAGGAAATTCAACAATTTACGACTCTGACAAAAGGGCATATTGTTATGGCTCAGCAACTGGGAAAGAGCATCTTGGAAATGGTAAAGCTAGTCGACTGTGTGCTACTGTCGTGAACATCTATGGAAGGTGGTGAAGGATGAGAGACCTCAAGTAAGTGACGTGGTGTTGTCCAACCATGCGTCGTCAAAGAATATGGAGGTCCAAGGGTTTCCCACTCTGTAAAAATAGATAGGCAGATCTATGTTTGCAGGTCTGAGGACAGTGTACAATGCTGGTGCACGCACTAGTGTTTCAGAGAACCATGCTCAGGACACATTCTTGAAACTGGGTCTCTGCAGCAGATAAACCATATGTATTTCCTTTTTTTTACCCGACTTCCATCAACTACAGTAGCAGAGGGCAAGGGATCATCGACACTGGACCATGGATTGATGGACATATGTTACATGATCAGAGGGATCACTTATCTTCTTACACCAGATTAATAGTCTAGTCCAGATACACCTTCCAGAAGGTGAATGACTACCCAAAACATGACACACCTTGGATGCAGGCTGGTGGAGGTATTGTTATGCTACAGGAGATATTCACCTGGTCTTCCACTGGACCTGTGTTAGTAACTGAAAGCATCATGACAGTTTTTGAGTGTATGAACATTACTGTGAACCACATGCACCCCTCATACTTGATGTCTTCCTATTGGCTACTGCATCTTCCAGCAGGATAAATGTGCATGCCACAGGGCCATAAACAGGGTCTGACTTTCAAAAAACTGTTTATTACCTTCATTTACAAGGTTCAACAACAACAAATACAGGAAGCAGCTCTAGCCAAGGATGAAAAAACAGAAACAAAATAACATTTACATACAATTAGTATGGATATAAGTTTCTCCACAGAAGACGATAATCACTCAGCACGATTTGTCCTCCCTGATGGGTCACTAGCCTCATTGGTAGAAAAACTTTTTAATTCACCATCTAAATCCCACAACACAAAACTTACATTCATGTCTTGATTCCCAAATCTGATTTTTAGCTGTGGGAACACATCTGGGACACTACTGCATGCCAGCTTCATGCCCGCGAATGGAAATTGCAAGACCTACGCGTAGACATCTGGTGCCATATATCTCTGACTGATGAGCACCTGTCGAACCCTCACCACACAGAATCACTGCTGAGGAACGCCATTGTACCAGACACTATTAGGCAGCTGGCCACACTGTTTTGGTTTATCAGTGTACTTGTAGCACATTTGCAGGCGATATCTGCTGTATATTCTAGAAATCATGATTCCAACTATTTGTCATAAGCACTTTCTTCTGTACAGCTACCATGAAGCTCTATTTCTGGGAACCACTGATCAGAGGTCAATAAACAATGTGATGTTCCTTGTCATCTTATTCCATATAGACTTCATGGAAGAGTTTCGCCATCCAGCAATTTATTTTCTGCCTATCATTAATGACATTATGTACTTTTTAACTGGCTGCTATTCAATGGCGTTTGTTTGCCTCACATAATTCAGACAGATTAAAAAAATCTACTCGCCAAGCTGTGCAGGAGGAAAAAAATTTGAAAGATGTGGAAACACCCATTAACAGCCACAAGCAAGGTTCGGGGGTAGGAACAATGTGGGCACATACTTCATATTGTGCAGTGGGTGGTGTTGTTGTGTTGTTTTGGTCTTCAGTCCTGAGACTGGTTAGATGCAGCTCTCCATACTACTCTATCCTGAGCAAGCTTCTTCATCTCCCAGTACTTACTGCAACCTACATCCTTCTGAATCTAGTGAGTGTTGGTGTCTTTAATATAGGAAGGGTGTGTCTGTACTAAAGGTTGCAGGTGTTCAATCGGAGCTTTGAAACCAGCAACTATAGGACCGCCAGGTTGGTTGTGTTTGCAGATTTCAGGAAGAAGGTAAAAGGTGGCAATGGTTTGGGTGGGGTAAGAAGTCCTAAGAACTGAAGTGTGAATCCTTATGAGGGGCCTTAGTTTAAGGAAGGACTGTATGTCAGTTTCCATCACATGGATGTGATACTGATGGCAGATGCTGTATGTAGAAGTGCTCATATGAAAGCTTGGTAGATCCCTTGTCTGCCAAGAGGATAACGATCAAGTCTTCATTTTTAGGGAATGAAGTGCCCCAAATTCTATCTACCTTTCAGCTAGAATTTCCCCCGTCGCTCCTCAGTGAGCAGTATTTTTTTTAAAAAAATCTATTCATATTACATGTTCAAACATTGACCATTTTCGTTGAGAAATTGATGTTTACATCGGGTGTGACATGCACAAGACTTCTGTCATTCTTATCTTGGACATGTCGTTTGTTTTATGGGTGACTCAGGATACTTTTGTTGTTGTTCTACATATTTCATTCTTACCCACTTAACATAATGTTTCCTTCATGTGGCAGAGGAACAATGTACCTATAGGGCCAATCAAAGTGAAATGATCCAACGAAAATTAAGGTGGTTGCTTGACCAATTTTAAATATTTTTTTTATTTGATTACCCTATACTTGAGAATTTCAAAACAGGTTTAAAAAAAATTATCTCGCGTTGTTACTATATGGTGGCCTTTTATATTTGTAAGCTCATGATGGTTTTTCAATTTGGAGACATTAGCATTAATTTGAATATCTATGCACTGGGTTAGGTTAAAACATTGCAACTGAAATGATTGTTTTTAGAAAAATCTCCTCTACGACACTGTTAATTACCCAAAACTCAAAAATAACCAGTCAAAATGACCTTCAAAGTTTGGTATTGAAAATTTAGAAAACCCACTTTTAAGACCAAAACCTAACAACCAAGAAGTGATTTACCAATTTTTTTTCCTCTCTCTAGTTAGATATCATAAATTACTAGTTTTATAGAGCAAGAACAATGACATATGTTTCCTTAATTTTTTATGAATTTTTGACAATCTTTATTTTTTGTAAAGTTTTGGGCTAGTTATCATCGGTGGGACTGAATGTAAGATTTTGATTTTTGCATATTTTGTACACCTTTATGATAGCAAAGTACTGTAAAAATTTCACCACTGATATCTGATTGATAACAAAGATACGAATGTTTGAAAATGAGGAAATAATTCATATTGCACTACAACTGAACTTATGGCTGTTGCCTGATTCATGTGTGTTGTTGGCTGGATGTAATCAATTACTATTGAAGTTACAGTACTGAATTACATGGGAAAACTCGAAACATTACTGAACTTAACAATTTCATTATCTTGACCAATTTAAAATAAAAATTTTCAATTAACATACTTTGAGATGCATTGCTTCCTAATCCTAGAGGTGATTGTTGAGAACACTTATTTCTTCAGACAGCTTTAGTGATATTCTATAAGACCTCCCATTAGCTGTGGTGAGTTCAAACACTGAAAGCTTTCTTAATACGTTTCTCATTGGCATACGAACTTGGTCACTCGTAGATTTCCTGAATGGATTTCTTGGGTCAGCAGGGTGGTAAAAATGCACAAAACATCATTTTTTCCAAACTTATTCTTTCAACCTGTGCAAGCTACTGTTGTCCATCACACACATATTCCACTATGTCATACAATGTTAAAGACGGAAGTAATTTTACTGACACATTGATCCTCATAAATTTCAGTTTATTATGTTACATAGCCTCGAACTAAGTTTTCTGTAATGCCAACGAATTTGTGGAATTGCCTTGCCCCTTTTATTGCTGTACAGTTTTCAAATCTGGTTTAAAATGCCATTTTGATATGGAAAATTGCCTCTTCTTTCTTGATGAGAAAACAGGTGATGCCTTTAATATTATCCTTGAAAAAGGCATACATGTACTCTATTGTAATAATTAGGTCTGTGGTCTATCTCTGTAGGCTGGCTTTATTCATTTCATTTCATGTTTTGTTGTACTTCCTTCTGCATCACATGCAACTTTACCATGGCAAGAGGCAAAAACGTGCCATTCGGCCTCCAACCAAAAATATACTTTGCTGTTGTAAAGATTTGAAAAATTCTTTTTGTTCTTGTATTGACAACCACTTCCATCTGAAGAATATATGAACTTCTCAACCTTGAACAACTTTACTTTTATGTAATTTATTACATACTTTTGAAACACATGGACAACTGAAATGTTGTCCTCCAAGTAGTCGCTTAGAATACAAATTGAAGAACTGCAAACCTCATTTTTCTCATTTTTGAAGTACAGAAGAAATGGATGCACTGTTGCCTGGTCATTGACCCAGTGGTATCCTCATATTTTATCCTTATCCACAAATGTAAAGTTTTCTGCAAAATCAGCTAGGACTATGCACCCAGTTTCATAAAGATGCGACTTGAGATTTTCTCAGTTATCAATTAAAGATTCAAAGTATTCTTCACGAGATATATTGCAGTGGTGTCGGTTGTGACCCTCTGTTTGAAGGTAACATTGTCAAGCATTTCCTCACCAGACTCCTTAAACAATTCAAGAGCAATTTCTTTACCAGGACATTTATCACACAAACTCATCATGCAGTCATAATTACAAGTATCGCAATCCATAAATCCAATAACTCTTTGCAGCTAACATAACTGAATTTTGCACCCGCAATCATCAGTTTGACATTTTGATACAAACATGAGGAGTCAGCCAAAATACACAACTTACAGTGAAGGTAACAAAATTTTGAGCTTCCAATTTTACATTCAGGATGAGCATTTTTGAAAGCCACATAAAGTTCATTTACATCTGACAGCATTAGTCCTTTATGCTTTGTTACTTACTCCATTCATAACAACTCTCTTGCCATCTTTGCTACCTCGGCACATTCTGTTTTCATCATCTTCAAAAAAACTGCTGGATCTCTTCAGCTGTTTCTCCACTTATACCTACTCCTTTCTTCCTTCCTAAAACTAGCAGAATGCCTTGCTCTAAAACTAATTTTCATGTTAGTCTAACCAAATGATCAGAATGTTGAACTCGTGAACTTTTTTTTTCTCTTGAACATGAGTCAGGGAGCAAACTTACAATTTTTACTTTTTCCTCTTTATGAGTCACTGAACACTTACTTTTTAATTTCTCGATTCAGCGATTAAGCTCAAATACTCAGTGTCGGATGGTTCTGGAGATATGTTTTCTTCTTTTTTAGAAATACTGTTGGTATCTGCATTATTAAAGCATGATTCTAAGTCTCTTCTAATTTTGTCTAAAATTCGTTGTACCTTGCTTTCAATAGCTCTTTTTCCGATCCTTACTTTTCTTATTTTCAATACAGGAGACACCACTAAGTTAGAATAAGAAACATCCAACATCCTAATAGCTTCCTCATTAGGAATATAAATGTCATCATCAAGGTTACATGATTATGGTCTTCGATTAACAGTAAATATTCCTGAGTAACAATGTGGGCACAGGGAATATCTAAGAATCACATAAAAATTTCCAAATACAAATGTTCAAGTTTTATTTCCCTCAAACCATTAATAATTGGCTTTTTATGAACTTTGAGTGGATCAGAGCATTTAAGAGAGAGAGAGAGAGAGAGAGAGAGAGAGAGAGAGAGAGAGAGAGAGATTGTACTTCAGAAGATATTTGTTCTCATGATACTCACAAACTGACGATACAAAAGAACCTACTCGCAGTAAATTAAACAAAGTTTGTCTATGTCATTACCATGTTATAAGTCTTTTTGAAACTGAACCATGAACTGTTTTGTCATACACTTCACTTACTATCTGTCCAATAGAGTACTGTTTATCCGTTTTATTGTATTATATTATCTTTCAAACAAAAGCACATAAAACATTCTACACTTTCAATGAAGTATGTACATTCACTCTAACAGAGGTTTCTGAACTAACTGACTACAATAATGCCACACCTAGCAAATGTAATGGAAGTACGCAGTTCACGTATAGGCTTCTCACTGACTACTTGGCTCCTGGGCAGACTTTTAATTCTGTCCACTGAGTTTCTGTACACACTCGTCTTGAGAACTAAACTCATGCACAAAACTGTAGCCTTCTCAACAACTAAGAAATTTCAGACGTTTCTTATTTCCCTTTTATCATTTTGAACTTTTAATAATGTGCTACTTAACTGAGAATAAACCTAGATGTAAATAGACAATTTTTTAACAAAGAACTCAAGAAAAGCTCTGTTGTTTAACATTTTATTAACTAAGGGATGATAGTGTTAATGAAATATAAGTTACAACTAAATTTTGCTACAATGAAACAATAAACCATTTAAATAGGCAATAACCATAACATCAACTGCAGCATAATGTGAGTTACTACCTCATTTTCAAACATTCATATCTTTGTTCACAGTCAAATATCAATGTTGAAATTTTTACAGTACTTTGCTATCATATAGATGTACAAAAATAAAATTTTTACATTCAGTTCCACCAGAGATAAATAGCGCCAAACTTTGCGAAACAAAGGAAACATTTGTCAGTGTTCTTGCTGCATATAAGGCAGCTAGCTTACGGTATCTAACTAGAGGAAAAACACACTGACAAATCAATAACTGGTTGTTATTTCTGGGGCTAAAAAGCGGATTTTCTAAATTTTCAAAACCAAACTTTGAAGGCAAATTTGGCTGGTTATTTTCAAATATAAGGTATTTAGCATAATACACAATGTTGTTGAGGATACTTTCCTAAAAACAACCATGTCAATTGCAATGTTTTAACTTAACCCGATGCATAGATATTCAATTCAACACTAATGCCTCCAAATCCAAAAGCCATCAAGCCCTTATCAATAACGGCGAAAGAATTAAAAAAAAAAAAAAAAAAAAAACTGTTTCGAACTTTTCAATTATAGTGTAATCACATATAAAAATATCAAAATATTTACAAAAGGTCAAGAAACACTCATGTATCACTTCATATGCATTGACAATATAGTATTAAAAATAAAAATAAATATACAACTATAAGTGGCCCAGTTCTTCAGATGTGAGCAACTGTACAAAGACAGACACAGCTTCCATCATTACCGAAGACACAGAAATGTTGTTGTTGTTTTCAGTCCAGAGACTGGTTTCATGCAGCTCTCCATGCTACTCTATCCTGTGCAAGATTCTTCATCTCCCAGTACTTACCGCAACCTACATCCTTCGGAATCTGCTAAGTGTATTCATCTCTTGGTCTCCCTCTACGATTTTTACCTTCCACGTTGCCCTCCAATGATAAATTGGTGATCCCTTGATGCCCCAGAACGTGTCCTACCAACTGGTCCCTTCTTCTTGTCAAGTTGTGCCACAAACTCCTCTTCTCCCCAATTCTATTCAATACCTCCTCATTAGTTATGTGATCTACCCATCTAATCTTCAGCATTCTTCTGTAGCACCACATTTAGAAAGCTTCTATTCTCTTCTTGTCTAAACTATTTATTGTCCATGTTTCACTTCCATACATGGCTACACTCCATACAAATACTTTCAGAAACGACTTCCTGACACTTAAATCTATACTCGATGTTAACAAATTTCTCTTCTTCAGAAACGCTTTCCTTGCCATTGCAAGTCTACATTTTATATCCTCCCTACTTCGACCATCATCAGTTATTTTGCTTCCCAAATAACAAAACTCCTTTACTACTTTAAGTGCCTCATTTCCTAATCTAATTCCCTCAGCATCACCCGACTTAATTCGACTACATTCCATTATCCTCGTTTTGCTTTTGTTGATGTTCATCTTATACCCTCCTTTCAAGACACTATCCATTCCGTTCAACTGCTCTTCCAAGTCCTACAATGTCATCGGCGAACCTCAAAGTTTTTATTTCTTCTCCATGGACTTTAATACCTACTCCGAATTATTCTTTGGTTTCCTTTACTGCTTGCTCAATATACAGATTGAATAACATCGGGGACAGGCTACAACCCTGTCTCACTCCTTTCCCAACCACTGCTTCCCTTTCATGCCCCTCGACTCTTATAACTGCCATCTGGTTTCTGTACAAATTGTAAATAGCCTTTCGCTCCCTGTATTTTACCCCCGCCACCTTCAGAATTTGAAAGAGTGTATTCCAGTCAACATTGTCAAAAGCTTTCTCTAAGTCTACAAATGCTAGAAATGTAGGTTTGCCTTTCCTTAACCTATTTTCTAAGATAAGTCATAGGGTCAGTATTGCCTCACGTGTTCCAACATTTCTGCAGAATCCGAACTGATCTTCGCTGAGGTTGGCTTCTACCAGTTTTTCCATTCGTCTATAAAGAATACACGTTAGTATTTTGCAGTTGTGACTTATTAAACTGATAGTTCGGTAATTTTCACATCTGTCAACACCTGCTTTCTTTGGGATTGGAATTATTATATTCTTCTTGAAGCCTGAGGGTATTTCGCCTGTCTCGTACATCTTGCTCACCAGATGGTAGAGTTTTGTCAGGACTGGCTCCCCCAAGGCCGTCAGTAGTTCCAAAGGAATGTTGTCTACTCCCGGGGCCTTGTTTCGACTCAGGTCTTTCAGTGCTCTGTCAAACTCTTCACACAGTATCGTATCTCCCATTTCATCTTCCTCTACATCCTCTTCCATTTACATAATATTGTCCTCAAGTACATCACCCTTGTATAGATCCTCTATATACTCCTTCCACCTTTCTGCTTTCCCTTCATTGCTTAGAACTGGGTTTCCATCTGAGCTCTTGATATTAATACAAGCGGCTCTCTTTTCTCCAAAGGTCTCTTTAATTTTCCTGTAGGCAGTATCTATCTTACCCCTAGTGAGATAAGCCTCTACATCCTTACATTTGTCCTCTAGCCATCCCTGCTTAGCCATTTTGCACTTCCTGTCGATCTCATTTTTGAGACGTTTGTATTCCTTTTTGCCTGCTTCATTTACTGCGTTTTTATATTTTCTCCTTTCATCAATTAAATTCAATATTTCTTCTGTTACCCAAGGATTTCTACTAGCCCTCATCTTTTTACCTACTTGATCCTCTGCTGCCTTCAGTACTTCATCCCTCAGAGCTACCCATTCTTCTTCTACTGTATTTCTTTCCCCCATTCCTGTCAATTGTTCCCTTATGCTCTCCCTGAAACTCTGTACAACCTCTGGTTCTTTCAGTTTATCCAGGTCCCATCTCCTTAAATTCCCACCTTTTTGCAGTTTCTTCAGTTTTAATCTACAGTTCATAACCAATAGATTGTGGTCAGAGTCCACATCTGCCCCTGGAAATGTCTTACAATTTAAAACCTGGTTCCTAAATCTCTGTCTTACCATTATATAATCTATCTGATACCTGCTAGTATCTCCAGGATTCTTCCACCGATACAACCTTCTTTTATGATTCTTGAACCAAGTGTTAGCTATAATTAAGTTATACTCTGTGCAAAATTCTACCAGACGGCTTCCTCTTTCATTTCTCTCCCCCAATCCATATTCACCCACTATATTTCCCTCTCTCCCTTTTCCTACCCTCGAATTCCAGTCACCCATGACCATTAAATTTTCGTCTCCCTTGACTACCTGAATAATTTCTTTTATCTCATCATACATTTCATCAATTTCTTCATCATCTGCAGAGCTACTTGGCATATAAACTTGTACTACTGTAGTAGGCATGGGCTTCGTGTCTATCTTGGCCACAATAATGCGTTCACTTTGCTGTTGGTAGTAGTTTACCCGCACTTTAATTTTTTTTATTCATTATTAAACCTAATCCTGCATTACTCCTATTTGATTTTGTATTTATAACCCTGTATTCACCTGACCAAAAGTCTTGTTCCTCCTGCCACCGAACTTCACTTATTCCCACTATATCTAACTTTAACCTATCCATTTCCCTTTTTAAATTTTCTAACCTACCTGCCCAATTAAGGGATCTGACATTTCACGCTCCGATCCGTAGAACGCCAGTTTTCTTTCTCCTGATAACGATGTACTCTTGAGTAGTCCCCGCCTGGAGATCCGAATGGGGGACTATTTTACCTCCGGAATATTTTACCCAACAGGACGCCATCATCATTTAACCATAAAGTAAAGCTGCATGCCCTCGGGAAAAATTACGGCTGTAGTTTCCCCTTGCTTTCAGCCGTTCGCAGTACCAGCACAGCAAGACCGTTTTGGTTAGTGTTGCAAGGCCAGATCATCCAGACTGTTGCCCCTGCAACTACTGAAAAGGCTGCTGCCCCTCCCCCTCTTCAAGAACCACACGTTTGTCTGGCATCTCAACAGATACCCCTCTGTTGTGGTTGCACCTATGGTACGGCCATCAGTATCGCTGAGGCACGCATCGTTGGGTGGCTTGCGGAGTATAAATGTAGATGAAGCCTCCCCACCAACGGCAAGGTCCATGGTTCATGGTGGTAGAAATACAAATAAAAAAAAACTACTCCAGCAACTGGAGACACAGTCCATATCAATTCAGGCAGGCCAAGAAACAATCTTACCTTCACAGTCTCAGATGTTATTGAATTTAACATGTGTTAAAATAAAGGAATAAGTAAGGAACACGTATTTTTTTTTAATTTTTTGTTGTTGTTGTTTTGTTTTCTCCAAACAAAATTTCTGCTCCGAGATACAGCCTCCGCAGATGAGACTGTGCATACAATTTTGAAGATGCAAATTTTGGAAAAAATTATAAAATGCCGTATATCTGGAGCAGTTCTAGATATTTTGTTGGTTTTTTTATTTGAAAGATAAGTTAATTGCTTTATGATGACCAAGAAATCTTCCTTTTGGACTTATAAGTCAAAATTCTTTTACTATAGCATTCTGAACATTTTTAAATAATGTATGGAAACAATTTTTTTTTTAATAATGCCAATCTATAAAATTTTGATTTTTTTTCTGTTGATTAGTGTCATACAGTTCTACATTCCCTGAGAAAGAGAGCTTCCACTTTTAGGTTGAAGAGGTTTTATAAACAACTGAAATTTTTGCCATACATAAAACCTGTTTTATTACCACTTTATCACGTAACAGGCTCATAAAAAGTCAAAACCTATCCTTATTTAATATAATTTTAATTTTGGAAAAAAAACCGAGTATCAGATTCATTTTTCAAGCATTTTAAATGTTCCAAAATGTATGTGAAAGGTCCAAAGACTTTAAGGTTTCAATTTATACAACTTCTGTGCACTCTGTTTTGTACAGAAATTGGCCAGTCAATGATCTAAAAATGTGTTCAACTGCCGAGTTATGCCTTCCTGTTGAACCAATAGGAACTGGAGCGCTTACTATCTTCAAAACATTGTGAATGGGAAGTGAGCACTGATGTTGTTGCTGGCCTTCAGCTGGAAACCTATATCCAGCAGTTTGTCCATCTCTGCAATCTACCAGTCATAGTCACACACACGCCACAAATATCCCCCTTCTCAGGTTGTGAATCTGAATATTATCGTGCCGTTTCTGAGATGTTGGCCGAACGAATGAAATTTCTTCTTTCTTACTCTTTAAAGTGCTTGCAATACGATTTCGCCCATCACTTTGAGTCTAAAAATGTGTCTTCTAAATTCATTTCACAGGAGTAGTTTGTTTGGACCATTCTTCTTTTTGCTGCTCACAGAATTCTCAGATTTCCTCTTTGGACAAAAGAACGAGAGCTGTGGATGTGTAAGATTTCACAACTCTCGTAAAATTCTCAGCATTCTGAATCACGGCTGTATTTGGTCTGGAATAATTACGTTTTGTAGCATGATACTTCAGCAGGGCTCCTACACCATCACAAGGCCCCTTCCCGTGACCAGTAGCACTGTATACCCAGTCAGTTGGAACAAGCAACTTACTCAATTCAAACAGCTGGTAACAGGTTTTAAAATGTCTAGGAGCACCATCAGAAATAATGATGATGATCTTCTCTGCCCCTGTTTGCAGTTGAATTTTGTGCATTGCTAGCAAAGCATGTGCTGAGTCATGTCCTGTGTGCTCACTTATAACAGCAACACTTGTGGTCTTGTTTTGAAAATATGTCACTCTCGTAAAAAATTGAAACCTGATCATTACTCCAATGATACCCTTGTACTTCTTATGGGAGAATTACAGACCAGTTCTCAGCAAAATCACATTGAAGCACTAAAGATAGTTCTTCAGCCTGTACACACCCTTTCATGTCTGCAATGTGTTGTTGCAATTTCTTCAGATGCTGGTGTGTTACTGCTTTCATTAACCATTTACCAAGTTCATCAATGCAACTGTCAAAGCCGACAGTTTTCTTAATTTGTTTATTTTCCTTCCACGTTACATATGTAATTTCTGCAGAGTTACCTGCTAGATATTCCATGCCAATTGTCTGTCAAGACAGTCGTCTCTTTCCAGTGTAGTCACCACGTTCTTGAAACAAACAAGTCTCTCGCTTTACGTCGCAGACTACAAATGATTTCACACGCCCAACCAAGATGTCACATGCTCCAGTAAGTTCTTCAAAGTTACCACACTAAGTTCAAAATTCGCGCACTACACACAGACAGACATCTCAAGGTGGGTGTGGAACTATTCACTTGGGTCATAGTGCATAAAACTTTGATCTTTCAATATGTGAAGCTGTATAGTTGCTCTTATAAATTGAAAAGTTTCTTTAATACTGCGAGTCATGTACCTCTTCACTTTCACAATTTTTTGACCTTCAACTGTTTCAGTTATAGTGTCTTTTTTTTGTTGGCACTCTGGTGAAAACAGTCCCATTTATCTTCCAGATAAAATGAATGCACTATTTGAACTTGAGCTGCTTCTACAGGATGATCATAATAGGAATCTGGTCTCCCAAAGACTCCTTTTACAGACCTCACATTTCTTGATTTGTCTACCATGTACTTTGATACTGATGGAACGTGGTTCAAAATTGTTTTCTTTGAAAATGTCTCTGGAATAATAGTTAGAACTTGCACCTTGTCACTGTAGGATGCACAACATTCAACAGCTGAATTGATATTTGTGAAAAATTCCTGGCAAGAGGTGCAAGAGTGCTTTGGTTAATTTTCTTCTGAAGATGGAATTTCTACTTTGGAGAGTGTTGTCAGTTTTGCTGGTATTCACATCCACAGCTTTAGTAATCTCTCTGCACTTTTGTTGATGCATAGAGCTTATGACTCATCTTCACTGACCACAGTTTCTTAACAGAACTAAAATCTGCCTCTGTAATTGACTGATTCAGGATATTTAATTCTTCCTCTATTGATGCAAAATCTGCATCATCTGCACCATGGGAAGGCTTCACCTTGTTCCGATACTATCATTGTTGTTATCCTGTCAAAACATTTAGAACACAAAAAGTCATCACTGAATACATCTTCACTTTGAAACAGGTCTTCACATGACAACACTTATTCCCAACCTGAACAAAGTCTGTTTTTCTTGTTTGTCTTACATATCACTCTTTTATGGATATGCAAATAGCCAGCACACTTCACTCTTCTGTGGCCCCAGTCAGAAGACATTTCAAACAGTCCTTTTCACAAAACACACTGCAACTGTGTCAACAGGCAAATTACTCATGAAAGCATAGAACTCACTGAACGTCTCAGATTTCTTAGAAGCCTCTTCAGCAAAGAAATTAGCACTGAACAACTACAATACAGACACCTGTAATAAACATCCATAGCAAAGAAACTGACAAGAATCTATAACAAAGTGTAAGAAATATCTGCAACAATGAAATTAGTAAGAAACAACGTCAGTGAAGACGTACGTTACCCTATTCTTAAAAAAATTTAGAACTTAAAAGTAGGAGCTCTCCTTTACAGAGAATATAGTACCACATTTCTGAAAATAATCTGTAAATTATAAAAAAAATTCAAAAGGTAACAGTAAAAGAACTTTGACAGATATATCCAAACAGAGGATACCATTTTAATCATAAAGCAATTATCTTTCAAATTAAAAAAACCTCTCACAAAATATTTGCAACTCCTACAGAGATACAGCATTTTAAATTTTTTTCCAAAATTCGCATCTTCAAAATGGTGTTCGTAGTGTCATCTTCGGAGGGCTGTATCTCAGGCCAGGAATTTTTTTGGAGAAAACAAAAAAATAGGTGTTTCTTTCTTATTGCTGAATTTTAACATACGCTAAATTCAATAACATTCAAAACTATGGAGGTAACCCCCCTGCCCGAAGTGATACGGATTATCCCTGGGGATCAATTTTATGAATCTTTCAGCTGACAAAACACACCTATGATAACACGTGAAATGTCCTTTAATCACAGATATAATATCTTTTGGAAATGCTTGTGTATGTATATAGAAGCACATATAAAGCCACTTCCAGGTAATGTACACCCTAACAGAAGAGTAATACTTACTCATCAGGACAAATGCACATATAAATAGTTTAAGTTTTAAGAGACAAAATGCACACTGTGTTGCTACTGTTGTTTAAAATTTGTGACATTTTCTTTCTCAAAGTGAAATTTCAAATTCATATACATATCAGATCACATGATCTGCAAAACAGTAAGAGTCCACAGCTCAGTCTCTTCAATTCTAATACACACCATGTTTCCTCAAGTTTAATTTCCGATAAAATTTCATTCAGTGTAAAAAATATGGGGTTATACCATGATTACCAGATCACAGAAAGCACAAGGTCTTTCTCTCCCCAAATCCCCCTCGAAGGCCAGATACTGAAAAAATAAGTCAGCAACATTACTTCCTCAGCCATGGTGACTCAACTTTTATCCAGATGACAGTTTGTAGGTGTGTCTAAATTCCAGATTTTAATCACCAGTTGTGTTAAAAATGCTGCGAAAGATGTTTTTAAGAGACAATAAAGTTTCGTTTGTTCCTAAAAAAGCTGACAGCATGCTTTTAGAGACAGATTGCCATCCTTCTGCTAAAAACAGTGCACAATATGTTGATCACTGTATCAATGTTTGATGTGTACTTCCTGTATAGCAGTGTGTGTGTGTGTGTGTGTGTGTGTGTGTGTGTGTGTGTGTGTGTGTGAGAGAGAGAGAGAGAGAGAGAGAGAGAGAGAGAGAGAGAGAGGACTTACTGATGAATTTATTGCAAGTGAACCATCTTTACACATGGGTACCACTGTTGTTGCACATTCTGCTGCCAAAGTAGTGTGCTCTCTACATTATACACTTAGAAATCATAAGATACATCATTCCAATAAAATATTTGAAACAGAGCACCTGCTTTTTTTAAGCACAGATTGGACCAAAAAATGAAATACATGCACCTAAGTATCATATGCCAGATATCGTCTGCATACTCACACCACAACAATGGCTTTTCCTTGGAAAAAAAGTCATACAAGTGCAGAAAGAATAGACAATATAAATCTGACAACTCCTCCAATTCCAAGGAAGAATTTCTATTATTGTAATTTGTAAAAGATGGTGGGTAGGAATGATAGCTCACACCTGTAAATCTCTTTTTTCTTTTTGTAAAAAAGTGAAACTTTCTGCCACCGCTAACTGGTTAACAGTGGTACAAAGCAACAATGCTGCATAAGTACAGAAGCAATGAATCCTTTAGGTACATTGTTAAGAAGTTAGAACCACCATAATTTCTGCCTGTCAGAGAACAGGACAGATTGATAATAGCAAATCTGGCAACCAAAATGTGCAGTACAAAGCTTTGTTTCATGATGTAGCTGTGCTGTGTGACATTTGGAAATTGTGTTATGTTGTCTGGGGAGCTTTAAGTGAGTGATGTTAGTGATGCATAGACTTAGTGCTTATGTCACTTTGGATTTTTTTTCCCTTTTTGTTAGTGTGTTATTGGCTACTCATTTGATTTCCGTTTTGGAATTATTAGTTCTCTGTATTGTTAATGTTTGAAAACAATCTCGTTTTTAGTGTGTTGCTAGTTATGGATACTACTATGAAATTTATGAGTTATTCTTTAGCTGACACTGTGGGTGGCAGCATGCCTATTACAACTAAATTTCTGCACTTATAAAGCCTTTGTGGTAGAATACTTAAAAAGTCTCAACAGAGCAATGAATTAATAAAACTGACCAAAGTAGTTGTGCCCACTTATGAGTGTTATTTTTGTTTTATTATATATTTATTTGGGTACTGTGTTAGGGACAGGTAAAAGCTGGGGGGGGGAGGGGGCGCCTTCAATTAGAAAGAAATGAGTTTCATTAATGGCATTTTTTTAGTGCACGCAATTAATTTCTTTTGAGATGGAAGGCTTTGAAATGGTTTCTTATAATTTTTTGGAGTGGGTTATTTGTTGAAGTTCAGAATTATTACTTTATTTTGGTGAATATCATTGCTTTTGTTGTTATTTTGGTTCACTTAGGGTTTAAATATTAGCTGCATCTTCAAGTTGTGTTCTCACACACTTTTTTTTGTTACAGTGGAAATTGGTTGAGCTATACAGATCAAGAGAAATTTTCAATACCATATTTTTTGGGACTTTGCTACCAGTCAGGTGTTGGCGTAAGTGATTGTTTTGCTATATGCTCACTACAAGGAATGTCATTCTGTTCACTTGCCCCCGACCAAAACCCCTAATTTCGAGAAGCTGTCCCGTTAGAATAATATCCTTTGTTGAATTAACTGCACATAAATGATGCGATACTGTTTTTCTTCGTGTTTTTATTGTTTGATGTCATGGTCATCATGCTGTGGAAGTGCAAATTGGTGGTGTCCATTGTTGATGTCAGGGGTCAAAGCTCACAGCTGGTATCACATCAGTATTCCGTATTCATATGAGGAAACTACTACACAGCATCTGGAATTCCAAAGCTTCCGTTACAATAACAATGGAACAGTGAGAATACCCATGTCTACAAAGTTTAAACTCCTTATGTATTTTTTATGAATGCCAACTTACACAAATTTTACACCAGGCCTAATGATGTACAATGATCATTTCATATTACTCATCTGGGCCATACAACTAAATAGAAACAAATTTCAAGTTTTAGTAAACTTTAAATTCTTCTGTGCCATTATCTTGCCTACTGGCTGGAACTTAAATTGGCTGGTTGGTGGGAAAAATGTTGCGTTTTATTTAAAATCCTTTACCACAGGAATTAAGTATACAAACATACCAAAAGTTTCAAAGTGCAATGAATAAGATTCAGATCTGTGTGGTTTACTTTGAAATAATCTTTGAACTGTCCTATATCAGAGTTCTTTTATAGCTATTTTCTGTAAGCAGAATTCTCTCAATTAAATGCCTTGCAAAATGAGGTATTTACTTACTAGCTATGTGTCCACGTGAAAATGAAGCTTTGCGTATGTTTTGAATCTTTCTATTTTGAAAACAAATCTGAGTACAGGATTTGTTTCTTTCACACTTTAAGACTCTGCACATTATTTTGAAATGTGCTTCTTTTGGTCCAATATATTTCTCTTTGTGAGCTTACTGGTTCAAGTTGATTTTTGTGCTGATGACCTTATATCATGCTACCAAACGAAATAACAGCAGCAGCATGTGAGTTTACAGATTACATTCAGTCAAGGTAAAAAAAGTTGCAATTTGTACATTTTGACACGTTCTCACTACTAACAGGAATCATCAAGTAGCCCTGCATAATATAGGCCTACTACTTATTTACATGAAAATGAACCTTAAGATCATACACAGGAATATTCACCAACCTTCAGAGAAAATTGTGTTTAAAAGCAGATATTTAGCGAAACACACAAACACCATGCCTAGTTAAGCACTCTAATATATCAAACCAACAATTGGATTAATGAAAGCTTCGCATTTATGAGGATTGTAGGTTAAACTGAATGTACTTAAATTTTGTCACAAATCGGTAAAAGCTTTGCAGGAGTAGCTTTTTCTTCCTACTGGTTGAATTCTTGATAAGATGAAAAGCAGCAACCTAACACAATTATTAACATTTTTAAGCACAAGCTTAGTAAAAACAAATGAAATAATAATAAAGCAACCATCAAATCAAAAGATTGGTTCAAACATCACACCCCTCTTGCCATTCTCTCAGCTGAGAAATAGTCCAGCGAGTCATAACTAGAGCTACAGTTAAATATGGAAGCCAAAGTATGGTATTATTCACATACATAAAACAATGCCAGAGTTTAATGACCATTGACAGGATCAACTGCAGTTCAAAAAAATTGTCAACCAGCTCGTATCTATGGCATCAAAGCCACGTGTACATGTCAGTCTCTGCACACACATTAACAATAATAACAGAAGAACATGTACTCATTTACCATATAATTAAGGTGTTAAGCAGTTGACAGGTTCCAGCCATCGGCATCCCTTTTCTCCATCCTTATCATGCACAAATTTGCTAGTTTGTTCCCTTTGAAGAAACTTGGGAACTATTTCTATCTTTGTTTTGACCACTTAACACCCAAACCATATGGTGAGTGGTTATTCATACCATTATTCTTTCAGGCAAAAATGTATAGTACTACATTACACACTAAGTTGCACCAAAGATTGTTTTAAATTCAATTTCCTGACTAGTTCTACAGCTCCATAGCTATTTACCATCCTGGTTATGTACACAAATCCGTGTGAGACTGAACATATTATTTCAGCAGCACAGAAAAAGAGAACAGTTGTGGCCTTCAGTGCATGAACCTTGATTGGTTACAATAACAACTGAAATCTACACAATGACCACTGTGGATTTAACTCTTTTCTTTAAAAATTGGTATCCACTATTTTATGTTATCTTTAAGACTTAAGATCCTATCCTATGGACACGTTTTAAACACTACAGATCTGTTGCTTATGAGCTCGACTGTACATTATATTAAATATTCTCAGGGAAACTAACCGTGTAAGCTGCAGTAATGGATTTTCAAAGTATTACCAAGAGAATGATAACTACTGTCATATCTGATGCAGAAGGAATGACGATAATTACAGTAATCTAAGTCATAAACACAATACTAAAAATTTCAGATGTACCAGCAAACACTTTCAGCAATGCCTAAGAAGCGTTCGTGCGACAACGTTGTCACAATATTTAACGAATTTCATGTTGTTCTGCCACGACGGTCAGCCAATCACCCACAAAAACAATTGCACAGAAAATGAACCAAAGACAACGAAACATGAAACGAAAATTTGAAATGAAAACATAAATATAAGAAACATGACATTTCAAATTCAAATGTTCAAAATCGTTGTATGCGCCATCGCTACTTCACGAGTGACAATGGACAGTCGATACCATCTTCGCTGGACTATTCAGATCACCAGTCAAAATACACCTGACAAATTCCAAAAACAAAGCACTTCAACATTTATTACGTGGGGAGTGGGAAAAACTTACCTTCAGGGCTTCCTGCTCCACTATCGCCATCTTACGCGATGACTTCTTCGTTGAGTTAGCCGTGGTAATAGATACTTAGGTAACAAATGGCTTCAACAAATATTTTCTCGTAGCTCAGACCAATACAATCTATGGGCTGGGAAAACGTACGGACAGCTTTCACTCGGAGTTTCAATATTCTTTAATAAATATGAAAAAAACCTGATAATGAGAGACAACACTTTCACCGTTCCCAACACAGGTTCAGAAAAGGTACGTCAAACATATTCAATGTATGGAATGAAAATTATCACAATCTGATCCATCAATTGATACTTGGATACGTTATTTCAAACAAACATCCTATCCTTCCCAATTTCCTTCCCACGCATTCCCAAAAAACCAAAGATACATTCCACAAATAATATCTTTGGTCAGGATTAGGGTAAATAATATCTTTGGTTTGCGGTAAAAGTGTAGAGATTCGGCATAATCTTTTGTCATCGTACAGTGCTGATCCATTTCTCTTCAACGACTTGTTACAAGAAATCTATCCTCAAGACAAGACACATTTTTTAACCAACCGCATAACCAACTCACATGGGCTCATTGACATGGTTTGCATTGAGATGCAATGTTGCCATCGGGTAAAACTGATCCGCACAGGACCTCAATGAAACGAACGCAGCATCAAAACATTCCAAAATGCATTTCAAGTGGCAGTCTTCACACAAACTATGAATGGTGTGGCAAATTGAAGTCAAGTTTTTTTTTTTTTTTTTTTTTTTTTGCGTGCTCCATGGCTCATTTCAGCTGCAACTCTCCATGGTGTGGAACATCTCAGTGGCATTCCAAATACAGTCATGCAAACATGGCTACATGCTGGTCATTTACATCACTCGATTTTTTTGTCTTAACGTAAAATAAAGTTCGATAAATGTAAAGGTCAATTCAAACTGTCCATCGTGTCATGTCGCAGAACCGTTATGTCAGAGTGCATACACACCGTCCGTCAAGTCACGTCAGTTCATTAAGCCTATTATCGAACAGCGAAAGTGTGATTATCAGTTACCTTCCACAGTACAAGAAGTCAGAGTATAGTACCGAAATTGAAGAAGTAACAACGAAAACGTTTGTTAATGGCCTAAGCAAACTTCATAAGATATATCTTTGAAAATTTTGTGTGCAAAGTACTGAGAAGTGAAATAACATTTCAAAACACAAACATTTATTTGCTAGGGAAAATATACAAACACATCAAACAATATTTATAAGCAAATGAATAAACAGAGCCTGTTTACCTTCTGCATGGTGTTTTTTTTCTCACATAACTAATAACGTCGTAAGTAACAGTATTTTTTCCTTCATTAGAGCGGATTTTTCACTCAAAACATTATCTAATGAAAATTGCTCTATCAACATATGTTGTTACTTGTACTGTATACAGTCTGGGCATCAGTTCTCTTCTGTTATTGTAAAACATACATAATTTTTCACTTTCAGATATCTGACCACACTTGTGGAAGAATACTCACTGGCAAAAACATACAAGTAGCAACAGGATATTCACAATTTGTCACGAAAACAAAGCATAATAATAATAATAATAATAAAATGAATATCAAAAAGAACCAAAAGCACGAAATCAACTACTGCAGCATCAGTGAGTGCAGTGAAAATAGGTTGATTACGAAATTAGCAGACGACGCCGCTCTCAAAACTTCTTTCCGAAAAAGTCCATCATCTTATATACAGTAGTTAAATTTAATACTAATCCTCTCAGTGAAAAGTGAATTAACTGTTTCCCTCAAAAACAAAAAATCAACAGTACCCAAAATTGGCACCACCACTGAATTTTTTTTCCAAAATCTGTTTTCAACATTAAGCGAGTTGCTGTTACAGATATTGCTGATTCAAAAATATATTTCTCTAGGAATTTTTCCTTTAGCAATTTTTTTACAGTTACTAATTAAGCTCCATAACTTTATATAAAATAAACTATTATACTTCAAGAAAAGCACAACATCATTAAATATCCTGAGAATTATTCCTGCCACCATCTATAGCTCTGAAAAACATCACTATATGTTACAAAAATAATGCAAAATCATTGAATATACTGAACACCATTCAGGCCACCTTCTGCAGTTCTGCAACAACTCCTATATACATTATATAAAAGGAAAAAGCAATTTTGTAAAATTACTGAAAATTACTCATGCCCACTTTAGTAGTTCTGAAAGAACATATCACCCACATATTATAAATAGAGAATACCAAACTAATGAACAGTCCTTATAAAATTACTGAAAATTATTCTCGCCAGCTTCTGTGGCTTTATCAAAGTCCTCACATTAGACATATATTACATGAGGAATGTATTATTATTGGCAAAGCATACCAAAAGTTCATGTAGAAAATTTGAAGATAACTCATTCCACCTCTGTGGCTCTGTATATTTCGTATACAATATTCCAGAAAAATACAAAAAGTCCTTATATTAAAGTACTGAAACCACTAGCCAATTACTGTGGATCTTCATTACACATTACTGAAACTAACTCCAGCCAACTTCTGTGGCTCTCAAAACACCTCTAACACCAGTCAGTTACTGTGATATATATATTGTACATACAAAAAAGGTTCTTATAGATAAACATTAAGCACGACTCATGCCAACTTGTGTGGCTCTCAATCCCATATGGTACACTTCATTCAAGAAAACATACATTACTGACAATATGAAATACACTCAAGTCCACCTTTCTTTGGGTTTCAAGTAATCTCATTTATATTTGTGTTAGGTTTGGTCAGTATCTTAGTTCACTATTAAAAGAAATGTGTCAATGTAAGTTTGTGCTGTTTGGCTGAAAAACCTCTCTGCTGATCATCTACACTAAGGATCAATACTCAACGAGTCTGTATCGTTATGAGTCCTTACAAGGGCCTGCGGAAGAATGAGAAGACCATCTAAGGATGCTGTCAATGGTGCAACCAAAAACAGTGCTGGAAATTGGTGGTGCTTCTTCCTCATGCCAGGGAAAAAAGAAGGGAAGCATTTTTGCCGCAGTGTTCACATTACTCAAGAGGTCCGTAACCCATTGGTAGTGCTGAGGGGCAATACAAGGAATTGCAATGAGTAGATAGAAAAGTGTTCCTTTCCCACTCCCAAAGGGAGGGGGTGGGGGAAGCAAGGACGCATAGATTAAAGAGACAGATAGACGACCAGTTTATGAAAACGAAAATTGAAGGAATAAACCGATCAGCTGGGCACTTAGTGGGCCCTAACCACAATGTGCAAGACACACACCCTGCAGGAATAAGGCAGGATGGAGAATAGGGTAGTAATCCAGTGTAGTTACTACAGTTTTAGATTTCTTTCTGAATGCATCTCTTTAAATCAATAGAGTTTATTAATCCAAATAGTTTATGTGACTTCACATAGACCAGTCTATAGGCATTAGCATGCGGTTTATCTGTAACTCTAAAAGGTCCTACATACTTGTCTGTAAATTTCTTAGTTTAAGCTGTAAGTTTCTTAGATTTTTCCTTA
The DNA here is from genome assembly GCF_023864345.2 of Schistocerca serialis cubense. Taxonomy (NCBI): domain Eukaryota; kingdom Metazoa; phylum Arthropoda; class Insecta; order Orthoptera; family Acrididae; genus Schistocerca; species Schistocerca serialis. The sequence continues at coordinate 387,745,230 of NC_064643.1, read as the reverse complement.
GGCTTTACAAGCACTAGATCAACAGTCTGAAAGCTCGTTGGACTAGCTCTCACATCATGTCTCCTTTTTCTTTCCAACGCCTTTTTTCTAAAATTGGCATGAGCTACCTTCTCCTTTTTTTCCATATCCAATTCTGTAATTTTAGGGAATTCTACTAAATCAAATAGGATGTTGTTCGGTCTAATCCCTCCCATTAATTCTACTGGAGCAAAATCTGTGGCATTGTGTTTTAAATCATTAATTACTTCCTCAAAGTACCCCAAGTAATTAGCCCATGTTGAGTGCTTCTTATGACAGTATGTCCTAAAGAGATGGTTAAGTTCTTTGATGATTCTTTCACACATGGTTCCCTGTGGAAAATGGGCCGAAATTTTGATATGCTCTATGTTTTTCTCACTTAAACATTCTTCAAAATGCTTAGATACAAACTGTGGTCCATTATCTCACAAAATAGCTTTCGGCACACCAATGTTGACAAAATAGTTTTTCTCTAATTTACATAAATTACCTTAGAGTTAGCCTTCTTAAGATGATAAAATTTCACATATTTAGTAAATCCATCTACCGTTATGAACACATACTCACAACCTCCTCATGAAACTGGTAGTGGGCCAAAAAGATCTATTGCTACTAAATCTAGTTCGTTTTGGGGTTCCACAGAGTACATCTGTCCCTGTATAATTCTGTTACTAGCTCGTACCTTTTGACACCTGTCACAGTATTCCAGCCTCTTCTGCGCTCTGCGCCACGTGTTGTCAAATATTACAACTTCACATAGCTTGGCAATGCATTTACATGCTCCATAATGCCTATATTTATTATTTACAAAATCAATTAACAGATTCACATCTTGTTCAGGTTTGCAAATACGCCAGTCCTCTCTAGTGTTCTTTCTCCTCCTAAAAAGAGTATCTCTGTTAACTTGGAAATATTCTGCTAGCTTTGGAAACTCGGGGTGACCTATTCCATTTTTCACCTATTTAAGATTATCATCCTGATTTTGTTCTCACCTAAGGTTCTTAGAGATGCGTTTAATCAGACCCTCTTCCTGTAGTTGAAAGACTGTGATCAATATCTCATCACAATCCCTGTTCGTTACAGGATCCACCCCCTGCTCTTTATTCTTTACACTTCTGGACAGCGCATCTGCCACTACGTTTTCAGCACCCTTTATATACTGCATCTCATAGTTAAATTGTTGCAAATACATAGACCACCTCCTGAGTCTACCTTGTTTGAGTTGACAAGTATTTAAACAAGTTACAGCACTATGATGCATAAACATCAACACTTTATGTCCTAACAGGTATTGCTCAAACTTTTGCAAGGCGAAAATAACCGCTAAAGCTTCCAGTTCAGAGATGCTGTAGCTTTTCTCTGCTTGTTGTAAAGATCGACCTACAAATGCGATTGTTTTGTGGACCTGTTCTTCTCCAAGAATCTCAATCTGGAACAGTTCTACCCCACACTGTAACCACAGGCATCTGATCCTAAACAAAAAGGTTTTGAAAAGTCAGGATGATTCAAAATCTGGCTGTTCACTAATGCTTCCTTAAGTTTTTCAAAAGCGGTTTGACATTCTGGGATCCACTTATAGGGAACATTTTTCGTCAACGATTCCCTTAAACAAGGATCATTAAATAATTGCCCTGCCACAAATTTGCGATAAAATCCAATCAAACATAACATTCCTTTTAGTTCCTTACATGTCGTCGGTGCTGCATAGTCCCTAACAGCACTTATTTTAGTTGGATCAGGCATAATTCCTTTCCTGCTTACTATATGTCCCAGGAATTTCTGTCTTATCTAACTTCAATTTCATCCCTCCAGTTTTAATAGCATTCAACACATTGTCTAACAACAAACAGTTCTCTTCCCAAGTGGGAGTCGAAATCAATACATCATCCATGTAAACAGTAATTCACCTCAAACCTGAGAGATTGACCTGACAAATGCACAAACACTGATATTCAACCCAAAAGCACAACCTTACACTGACAACATCGTCCTTCAAACAGGAACGCTGTATACTTTCTGGATTCCTTAGCCAGAGGTAGATTCCAGTATCCACATGTAACATACATAGAAGGAAAAATTTAGCCCCTTTAAACTTTTTTAATAGTTCTTCAATGTTTTCTGGCCTGTCACTCTCTGATAAAACGATCTTATTCAACGCTCTAGCGTTTAAAACCAGCCTAATTGAGCCGTCCTTGTTAGGTACTACAACCAATGGGTTATTGTATACACTAACAGCCTTTCCAGTTAGCGTCCAATCGAGAATTTTCTGTATTAAGTATCTAACGGTTTCCTTATGCATTTCTGGAATGGCAAATGTTTTTTTGAAAAAATGTGAATCTCCTTTTACGGTTAAATAGCATTCGTAATTTCGAACTAATCCAGGCTGATCTGAAAATGCTTCACAATGTAAATTTGCCTTAAATCGTCCTTTTGTATCTCACTTAATTCAGTAAGTTGATATAGCTTTTTTATCTATCCTGATTCTGACATTTTCTAGTTCAGAAGGATCCACTTCCTCCCTTTCACCATATTAATTATAGCCTTCAATCAATGTAGCCACCCTGCAGTATCCTATTGGAGTGTCACTTTGTCCTTCGTTTACACTCTGTCTTTTTCCAATGAATGGAAAATCTACAGGTTTTCCACTTATTCTCATAATTACGTCATTGGACCAAAATTTACCTATCCTTCATATTTAGGAAAGAAGTTGGCACCCACCAACATTTCTACACTGAGTCCATTTATAACTAGAAAATTATGTTTTATGGCTACCACACTTACAGTTATGGGTAGTAGGACTTACTTGTTTAACCACTTTCTTAATTTTTCGAGTAGCTACAATAATGTTTAGACCACTCACTGGCATTACAACTATTTGCTTATTCTTTGGGAGAGCATTTACAAAATGCTGTGATACAGCACACACTTCCGAACTGGTATCAATTAGACAAGGAAGTTCTTCTTCAAACATAATTACTTCAATAATCGGTTGTCCTACATACTCTCTCTTGATCACAGTCTCAGGGTCCTCTAACATGTCTCTACCATATAATGATGCGTCATTTACTGGATATACCTTTAGTTTCTCCTTGTCACTCTCCTCTGCTCTCTTAGTGGCTAAATTATTATTACCAATATGTTGTTATGTAGGCGCCTTCGTTGCAAAGGGTGTAGCCGAAGTGACCGTACGGTTAAAGGCGCTGCAGTCTGGAACCGCAAGACCGCTACGGTCGCAGGTTCGAATCCTGCCTCGGGCATGGATGTTTGTGATGTCCTTAGGTTAGTTAGGTTTAACTAGTTCTAAGTTCTAGGGGACTAATGACCTCAGCAGTTGAGTCCCATAGTGCTCAGAGCCATTTGCAAAGGGTGTCGCTAGCGGGTTAAACCCGTAATGTTTTTGTCTGTGAGCACCAGCTTCATCGCAGACCACTAACAGTTTTCCTGCTGGATGTTGTTATTATGTCTAAGATGCCTATCATTGTGGGGGGGAGGGGGGGCACCGCCTCTCTGTTATGTCATCAGCCGAGAGCTGATGGCAGTCGAAATACTGAACCCATTCGTTGAACCTATTCCAACTACTACCTCCTCATCCTCTGAATCTACATCTGTATCCATTACCTCTTTGGACGCTGATTCTATTTACATTAACTTCAGCTCTATCATCATTCTGTCTGGCAGGAGGCCCATATTCTCTCCTAGCATTTTCTTCTTCCTTTAAAATACTTTCTACCCTTTCCAGATAGTGAATAAATCTATCAAGATTATCTCTAGGAGCTGAAATTATTTTGTTTCTCCAGTACAATGGCAGCTTATTTTCTATCCCCATAATTATTTTCTCAGCTTCCACTTTTGCATTTAAATATGACAAAGTAGTTACCCATTTCTGTACAAAGCATTTAATGCTCTCTCTCTTTGAATCATACTTTTACCTTGACCAAAATTAATTTAAAACCTCCATTTGTTTTCTTTTTCCCCAATACTCATCCAAAAAAGCATGTTTGAACTCCACTAATCGGTCATATTTATCTGAGGCCAAGTTTCCCCAAATCCTTGCCTCTTCCATAAAATTTGAAGTAATGAATCCTATATTTTGTTTATCATTTCAAGATTTAGACAAAACATCCTCAAAATCACTTGAAAATTCCTTTGGATGAACATTTTTACTAGGATCAAATCTCAAAAATTGGTGATGTGTTACATAGGCAATTTCAGATGAATCTACTACACCATTAGTTACTACACAGCCACTATGGTTGTTAACATTTTACTCTACTCGGGTTAGTCTACCCTCATGCTCACACAATTGCTGATTCACACTGGTACTGAATTGCTGGATATTAGTTTCTATGTTAGTAATTTTACTAGCATACACAACTTAGCACACACATCTTTTCCATGTTTAACTTTACTTTCTAATGCAATATGGCTACCCTTACAGTGTTTTTCTATATTCTGAAGCTGCACATGAACTTTAATTAGTTCTGAATTTACTTGCTCTTCCAATTGTTTGCTATCCTCAGCAACTTGCTTAATCTGAACGGTCAATTTATCTTTTACTGTTACAGCAGCCTGGTTACATTCTCGTTTTATCTGATTAAGTTCACATTTCTCATTATACTGAACACGGTCAAATAATTTTTCCAAGTATCCCTCAAATTCGCAATTTTATCTTCCATCCTATCTTCCATTTCTATTGACAAGTTAGTAAACCCCTGGTCAACTTCAGTATGTAACTCATTTATTTCAGAACTTATGGAAGTTTTTATGTCACTATCCATTTTATTCATTTTAATTTCGATAATGAAGATTTTATATCTGAACCCATCTCCATAAGTTTGAGAATATTCGCAAACATATCTGAAACACTACCTTTTGGTTCACAAGCCACTGACATGGGTTCCTGCTTTATTTCTTTTGCAGTTACAGGTATAGTTTCAATTTTGTCTCCCATCATGTTTTGTTCACTCTTAGACCCACAATTAACATACAGTGAATCTGGCAAATTATTGCTAACATTTGCTTGTGGCACATCAAAACTGAAACTACTAATCATGAAATCATTTTCATCCTTTACATGCCCCAAATCTACCCCCAGTCTCTCCTTTACTATCGCCTGATTGTTTTCAGCCATTTTGCAAAGTTTCTTGGCACACACACACAAAACTCTAAGTAGAATAATCTTTTTCTTCATGTTGTTGACACGGCGAGATGGTATTGCATGTCCATACACCAGGCTCTGCCCACGTCGGTCCAGAACACAGGTCACCAATTCCACCATGGCTACCAACTGTTCCCACTCGTCTGATTTGTTTACTGCAGTAGCACGGCGCCTGTCGATCGTCAGTTGTTGACACGTCGTCTGCTACATCGTACTGTCTGTTGTAGTCGCTGCACGGTACACTGCACTAGCAACTTTGCACTCGAGTTCTTTGCTGCTGCACTCCAACTACAATTCATTAGTACACGTGTCTATTCTCCTACAATAGTTTTTTTTTCTCGTGTGTGATCACTTTACGGGTCTATTTAAACACTGTTGCTTTTTATAAAGTTCCTACACACCCAACGTTTACTATTGTTTTCCCGACCGATAAAGCACCATTTATGGTGGGTTGGGGTTTAATTTCTCACATCTGTTCATTGTTGTCACCGTGCAGGCTGCAAATTAAAATTCACCTATCTCAGAACGGCGTATGCTCAATGTCCCTACACTAGGCAACGTACATACTTACAAGATGATGTAACAGCAGCATTGGCTAAAAAAACACCACCTAATACCTAAAATTACTGATGCCACGCAACTCTAGTTATGAAAAAGTTCTGTAGAAATACTATCATCCAATTTTATCAAGCAGTAAGAAAATGGACTGACTTCCGAAAAATAATGTCCAAAATTTCCACACCATAATGTTTATTTTGTCCTTGATAACCAAAGGAAAGGTACTATTCAGTCCACATTTAAACTATTGGCCATTTCCTTCCAGTTCATGATTCATACACACATTTCACGCACACAGCAGCCAGAAATCTGTCAAACCCAACCCAAATTAAATAGCGTTTTCACAGTAATTAATTTCATCACTAATATGAGTTATTACATTCGGTCCTTCTTGTGGATTTATAAAAAAAGAAACTGCTCGCCAAAAAATGCTCAGTAGTTGAATACATGGATTCTATGAAGGTCAATATTTCACATCCAACAGATTTAGTCAAAATCTCTGAAATTTCGCCAACCAGTCCTCAACAACAACTGCTATCGACTTAGCTCACCAATAACTCAAACACTAAATAATTCTTCATCTTACACATTGTTTTTACTAGCACTAATAACATGACCCCTACATTCAAAGCTAGCAAGTCACTCCCTTCTTCCAGCCTCACTCCCAGTATAACTATCAGGTAACGAGCGGGAACCATCTCAATTCTGATTGGCTGATTATACTGACTGCCAGTCAGAATACTCGTTTGTGATCATACTCGTGCCAAAACTGGTCTGCACCAGTCCTTATACACAGACGCATTTGCGTCAATTTGACATACAAATATTGTAGTAATGTTTAATAAACGAAAACGAAAAGACAATAATTCTGGAAATATTCTTTAGCTACAGATTTTACTCCAGCTGACTTTGTAGCTGATCTTTTCAATAGCAATCACACCTAGACATAGGTCATTAGCAAAGTGGGTAAATCCCCTGGGATTATTTTCCCACGACAGACTTGTGTAACTCTTGCACATTACTCAAGACAGTATATAATGCAATATTGAAATTTTACGAATGTCCCACATACACACTCTCATTACTCACAGGCTCACATAACACATAATAAAATAAATATTATAAGGGAGTTAGTCTGTGTTGTTGCCCTGGACGATGATTACACAAATATGTCGTCAGGATTTGTAAGCAGTGGGTCCTCAAGGTACGGCAATACACAAACACAAGAAGTAAGTTTAAACAGTTTTATTAACAAAGGCTGATTATAAAATACACACGCTACCTGCACCCATCAGCACTGTGTCTGATATCCTAACACCGGCTAACTATGGTAGTATCGAAAGGCCCCCCCCCCCCCCCCACCATGAACCATGGACTTTGCCGTTGGTGGGGACGCTTGCATGCCTTAATGATACAGATAGCCGTACCATAGGTGCAACCACAACAGAGGGGTATCTGTTGAGAGGACAGACAAACGTATGGTTCCTGAAAAGGGGAAGCAGCCTTTTCAGTAGTTGCAGGGGCAACAGTTTGGATGATTGACTGATCTGGTCTTGTAACACTATCCAAAATGGCCTTGCTCTTCTGGTACTGCGAACGGCTGAAAGCAAGGGGAAACTAAAGCCGTAATTTTTCCCGAGGGCATGCAGCTTTACTGTATGATTAAATGATGATGGCGTCCCCTTGGGTAAAATATTCTGGAGGTAAAATAGTCCCCCATTCGGACCTCCGGGCGGGGACTACTCAAGAGGATGTCGTTATCAGGAGAAAGAAAACTGGCATTCTACAGATCGGAGTGAGGAATGTCAGATCCCATAATCGGGCAGGTAGGTTAGAAAATTTAAAAGGGGAAATGGATAGGTTAAAGTTAGATATAGTGGGAATTAGTGAAGTTCGGTGGCAAGAGGAACAAGACTTTTGGTCAGGTTAATACAGGGTTATAAATACAAAATCAAATAGGGGTAATGCAAGAGTAGGTTTAATAATGAATAAAAAATAGGAGTGCAGGTAAACTACTACAAACAGCAAAGTGAATGCATTATTGTGGCTAAGATAGACACCAAACCAACGCCTACTACAGTAGTACAAGTTTATATGCCAACTATCTCTGCAGATGACGAAGAAATTGATGATATGTGTGATGAGATAAAAGAAATTATTCAGGCAGTGAAGAGAGACGATAATTTAATAGTCATGGGTGACTGGAATTTAAGAGTAGGGAAAGGGAGAGAAGGAAACATAGTAGGTGAATATGGATTGGGGCTAAGAAATGAAAGAGGAAGCTGCCTGGTAGAATTTTGCACAGAGCAAAATCATGGTAAGACAGAGATTTAGGAACCAGGTTTTAAATTGTAAGACATTTCCAGGGGCAGATGTGGACTCTGACCACAATCTATTGGTTATGAACTGTAGATTAAAACTGAAGAAACTGCAAAAGGGTGGGAATTTAAGGAGATGGGACCTGGATAAACTGAAAGAACCAGAGGTTGTGCAGAGTTTCAGGTAGAGCATAAGGGAACAACTGACAGGAATGGGGGAAAGAAATACAGTAGAAGAAGAATGGGTAGCTCTGAGGGATGAAGTAATGAAGGCAGCAGAGGATCAAGTAGGTAAAAAGATGAGGGCTAGTAGAAATCCTTGGGTAACAGAAGAAATATTGAATTTAATTGATGAAAGGAGAAAATATAAAAACGCAGTAAATGAAGCAGGTATAAAAGGGAATACAAACGTCTCAAAAATGAGATCGGCAGGAAGTGCAAAATGGCTAAGCAGGGATGGCTAGAGGACAAATGTAAGGATTTAGAGGCTTATCTCACTAGGGGTAAGATAGATACTGCCTACAGGAAAATTAAAGAGACATTTGGAGAAAGGAGAACCTCTTGAATGAATATCAAGAGCTTTGATGGAAGCTCAGTTCTAAGCAAAGAAGGGAAAGCAGATAGGTGTAAGGAGTATATAGAGGGTCTATACAAGGGCGATGTACTTGAGGACAACATTATGAAAATTCAAGAGGATGTGGCTGAAGATGAAATGGGAGATATAATACTGCGTGAAGAGTTTGACAGAGCACTGAAAGACCTGAGTTGAAACAAGGCCCCCGGAGAAGACAACATTCCAGTAGAACTACTGACAGCCTTGGGAGAGCCAGTCCTGAAAAAACTCTACCACTTGGTGAGCAAGATGTATGAGACAGGCGAAACCCACTCAGACTTCAAGAAGAATATAATAATTCCAATCCCAAAGAATGCAGGTGTTGACAGATGGGAAAATTACCGAACTATCAGTTTAATAAGTCACAGCTGCAAAATACTAACGCGAATTCTTTACAGACTAATGGAAATATTGATAGAAGCCGATCTCGGGGAAGATCAGTTGGGATTATGTAGAAATGTTGGAACACGTGAGGCAATACTGAGCCTACGACTTATCTTAGAAGAAAGATTAAGGAAAGGCAAATCTACGTTTCTAGAATTTGTAGACTTAGAAAAAGCTTTTGACAATGTTGATTGGAATACTCTCTTTCAAATTCTGAAGGTGGCAGGGGTAAAATACAGGGAGCAAAAGGCTATTTACAATTTGTACAGAAACCAGATGGCAGTTATAAGAGTCGAGTGGTGTGAAAGGGGAGCAGTGGTTGGGAAGGGAGTGAGACAGGGTTGTAGCCTATCCCCGATGTTATTAAATCTGTATATTGAGCAAGCAATAAAGGAAACAAAAGAAAAGTTTGGAGTAGGTATTAAAATCCATGGAGAAGAAATAAAAACTTTGAGGTTCGCCGATGACATTGTAATTCTTTCAGAGACAGCAAAGGACTTGGAATAGCAGTTGAATGCAATGGACAGTGTCTTGAAAGGAGGGTATAAGATGAACATCAACAAAAGCAAAACGAGGATAATGGAATGTAGTCAAGTTAAGTTGGGTGATGCTGGGGGAATTAGATTAGGAAATGAGACACTTAAAGTAGTGAAGGAGTTTTTCATATTTGGGGAGCAAAATAACTGATGATGGTCGAAGTAGAGAGGATGTAAAATGTAGACTGGCAATGGTAAGAAAAGTGTTTCTGAAGAAGAAAAATTTGTTAACATCGAGTATACATTTAAATGTCAGGAAGTCGTTTCTGAAAGTTTTTGTATGGAGTGTAGCCATGTATGGAAGTGAAACGTGGACGATAAATAGTTTGAACAAGACGAGAATAGAAGCTTTCGAAATGTGGTACTACAGAAGAATGCTGAAGGTTAGATGGGTAGATCACATAACTAACAAGGAGGTATTGAATAGAATTGGGGAGAATAGGAGCTTGTGGCACAGCTTGACTAGAAGAAGGGATCAGTTGGTAAGACATGTTCTGAGACATCGAGGGATCACCAATTTAGTATTGGAGGGCAGTGTGGATGGTAAAAATCGTAGAGGGAGACCAAGAGATGAATACACTAAGCAGATTCAGAAGGATGTAGGCTGCAATAGGTACTGGGAGATGAAGAAGCTTGCACAGGATAGAGTAGCATGGAGAGCTGCATTAAACCAGTCTCAAGACTGAAGACCACAACATCGAAAGGCTCCACGGTTAGCTAAGAAAAGAGACATATTCGCGCCCGAGACTGCGCTAATTAATACTGCCCGCTGTGGATGGCGCCAGTCGCTTACTCTCCATCGCAGTGCGGCCGGACGCGCGTCTTCTGACCAAGCGTATCATCAGCATTCCAGACAGGTCGGCTGGCGAGGGCGTGTTAACATACTGCACAGCTGCGAGCAATCCATAGACCCTTACATCACTCTCCCCAGAGAAGAAGAGCAACCATAGGTGGCTCAAAACGACCTCGTAGGCTTTATGAATCTATTTCGCCATTTGTGGCATCAGAAGGCATTGCAACATGTATTTCATTTGCAGACACAGTAACGTTCGGTACAGAGAAGCGTGCCTTCAAGAATTTCATACATGACAAATGCTGTTGACAAAAGACAAATTAATAAAAGCAATAAAAACACAACACTGACAATCAAGTAAGCATTAATGTTACAGGAGTAATCGAAGGACTTAATTCTATTTGCTGCTTCAATGAAATTTAACCCATTATTTGAAGAGATTACTTTTCAAGGATGTCCTTAATCAAATTATTGTCTTCAGAAAAACTTGATAAGGAATGCTTTCCACGTGGTGTCACCGCCAGACACCACACTTGCTAGGTGGTAGCTTAAATCGGCCGCGGTCCATTTAGTACATGTCGGACCCGCGTGTCGCCACTGTGTGATCGCAGACCGAGCGCCACCACAAGGCAGGTATCGAGTTACGGAATAGCACTCGCCCAGTTGTACGACGACTTTGCTAGAGACTACACTGACGAAGCCTTTCTCTCATTTGCCGAGAGACAGTTAGAATAGCCTTCAGCTAAGTCCATGGCTACGACCTAGCAAAGCGCCATTAACCGTATCTGAAGATAGTCTTATTTGTATTATCAAGAGCGATGTACCACAAGGATGGAATAAAGTTAAGTATTCGAGGAGCTGCATACTTTTCTTATTAACATTCACTACTTATCCTGTTCCAGAATTCACGCCCGTCTGCGTTAGATAGCGTGCATTTCGGCCTCCTCTATCTACAAGGTGTTGGCACATTTGCCAACACATCATTGGCGACGAGGATGGGATCCAAATTGCTCTCGTCTGCGCAAAGAAATTACTCGCAGATAGAGAAAGAAGCTTTGGCTCTCGTCTTTGGTGTTACAAAGTTCCATGATTTCTTGTATGGTTGTCACTTTACCATCATCACAGACCACAAACCTTTGACGTCGCTTTTCCATCCGAACAAGCCTGTACCTCCGCGTACAGCGCAGAAATTCATTCGCTGGTCTACACTCCTGGAAATGGAAAAAAGAACACATTCACACCGGTGTGTCAGACCCACCATACTTGCTCCGGACACTGCGAGAGGGCTGTACAAGCAATGATCACACGCACGGCACAGCGGACACACCAGGAACCGCGGTGTTGGCCGTCGAATGGCGCTAGCTGCGCAGCATTTGTGCACCGCCGCCGTCAGTGTCAGCCAGTTTGCCGTGGCATATGGAGCTCCATCGCAGTCTTTAACACTGGTAGCATGCCGCGACAGCGTGGACGTGAACCGTATGTGCAGTTGACGGACTTTGAGCGAGGGCGTATAGTGGGCATGCGGGAGGCCGGGTGGACGTACCGCCGAATTGCTCAACACGTGGGGCGTGAGGTCTCCACAGTACATCGATGTTGTCGCCAGTGGTCGGCGGAAGGTGCACGTGCCCGTCGACCTGGGACCGGACCGCAGCGACGCACGGTTGCACGCCAAGACCGTAGGATCCTACGCAGTGCCGTAGGGGACCGCACCGCCACTTCCCAGCAAATTAGGGACACTGTTGCTCCTGGGGTATCGGCGAGGACCATTCGCAACCGTCTCCATGAAGCTGGGCTACGGTCCCGCACACCGTTAGGCCGTCTTCCGCTCACGCCCCAACATCGTGCAGCCCGCCTCCAGTGGTGTCGCGACAGGCGTGAATGGAGGGACGAATGGAGACGTGTCGTCTTCAGCGATGAGAGTCGCTTCTGCCTTGGTGCCAATGATGGTCGTATGCGTGTTTGGCGCCGTGCAGGTGAGCGCCACAATCAGGACTGCATACGACCGAGGCACACAGGGCCAACACCCGGCATCATGGTGTGGGGAGCGATCTCCTACACTGGCCGTACACCACTGGTGATCGTCGAGGGGACACTGAATAGTGCACGGTACATCCAAACCGTCATCGAACCCATCGTTCTACCATTCCTAGACCGGCAAGGGAACTTGCTGTTCCAACAGGACAATGCACGTCCGCATGTATCCCGTGCCACCCAACGTGCTCTAGAAGGTGTAAGTCAACTACCCTGGCCAGCAAGATCTCCGGATCTGTCCCCCATTGAGCATGTTTGGGACTGGATGAAGCGTCGTCTCACGCGGTCTGCACGTCCAGCACGAACGCTGGTCCAACTGAGGCGCCAGGTGGAAATGGCATGGCAAGCCGTTCCACAGGACTACATCCAGCATCTCTACGATCGTCTCCATGGGAGAATAGAAGCCTGCATTGCTGCGAAAGGTGGATATACACTGTACTAGTGCCGACATTGTGCATGCTCTGTTGCCTGTGTCTATGTGCCTGTGGTTCTGTCAGTGTGATCATGTGATGTATCTGACCCCAGGAATGTGTCAATAAAGTTTCCCCTTCCTGGGACAATGAATTCACGGTGTTCTTATTTCAATTTCCAGGAGTGTATTTTCCTCTCGCAGTACTGCTACGATATATTGTATTGGTCCACTGCTAAGTACGGAAACGCTGATGCGTTGTCCCGTTTGCCTGTTGCTGAGGATAGAGCATTCGATTCTTCCAAACTTGCTTGCATGTTCATTGATTCGGAAACCGATGAAGTGGTCGAACCGTTTCCGATTGATTTTCGTCACGTAGCTACAGCCACAGCTGCTGACCCGGTCCTTGCTACCGTTTTGCGTTTTGATGCTACGCAATGGCCTTTGTCAAAGTCTCGGATCGAGGATCCGTTGGTTCGCCGATTTTTTGCTCACAAGGAGAGACTTTTTGTACGACGTGGTGTTTTGTTGTTGCGTTCTGATAATGATCAGTCCAGAGTCGTGGTCCCACGTTCGTTACAGTCCTCTGTCTTACGGCTTCTTCACCAAGGACATTGGGGTATAGTGCGAACGAAACAACTTGCTCGTCAGCACTGTACTTGGTTTGAAATCGATGCTGCGGTTACGAATATGTATTCTTCTTGCATGGCGTGTGCCGAACAACAATCCGCACCGCCGCGGAAACTCTTTGCATGGCCAAAAGCCACTTCCCCTTGGCAACGCTTGCACATCGATTTTGCTGGTCCATTCTCGAATGCTCGATTGTTGGTTCTGGTAGATGCCTTCAGTAATTTTCCTTTTGTTGTCCGGATGTCTTCCACGACGTCCTCTGCCACCATCCACGCGTTGTCTGCTATCTTTTGCATTGACGGTCTTCCGCAGACTATTGTTTCCGACAATGGCCCACAATTCATGTCCGCAGAATTTCAGTCATTCTGCCAGGCCAATGGTATTCAACATCTGACATCCGCGCCGTTTTCGCCTCAGTCAAACGGTGCCGCTGAACGATTGGTCCGGACTTTCAAGTCACAGATGTTGAAGTTGAAAGAGTCGCATTCTCGGGAGGACGCGTTGTTGCTCTTTTTGTCATCGTATCGCTCTCAGCCCTGAGATGGTCGCTCGCCAGCTGAGTTGCTCCACGGTCGTCCTCCTCGAACCTTGATGTCTTTGCTGCACCCGCCGCATCAGTTTCCTGTGCAGCGGCAGACTTCTGCTTTTGCTCCAGGCGACGTTGTATTCTATCGCAACTATCGAGGTTCACGGCGTTGGCTCACAGGGCGCATTCTTCGCTGCCTCGGCCGCGCGATGTATTTGGTTTTGGGGGCCTCTGGTGAGGTGCGTCGGCATCTCAATCAGCTGCGCCTCTGTCGTCGCACGGGTTCTGCCGCTCCCCGTCTGCTTTCAGCGACGGTGCCGTCCGGTCAGCGCCCTGGGGACCCATCTACTGGCTCGCCTCATCCCCAGGTGTTACCGACGATGCCTTCCATTTTGCCCCATGGCGACGCGCCGCTGCCGCCTCCGTCGCCGCCGCCTGTTCTCCCGCCGGCGCCGCCCGCATTCGACGCTTCGCTGCAGCCGCCAAGTGCCTCCCTGGGTCACGCGCCGCCGATCGCTTCCCGTGGCCAATTGTCCTCCGCCATGGAACTCTTGCCCGCTCCGGACCACATGCCGTCTTCGCGCGTCGGGTACCCCGACGCAATGGAGGTCGACCCTTCGGCCCCTCCTGTCTCTTTACGGGCGCATACACCGCATGTTGATGGGCACCCTGGACTAGGTATTCAGGCGTTTCCTAGCTCCCCTCGGACCAAATGGCCGGGTGCGGGTGGCACGGCCTCGCCTGTTGTTAGGCTCCCCACCTCATCGCATACATCAACATGGGGTCCTCCCCACGGCGGGCGGAAGCCTTATAACACGACCGTTAGCCGATTTGCCGGGGGAGGAATGTGGTGTCACCGCCAGACACCACACTTGCTAGGGGGCAGCTTAAATCGGCCGCGGTCCATTTAGTACATGTCGGACCCACGTGTCGCCACTGTGTGATCGCAGACTGAGCGCCACCACAAGGCAGGTATCGAGTTACGGAATAGCACTCGCCCAGTTGTACGACGACTTTGCTAGCGACTACACTGACGAAGCCTTTCTCTCATTTGCCGAGAGACAGTTAGAATAGCCTTCAGCTAAGTCCATGGCTACGACCTAGCAAGGCGCCACTAACCGTATCTGAAGATAGTCTTATTTGTATTATCAAGAGCGATGTACCACAAGGATGGAATAAAGTTAAGTATTCGAGGAGCTTCATACTTTTCTTATTAACATTCACTACTTATCCTGTTCCAGAATTCACGCCCGTCTGCGTTAGATAGCGTGCATTTCGGCCTCCTCTATCTACAAGGTGTTGGCACATTTGCCAACACATCATTCCATATGTTAATATTTATGAATCATTTTAATAATCAGATAACATTCTAGTTAATGGCAAATGTCCAGTTGCATGAAATGTAGTTGGCAACACACTAAACATATCAAATAGTTCACATGATAAATCACAATATGTGGCATTGAAGATTCATCCACTATTGTTCAATTTTAGTGTAAAGGGTAGCTCAGGTGTATCATAGTTTTTACATGTAAATGTGACATCAAGGGTGGAGTTAAATGAGAAAATTTATGCCTTCAATAGATCGTTTAAGAAATGGATGATAAAGATCCATTACAGTTCTAGGGCAATTATCTCTTGGGGGATGATTCATAATTAGCAAATGTAGACTCTACGTGCATTTTGGCTGTGATCCCATTTCCAAAATTGTATCATTACCCTTAAAAGAACGAATTCGGTCAATTTTCTTTTTTACAGAATTGAAGTGTTGCTGGATTTCACTCAGATTGTACTTGAGGACAAGTTTTGTATTACTTGTTGAAACTACCATGTCTGATAGTGGTTCAAACAAAACACCTGTACTCTGTGGTACTATTACTACAGCATTAGTAGAATACGCCATCATAGGAAGCATTAGAATAAAAATAACATGGTTAATTAGTTCTAAATACTAGATATAACAATGAACACAAAATAAATGAATTTCTTGGGGTAACCTGTGGAATAAAAGGTTTAGTTTCACTTGTGCACTCGTGCAACAGCTTCAATACTAAATTTTCACAACACATTTACATAAGCACATGGCTGAAATAAACACAAGCATTGCACTCTCACACACTACACACTTTTATGCAGATTGTAGGCGTGTCTGGAACAGGATCGCTCGGAATGTGACGATGCCTCGGCCTCGAAGTCTGGACTGCGACCTCGCGATTCAGGCTTCCTGGGTTTCAGAACAGCAGGTCTGCCTCTCAGTCGGTCCTCGTCGTCTTGCGATACTACAGGAAATCTACCCAGAAATGGCTTTACAAGATTGACATAAACGACAATCGAACGAAAGGGCAGTTGAAGCTTAAGAGTGACTGACAATAACACCTCCAAGATTGGATATGGTCCTTTCCAAAACTTCTTAAGCTTTTTGACTTGACTCTTCTTTAACACCATGTTGTTCAGATACACAAGCTCTCCAACTCAATACTGTGGCACTGCTGCTTGGCGGTCGTGTTGTCTTGCTTGCTGGAGAAAGGATTGATGATGCTGCTGTTTTGCTCCCCACCATACTTCCTTTAGCTTGCATGCTAGATCCCTTACACGTTCATTGCTGATTCCGGCAGTCGATCGTGCAAAGTCCAAGGGTGAATGCATTCTTCTTTCGTAACCGATCTCATATGGACTTAGGCCAGTTGAGCTGCGCATTTTGGCATTGTAACAACTTACCAAGTACAGTAAACAGACATCCCAATTGTCGTGTTTGCTGCTCACATAATGGCTAACCATTTTAATAATTGTTCTGTGGACTCGGTCGACTCTTCCATTTCATTCAGGTGTAGTCCTTAACTGAGTTATTTACTTGAGCTTATAAGTCTGTTTAAGTAATTCACTCATAAAATTCGTTTCTTGATCACTAATTCTAATTAATGGTGAACCAAACTTAAGAATCCATTCTTTTACAAAAACTTTAGCTATAGTCTCAGCACTCTGATCAGGTGTTGGTATCATGAGAAGGTATCTAGAGAAATGATCTGACATTGTCAATATGTATTTGTTTCCATCTTTAGTCTTAGGCAACAATCCTACAACATCTAGTCCTACTCGTTCAAATGGTTCACTTGTTTCTGGCACTTCTTGCAATGGTACTCTACTTTTTCATACATTGTTCCGCCTGTTACAGCAATCACATTGTGAAACAAACTAGAAAACGTCAGCTTTGCGACTCGGCCACCAAAACATTTGAGCTATATTAATGTTTGTTGTTTTTTTACTGCAATGTCCTGATAATAAAGAATCGTGTTACTCTTTCATGATTTGCTCTTTCATGCTTTCTGGAATAACTAGGCGGTTTCCTTTACTAGTGATTTTGTACAATAATCCATCTATTTCGACAAAACGTTGATCATTTTTCCATAATTTGCATTGTGGATCTTCTTCTTGAGCTGCCTTTAACTCTTCTTCTCGACTCATTGTAACACAAACATTGACTTTTCCACTCATTGCATCAGCATTCACATGTTGTTTACCAGGTCGGTGAATAACCTGAAATTGGTAGTCACTCAGTCTTAGTGCCCATCTTGTTAATCTGGAAATTGGATCCTTTAAGCTCAATAACCATTGAAGTGCGGCATGATCTGTAATAACTGTAAATTCTCTTCCTGTTAAGAAACATCTATCATCTATTAATGTGTTATACCAAAAACCTAAGCACAAAGCTCCTTCTCAGTAGTAGTATAATTACATTCTACTTTTTTTAATTGTGTGGAAGCAAATGAGATTGGATGTTCATGACCTTCAACTTCTTGAGACAAGATTGCACCTATGGCAAAATTGGATGCATTGGTTGAAAAAATAAAAGGTTTACTGAAATCCGGATAGGCTAACATTGGGGCTGTGGTTAGAGCAGTTTTAAGCTCTTCCATTGCCTTTTTGCATTCTGTTGATCAGTTAAATGTGGCTCCTTTCTTCAGTAGCTGTGTCATTGGACGTGCTATATTCACATAACTGTCTATGAATCATCTGTAGAAATTTGACAATCCCAAGAATGGTTGTAGTTCTTTCAAATTCTGTGGTTCAGGATAATTCTTTAAATCTTTAATTAACTTTTGATCAGGTCGAACACCTTCACTGGTTATAACATGACCAAGTTAGTTAACTTTACTTTGTGCAAAATGACATTTATCTAATGATAAAGACAGGTTTGCGCTTCTTATAAGCTCAAAAAGAGCTTGTAGTCTTTCAGTATGCTGCTTCATGTTTTCACCAAAAATTATTACATGATGAAGGTAAACCAATGCTTGTGTTGGAGTGAGCCCTCATAAAACTGAATCCATCAAGCGCTCAAATGTAGCTGGAGCACTATGAAGTCCAAGTGGCATACAAAGATACTTGTATACTCCTGTTGCTGTTACAAATGAAGTTTTTGCTTGATCATCTAGATGCACTGGTAAATGGTGATAACCACTTGTTAAATCACATACTGAAAAAATTCGACATCTGCCCAAGTAGTCCAAGGTTTCTACTAAATTTGGTAAGGGGTAAATGTCAGGTGTGGTCACAGCATTCAAAGATCGGTAATTAACACAAAAATGGAACTATGGTTCTCCTGAAATTGATTTCTTCTTTACAATTACAACAGGTGTACACCAAGGTGGGTCTGAAGGATCTCTTGGTTTTATAAATCCGGTTTCTAATTATTCTTTAACCATGTCTTCTACCAACTCTCTTTGACTAAATGGTATTCGGTAAGGTTTCTGTGTGATTGGGGCAGCATTCCCTGTATTAATACGATGCTGAACTAAATGAGTGACAGGTAAATTTGCACATTCTCGGAATAAATTTGCATACTCCAGCAAAACATGCCCTAAAATCTTCTGTTCATCAACTGCCAAATGTTCTATCTTCTCCCAAATCTTCACTTCAGTTCATTATTAACTTCGTCTCCTCGTTGTAATTTTGCAGTACTGTTACAAAAATCTGTGTTTATAAATGCAGCATTTGTTACCTCATCTGGAATCTGTATTACGTCACTTTTACTTATGTTCGACACTTCAGCAACTTTCGTTCCTCGTGGCAAAACAACATCCTCATTGCTCATTATCGTTATTGTAACTGGGACTTTTGCGACATTCTGTCTCACCGTTGTAGCAACACCTACACTTCTAGCAACATAATAATGCATTGTATCCAATAACTCACTTTTCTCGGATCGCTCAATTAATAACAAAGTTTCTTCCTTGCATTGGGGTGAATTAACTTCAACGTAAATTGTCTTTCCTGCTCCCTTGGGAATTTGCTGAGGCCGATCAATTTGAACATCGACTCAGACGGTTTCAACTGATGCATCGTTTGTGCGCTCCATTCCCACGGCGTCAGTATTGCTGCTCCTTTGAATATGATCTGAAGAACGATTTCCTAGGTTGTCGTTACTACGGTCTAGTCTGATCATTCTTTCTGCGACAAATATCTCTGCCTCGTTACCAGACAAGAAATCAAATCCACGTACACTGTCATAACGCGTTTCGTTATCTGAAACTACTTGCACCCTTGCTATGTATTTATTTTTACCTTCATTTTGGCCTTGGCCAAAACTGATTCTACGTATATTTCTCCATAGTTACATAGCTTTCCCCCATTTAACCCTCGCACTTTTAATAGTGGTGGTTTCAATTTATCCCATTTATCTATGCAACACCACATTAATTAGGTCTGTGCTCCTGTGTCAATAAGTAGCTTGATGTTTCTGCCACGATATACAGCACCTATCACGAAGTCATTTTCGGTCTGATTTTCGCTGGAACTAAAAGGAATCACTGTCTCTGGCAAGGGGCGGACGGAGTGGTGGCCCGTACGTCCCCGTACTCGTTTAAAGATCTGGCAAATTATATGTTGTTCGCATTACCTTTCTTCTTGTTGCGATAATCTCTCGAAACATTCCCCTGCATCCCGCAATGATAGCAGATTCGATTCTCTTTACAATCCTTATGCTTGTAACCCAGCTTATTGCATCTGTAGCATTGTACTGTTGTGCTGAAAACTCTGTGCTCTTGTTTCTGCATCTCATTCGATCGTGTTAGTGCTTCAACGAAACCAACATCTGATTCTAATGCTTCCTGAAACGTTTTACATCGCGCCAATCTAACAGCTTTGCTTACTTCCTCTTCGTGCAACCCATGAATGAATGTGTCCTAGGGTCTCTGGTCGGCTTCGAACAACTGAATTCGATTTTCATTTTCATCTTCTACTAACTTGTACGTTTGAGCGTGAATGTTTCGAATTCCGGCGGCAAACTGCTCGATAGATTCGTTTCGTCACATTCGCGAACTGTGAAGCTGCTCTTTGTAAAATCTGATCGCGTTTTTACGTTTAAATCTCTGAACAACAATCGTTCTAAACTCATTGTAATCTTCCGTTTTCACTCAAGTAGGCTCCGCGCTAATGAAATCTTGTGCTGCTCCCTGAATTCTTAATTCGGCAACCGCTAGCTTATCGGAATGTGTCCATGATCCTAACAGGGCGGCACCTTCAAGTTTACGAAAAAACACTTTAACATCGTCTTCGGGTTTCCCGCTAAACACCGGTACTGATGGCAATAATGAAAAATTCTTTGTTGTAGTTGTTCTTGTACTGCATGAACTATCATTTGACAAGTCTCTCGGAATGCTACACTCGCCTCTTTCTGCTTTTAATTGCCGAATCTCTTCTTGCAGTTCATTAATAACAGTTTATAGATCGACAACGTTACTCTGACTGAATTGCGACTTTTCGTCGAATTTAACGCCAATGAGTCACTCAGATGTAAAATAAAAATCCATCACTGTCTTTCGTATTCTAGCCAAACTGGAATAGACCAACCTGAATTCCAGTGTTGGATGTCCCCGCGTAGTCGAAAGACATTCACACTGCTGCTGCTCGAAGTTCACGTTGTACTGTGCCTCTTCAGGACTGTAGATTTTCCATAATTATCCCACTTCTGACACCACTTCTATAACGGGGTTAGTCTGTGTTGTTGCCCCGAATGATGATTACACGAATATTTTGTCAGGATTTGTAAGCGGTGGGTCCTTGAGATACGGCAGTACGCGAACACGAGAAGTAAGTTAAACAGTTTTATTAACAAAGAGCTAAGAAAAGAGACATATTCGCGCCCGAGGCCGCGCTAGTTAATACTGCCCGCCGCACACGGCGGCTAGTCGCGTACTCTCTGTCGCAGAGCGGCCGGACGCGCGTCTACTGACCAAGCAAATCGTCAGCATTCCAGACAGGTCGGGTGGCGTCCGTGTGTTAACGTACTGCACAGCTGCGTGCTATCCGTAGACCCTTACAATATTGATTTTAATAGTTCTTTCTGAAGTAATTCTGGATATCATACACGGAAATTGTAAGGTATTTGAAATTTTTAAATTATATTTCAGTTAAATAATTCTATTCCCTGATACGTCAGATGAATATTTCAATTACGAACCAAAAACAAGTCATAAATGTTCCCAGGTGAATTTCCTTTCTTAAGTGTAGTTTTTATAACTTTAAAGTAGATTATTCTATCTCCGAAAATATGCCTGCTAGAAAGCTGAGATTTTCACACCACCTTTCTATTAATAACAAAGTGCAGTATACAAATTTTGAAAGCGATTACATAAAAACTACCATCCTTTATTTAGATTCTTATAGGTGGTGAATGTACGCATTCATTAAGAGACATTGAATAACTTTCCCACGGCAGGCAGTGACAGATAAACGTGTGTCTCCTGGGTAGGCCACTAGATGTCAGCCTCTGAAGTTACATACAGCAAGCTATCCTATAACAAACGTTTGCTCAGAACAACTTGTGAAGCTACACCGAGAAACCTTGTATGATTTTATGTGGTGTGACGCTCCGTTGTATATCTTACTGAATAATAATTTCGAGTAAAAAGCTTAATTAACGCCTTGTGTTCTCATTCTGACGAAGTAACTCAATAGAGTGTCCATGTTTTATGATGTGCTAAACCACACCTAGTTACCAAGGGTTTCTATGTCACTGGATACTGTAGCAAGTAGCACCATGTGCCGTATACGACATGTACACAAATTCTGAATTTCGTATTTATCTTTGTCCTCAAGACTATCAACAGCTATTGGCCCACAACTTATACTATTTAGAACTGGCATGACGGCTTTGCAGTTAATTTGAAATGTAAAACAGCACTTGATAATAGCACAATGAGTATTTAGTGATCGTAAATGCAACAGTGAAAACTAGTTGTACAAGTAAACTAAATTGTGTTTGATAATGAAACAATTTGTAGCCACCATAGTCCACATTATGTCTTCAAAATAATGCAGCTAAGCAGTACATTCTTAATCAATTTGTTAAGTGAATTAAGTGCCTTCAGCTCATGCAGAATCCCTTGTTATCATTTATTTTGAAAAGGGCACTCAACAGCAAGGAATTGGTGCCTTCAGCACATTCTTAATTAAAATGTTATACTATGAGCCTTACTACATTTCTACTTTCTGCAGTATTGTTCTGTGTATTATGAAATATCATGTTTTGAGGGTTATCTTGAAAACTGATTTACTAGATATATTTCAGTGTTAAAAATGCTGGGGTTTCTTCCCTTGTCCAGTCATCTCTAAGTGATTAGTCATTTGTGAATTCTGTTATAATCCATGCTATTACCCATCAAAATATTAACTCTTTTTAAAATTGTACTGTGTGATAGCTGAGCAAAAGTAGTAAAACTATTCAGCTACTAGACACTTATGCTCCTATCCTGAAGACCGGTACCACGTGGTCAAGTATAACAGCAGCTACTTCAGTGTGTGGCATCTCAAGTTCTCTTCTTCTGGTACATAACACCTTAATGCCTTTATATCTACTTATTTGATACACAAATGGTGGCATAGTTCACAGTGTACCTTATGGTACAGTTTTTAAAGAGCAGAGAAAGTTATTTTGAAGTACTTTACATTAAGACTTTATGCCATTGATCTCTCATATATAATTCCAGATGATACTTTGCTGGTTTCTTTTAAAAGTTACTGTTGTGGGTTTATAACATTACATTGCATTAAGTTAGTCATATTTCATATCCCGTGAAGAGTGTCCTCTGAGATTTTACATGAAGTCAAAGATGCATATTTTATTTAATTAAGTCAAATAGAGTACTTTACTGAATTGCACTGCTAATTCTAACTATAAACCAATCTAAAACATCGAATTTATGAATTTCTGTTAAGATACTCTTCAATTGAGTAGCAGGAGTTGTCCAGCAGAAAGATCTTTAATTCAGTTAAAAAGGCAGACAAACACTGCCTGAGAGGTGTCGCAAGGTTGCCTAACCCTCAGACTTAAGAGCAGCCATGAGTCTTAATGTGTGTCGAAGTTTCAGACAGGTACATTAAATTACACTGTCTTTACATTAATGACATTTAATGTAATGTTGTATGTTACTGAATTGTGTTTACACATGTATATCACGCATTTCTGTTCTAATATTAATCTCCTGAAGTCTCTGTTGAAGC
Source organism: Schistocerca serialis cubense (assembly GCF_023864345.2). Lineage (NCBI taxonomy): Eukaryota > Metazoa > Arthropoda > Insecta > Orthoptera > Acrididae > Schistocerca > Schistocerca serialis. The sequence continues at coordinate 387,721,758 of NC_064643.1, read as the reverse complement.
TGACTTTGATCCTAGTGTTGTATTCATGCTTATAAATATCCTTGTTAAACGAAAAAAGTTGTGTCCTGCCTATTCGCCAAATATGAGGTGCCTAGGAAACCTGCTTTCTCTAATCACTAGAAAACAATTCAAGCGACTCGTGTTAATGAAGTTTATTACAAAAGGAAATGGTTACAATACTTAACTATGGGGAAAACAGAAGTGTCACAAGCAATGGGCGACAGAAAAATAAAAAGTTTCTTCAGTATATACAGTTCATAATACAAGTGAAATAGTACAGTTCCTAAGTCGCTGCTGCAGAGCATCGTGGAATGGCTAGTCTTCAACTGGGCGATGGCCAGGCAGCTGGCGCTTATGTCCTCTTTGTGTAGATGCCGCTGCTGTCTCGCCGACATCCTAGAGAAGGGTTGGTCAGTGTACTATTGGCTGATGTCTTCTTCACAACCCTATCTCCCCAAACATTCTTGACCATTGTGCAGGCGCTTGACTTAACGCCAGAGCAAAAAATATTGGTTCTGACAAAGAACATTAACAAATGTACGTATTGTGAAGAAGATGTAAAAATACTCAGTTTTTAAAGAGATCTCTGCAGCATGTTCTAGAACTAATGTCAGATATAATATACTTCTGAATTACAAAAATACTATTTCTGTAACTTGAATTTCTTCAGAAAATAGTTCCACAGGTCATTAATGAATGGAAATATGCTGAATAAAACAGTCAGCTCATTTTTAAAGCACCTATAGCAATAATCACATGTATTGCAAAGACAGTTTAACCCAGGCACTCCATTAATTCTAGGCAGCTTGTTTTCCTATTGTTGTTGTGACTTACCTGCATTCCAAAAAGCTTTCTTGCTTTTCATTATTTGAGAAAACTATTTTTATAACTTTTTGAGTTCCATGAGAGGCACTGAACTGTCTGCACTGATCAACGTAAAAATTCCTTGATAATTCATACCGACAAACTAAAAAAACCAATGGAAACTGATGTCAGACAACAAAGTATGGGATAAAGAAGAAAGATCACTGACAATATATCGACAATTTGGGAGTTCAAACCCTTTTAGAATCAGGGAGTGATGTTCCTTCCATTTCAAAAACATTGTATGAAGGAATGTTGAGAAACAGAGGCAAGTTAGTAAGTTTTCCAATAAATAGATACAAAAACATAGGCACAATCAGAGCTATGAGCAGACCTATAAAATTCCAAGTGTTATTGGATGTGGCGATTAGTGCAAAATGTATGCATTGGACGCTCTGGTAGTACCAAATTTATCTGAGGATTGTGTAGTAGGAGCAGACTGGTTGACTGAGTGTCAAGCAGTGGTTAATTCCGTCGAAAACAAATTAGAAAGAGTGAATAAGAGCAACAGGCAGGTGATGTTTAAAGAGAAGAATAACATGGAGAACACAGAGACATTTATGAGGATTTGCTGTCTGTGTTACGGTAGAAGAAGCCTGTCGAAGTGGTAACAGGTAGATCATGTGAAATAAAGCTGCTTGAAAGTGTATCTAGAAAATGAAGAACGCAAACTGAAGAAGAGGAAATTCCCCAGAAAGTAGCAGGAATAGAAAATACATGTAGCACAAAGGAGAACAAATTAGCAAGCTTGAAAAGTGGTTCCCGTGTATATACTTTCATTGATGTGAAAACTTCGTCTTATAGCTGTGTGCTAACTGTTTGTTGATAATTTAACTGACACAATTTATTCAGCCCTGAGAACCAGCCGGCACTTCTAGGCGCTACAGTCTGGAACCGAGCGACCGCTATGGTCGCAGGTTCGAATCCTGCCTTGGGCATGGATGTGTGTGATGTCCTTAGGTTAGTTAGGTTTAATTAGTTCTAAGTTCTAGGCGACTGATGACTTCAGAAGTTAAGTCCCATAGTGCTCAGAGCCATTTGAACCATTTGAACCTGAGAGCCAAATTGTCTGAAGCTCCATCAATTTTCAGTAGTTTAATTTTGGTCCTAGAGAAAACCCTGTGAAATGGATTTTAAGTTGTTAAACTTCAGAAAGACCGATCAGGTACCACACTTTGCTACATATTTAGTAATTTTCTCTTACGGGGCACAGGGCCCCAATGAGTACAAGAAGAGGGGCATGTGCTGCCGTGCACTTCAGCGTGAGATTCAATAACTAAGAGGCTTTATTTCCATCATTTACTGAATATCTTTCAATCTATCAATGGTACGATCACTCTCAAAGAGTTAATGTAATGAATAGCATAAATGTAAAATGTGAGAGAAACAGTTAAAGACTGACTCTATTTGTAACAAGTGGAGGGTAGGCCAGGGCTGAAATAAAGCAGCGAAACAGTTCAGTACCTTCAAACGTAACAGCACACAATCTTGCAAATCAATTTAATTAAATGAGTGACTGTGCAGCTCTGGCAGGTTAAGAATCAAAGGAGGAAGATGAATCTTCTTGGCTAGGCTTGGTTACTCAGTTTAACATTGCTCGAGGTTATCTAGCCTGAAATCCTTTTCTGTCCCTTCCAATGTGCACTCATTGCTCTGAACTGCGCAGACGTTGCTGTGCCTGACTCACCTACGTCTCCGACGGCCAGTGACAGTCTTCACTACCAGTTGCACTAAGATTCGAATATTGTATCTGATCTCTAGCAAAACTCGTGGCTGAATGGAACCTGCTTCCAGACTTCTCGTCTTCAGCTTAACTAGGTGCAATGCCTGCCCTCTTAGCCCTCGACCAATCGCTGGACACAGAAAAATTTTCAACCACATTTAAGATCCCAAAGAGAGAAGAGACAATCAATTTCACTCCCATTTAAAGCAGAAAGCACGCCCAAAACCACCCCTCAGCGACTGACACGCCTGTTTAAAAGTGAAACTTCACCTCCCACAAAAATTAAGAGAAACGCAAAGCTTGTTATTTGTCGCCTTGTAATTCTCCTTCACGTGCCAGCCTAGAAAACGAGCATTCGCTGGCGGCTCCATGACTGAAGCTAAAGTTAATGCCATATCTCCACCCCTCAATATTGTTCGCTCTTACGTCTCTGAGAAGTTTTAGACTGACAGGGCGGCAGAGTCCATATGGAACAACGACCATCTGCTGTTTCTAAGGCCCTTGGTGCCCGCCCACATAGTGTCTGAAAGCGACTGCACATTACCGAGGTGCGTACCTGGATGGAGTTGCTCAGCTGGTCTCCTGCCAGGTAAGAACCGATTTTCAATTCGTCCCGCACAACAGAGCCTGTGTACACATGTTCTGTTAGAATTGTAATGCAAGATAAAGTTATGAAAAGAAATTACTGAAGAAACATTACCCCTTGACCTTGTAGTCTCTCACTTGTTGGTCAAAAACAAAACTGAAGTTAGCATGCAAACAAAAATCGCATAAGCTCGAATGTGATTAGTATCACTGTGGAACAGGATATGGCTGATTATGCTATCGCCTCACAACCTTAGGAACTGGATATAAAGAAGTATTTTTCTGGGAAGCTGGGCATAATAAAAGCGCCACTATATAAGATAAAAATAAAGCCATATCAACCATAATTTACGAAGCCATACTCAGTACCATCAGTCAAGAATGCTGCAGTGGAGGAAGAAATATAGAGGATTCTTAAACTGGATATTATGAAAAGGCCTACTAGCTACTGTAATAGTCAATTATTTGTAGTGGAGAAAAGGAAGGGAGAAGTCAGAATCATGTTAGATTCAAGGAAAGCAAATAGCATTTTTGAACCAGAAAAGGATCCTCCAGAAAATCTAGACCAACACTTCCAAAAATTTAATGAAACTGCAGTATTTAGCGGTCTTGACCTCAGGACAGGTTACCATCAAATTTAGTTGTGTGGAGAATTTTAGCAGTGTACTGCATTCCTCTATGCAGATAGGTGCTACCAACATGGGATACTACCATTTGCACTGAACGTGTCAGTGGCTGCTTTCATCTGGACACTAGATAACGTTTTGGGGGATAAGCTTCTTAGCAAAATCACTTTATTTTTCAAAGATATATTAACTTATTCAAAGACATGGGAAGATCACCTGAAAATAATTTCAGAAGTACAAGATTCTTTCAAAAAAGATGGAGTGACCATGAATTTATGGAAATACGAATTCGGCAGAAGGAGTGTAAAATTTCTTGGGCACATTACAATGCAGGAGGGTATTGCACCTAACCTTTGAAAACTGAAAGCGATTCACTGTTTTCCTACTCCTACAAGAAAAAAAACAAATGCACTCATTTATCGAGCTGTGCAATTTTTATAGACACTCCGTCGAGGATCAAGCATTAAATAATGAAAGTTCACGAGAATTATTGAAGAAACTAAGCTTTGCTGCGCTAGTATCAGTTTTAGTCGTAGGAAAGGGGAATTTTGTTAAAATTTAGTAAAGTACAGTGTGTGGTAATAGTCGGCAGCCAATACGCCAGGCAGAGTAAACATGGTGCGGAGCTGCAGCGGCGTATTGCACGTACGATTTGTTTGGTATGGAGCAACAGCGAGGCAGGGAACTGCAGCGTTGCTTTAAGTTATTGCAATGTATGAGGCGAGGCAGTAGGCCAGAGTCAAGATGGCGATGTGTAAGTGGCTGACGTATGGCAATTTACCCCTGCCATAGTTTCTGTCTCTCTCTGACACTACATCAAAAGCGAGGGGAAAAGCAGTATAAATAGTCAGGCACTTTTAGCTTGAGGGGTGTGCCAGGTCAGTCAAGAGTTGGGTCGGACCTGTGATGGTCGACGCTTATAGGAGCCAGTCTGGCAGCAATATTGTAAATATTCTGTGTAAACCTGTGCTTTGTTTTTATGTACTTCTTCGGGCTGTATTCTGCCTCCGGGGACGCAACACTGGGATGGGACGGAACGGCAGCTGGGTACTTGGAGATTGCACGGTCTGCCTAGAGAAGGGCAGTGACAGCAGTCTGCAGAAGATCCAGGATGGGTCACGTTCGCTTCCCACCTGGCGTACCGTGGTCCGGTCAAGATGTATGCTGTGGGAGGCGCAGCAGTGCTGGAGCAGCGCCAGGGACGACGGCGGTTGTTGCCGTCCGGCAAGCATTACTAGCGGTAAGTTGTGGCACCGCATCCAGGAGGGCGCGGCTTCGAGTCCGGTCCTGTCCAGCGCGGCCAACTCCCAGCAGACCTTGTTGACAACAGCAGCAGCGTCGGCATACCAGGAGTTGCTGAGCTGGCTGGACACAGGGAACAGCTCGCGGGTGTCGCCTCGACATTACACTTCTGTAAAGTAGCTGAATAAAGGAATACTTCCGAATACCGCTGTATGACTCTGCACTGCCCCTTGACGCTATTGAACTTGCTCAGCCTTCTGACGAAATACGGCGCGGTGGGTCCCAGCTTCAGCTCGGCCATCTGGAGTCCCGGGTTCGACCGTTGATGGGCCGCAACAGCGTTTAGCAGAGGACAGAAGAATGCTCGAGAGGTTTCAGCGAAACCAAATAGAAAATGAGCGATATACCATCCTATTCCACCTGTAATTGACACAACAATTCTATTTAGGATACGACAGCTCCGATTTTAGTCTTGATGTCCATCTTTATCAAGCTCAGGAAAGGGAGCAGGGAAATCTGATCAAAACAATAGCTTTTGCCAGTCGTACACTATCGACAAGCGTAAGAAAACAATTACAAAAAAAAAGAGAAAAAAAAGAAAAAATAGCTTTGGCTGCGGTATTCGGCTTCTTGACGTTCAGGTATTACCTGGCAGGTCGAAGAACAACATTCTTGATGACTAGTACACTATGTCACAGCTGTCTGACACATTGGATGAATACATTTGAGGAATTTGATTTGGCCATAGTTTATTTACAGGCTCAGAAAACATAGCATCTGATACTCAATCTAGGACCCCAGTAGGTCTGGAAGGGGAGGATGATGCTGAACCATGAATACAAGAAGTGCAGATTAACATGATTAAGGCATGGAACATGAAAAATCCGTGCTTTAGCTGTTGGCAAACATTCACCATGTACAGAATGCAGATGAGCATTATCTTACACTCAGTAACAGCACTGAATGTAAGATAATACGATTGCCTTGGACAAGAAAAGTCACGAATGTATTAATTAATAAATAAGGGAATCCTACACTGGCGAAATCATGGCAGGACGCTTAGGGAATGTAGCAGATCTACTAAGGAGACCGCCTACAATACGCTTGCCATCCTCTTTTAGAATATTGCTGCGCAATGTGGGATCCTTACCAGGTAGGACTGACGGGGTACATCGAAAAAGTTCAAAGAAAGGCAGCACGTTTTGTATTACCGCGAAATAGGGGAGTGAGTGTCACTGAAATGATACAGGATTTGGGGTGGATCATTAAAACAAAGGCGTTTTTCGTTGCGGAGGAATCTTCTTACGAAATTTCAATCACCAACTTTGTCCTCCAAATGCGAAAATATTTTGTTGACGCCGACCTACATGGGGAGAAACGATCACCATGATAAAATAAGGGAAATCAGAGCTCGTACGGAAAGATACAGTTGTTTGTTCTTTCCGCTCTGTACGAGATTGGAATAATAGAGAAGTGTGAAGGTGGACTAATGAACTCCCTGCCAGGCATTTAAATGTGATTTGCAGAGTATCTATGTAGATGTAGATGTAGCTATATACTCGCTGTCAGGATACAGTTCCTCAAACAGCTGTGCTTCCCACCATTCTTCTTGTTGTTTAATGCACAGTGTGCAGCACTCATAGCTCACTCGAAAGTCATCACTCCTAAACCCAACTTAATTTTTCCACAAATGGTTTTATCAACTGCAAATGCTGCAATGCGTTGACCTATACCAATATCCTTTCTTCTGCGTATCGTCTTAGGCTTATCAATTAAAATCCTATCTGTAATGTGACGACTTGGGAGATCTCTATTTGCAGCATATGCAATGTTGTGTTCCATACACGCTTCGTCGAGCAGATTAACCCCGTTATTACCTCGTGCCAAGCGTTTCTGAAGCTTTGTTTCATGTCCACAGTAGTTATATCCCGGAATGTGTAATTCCACTGGTAGTTTATCTAGAACACCACCACCTCCTCTAATGCGTCTCCTAGTAAACACGTCATTGTACTGCTGTGGTTGTGGAGTGTGCACCCTATTATATAGCAAATCGTTAGCATCAATCCAACTGTACTGTGCTTCAGGAAAACCAAGCCATTTGACTAGCGCTTGATTTCCCTGACGTCTTATGACTCTCTCCATGAGAAACACATTCGGTTCTGATCTTTTCTACAACTCCTCGGTGTAGAAGCAACCTGCAGTTTCTTTATCTTTACTACCCTTCAAGACATAAGTTCTAAGATTCGTTCTTTGGGCCATTGAAACTGTGAGTATCTCTGTTGATTAGTTCGGTACGTATGATTCCTCAAATGCTGTCCTGTGTTTTGAATACACACCAAATCACGTACACCAAATTTCTGTTTGCGTGGGTCCAAACACCATATCCATGAGATCATTATCACGAACATCGATTGGTCTCATTTTTATTATGCTGTGTTTAGTTCGATTATACTGAGAGGTTATTTCTTGGAGGATATCTTTCCATTTGTAAGGGCCACGAAGATAAAAACGCATCCACATTTGACCTTTTATTGTTCTGTTCAGATGCTCCACGATGCTTGCACTTGAGCTGTGTAGTAGTGCATTCCACACCACTGCATCACGGTCTTGAAATGCGTACTGTAAAACTCTCCACCGTGATCGGTTTGGAGGTTGTCCGGGCGTCGATTCGTCCCTGTCTGTAGCAAACGCTCAGACACATCCGCAACATTTCTACCCGCTTTTGTTTAAACAGGTAATGCCCAGGCAAATTTGGAGTATGTATCAATAACCATTAAAATATATTTCAGTCCCTTTTTCTCATGTGAATATTCCCTCTTATCTACAATATCAGCCTGCCATACGTTATCACAACCTTAATTCATAACACGCCTATGAGGGTACGTTTTGCGTGCTCGTTTGTGCAGTTCCCAAACTACTGTCTCGATACTTATTCGATGATACCTTTCTCTCTAAGCTCAGAGATTACTGAAACAGCCTCACTCGAATGAGGTGCATTACCTTCAGTAGCTGATGCCATGAGTAGCCGTAGTCGATCTATTAGCTCGTTGAGGTCGTCATAATATATACGCTGCGGGATTTGATTATTTAGAGCTTTATGCTCATAGTCAGTACCATCACAGCTGCTGCTGTTGTTTTCACCATCAAGTATTGGTTTTTAACGGTTTTATATTTATTGTTGCTCAGGCTTTTTGGGCTCTTATGTACATCAGTCAAATGCAGCATTTCACGGTACATTTCCCTACCATTAACTGAATAATTTATGGCTTTTTTCGTGGACCTTAGGAAATCCAGGTGTTTACTTAGACCGCCTACCATCAATCTATATTGTGTCATCAGTTACATTTATAGGCTGTGTGCCCAACATGTACGGTCTTCCCCTGCTAACGCCGGCTGTCCTATCTATCTGGCCAGGAACGTGATGAAAGCTGCCTGAGAGATTCAGTAACATGCTTAAAGGTCTCTCTTAGTGTTAGCTGTCGATCCATGTGCCCTAATCTTCTTAAATGTAATTTGTCTCGAACGGATTTCCGCGCTTGAATGACTTTCTGCTTTGATGACATTGTAATCTCCCCACCGTAATTTTAAAAGAAAGAAAAGACAATACTTAATAGAAATGGGAGCCAAGTGTAACCTCCCCACAAAAATTTTAAAAGAAATGATGATACTAATTAGAAATGCTAATGGACATTGCTCTATGCGTAACCTGCCCACAATGAAATGTACTGACAATGGCAACAAAAATGTGAAATTCGCAATCTGACTCAAATATAAATTCTTCAGCAAAAAATTAAAGTCCATTCAGTGATAAGAAAATTCAATTAAACCGAAATATCGGTCTTTGGCCCTGTGTAAAACAATCAGAATTAAAGTCTGTGGCGAAATAAATAAAAAACATTTTACTTTTTAAATTCCACGTCATTGTTGATTTAATCAGAGTTCTCACCTTAGACGTAGAATTAGTCCTTCTGCCACAATATTAATTCATTAGTCGCCATCGATGTTCTTCTCTTTGTTGACCGTGTGTACCATCATGAGTCGGCATCGGTTCACTTCACGAAGACGGTGGAAACCAAGGAATACTATGCTACGTTGCTTTAAATAATTTTCGTAACACTTCGATACTTTTCACTATTTTTTATTTACAACACAATAAGACTTGCTGTGCTCGTCGCACAAACCATAATTACCAACCATATGGCTGCCTTTCCGCACAGTCCAAAAATCACGTCCATCCTCCACAAGGCAACAATCGAAAGTGTCCCTTAGCTCCTTGGAGTATCAAACAAAAGAGAATCCAATGTGAACTTTACAAAGATTATAATATACATGCCTCTCAATTTATCTTTGGCGCAGCTTTTAAGATATTGTATGTCTCTGCATAGGAATGTGTCATTACAACTGCCCCCCTACTGTATACTGTCACTAGAAAATTTTATTTGATTGACAGGATACAGTAGTCGACCTTGCAATTGATAGGTTTGGGGGTCTTTTATTTACAAACTTCATTTTTATTGTCTTATTTTCATGGCACTGTGAATTCTTTGGTATTTCTGAGTGTGTGTCAGTTTTTTGGTATACTTATGCTAATATTTACAAACCTTAATCCTAATATACAAAGTTCTGGTTAATACTGAGAAAATGACATCATGTAGTAAAGTTTGTACAATAAAATATACACTGAATACAACATTACATACAAATGTTTCCTTCCTCATCCGAGGTGAAAATTAAGTCCTTGTATTGCTTTCTGTATTTATTCTGGGGCGACGAGCTTTGTTCGCTAGCCCGTGTTGAATATGGGCGGGTGATACGCGCGCCTGATTGTTTGGTCGTCCGTTAGCTGGCGACGTTGGTTGAATGCGCGCGCCAGTGCACTGAATATACACCGACGTGCGGGTACCGTCGAGACTTCCGAACCTCAGTATGCGTGTGCTTTTTGTAGTTCCTTCCAGTACTTAGACTGGATACGACGAGGTACATTGGAATATGTGCCCCGAAGAACACACCACACTATGTGCGAGGCGGAGGACGATCCCGTCGATTCAGCTCCTGGTAAGAAGCGTACCATGTCAAACTTGTTTGGCATTGTCCTTTCCTACTGTGACGCCATGGGTCGTTTGACGATACAAGCTTCAATTTTCGCTGTCACTTGTTTAGGGTCGCTGACATTTGCAACGTAGCACTACTTTGCACAATTTTAATTTCTACACACACACCACTTTAACCGCGAGTATTGCGATCGAAACTTCCTTTTCACTACACCTTTTTTTTTTTCTTCGCGTTAACCCCTTTTACCTATTGTACTGAGATTCATTCCCCTCAATACTTCTGGTCCATGCACATAATTTGTAAGTCACGGGACTTGGCATGAAATACAAAATACATCACATACAATGGAATAACATATAATACATACAATACATTGTTTACATTAACTGCAGGAAAAAACTATCGACTAAAATTGAAAAAATTTTTGACCACTCATAGTGGCTTCTTCGTCTTGGATTTTACTGACACACACGCACTCGCCTTTTTCCATTAATCTGTTAGAAGGAACAAGTCCTTTGTTTTCCTTCTTGAACTCGAGTATAAGTTAAGGTTTACCTCCGTTACGTATTCTTCATATGCAACGACATGCATCAGCATGCAGAGAATACAGCTGTAGCCGCTCCACTGAAGCTTGGGAAGGGAATTTTCTACCTTCTACTTAGGGTAGTGGCAACGACTACGTGTATGCTACGGTTTTTTGCGTATAAAATCTGAGAATGCACGAAATAATCATTTATATGCAGCATAACCCTAATATGTACAGTGTTTTGTGCTTAAGCACGTTCTGGTGTGCTTGTAAATCATTACCTCTAATAAAATTTCCTACATTAACGTAGACATATAAACATACAATCTTGAAGTTCAGGGTGTAGCTACTATTAATATGTACAGTGTTTCATAATAGCGGCACGCCCTTGTGTGCGTGTATCATTTTCAATTAAAGTGCGCTTATAGGCGTCTTGTGTTATCATGGGAGAAAAAATAGACATTTTAATGCATCGGTTGTCATGAAAATCTATGTACACGAATAATCACACTTTCATAGCTTCAGTGCAGCATGAAATTCTGTATGACCTTTTTTTTTTCATAGTTTATTTTATAGACGATTCCTTTGCTTACAGGTCGTCGATCACACTACTTACCTGTTTCTCGTATAGCGGCGATGTCATTTTCATTCTTCGTGACCGTAAATCGTTGTATGTATGAAAGATATAATTTTAACATGATTTATCCTTTCATGTTTCAAGTGGGTAAAGTAATTCATACCTTCCTTCTGCATACATGAGTGAAGCATCGCTAATGTTGCACTTTGTATCAGGTTTTTCGCATTTTCTCGTGAACTCGTAGAGTCTTACGGTTTTAATTAAGTTGTTTCTTGACGTTAGGTATACCTGTTTATACGCGGTTGTCTTAGAGTTTAATTTTCCTTAAACACTTCTACGTTGTTTAAGTTCCGTACATGTACAGAGCTTCTTTCGCCTTTCACACAATCATACATACGTTTATACACAAAAAAATATCTACCACTATAACATACACTTTGCTGGTGGGGCCCTTTTTCGGTACCCTGCACCATTCCTTCAATATTCCAAAATAATTCAGGGTGTGCTGAGCATCGTCCCTTATACTAATAATACTTACAACTAAATATTTCTTCTTACATACATAACTGCCTTACAGTCCATTAATGCGCAACATTCCCTATTTTCCTCCTTTACACTTTAGCTTTCGTACATGTACCCTCGTGTATAGCTTATATATTCTACAAAGCTGTTTGCTGAGTGCTTCAGGTGTTTCCTAACGTTAATGTGTTTCTCCCTCTATAAACCCTAGGTATTTGTTTTGAGAGCGATTCAGTTCATTACTCACGCTGCATAGGTCTGTTTATTATTACCCTATTTTAAAGCTTGTGTCACTCTTTTCCTTAGTCACAAAAATTCCCGCGTTTACCTTGTTGTTTATTCTGAAAATCGCTAGCTACTGTGTAATGTAAATGCATGCGTTACCTCTTTGATTTCCTCTTTGCTGCTTTTTCCCTATATGTAAATGTGTGCTGTTCTCGTGTACATAGCCTTTCTTCCGGTTATATATCTGCATTATTTATTTATTTATTTATTTTCTTTCTCCTTCCGTACAAGCTAAGATTTTACTCAGTATAATATAATCTTACAATACCGTCCATGACCAGTATGTACTTGTATGTTCACTTTTATTACGTAATACCAGCTTATAATTAAATTTTCTAAGTTACTATTTACAAGACTTGTGTACCCTTTCCTTTCTTGTTTTTGAATGACTTTCGTCTCTGTGTCTCATAGTAAGAGTGGTCTCAAAACTTTTAAACTTTCCGCGCATGCGCGCTTACGTACCACGACTGGACTGTAGGTGCGGGGAAAACTCTGCATTGTTGGTGAACATTATTCGTGATAGCCACCATCGTTTAATATGAGTCACGTGACACCTGGACTCGACCGCGCATGCGCCTTTGCGCTTTGTATACGCTCAGCTGATCGGACATGGAAGGGGGGAAGATTTCTCCCCGGCTCGCTGCCTACAGCGCGGCCAATGACCTCGTCTTGACATGCAGCTATCGCGTGCTCATGAGCTGAGCGTTGGATTGCAACTTCGACGTGTGGTTTGTTGCTCGTCTCAAGCGAACAAACTCTGACCTTCGCGCTAATTTGTCCTTGTTCCCCTCTCTTAAATAACTGAGTTAGACTACAAAAGTACCGTATGGTTTATTTTATAGTGTTAAGACTCACAGTAACACATGTTTCATTAGGTTTGGTTAAATATGCGCTTTTAAGCTGGCATATGCCCCCAGTTGTTCGCAAGTTTCTTAGGTTAATGACAGCAATTTTACTATGTGATCCAAGGTTGTACAATTTCAATTTTACTAAAATAACATATAACCTTTAATTAAAAAATTCCTTGATGTCCTTGTGGGGGTATAAGCCTTTCACCTTGCCCGTTCGTGTGTTACCTAACAGATAACATCCTGGGTGAGGTTTGTCTATTATAATGAAAGGGCCATCATACAACAACTGCCACTTTTTGTTTAATGCCTTAATTTTAGAGGATTTTGGGTGGGTACGTAATAGTACTTCCTGTCCAATGTTAAATTCTGTAACGTTTCCTATCCTTTTGTTGTTATTACAGCCTGCACGAGGTCACTTACCTTGTCCGGTGCTTTCATCTCTTCTTCACATAGATCATCTTCTACGGTCGCATCCTGATCATATCTTAAAAATAATTGTCTAAGATGTAATGTGTGCTTGTTTGTGCCCCCTGTTGTCAAATCGGTTGGCCGGTGGGTTGGCCGGTGGGGGCTCATTACGACCGATTGTTGTTTACCGGGGGAGACAACGGCGTTGCTTCAGTAGTGTCCGTTACCTCTACAAAGTGTACTGAGTGGTTATTCTGTCGCCAATTAGTTTCCGGACCGCTGCGTGCAACATTTTCTTGCGACCGGCCGTCGCTATTCCTCCTTGGTCTATCATTCCTATTACTGTAACTATTGTAATTTTCATTTGTGTGCCGCCTTTCATCACGCGGGCCTGACCAATCATTCACGTGATTTCTATCATTTCCATACCGGCGTGGACCGTAATCTGTACTATACCTTCGGTCTTCATGTCTCTGTGGCGCCGAATTCCTCCGATTCCCGTAATTCCAGGTTCCATTATTTGGCCTTGTCGCATACGGATGCCAACTGTGTGGGTTTTGTCCACTGCCATTAAAATGATATCCGTTACCGTTGTTTTGATTGGTTCCGGAATATTCATTCCGATTACTTGTGCTCGGCTCTTCGTATATTAGATCAATTGAGTCAAGCACGGAAAGAAAGTAGTCAAGGTCGTTTTCCGGTATGGTTACCAATTTTTCGCGTAAATTCGCGGGTAGTCTGTTTTTCAGAATTTTGAGAACGTCTACGTGCGGTATTGGATTGTTCCAATAGCGCGTCTTATTCAAGTACTTTTCGAAATACTTTCTCAACCCGCCGTTTTTGAGGTTGAACGGTTGTGGGTTGAATACTTCACGGCGCAGTCTTTCTTGGACCCCAGCAGACCAATATTTCTCCAAGAAAGCCCGTTCAAATTGTTCGTAGGTGACGCACTGTTCAGCCATGTCTGTGGCCCACAAAAGTGCGTCGCCTTGTGTGAAGCCTACTACATATCTAATCTTCTGTGCCTCAGTCCAGTTTCTTGGTAAGACATTTTTAAATGCTCTTACGAATACGACTGGATGAGTTTTTCTGGATTCTGTGGAGAAAACTGGAAACTGTCTATGTTTCAACAGGCTCTCATCGACTAGAATCGTCGAGATGCAAGGCGACACGCCTACTGCCTGTTGCAGCACCGCGTTTGGCGAATAGCCATTGTTTGCCTGTGCCGGTGCGTGCACATACGCCGGACTGGGCGCCTGATGTTCTGCGTTATTGACATCGTAATCTGGCACGGGCGTATAAGTGTCGCGCTGCCTGCTGCTTGACGTAGGCAAGTCATTTGAAACATTCAGTCTACCAGCAATTTCCTTGCGTATTCTGTCCTCGGCTACTTTGATTTCATTACCTAATTTTTCAAAAAGTTTTGTTTCCCGGTCAGTTATTGATTCATTTACATTACCGTTTTCTAAAGTTTCATTTATTTTGATAATGTCCGCGTTGATACGTCGAGTCTCCTGTTTCAGAAAACCGACTTCTTCGTTAACTTTATTAACTTGGTCAGGTATTTCTTCACATGCGGACTGTACTCTTGTTAAATTTAATTGAATAGCCTGTACGTTTTCATGTATTTCTTTTTGTACGGTTTGTGTTTGATTGTGTGTTTCTACTATTTCTGACAGTTCCTGTTCCTGTTTGTTTGTAAGATCTGACAATTTCTTTTCTAAGTCATTTGCCAATACATTGTATACACTATTGACGGTTTTGATGACTTTGTCTTCGATCTTTTGATCGATTTCATTGGTGAGTTTATTTAAGCGTTGATCGAAATGTCTGTGTATGTTTTCAAATTGCGTGTTTACACTTGAAAACTGCTGTTGGAACCCAATTTCCATATTTGACAATTTTGTGTTTGTCACTTTGTGGCTGATTTCTAGATTCGACAGTTTTGTGTTCGTTGTGTTGTGACTGATCTTTAAATCCGATAATTGCTCGCTCACGTTTGACATCAGACTATATAATGCCTCAAGCGTAACTGACGAAGCTTGTGTGTTTGTATTTATGCCATTATTTGTTGCCATTGTTTCTCTGCCACGGTCTGATTGAATCGAAACCGGGCTAGGTTCACTGATTTCACGCGAAATATTTTCATCTGATCTGGTAATCGATGCTTCATCGACTGTGCACAAGGTTTCATTTGCAAGTGGTTCGTTGTTGTTAATCCCTGTGGAGTGCAATTGAATTGTATTTACTTCTACATTATGTTGTGCTGAAAAACTAATTGCGTCATCATTTACGTCACTATTGTCAGAATCGGTGACGTGTCCATGAACATTTGTTAAATTAAAGTTCTCCGATTCCATTGTGAAGATATTATTTTTATCTGTATTTTACTGTTAATCTAAATCTTTAAATTCTCTCGCAGTTGAATTAATAAAAATATCTCGCGATTGTTATTTGTTGCGCGTCGGAAATTTACAAGATGGCGTACTACGTCTTCTAATTCTGCGATTGTTGAACATAAAAAAGTAATTATCAAAGTGTAATTGTGTGTTGCCACAAACACTACCAGGATTTTAATATGGACAGGAAAAGGTTCTGCTTTAAGTGGAGCTAAGCCAAGGTGCAGCCACTGCATGCGTTTGCGCTTTCCTACCTTAATGCCGACTGAGCTGCGTCACTCACGATTACGTTAGTTTTGTAAATCCTTGTCCTTGTTCCTTCTGGTTATTGTGCCATCCGTTTATACAGTTAATACTGTTTCACTTTATTCGTCATTTTCCATGTGCGTCATGTAACAGAGAAACAGTAATTAGTACAAGTACATTTGTAGCACAACAATGAAGTACTTACTCTTTGTTCCACCAGCACTGTCCCTGTCAGCGGTCGCCAGTGTGGCGAAATAAATAAAAAACAGTTTACATTTTAAATTCCACGTCATTGTTGATTTAATCAGAGTTCTCACCTTAGACGTAGAATTAGTCCTTCTGCCACAATATTAATTCATTAGTCGCCATCGATGTTCTTCTCTTTGTTGACCGTGTGTACCATCATGAGTCGGCATCGGTTCACTTCACGAAGACGGTGGAAACCAAGGAATACTATGCTACGTTGCTTTAAATAATTTTCGTAACACTTCGATACTTTTCACTATTTTTTATTTACAACACAATAAGACTTGCTGTGCTCGTCGCACAAACCATAATTACCAACCATATGGCTGCCTTTCCGCACAGTCCAAAAATCACGTCCATCCTCCACAAGGCAACAATCGAAAGTGTCCCTTAGCTCCTTGGAGTATCAAACAAAAGAGAATCCAATGTGAACTTTACAAAGATTATAATATACATGCCTCTCAATTTATCTTTGGCGCAGCTTTTAAGATATTGTATGTCTCTGCATAGGAATGTGTCATTACAAGTCTTACCTCAGAATAACTGGATGTCAAATTTCTGCTCTTATTTCTGCGCACAGCTTGGAGGAACTGCATTGCAAATAATATTATTCCTTTTTTCTGTGAATTTACTGAAATTTTTCTTCAAAAGAAGTGGAATGAAATGGGAAGTGCAACGAAATCTTTAGTTCAATAAAAAATAAAATTTTTTTGAAAAATGCTTTTGAAATCAAAATTATTATTGGGGGACTTGTTAGAGATTGATTACAATAAATAAGTTTTACATTGTCTAATGATTATATTAATTAACAGTATACCTCATTCAGCATCTTGACCAGTGTTGCCGACCGCCTACATCACACAACCGCACTGGGCTGCTACTACTGACCGACCGCTCTGCATGACGACTATTGACTGACTGCTCTGCAACTAGACAGAGCTACAGACTCGCAACGACTAACTGACAGACTGAGAACCGCTCGCAACACTCGCGCGGTCAAGCGCAAACTCTCTGGTCACAGATGCTACAATGCCTCGCCATCGCTGCTATGTTACATACGTGTTTCATAACCCTCCACTGGGGGGGGCAAAAATTTGGCAGCGATGGTGAGTCATTTGGACTTGCCAAGCGCGGCAAAATTTTTCTTTAATTAACAAAATCCTACAACTTACAGAATATTTAAATGTTGTGCACACGCACTAAGTACAAAATATATCAGACAAAGACAAAATGTGAGTACAAAACATAGTAGCAAATCAGAAAAATGTATATACATATTATTTGACAGATAACAAAGTGCACAGGCACTGAAAAAAAAATTCTTTAGCATATTCAGAACAAATAAACAGACTGGCAAAATATTATGTTGACAAGTGACATGAGTGTACTCGCACTGGAGTTCAACAAATCGAAAAAATGTATAACCTATGAACATAAATGATGTTACCAAAAATAAAAAAATTTTTTTTTTTTTCTTTATGTGACAAGAATCAGGATAGGAAAGGGAAGGATTGCATCATGGTTGTAGCACTTTAGATTGCACACAGCTGTTCTGAAAGTCCATATCTTTCCACAGAAGTACAACACCAAGTGACACAACTTGAAGTTCTTTTCCCATCAGAATTTATCAGTGTAGCCAAGACACTGAATTGTCGTAGTAATGTTCCATGTTTTCATTTTGGCAGTACATTAGGTACACCAAACAGTGCGACCATAATAACGTCTTCATCGCTCACGGTGGTGGACAGCATGTCGTGTCAACACCACGCTCTTACAAGGCACACCAACGTAGAATTAGTGCAAAACCAAAGATAGTGCTCCATGATCACTAGGATAAACAGGACAAATGGACATTGCAGTAATTCAGGGTAGTTAGCTTATGAGGAGACGGACATTATGTCACATAATATTGACAATTACAGACTTAATTAGTAGTTTGTGGCATTCATAGCCCAGTTATTGAACATTTCTGTACCAAGTATGTAGTATTACAGAAAAATGTTCATTAATTGTTTTACATAGAATCAGTAGCCTTCTTTTCCTGGTTACAAAGCATTATGAAATAATCTCATTCTTTTCAGTTACAGAGTATAATTAAGAATCATTAACCTTCTCCTAATTACAGTTAATTAATCATTTGTCATTCCAATAATAATCATTAGCCTTTTCCTAATTACAGTTGATTAATCATTTGTCGTTAATTAATCATTTGTCTAATTACAGTTAATTAATCATTTGTCTAATTACAGTTAATTAATCATTTGTCTAATTACAGTTAATTAATCATTTGTCGTTAATTAATCATTTGTCATTCTAATATAGTAAGAATCATTAGTCTTCTCCTAATTACAAAGCATTATTAAACAGTCACATTCTTTTCTGGTTACAAAGTATCAACATTGGAAACAAGAGCTAATCAATGGCATAATTAATAACAATTCTTCAAGTGACATTAATTATTGGCACTCAGTGGCCAGCAAGTATTGAATAGAATAAAACATAGTTCATCATTCAGTATTATTCAGATCATTACGAAGTCATTATTAAAAATCAGTTAATTACAGTCATAGCATTAATAATCATGGGCATTATAAGTAGTCTCATTACAATAAAACATTGTTCCTCATTCAGTAGTATTCAGATCATTACAAAGTCATTATTAAAAATCAGCTAGTTACAATCAAAGCATTAATAATCATGGGCATTATAAGTAGTCTCATTACAATAAACAGTGGCAGTTATTAGCTAGTGACAAAGCATTATCTTAAATATATACTTTTTTTTGTCTCATTAAGAAGTCATTACTGAAGCGACATACTATTCAGAGCTAATCAGTATTATTCAGAATTATCATAAACTAGTGACATTATGTGGGACTGGTAATACTTTTTTTTTTGGTAGCAATGCATTGCGTTGGGATCGATAATTAATTGCTGAAACATAACACTATTTGCTTTTGACCTATTGCAGCAAATGAGGATAGGTAACGTCATTCGTCATGAGTCAGCTGTAGCAAGATTATGTAACAAGGCAGTACATGTGATCACATTTATAAATGATAAACACAAATGGGTAAAATACAAAAAAAATGCAAGTACTAGAACAGGTATAATAAGTAACAGGTTTAGTAAGTATCATGAAAAACTTCTCCTGGAAAAAAAAAAAATACAAAATGGATTATTGACCTGAAAGAAGAAACGCACACTATGCCGAAAAGGAGTGAACTTCGAATTAACAAGTAGTGAAATGTGTATAAAATTTGTTCCATAGCTGTCCTTTCCAAAACTTTCCGTCATCCTACTATGCAATATAACACCTGCTGTCAAAACAAACTGCAACAATTACTTAAATAACTACGTAGCATAAATACATAACTTCAACATTATCCTCATCTGTAAAGAAAAAAAACTTCATTATTCATTATCCATATTATCATAACTTCATTATTATCATCACCTGTAAAGAAAAACTTCATTATTCATAACATCATATCCTTCATCATTATTCATCAGTATTCATTATCAGCTGCAAAAAATCACTTCATTACTCATTACATAACTATTCCTTATCTCTAGCATATTTCATCACTAAAACTAAGATGTGTAGTTCAGTCTGACAGCCTGCATCAATCACCTTGTATTCTGAAAGAAAAAATTAGTTAAGACTGCTATTCTACGATGAGTATAGTATATTCTTGTTAATGCCTACCAATCCTGATCCATTTACTCTTCCTCATAAAGTTATTGCATCTTCTTTCGTTTATTCCGTAGGTGAAATTCCCATTTCTGTTGAATTTATTCCTTACATGCATCATTTCTTTCTGAAATTGATGAACAAAGATTAATGTCTTGCATTTAAATCATATACCCACTAAATAATGACTGGTTAATGGTGACATACTTAAGCATACAGCATAACATGACAGAAAACGTAATATGTCAAAGACATTGACAGTGTTCAGATGCAAAAATGTACACAGAATATCACAATGCAGCAGCAAAAGGAAAAATGTAAAACAGTCACGATGTTGAGATATCATAGGGCAAAAAAAAAAAAAGTCAAAGTCGACTGGTGTGTGTTATATCTTAACTATTTCACAGTGCATATAAACAAAACTGGAATACAATCATACATAAAAAGACAAAATGTGACGTTCGTTGTGTTCAGCTTGTATGTAGTGTAGTTAATCGAGGCGAGAATTAAAGACTTTAATGGAAAAAATGTAATGAAATTAACATGTCATTAGCTAACATTGCATAATTAGTCATAAAATACGTAAGTGTGTCTGAAAAAATATGCACGGTCTGATGTGTAACGACAAGAAGAGCGACCTGCTAACCTTACCTTGCCGGGCACTTGCCAAGAAAAAAAAAAATACGATAATCATCAGTAATTAGTCAGGTGAATATAATTGCATTAGTAAATGACATCATAGTGTGTTGAATCATACAGTGGTTTCACTCAATAAACGGTTTAATGTTTGAGATATGGTGATTGCCTTTCGATTTTCTAGTTCTCAAAGTTTCGACGTGTACAACATTGGGGTGAGGGATGCTGCGAATCCGATATGGACCTGCGTATAGAAGTTCAAATTTACTGCACTTACCTTTTATTTTGCTGGATAAATAGTGTGTACGTACTAATATCTTCTGTCCAACGTGAAAGTCTCGGCGTCTACAAACCTGTTTTTGCTGTCTTCTCCGGCGCTCTGCGGCACGTTTGATGTTGTTCAGCGCAATGTCAATTATTTCATGGTGTCGTAGGCGACGACATTTAGGGAAGTTTACTAATTCTTTAATTTTGTTTGGTGGTTCAACGTTTTTGAGTATAACAGACGGAGATAGCATAGTGGATTCATTTGGAATGGAATTAATTACATCTTGGAATGAGAGTATGTGTGTATCCCAATCAATATGTCTTTTGTGGCAGTATATTCTACACAGTTTACCAATTTCCTTCATTAATCTTTCACAGGGGTTCGAAGAAGCGTGGTACTTGGATATATAGATCGGAGAAATGTTTCTAGCTCGTAACATGCGTGTCCATACGCTACTACGAAATTGTGATCCATTATCAGAAATTACTTTCATTACATGCCCTACATGAGATAGAAAATGTTTTACAAATGCTTTCGAAACAGTTTTAGCAGTAGCTTTGCGTAACGGAGTGAAAGTAACAAATTTTGAAGTGAGCTCAACAGCGACAAAAATGTAGCAAAAACCTCTGTTAGTTCTCGGAATCGGACCAAAAATATCTACTGCGGCCATATGTCTTAATTTAACAGGTATAATGGGATATAAAGGAGGAATAT
The DNA here is from genome assembly GCF_023864345.2 of Schistocerca serialis cubense. Taxonomy (NCBI): domain Eukaryota; kingdom Metazoa; phylum Arthropoda; class Insecta; order Orthoptera; family Acrididae; genus Schistocerca; species Schistocerca serialis. Next base: position 387,700,298 of record NC_064643.1, on the reverse strand, counting down.
GTGAAGTGGTGTCTGATTTAGCTTTCTGGCAAATTTTACAAGACACTAAAACTCGTCGTATACGTTTCTCCATGTTGGTAAAATAACAGTTCTGTCTCAGTATAAGAAAACATTTTCTTGCTCCGTAATGTGCGTAGCTTAAATGCGTGTACCAAATTAATTTGTTAACCAGTTCGTCAGGAATGCATAATAACCAATTGTTGCTGTCAGGATGAGAGCGGCGAAACAGAATGTCATTGCGTACAGTGTAGTGGTTCCTAATCGTAACATTATTCTTATCTAGCCAAAGCTGTTTAATTTCTTTCCACACGTTGTCTTTATTTTGTTCTTGTGCTATGTCCTGTAATGACGATGAAATAAAGTTTTCAAATGCAACTTGTTGAATGTACATGACACTGAAATTTGTTATGCAGAAGTTGGTCGCTACGTCTTGCTGATTGTTGCCGAGAGAACGCGATAGTGCGTCTGCTATAACATTTTGTGTGCCGGGAATGTGAACAATTGTAAAATTAAATTCCTGTAAATAAAATTTCCATCTACTTAACCTGTCGTGAGTAAATTTAGCCGAGAGTAAAAATTGTATCGCTCTGTGGTCTGTGTAAACGGTGGAATGTCTGCCATGAAGAAAGTGCCGAAATCTCGTAAAAGCCCATACAACACATAATGTTTCAAGTTCTGTAACGGAGTAATTTCGCTCAGCAGGTGACAGAATGCGGCTTGCAAATGCGATGTTTTTGATTACTATTGAACCATCTCCTTCAATTTCCTGGAAAATATGTACGCCTAAGGCGGTGTTGGAACTGTCGGTGGCAATGGAAAAATTTCTGGTAAGATCTGGGTGCGATAAAAGTGGAGCATTCAACAAAGCATGTTTCAAATAACATTCTCGTGAGCAAAATTCTGCGTGTCAAAAGTAATGTTTGCGTTACTGTAATATGCAATCTGTGCTGTATCTGGTTAAATTCTATCGTACGTCCTGTTATTTACGGGAGGATGCTGTGGCATATCCACTACATGAACTGTTCTGTTATTTCTTACTGACGTATTACGCTATCGATGACACCTATTGTCTGGATCATTCATGATAATGTGTTGTTGCTGATGTTCTTGCTGCTGAAAAGATCGACTGTTATTAAATGTACGCTGAAAATTGTGCTCATCATTTTTTTTTTTACGTCTGTCATGATAGTAATTTCTATACGGCGCATTGCGATACGAGTTGAAATAGTGTGTTGTCTGTACGTAGTTATTTCTTTGCTGCCGTGCGTTACTATTTGTTGGATCTGGGACTATACGTGCACGCGGCGAAACATTAAAGTTTGGTTGACCTTGTAGACTGCATTGTTGGTTAGGTATGCTAAGCGGCTGACTTTCATGCTATTGTAGTGAAAAACATCTATTGTTACAAAAATGTGGTTCCGATTGCTGAAAATTTTGTACATACTGATGATTACGATTTTATCTGTTAATAAAGTTACGGCGGTAGTTGTCATTACGGGAGTGCCTGCTGAAAATTGTCACATTCGGTAAAAATTTGTCTTATCGGGTTTTCATTACAATGTTTCTTAATCCTAGATAGAGCAATAGTTAAAGAGCAGTTTGAATAGATATAAAGGATAGTAGAAGAAAAGGCAGCAGTGCAGAAAACTAAAGATGAAACAGCACTACTACAGCTCGGGGCCCTATGCTCGCTACGGCACATATTCATTAAAGTGTAATGAATCCCCTGAGGTCATTTACGCACTGCAAATAAATTTTAGCTTTTGCGTTGCCAGCAATAGCGGTAAAATTCCAAAAATAAATCGCTGTATTCTTGCTAATTCCAGGTTCTGCATAATACGTAATGCTGATGAAAATACAATAGCAAATTGTCGCCTCTGGTTCAAAGCTAGTTTCTGCATTACAGGTAATAGCGGTGAATGTACAAAGATAAATTGTCGTGTACAGTGCAAATCGTGTACCTGTACGCTGTCATTATTAAATTCCTTACATTTTCTTACAAATGCAAATTGCTCGAAATCTACGTACTCGTCACTCAGTTTGATAACATGTTCAGGTTTGTGTGTGAATCTGTTCGTCTGTGTTATTTCGGATTTCAAGTTGCGTAGCTCTTCAGATTTTAAGTCGCGTGGCTTTTCGGATTTTAAGTCGCGTAGTCTCTGTAAATTGTTCACATTATACACGCTGCATGACTCTGACAAATGCTCGCAACGTGGCGTCTGCTGTATGTTATTAACTGAAGTGTTTTTCATTTCTGTTACTTCTTGTTGTAAACTTGACAACTTCCTCCGTAACGTGTTGTTAGATGAATCGATCTCATTAATTGCCTGCTGTAAATTTTGAAATTCAGGTGTTTGGATAAATGAAACCGGTGCAGTATCGTCTGATTTATTGTCATTAGTATTTTCGATAACATCAATACGACTGGCCAATTCATCACATTTTTCAGTCAGTATCTTAACCTGATCATCGGTTTTAGAATCAGACGCATTAATCTGTTTTTGCAACTTACGCGTAGTTTCGCTCAGTTTTTTAACATCAGCTTTCATGACATCGCAATCCTGTGTTAGATCTAATTGTTCGAATCTGTCTGTCACTGTTTGAATATTTACTGTGTGTGTATCTGTTTTTGATTTAAGATCAGAAATTTCATCCCGTAATTCCGCGTTCAACTGTTCTATGGTATTAATTTTGTCGGACACTGTAGTAATATTATTGTCTACATACGTCTTCGCTTTCGCGAACATTTTACGTTTGTCTTCTTGTCTTTGTGCAGTGATTGTTTCCATAACCTGACGTTTGACTTTATTTTGATCCTGAATAAATTTGCGGAAACGCGTATCACTGTTTTGTATGTGAAGATTAAAGCGTTCGTCAATCTGAGTGTTCTGCTGTTCGAATTTCGCGTCTATCTTTGCGTCCACTGTGCGCGAAAGTTCTACCGTCATTGCTTTAAACTCGTCCCGTAATTGTGTAGCTTTTTCAGAGCACTGTTTGGCGACTTCGCTAATTTCGTCTCTGAGTGTTTCTGTTGCGGCTGTTTGCATTTCCCTTAATTCTTGCGCAACAGACTTAATTTCTTCGCTATTTTTTTGTGAACAAGCCTCAATTTCCGTGCGCAACTGTTCCTTAGTGTCATGACACTGCGCGGCAACGGCTCTAATTTGATCACTAAGCTGTCTGGAATTGTCGTCTAATTTTTCATTAAGCTGTTTGTTCTGTTCCCTAAGTTGTTTGAGATCTTCGGCATTATTGTCAAGTTTTTCGTTCTGTTGTTTGACCTGTTCACTAAGTTTGTCTTGTTTTTCGTTCTGTTGTTTGAAATTTTCATCAATTTTATTAAATTTTTCATTAAACTGTTTGAAATTTTGCCGCAAAAATGCCATAATTGGATCCGATTCAAAATTAGCATTTCTATTCTCTGTGCTGTTCAATGGTCGATCTGGAATTGTCTCGTTTTGGGTGACCATTTGGTCATTCTGTAATTTACAAAAAGGTTTGCCAGTTAAACATACACTGTCAGACCCTATTTCGGAATTAAATAAATCCGTCGTACTTTCACTACACTGACCATTTTCATTCGAAAAATTTGTTTGTATGTTACTTGAATTTTCCAAATCGGGTGTGTTAAGCTGGGCAGCGCTCATTACAATAGAGCGTCCCGCGTCATCAATTGTCGTCAAATTAACAGACGAGACAATTGAGTTCGTTTGTTCATCATTAATATAAAAGTCATCACTAGTGGTTATAATGCACTGATTGTTAGTGGACGCAGGATTGTCATGATTACACTGCGTGTCACATGTCCTATCGGTAAAGTTGTTTAAATCGGTAGTTTCGTTCGTAATACCTCGCGATACACTATTCATAGTCTTTCGCGGCATTTTTACAACAGTCAATTATTCACAAAACAAATAATCACAAATGCAAAAACAACACACAAATACAACAGAGCAACGAATTGCCGTTGACCTGTAGAAAAAAAGTCACAAGTTAATAAAAGCGTTGCGCCAAATCCTAATTATATCTAAGCAAATAAGAGCAGATATCTGACTGTTTTTCAAAAGACTCTCAACGAAATACGATCCTGGACTGGGTGTCGCCAAGTGTAATCTCCCCACCGTAATTTTAAAAGAAAGAAAAGACAATACTTAATAGAAATGGGAGCCAAGTGTAACCTCCCCACAAAAATTTTAAACGAAATGATGATACTAATTAGAAATGCTAATGGACATTGCTCTATGCGTAACCTGCCCACAATGAAATGTACTGACAATGGCAACAAAAATGTGAAATTCGCAATCTGACTCAAATATAAATTCTTCAGCAAAAAATTAAAGTCCATTCAGTGATAAGAAAATTCAATTAAACCGAAATATCGGTCTTTGGCCCTGTGTAAAACAATCAGAATTAAAGTCTTACCTCAGAATAACTGGATGTCAAATTTCTGCTCTTATTTCTGTGCACGGCTTGGAGGAACTGCATTGCAAATAATATTATTCCTTTTTTCTGTGAATTTACTGAAATTTTTCTTCAAAAGAAGTGGAATGAAATGGGAAGTGCAACGAAATCTTTAGTTCAATAAAAAATAAAATTTTTTTGAAAAATGCTTTTGAAATCAAAATTATTATTGGGGGACTTGTTAGAGATTGATTACAATAAATAAGTTTTACATTGTCTAATGATTATATTAATTAACAGTATACCTCATTCAGCATCTTGACCAGTGTTGCCGACCGCCTACATCACACAACCGCACTGGGCTGCTACTACTGACCGACCGCTCTGCATGACGACTATTGACTGACTGCTCTGCAACTAGACAGAGCTACAGACTCGCAACGACTAACTGACAGACTGAGAACCGCTCGCAACACTCACGCGGTCAAGCGCAAACTCTCTGGTCACAGATGCTACAATGCCTCGCCATCGCTGCTATGTTACATACGTGTTTCAACATGTCGGTGTATACTAATCTCTGCAGCGTGAGGCTTTATATATCTGCTCTTCTTCCTGTTATTACGTGCCTGCTCCCCCTTCTCAACAGCAAGAACCTCTAAATCTGTTTTCCTCTCAATAGTCTCTACCTTTTCAGCTAGTTCGGTTACTTTCTTACCGGTTTCATTAACTAACTCATTTAATGCATTGATCATTCTCAGAAAAATCTGGTAATACGTCTCCAGCTCCCTACGCATACCTCCAACTTTATGCATAACAGCTTGAATTTTCATATCCATGTATAAGCAAATGTTCTGTTTATGTACACCCATTCTCTCGGTTTGAGAGCTAGACATGCGCACGAATTTGTCCATGGTGCAGCGTATACTGATGTACTAACCTCTCTTACCGTGCAATATATGCAGAAACACTTGAAAGTTCCGCCTGTATCTACCATGACTCAGTTTTCTTGTTTTATCAATAACGATAAACCTATACTGTGAATGATTCCAGCAATCAGCACATATCTTTACAAAATCATTGAACGACATGTCAGTTTCTACACGTGTGTGGTAAATGTGTTTTAAATTCAGATTGTCTTTTTTGAAGTCTACAATGAAGTTTATATTATCCCTAACCAACTGTTTCGGGATTCTGGAATGTGTTTGGCTGAAATAAAGTACATCAGCACTCATATGACGACCGAAACAGAAATATTTTCAAATTTGGTCTTGGTTTTCCACAGCAACGTCGTGAAATATGAAGACAGTGTTTAGCTTTGCTTTTTCAGGTGGGGGATATCACTGTTTTCACTTAATGTCGTGAATGTGACGCCTTTTACACCGCGCAATATCTCCTGTAATAGCTGATACTTGGGTTGAAACAGTGTTTTTGAGAATTCACAAATATTTTCAAATTCAGACTCCACCTACATGTGTTAGAAGCATCATGAGTACATTAGTCTTACCACAATTGAATGGACCTGTAATAACTGCTCTTATATTATCAGGAAGGAGTATTCCATTCTTATTTTTATTCTTCTTCTTCTTCTTCTAAGGTCTTTTTTTGCATCTTCACTGGACCAGTCAATGTCAACAAAGTCCTTGTGATGACGATGTTTCACCCAAACTGTCATGATACTGACTACATCAGGTACTGACAAGTAGTTGCCATGTATAGAAACATATACTTTTAAGGACGGTAATAGCATGTATACCACTATAGCTCCATCACTTAACCAACTGAGCTATATTGGCTACTCAGAGAAATCAGCTATATATTTTACCCATGAAGAGTAACTTCATCATTCATTTTGTCAATGACTAGTGAGGAGATGTTTGGGAGCAATTGGCTGCTGCTGTATCATTATAGGTGTAGAATTGAAAATAATGATATTGATAAATGTGATACTTGGACTATGATCAGAGAGGTCTGAAACAAAACACAAATATAGTTTGAGTTTATATATACATACATTATTTATTTAAATATCATACAACGGATGCTGGATTTTAAAAAATAATCAGACTCTTTCTTTATCTTCTTCTTTGCACCTGTACAGTGTTTCCCAAACAAAGCGTTTTGAAATGCAATAAATTCCGCTCATATCTCGAAGCCAATGGGTACCTCACAATACTCTGGTTTTTCACATGCACTTTTAACCTGTCTCTCTTTTGGTTCTGCGTTCATGTTCAAACAAAGGTATTGTTCCAAAGCATCAACATGTACACTATGCACACATAGAAAGCTTACAACATCATTGTATGCAGTCTATGCTCGGCAAAAGTTCATAAATGAGGCGTGCTGTAGATTAACACACTTGTCACCCTATATCGCTTATAGTTCAGAGTCATCATACACTCTGTAACAGAAAGTGTCACATCAATAAAGCGAATGTCCGAGGGGGGGGGGGGGAGGGAGTGGGGAGACCGAGTTGGATAATATGCTGTAGTCATCTGCTGATTAAAGTATCACTCTGCACGACATATTTCGTCCCAGCCGAGCTCAAAAATAGGCACCATAACACCCTTTGATGCATTTTCAACTTCTATTCTGACATGCAAGCTCAAGTCATGATGTGCTTTCATTTACATGCTTCATTCCACTGGGAGTTAAATTGTGTATAGAACTGAAAAGAATGGGCACACTTTATACCTTCTTAGACACAGCATCTGCACTCTGTGCCTGTACTAGCACAGGAATGTTCTGCTGGGATGGGTTGTATGTCAGTGACCAGTTCCCTCCTCTATCTTGCTGTTGTTTAGGACCACCAGCATTAGTCGATCTGTTGGGAGCAGACCTCATGTCCTCATCACACAAACTGATGAGTGGGACAGATAATAACAGCTCTATGTCTTGTTCCGCCAAGTGGGCTATGTGTGCTGCAGGATCGCATGTGATCGCTATAGGTTCAGATATGCTGGAGGTTGTTGCTGCCACAGTCCAGAGGTCGGTGCAGGTCTCAACAAGATGTCGGCTGAGTTTGATGCAGGTTCGACATGTTGGCGCTTGCCCCTGCAAGCTTGGATGTGTCGGAGGCTACTGCTGAGCAAAGAGGACGAGGAAGCACTACATACAGAGCAAGACATGAACAACCAATAATAATAATAATAATAATAATGCTAACTACAGACAGACAAAAATGTGATATGGGATACTTACTTTACTATTCTGCTGCGCTGTGCCAGATCGGTCTGCTGTTGATACTTCATGGTTCTTCTTCTTCTTCCTCTGCCACTGCTGTTGGCTGACTGTGAGAGACTGAGGTCACAGAGCTGCTGAGCCTTCCCTACATCACCTCCTATGATGTCACCAGATACTGCCATCCTATTGGTTGAAGCCTAACACATGACCAGAGTCAGGATTCCTATTGGTTCCCGACCTTTTTTCTGGACCGCCATCTTGGTGATGTAGAGCTGACAGTGCACTCTGGTGGCGATGTTATGAACTAGGCCAGTTGGCCTCCAACCCTAAAGGTGAACACCTTTGGTTCATTGTGGAACAGCTCTATGTCTTGTTCCGCCAAGTGGGCTATGTGTGCTGCAGGATCGCATGTGATCGCTATAGGTTCAGATATGCTGGAGGTTGTTGCTGCCACAGTCCAGAGGTCGGTGCAGGTCTCAACAAGATGTCGGCTGAGTTTGATGCAGGTTCGACATGTTGGCGCTTGCCCCTGCAGGCTTGGATGTGTCGGAGGCTACTGCTGAGCAAAGAGGACGAGGAAGCACTACATACAGAGCAAGACATGAACAACCAATAATAATAATAATAATAATAATGCTAACTACAGACAGACAAAAATGTGATATGGGATACTTACTTTTCTATTCTGCTGCGCTGTGCCAGATCGGTCTGCTGTTGATACTTCATGGTTCTTCTTCTTCTTCCTCTGCCACTGCTGTTGGCTGACTGTGAGAGACTGAGGTCACAGAGCTGCTGAGCCTTCCCTACATCACCTCCTATGATGTCACCAGATACTGCCATCCTATTGGTTGAAGCCTAACACATGACCAGAGTCAGGATTCCTATTGGTTCCCGACCTTTTTTCTGGACCGCCATCTTGGTGATGTAGAGCTGACAGTGCACTCTGGTGGCGATGTTATGAACTAGGCCAGTTGGCCTCCAACCCTAAAGGTGAACACCTTTGGTTCATTGTGGAACAGCTCTATGTCTTGTTCCGCCAAGTGGGCTATGTGTGCTGCAGGATCGCATGTGATCGCTATAGGTTCAGATATGCTGGAGGTTGTTGCTGCCACAGTCCAGAGGTCGGTGCAGGTCTCAACAAGATGTCGGCTGAGTTTGATGCAGGTTCGACATGTTGGCGCTTGCCCCTGCAGGCTTGGATGTGTCGGAGGCTACTGCTGAGCAAAGAGGACGAGGAAGCACTACATACAGAGCAAGACATGAACAACCAATAATAATAATAATAATAATAATGCTAACTACAGACAGACAAAAATGTGATATGGGATACTTACTTTTCTATTCTGCTGCGCTGTGCCAGATCGGTCTGCTGTTGATACTTCATGGTTCTTCTTCTTCTTCCTCTGCCACTGCTGTTGGCTGACTGTGAGAGACTGAGGTCACAGAGCTGCTGAGCCTTCCCTACATCACCTCCTATGATGTCACCAGATACTGCCATCCTATTGGTTGAAGCCTAACACATGACCAGAGTCAGGATTCCTATTGGTTCCCGACCTTTTTTCTGGACCGCCATCTTGGTGATGTAGAGCTGACAGTGCACTCTGGTGGCGATGTTATGAACTAGGCCAGTTGGCCTCCAACCCTAAAGGTGAACACCTTTGGTTCATTGTGGAACAGGGTCGAGTTGATGTGGGCTGTTAGGCAATTTCAAAAAAGGTAGGCAGTTCCAGCACAAGCATCTATCTGTGTGTGTACTGAAATGCATGTTCACGCCATCCCACTGCATCTCCATTATTTGTCAAAAAGTATACACCACATGTTCGTCCATTATCATTTCTTTCCACCCATTGTGTTGAGGCTATGGCTACAGTCCTCAGTTGTGTGCTTGCATTTAGTACACGTATTAAATTCACCCCTGCTCATCACCAGCATTTTCTCAACTGTATACATGGATGCTTGTGCCAGAGTGGGTTAACGTTTTGCCTCTTGCACTTCAGAAAACTGACTGACTAGACTTTTATCGACTGATCCATATTTACAGCAGAGGCATTTATCAGTATGAGTTGCAAAGCATAACTTAGTCCATATTCATTATTTCCTGAAGTGTATTTGTCTTCACCAAATATCAATGCTATCAACACAGTTCTTAGATGCTAATATACTCCCCCTTCTCCAGCACAGACATGTCATCCATTGAACACAGTTCACAATTACATCCGTCCTACTGTCCCAGTAGCTACACACAGACTGAGTACTTTTCCCGGCATTTTTCCGCAGACTGCCATCTTGGATTATGTCATGGGATGGGAGAAGGGGAGGGACGATAGCGCCCTCTGGTGGTGGTGTTCTTAACTAGGTCAGCTGGATCCTGGACCTCATGGTGAACATACAGGATGGAGCTACTGAGCTACTGCCTATGACAACTCAAATAGTTTAAATAAGCAATCCATGCTGGTAGCCCAGCACAGACTCAGTCTTTTCCCACCAAATAAAGACTTACATCCATCCTATGGCAGCCTAGCATGGACTGATTCCTACTGTCTATGACAACTCAAACAGTTTAAATAAGCAATCCATGCAAAATAAAGACCTATGTCCATTCTATCTGGTAGCCCAGCACAGACTCAGTCCTTTTCCCACCAAATAAAGACTTACATCCATCCTATGGCAGCCTAGCATGGACTGATTCCTTTTCCTGCAAATTTTCAGGTGGAGGTGGCAAGGGGTGGTGGGAGGGGAGAGAGGAGTGGGGGGAAGGGAGGGAATGGGAGTGAGGAAGGAAGGGGAGGGGGAGGGGAGGGGTTAGGTTAGTGAACGTAGCTCAGTTGACCCATTTACCCGCCAAAATTTGGACTTCCCGCCATGACATCACTGTGAGATTGACACATCTATGACCGCCATCTTGAATAAATTTGGCAACAATGCCGAGTGGGGTGACGCAGCTGTTGCCCTACTACTCATGTTCCTGCTCCATTCATCAGCTTCCAGTTGTAGGAGAGGTGAGTCTGTTTCTTTTTTACTGTGTATCCATCCAAATGTGTTGAAAGAAAGCTCTGTAGTGTGCACCCAGAATTTTTATGGCCCTTCTGCCAATTCACAAGTTCCTCTTAAGCCCTCATGACCCGAATAAAGATTTACACAATAATCTTTTTCTTCCTGACGGGGAGGACCTGCTCCTTCCCACACAAATTGAATGTACCAAATTCCTTGTTTGTCCCTATAGTCAACCAAGTTCTCTCTAACCTGAATAACATTTATTCCATTGTTCTTTGCTGTGCCACAAACAAAGTTTATTGAATTAAAAATCTCTAGAGACTTCAGGTTATTATAGGTTAGGCGTGCACTACACGCAGGAAGCGGCTACAAGGGTAGCGGAGTACGTGTGGAGTGCACATGTGGGTTTTTTAGGTTAGAGAATTCCCTCCCTAGGTCCAACAAGACGCTTCCTGAGACGCGGCAAGGTAGGAGTAGGCAAAATGCAACAGGGAATAACAACATTAATCTGCTAACAGTAAACTGCAGGAGCGTCTATAGAAAGGTCCCAGAACTGCTCCCATTAATAAACAGTCACAATGCCCACATAGCACTAGGGACAGAAAGTTGGCTGAAACCAGATGTAAACAGTAATGAAATTCTAAACTCAGATTGGAATGTATACCGCAGAGACAGCCTGGACAGTGAAGGGGGAGGCGTGTTTATAGCGATAAGAAGTGCAATAGTATCGAAGGAAACTGACGGAGATCCGAAATGTGAAATAATATGGGTGAAGGTCACGGTTAAAGCAGGCTCAGACGTGGTAATTGGATGTCTCTATAGGCCTCCTGGTTCAGCCGCTGTTGTGGCAGCGCACCTGAAGGATCATTTGGAAAATATTTCGAGTAGATTTCCCCACCATGTTATAGTTCTGGGTGGAGATTTTAATTTGCCGGATATAGACTGGGAGACTCAAACGTTCATAACGGGTGGCAGGAACAAAGAATCCAGTGAAATTTATTTAAGTGCTTTATCTGAAAACTACCTTGAGCAGTTAAACAGAGAGCCGACTTGGGGCGATAACATATTAGACCTTCTGATGACACAGACCCGAACTATTTGAAACAGTTAACCCAGAACAGGGAATCAGCGATCATAAATCGGTTACTGCATCGATGATTTCAGCTGTAAATAGAAATATTAAAAACGGTAGGAAGATTTTTCTGTTTAGCAAAAGTGACAAAAAGCAGATTTCAGAGTACTTGATAGCTCAACACAAAAGTTTTGTTTCAAGTAGAGATAGTGTTGAGGATCGGCGGACAAAGTTCAAAACCATCGTTCAATATGCGTTAGATGAGTATGTGCCAAGCAAGATCGTAAGAGACGAAAAAGAGCCACCGTGGTACAACAACCGCGTGGGTTCGTGGTCTAACTGCTCGAAATAATTCTCAAAAAAATGGCTCTGAGTACTATGGGACTCAACTGCTGAGGTCATTAGTCCCCTAGAACCTAGAACTAGTTAAACCTAACTAAACTAAGGACATCACACACATCCATGCCCGAGGCAGGATTCGAACCTGCGACCGTAGCGGTCTCGCGGTTCCAGACTGCAGCGCCAGAACCGCGCGGCCACTTCGGCCGGCGAAATAATTTTCGGAGAAAGCATTTAGGACAATCTCGGAAGATGTTTTCTGCCTACCACCGGTTTGGAACAAGTATTTTTGCCAACATATCGAGGGAAGTTTGAAGTCCCCACCAACTATAATCGTATTAGTGGGGTATTTATTTGTTACGAAACTCAAATTTTCTCTGAACTGTTCAGCAAGTATATCATCGGAGTCTGGGGGTCGGTAGAAGGAGCCAATTATTAACTTAGTTCGGCTGTTAAGTATAACCTCCACCCATACCAATTCGCACGGAGTATCTACTTCGACTTCACTACAAGATAAACCACTACTGACAGACACAAACACTCCACCACCAATTCTGCCTAATCTATCTTTCCTGAACACCGTCTGAGACTTCGTAAAAATTTCTACAGGACTTATTTCAGGCTTTAGCCAGCTTTCTGTACCTATAACGATTTCAGCTTCTGTGCTTTCTATTAGCGCTTGAAGCTCAGGGACTTTCCCATCACAACTACAACAATTTACAATTCCGACTGTTCCTTGATCCAAGCACGTCCTGTATTTTCCATGCACCCTTTGAGATTGCAGCCCAACCCGTAGTTTCCCGAGGCCTTCTACCCTAGAAAACCGCCCAGTCCACGCCACACAGCCTCCGCTACCCGTGTAGCCGCCAGCTGAGTGTAGTGAACTCCTGACCTATTCAGCGGAACCCGAAACCCCACCACCCTTTGGCGCAAGTCAAGGAATCTGCAGCCAACAAGGTCGCAAAACCGTCTGATGCTGTAATTTATCATCTAGTAAGGTCATCCGAAGACCAGTATCAGTTGCAAAGCGATTTAGAAAAGATTGCTGTATGGTGTGGCAGTTGGCAGTTGACGCTAAATAACGAAAAGTGTGAGGTGATCCACATGAGTTCCAAAAGAAATCCGTTGGAATTCGATTACTCGATAAAAAGTACAATTCTCAAGGCTGTCAATTCAACTAAGTACCTGGGTATAAAAATTACGAACAACTTCAGTTGGAGAGACCACATAGAAAATATTATGGGGAAGGCGAGCCAAAGGTTGCGTTTCATTGGCAGGACACTTAGAAGATGCAACAAGTACACTAAAGAGACAGCTTACACTACATTCGTTCGTCCTCTGTTAGAATATTGCTGCGCGGTGTGGGATCCTTACCAGGTTGGATTGACGGAGGATATCGAAACGGTGCAAAAAAGGCAACTCGTTTTGTATTATCACGTAATAGGGGAGAGAGTGTGGCAGATATGATACGCGAGTTGGGATGGAAGTCATTAAAGCAAAGACGTTTTTCGTCGCGGCGAGATCTATTTACGAAATTTCAGTCACCAACTTACTCTTCCGAATGCGAAAATATTTTGTTGAGCCCAACCTACATAGGTAGGAATGATCATCAAAATAAAATAAGAGAAATCAGAGCTCGAACAGAAAGGTTTAGGTGTTCGTTTTTCCCGCGCGCTGTTCGTGAGTGGAATGGTAGGGAGATAGTATGATTGTGGTTCGATGAACCCTCTGCCAAGCACGTAAATGTGAATTGCAGAGTAATCATGTAGGTGTAGATCTAGAAAACTGCTGCGGAAGCAAAGGGAACTTCACAGCAAACATAAACATCGCCAAAGCCTTGCGGACAAACAAAAATTGCGCGAAGCGAAATGTAGTGTGAGGAGGGCTATGCGATAGGCGTTCAATGAATTCGAAAGTAAAGTTCTATGTACTGACTTGGCAGAAAATCCTAAGAAATTTTGGTCTTATGTCAAAGCGGTAGGTGGATCAAAACAAAATGTCCAGACACTCTGTGACCAAAATGGTACTGAAACAGAGGATGACAGACTAAAGGCCGAAATACTAAATGTCTTTTTCCAAAGCTGTTTCAAAGAGGAAGACTGCACTGTAGTTCCTTCTCTAGATTGTCGCACAGATGACAAAATGATATATATCGAAATAGACGACAGAGGGATAGAGAAACAATTAAAATCGCTCAAAAGAGGAAAGGCCGCTGGACCTGATGGGATACCAGTTCGATTATACACAGAGTACGCGAAGGAACTTGCCCCCCCCCCCCCCCCCCCATTCTTGCAGCGGTGTACCGTAGGTCTCTAGAAGAGGGTAGCGTTCCAAAGGATTGGAAAAGGGCACAGGTCATCCCCGTTTTCAAGAAGGGACGTCGAACAGATGTGCAGAACTATAGACCTATATCTCTAACATCTATCAGTTATAGAATTTTGGAACACGTATTATGTTCCAGAACAATGACTTTTCTGGAGACTAGAAATCTACTCTGTAGCAATCAGCATGGGTTTCGAAAAAGACTATTGTGTGAAACCCAGCTCGCGCTATTCGTCCACGAGACTTAGAGGGTCATAGACACGGGTTTTCAGGTAGAAGTCGTGTTTCTTCACTTCCGCAAGGCGTTCGATACAGTTCGCCACAGTCGTTTAATGATCAAAGTAAGAGCATATGGACTATCAGACCAATTGTGTGATTGGATTTAAGAGTTCCTAGATAACAGAACGCAGCATGTCATTCTCAATGGAGAGAAGTCCTCCGAAGTAAGAGTGATTTCAGGTGTGCCGCAGGGGAGTGTCGTAGGACCGTTGCTATTCACAATATACATAAATGACCTTGTGGATGACATCGGAAGTTCATTGAGGCTTTTTGCGGATGATGCTGTGGTATATCGAGAGATTGTAACAATGGAAAATTGTGCTGAAATGGAGGAGGATCTGCAGCGAATTGACGCATGGTGCAGGGAATGGCAATTGAATCTCAATGTAGGCAAGTGTAATGTGCTGCGAATACATAGAAAGAAAGATCCCTTATCATTTAGCTACAATATAGCAGGTCAGTAACTGGAAGCAGTTAATTCCATAAATTATCTGGGAGTGCGCATTAGGAGTGATTTAAAATGGAATGATCATATAAAGTTGATCGTCGGTAAGGCAGATGCCAGACTGAGATTCATTGGAAGAATCCTAAAGAAATGCAATCCGAAAACAAAGGAAGTTGGTTACAGTACGCTTGTTCGCCCACTGCTTGAATACTGCTCAGCAGTGTGGGATCCGTACCAGATAGGGTTGATAGAAGAGATAGAGAAGATCCAACGGAGAGCAGCGCGCTTCGTTACAGGGTCATTTAGTAATCGCGAAAGCGTTACGGAGATGATAGATAAACTCCAGTGGAAGACTGCAGGAGAGGCGCTCAGTAGCTCGGTACGGGCTTTTGTTGAAGTTTCGAGAACATACCTTCACCGAAGAGTCAAGCAGTATATTGCTCCCTCCTACGTATATCTCGCGAAGAGACCATGAGGATAAAATCAGAGAGATTAGAGCCCACACAGAAGCATACCGACAATCCTTCTTTCCACGAACAATACGAGACTGGAATAGAAGGGAGAACCGATAGAGATACTCAGGGTACCTTCCGCCACACACCGTCAGGTGGCTTGCGGAGTATGGATGTAGGTGTAGATGTAAATGTACTGTTGGGTCAAGAAAATTAGCTGCAAGGTGGATAGAAGACCCACTGAATTCGTTCCTGGCTTGGAATTTAGATAAGACTGACTTTTCTTCTGCAGACTGCAATGGAGATGACGGTAGTTTCTCGAGGAAAACTTCTTCCAACCTAATTTTGTGAACGTGAGGCTCATTCAGCTCTAAAGACGTAATCGAATGAACTATTGTGTTCGTGAGTTCCATCATTTCCTCACCTCTCACCCAGAAAACGTCATCATTCAGGACTCTCTTCTTTATTTCAAGCTGAGCTTTTTTGTTTTTAGCTAAGGTTTGTGAGACACCTTTCTTTAACTGCAAACTTTAATGACAAAAAAGATGGCTCTCCGGTCTTGTCTTTGCTGTAAACTTCAGTGAAAACCTAATTTTGAAAATTTTTTCAGCTGATATTTCATCCCCCCATGAACCATGGACCTTGCCGTTGGTGGGGAGGCTTGTGTGCCTCAGCGATACAGATGGCCGTACCGTAGGTGTAACCACAACGGAGGGGTATCTGTTGAGAGGCCATTCAAACGTGTGGTTCCTGAAGAGGGGCAGCAGCCTTTTCAGTAGTTGCAGGGGCAACAGTCTGGATGATTGACTAATCTGGCCTTGTAACACTAACGAAAACGGCCTTGCTGTGCTGGTACTGCGAACGGCTGAAAGCGAGAGGAAACTACAGCCATAATTTTTCCCGAGGGCATGCAGTTTTACTGTATGGTTAAATGATGATGGCGTCCTCTTGGGTAAAATATTTCGGAGGTAAAATAGTCCCCATTCGGATCTCCGGGCGGGGACTACTCAAGAGGACGTCGTTATCAGGAGAAAGGAAACTGACTTCCTACGGATCGGAGCGTGGAATGTCAGACCCTTAATCGAGCAGGTAGGTTAAAAAAATTTAAAAAGGGAAATGGATAGGTTAAAGTTAGATATAGTGGGAATTAGTGAAGTTCGGTGGCAGGAGGAACAAGACTTTTGGTCAGGTGAATACAGGGCTATAGATACAAAATCAAATAGGGGTAATGCAGGAGTAGGTTTAATAACGAATAAAAAATAGGAGTGCGGGTAAGCTACTACAAACAGCATAGTGAACGCATTATTGTTGCCAAGATAGAGACGAAACCAACGCCTACTACAGTAGTACAAGTTTATATGCCAACTAGCTCTGCAGAAGATGAAGAAATTGATGAAACGTATGATGATATAAAAGAAATTATTCAGGTAGTGAAGGGAGACCAAAATTCAATAGTCATGGGTGACTGGAATTCGAGGGTAGGAAAAGGGAGAGAAGGAAACATAGTAGGTGAATATGGATTGGGGGTAAGAAATGAAAGAGGAAGCCGTCTGGTATAATTTTGCACAGAGCATAACTTAATCATAGCTAACACTTGGTTCAAGAATCATGAAAGAAGATTGTATACATGGAAGAATCCTGGAGATACTAGAAGGTATCAGATGGATAATGGTAAGACAGAGATTTAGGAACCAGGTTTTAAATTGTAAGACATTTCCAGCGGAAGATGTGGACTCTGGCCACAATCTATTGGTTATGAACTGTAGATTAAAACTGAAGAAACTGCAAAAAGGTGGGAATTTAAGGAGATGGGACCTGGATAAACTGAAAGAACCAGAGGTTGTACAGAGTTTCAGGGAAAGCATAAGGGAACAATTGACACGAATGGTGGAAAGAAATACAGCAGAAGAAGAATGGGTAGCTCTGAGGGATGAAGTAGTGAAGGCAGCAGAGGATCAAGTAGGTAAAACGACAAGGGCTAGTAGAAATCCTTGGGTAAGAGAAGAAATATTGAATTTAATTGATGAAAGGGGAAAATATAAAAATGCAGTAAATGAAGCAGGCAAAAAGGAATACAAACATCTCAAAAATGAGACCGACAGGAAGTGCAAAATGGCTAAGCAGGGATGGCTAGCGGACAAACGTAAGGATGTAGAGGCCTATCTCACTAGGGGTAAGATAGACACTTCCTACAGGAAAATAAAAGAGACCTTTGGAGAAAAGAGAACCACTTGTATGAATATCAAGAGCTCAGATGGAAAAAGTTATAAGCAAAGAAGGGAAAGCAGAAAGGTGGAAGGAGCATATAGAGGGTCTATGCAAGGGCGATGTACTTGAGGACAATATTATGGAAATGGAAGAGGATTTAGATGAAGATGAAATGGGAGATACGATACTACGTGCAGATTTTGACAGAGCACTGAAAGACCTGAGTCGAAACAAGGCCCCGGGAGTAGACAACATTCCATTAGAACTACTGACGGACTCGGGAGAGCTAGTCATGACAAAAGTCTACCATCTGGTGAGCAAGATATATGAGACAGGCGAAATACTCTCAGACTTCAAGAAGAATATAATAATTCCAATCCCAAAGAAAGCAGGTGTTGACAGATGTGAAAATTACCGAACTATCAGTTTAATAAGTCACAGCTGCAAAATACTAACGCGAATTCTTTACAGACGAATGAAAAAACTGGTAGAAGCCGACCTCGGGGAAGATCAGTTTGGATTCCGTAGAAATGTTGGAACACTTGAGGCAATACTGACCTTACGACTTATCTTAGAAGAAAGATTAAGGAAAGGCAAACCTACGTTTCTAGAATTTGTAGACTTAGAGAAAGCTTTTGACAATGTTGACTGGAATACTCTCCTTCAAATTCTAAAGGTGGCAGGGGTAAAATACAGGGAGCGAAAGGCAATTTACAATTTGTACAGAAAGCAGATGGCATTTATAAGAGTCGAGGGGCATGAAAGGGAAGCAGTGGTTGGGATGGGAGTGAGAAAGGGTTGTAGCCTCTCCCCGATGTTATTCAATCTGTATATTGAGCAAGCAGTAAAGAAAACAAAAGAAAAATTCGGAGTAGGTATTAAAATCCATGGAGAAGAAGTAAAAACTTTGAGGTTCGCCGATGACATTGTAATTCTGTCAGAGACAGCAAAGGACTTGGAAGAGCAGTTGAACGGCATGGACAGTGTCTTGAAAGGAGGATATAAGATGAACATCAACAAAAGTAAAACGAGGAATGTAGTCGAATTAAGTCGGGTGATGGTGAGGAAATTAGATTAGGAAATGAGACACTTAAAGTAGTAAAGGAGTTTTGCTATTTGGGGAGCAAAATAACTGATGATGATCGAAGTAGAGAGGATATAAAATGTAGACTGGCAATGGCAAGGAAAGCGTTTCTGAAGAAGAGAAATTTGTTAACATCGAATATAGATTTAAGTGTCAGGAAGTCGTTTCTGAAAGTGTATGTATGGAGTGTAGCCATGTATGCAAGTGAAACATGGACGATAAATAGTTCGGACAAAAAGAGAATAGAAGCTTTCTAAATGTGGTGCTACAGAAGAATGCTGAAGATTATATGGGTAGATCATATAATTAATGAGGAGATATTGAATAGAATTGGGGAGAAGAGGAGTTTGTGGCACATCTTGACAAGAAGAAGGCACCGGTTGGTAGGACATGTGCTGAGGCATAAAGGGATCACAAATTTAGCATTGGAGGGCAACATGGAGGGTAAAAATCATAGAGGGAGACCAAGAGATGAATACACTAAGCAGATTCAGAAGGATGTAGGTTGCAGTAAGTACTGGGAGATGAAGAAGCTTGCACAGGATAGAGGAGCATGGAGAGCTGCGTCAAACCAGTCTCAGGACTGAAGACCACAACAACAACAACATTTCATTTGACATTGCTTGTTAAGTGTGGTTGTGTTTTACTGTTTTGACAGCTTTATTGCATTTGCCATGAAAGGTTCCATTGTTTGACTATTTGAAATAGCTGAGCACAAGAAGTTTAGTAACAGCTAAGTACCCGAGTGGAAAGATTGATTCAATGCGCTTTCATATTTGGAGCATTGTCACCGATTACCATCAGAAAGTTTTATGGTTCATGCTTCTCCAAAACATTTTTGATAACCTGAGGACAGTACTCGGCATTGTGGCTGTTGCTTTTAATCATTACAAACTCAACAAATAGTGGTTCAGGCTTTGATACTATGATGTTACTATTGGATTCATTGTTAGATAGCTCAAGCCATCAAGCTGCAGATGATACCAATAACACTTTAAATTAAACAAAGACGACATTAAGTTGATTCTCACACGACCACATACACTTGATTGGCTGTCAGACAGTCAGACCAATGTTGCCAATTCCAATTAACTACATATAAGTTCATCTACTATTTGCAATAATATCAATAGCACTAATATTTGCTTAGAATAACTGGAATTAGTGTACAAAAAGTTTATACATAACTATTATAATTGGGGATGTGTCATGCGCCGATTCCAATTCGACTACTATCAGAATCGAACGATTCCAGCGCCTTGGGCATCGATTCTTTGCTACGTCTGACAACAATGCATTTGTTTCACTGAAAACAGTTTAACATTTAAGAATACATTTAACAGCAAGAAAAACACGCCAGCTGTATAATACATTCAGCAATAATATTGTTATCAATAATCATTCCCAATAATATTCAGAGATTTGACATAGATTATAAAATATGTTACATTACAAAGCGAAGACCTAAGGACATTTTTTTTGTACTAGCTACTACTACACAGCCGTTCAACGCTGTGTTTATGTGTCTGTGTGTGTGTGTGTGTGTGTGTGCTGTATGACTGAGAGAGAGAGAGAGAGACAGAGATCAAGAGTGAAGAGTAGAGCTGGTAAAAAGAAGGACATTGTAAATGATAGGCAGCTGCCCTCAACATATATCCTTCCTTGGTACAGTAAGTTGAAATTCTAGTAAAAACAACAAGGGCAATCAATTATATATGTAGTTAACATGTAAAAATGAACTAGCTTTTAATATCGGGAGTGTTGTCCCACTCCTTATTTTTATTGGTAAATTATTCATTCTAGCAGTAAAAATTTTAAAAAGTACTTTTTTATAAAGCCATATTTTGGGCATTTAAAACTGCTTTGGACAAATTCCTAGGCAAATGCCTATTTGTAAGTATCCCGCCCACTGGCAATTGCCCAGACCACATCACTACTCCCAGCCGACCTACAACACCTAAAAGAAGTGCTCCGTAGAAATGGGTGTAGTGAGGTACAGATCTGAATGGCGCTCAAGAAAAGAACAGATGTAGCAAACCAGGAAGAGGAGGAAGGAGACAAGATAGTCGCATTCCTTCCTTACTTGGGGTTGTACTCAGCCAGAATCTGTTTGCAAAACGTAAGACGAAAACTGTTTTCTGATCATCGCAAAAGATTCATCAAAACTGAACGTATCAGGAATATACATCATCTCATTTGAGTGTGTTCACCAATACATCCGTGAAAGGGCAACACTGTGAGGAAAGTATCAGGTGTGTACACCATAGTAGTTGTGTTGTGGTCTTCAGTCCAAAGACTGGTACGATGCAGCAGCTCTCCATGCTACTCCATTCTGAGCAACCCTTTTCATCTCCGAGTAACTACTGCAACCTATATCCTTCTGAATCTCCTTATTATGTTCTTCTCTTGGTCTCCCTCTACAATTTTTACACTCTACGCTTCCCTCCAGTACTAAATTGGTGATCCCTTAATGCCTCGCAATGTGTCCTATCAGCCTACTCTTCTTCTAGCCAGGCTGTACCACAGATTTCTCTTCTCCCCAGTTCCATTCAGTACCTCCTCATCAGTTACGTGATCTACCCATCTAATCTTCAGCATTCTTCTGGACCACCACGTCTCAAAAGCTTCTATTCTCTTCTTGTCTAAACTGTTTGTCGTCTACGTTTCATATCCGTACATGACTACACTCCATACAAATACTTTCAGACTGGACTTCCCGACACTTAAATCAATACTCGATGTTAAAAATTTTCTCTCTTTCAGAAATGCTTTTATTGTCATTGCCAATCTATATTTTATATCCTCCCTACTTCGACCACCATCAGTTTTGCTTCCTAAATAGCAAAACTCATCTACTACTTGAAGTGTCTCATTTCCTAATCTAATTCCCTCAGCATCACCCGACTTAATTCTACTGTAATCCATTATCTTCGTTTTGCTTTTGTTGATGTTCAGCTTATATCCTCCTTTCAAGACACTGTCCATTTCGTTTAGCTGCCATCTGGTTTCTGTACAAATTGTAAATAGCCTTTGGCACCCTGTATTTTACCGCTGCCAACTTTACAGTTTGAAAGAGAATATTCCACTCAACACTCACAAAAACTTTCTTTAAGTCTACAAATGCTACAAACATAGTTTATCTTCCCTTAATCTATCTTCTATGAGAAGTGGTAGGATCAGTATTGCCTCGCATGTTACTGCATTTCTCCGGAATCCAAACTGATCTCCTCCGAGGGCGTCTCCTACCAGTTTTTTCCATTCTGGTGTAAAGGATTCGTGTTAGTACACTACTGGCCATTATAATTTCTACACCAAGAAGAAGTGCAGATGATAAACGGGTATTCATTGGACAAATATATTATACTAGAACTGACATGTGATTACATTTTCACGCAATTTGGGTGCATAGATCCTGAGAAATCAGTACCCAGAACAACCACCTCTGGCCCTAATAACGGCCTTGATACGCCTGGGCATTGAGTCAAACAGAGCTAGGATGGCGTGTACAGGTACAGCTGCCCATGCAGCTTCAACACGATACCACAGTTCATCAAGAGCAGTGACTGGCGTATTGTGACGAGCCAGTTGCTCGGACACCATTGACCGGACGTTTTCAATTGGTGAGAGATCTGGAGAATGTGCTGCCCAGGGCAGCAGTCGAACATTTTCTGTATCCAGAAAGGCTCGCACAGGACCTACAACATGTGGTCGTGCATTATCCTGCTGAAATGTAGGGTTTCGCAGGGATCGAACGAAGGGTAGAGCCACGGGTCGTAACACATCTGAAATGTAACGTCCACTGTTCAAAGTGCCGCCAATGCGAACAAGAGGTGACCGAGACGTGTAACCAATGGCATCCCATACCATCACGCCAGGTGATATGCCAGAATGGCGATGACGAATACACGCTTCCAATGTGCGTTCACCGCGATGTCGCCAAACACGGATGCGACCATCATGATGCTGTAAACAGAACCTGGATTCATCCGCAAAAATGTCGTTTTGCCATTCGTGCATCCAGGTTCGTCGTTGAGTACACCATCGCAGGCGCTCCTGTCTGTGATGCAGCGTCAAGGGTAACCTCAGCTATGGTCTCCGAGCTGATAGTCCATGCTGCTGCAAACGTTGCCGAACTGTTCGTGCAGATGGTTGTTCTTGCAAACGTCCCCATCTGCTGACTCAGGGATCGAGATGTGGCTGCACGATCCGTTACAGCCATGTGGATAAGATGCCTGTCATCTCGACTGATAGTGATACGAGGCCGTTTGGATCCAGCACGGCGTTCCGTATTACGCTCCTGAACCCACCGATTCCTTATTCTGTTAACAGTCATTGGATCTCGACCAACGCGAGCAGCATTGTCGCGATACGATAAACCGCAATTGCGATAGGCTACAATCTGACCTTTCTCAAAGTCGGAAAAGTGATGGTACGCATTTCTCCTCCTTACACGAGGCATCACAACAACGTTTCACCAGGCAACGCAGGTCAACTGCTGTTTGCGTATGAGAAATAGGTTGGAAACTTTCCACATGTCAGCACGTTGTAGGTGTCGCCACCGGCGCCAACCTTGTGTGAATGCTCTGAAAAGCTGATCATTTGCATTTCACAGCATCTTCTTCCTGTCGGTTAAATTTCGCGTCTGTAGCACGTGATCTTCGTGGTGTAGCAATTTTAATGGCCAGTAGTGTTTTTTGCAACCATGACTTATTAAACTGATAGTTCGGTAATTTTCACAACTGTTAGCACCTGCTTTCTTTGGAATTGGAATTACTGTATTCTTCTTGAAGTCTGCAGGTATTTCACCTGTCTCATACATGTTGCTCAGCAAATGGAAGAATTTTGTCATGGCTGGCTCTCCCAGGGCTATCAGTAGACCTAACGGAATGCTGTCTGCTCCGGGGGGCCTTTTTTCGACTTAAGCCTCCCAGTGCTTTGTCAAGTTCTTCACGCAGTATCATATCTCCCTTTTCATCTTCATCTACGTCCTCTTCCATTTCCATAATATTGTCCTCAAGTACATCTCCCTTGTACACCATAGACACACAGAGAAATCAGTAGCGGCAGAGTGGCGCATAAACCCAGACCGTGCATTTGACTTCGAGAAGGTCAAGTTTCCATGCCGAGCAACCAGCTAATGGGACAGCATTATTAAGAACGGATCTACGAGAACTCGCCAGTAGACACAAAGATGACCAACATAGTTCGGTAAAGAATCCCGCGTTAGTGCCAATAAGACGAGAGTGCGACCAGCACTGTTCAGCACACAACACGCACCCTAAATAGCCGTGGAGAGATTCGAGTGCACCCAAAAGCCCCCTCCCCCCCACCCCACCACGCACACCACTGCAACCCGAAACTCCTCCACACCCTTCAGTCGCTAGAGGCCCCAGCCAGCCGCCCGTGATATACTGTGTTCACATGTGGCTTCAGTCTTCTATAGGTAGGCGCAGTAACTTGTGTTTTGTTATGCAGAAGCAAGGATCTCAACTGTCACTGTCCGTGAAGGACGACAAGACATTCAAAAACAAACTAAGGTTGTCGTATCGAAGGTACTGAAATTTTTTTGCTGCTCTAGCCAACAGTGAAAAAGCCAGAAATAATATACGGCTCTAAGCACTATGGGACTTAACATCTGAAGTCATCAGTCCCCTAGACTTACAACTACTTAAACCTAACTAACCTAAGGACAGCACACACATCCATGCCCGAGGCAGGATTCGAACCTGCGACCATATCAGCAGCGCGGTTCCGGACTGAAGCGCCTAGAACCGCTCGGCCACAGCGACCGGCCAAAAATAATACAAATAAATAATATAATTAATAGATTAATATAACCAATATAAATAATATAAATCTAAACACTAAGGTAATTCCCAGTCGATTGGACTCCTTATTAACAGTGCAGTAAGAACAGCAGAATCACCAAGCGTGAGCACGTGCTTTGATTCTCCAAGACAGGGACGTAAACAAATAAGGAAGTCTACAGAATTTGACGATTTCAGCAAAAAAGCTAATGTGTAGAACTGTGCTTGGTTACTACGGCTGTGGAGAATATCCGACAGCTAGAAAAATACAGGGTGATCTCCGTGAAAATATTAATTACTCTGGCTCAGTAACCTTCGTTCTTTGTCTTCTGCGCTCGTTTAGTTTTCGGTTCAGACAGTAAGATTCGTCGATGACGGACCTGGCTCATCACAGCACTATGAATATGGGACGGTTCAAGACTCTTCTGTTGGGCTGCTGGTTCGTAGAAATGTTAGAGCCACACACTGGGTGGTTTCCGTCATCTGCGAGGCGGTACGGGCCATGGAAGTTGTAGCAGAACAACCACAGGCCTTCGAGTATTTCTTGTGTAACGTATCCGCATTTCGTGCTGGCGGTCGCAAGTATATGACACCGACATGCTGCCGTGTTCACTGTGGGAAAGTTCAAGAAGCTAACCGTCCGGATGATGTCAGTCACTCTCAGAGGTCATGAGGATTAGCACTATGGTGGGAATGTCTGAAACAATGAGTGGCAACACAGTTTACACAGTATAGCAACCTCTGGCCAGTTAATAGACGTACTGCAAGCGATAGTGGAGAAGTTTTGTAACACCCCACCCTTTGCTTGTCCGATTTTTGCGTGTGTTCGCCCCCGACAAACAACTTACAGAGAAACTGGGTGTGGAATTGTACGCAAAAATGGATAACACTAGATTTAAATGTGGCCCTGTCACCCCCAATTAATCTGCGGTTGTAGTGTTGACGATAAATCACACCTATTTTTACTTCCAAACATGAACGATCACGAACACTCAGGGCGTTCAATGACGTCAAACACAGACAGAAAAGAAAATAAAGCAAAAGGGTGGACTCAGGATCAACTACCGAAAGGAAAGGCTTTACCGAATCACAATAATTTTATTATAACCTTCAGATCACTGCTGAATAAAACAGAATGAACAATTTACAAATTATCCTCCTAACTGGCATTGGCATATAAGAAGAACCACTACACTCCAAAGTACCGTGAAACCTATGTGGAAACAGCAATTGCAATTGACCCAACTATTTAACGTTACTCCTAACACAGGCCGAAGTGGGAGCGATCTCACCGTAATATTCCTGTTGTAGCGGCGGTCTCCGACGGCGACGGCGCGGCCATGCGATCGGCGTGTGGCGTCTTGGAAAGTACAAACCTACAGTATTCAAACACCAGACTGCTGTCCGTAAACTTCTTTAATTGCGACAATGTTTCTGTCAGCAATGAGCTGGCGCGGCTAACGTCCTCTCAGAACGAAAGACCAAGAGGGGAGACGACTTGGCTAACGTCCTCTCAGTACGAGAGCCCAGAACGGAAGACCTCTACCGAGAGTCCAGCAAGATCGCTCTTCACCTTTGTTTTCTCAACTCAACTTTTACCGAGCGAATCACATCACTAGAAGCTCTCAAAATACCCAGTTTGCCAATGCCGACCAATGTACGGCCATGGAATAGAACTCTTTTCTACAATTCTTTTATTTCTACAAAATTTCACAAGTAAACTCCGCCCTCGCCGGCTGGGAAGAACCACAGCTGTGGGGAATAACACGTTTACTGGAAGTTTTCTCCCAAGAGACCACTCGAGATTTTCCCGGCAAAATTCCCCGTTGTAGCGAACACAGATTCTTGCATTGAAAGTTTGTTATTCGGAACTCCTAGCCTGCCCCACTTGAGTTACTCGAAGGCGTAAAATTAGTGTGACATAGGCGAGTGCACACACAGGAAAGCCCGTCCAGCTATCCACCGCTCTGTTTTGGTAAACACTTGAACACCTGCAGCCGCGCATCCCTCAGAGGTTGGCGGCCGCTGTGGCCTCTCTAAACGGATTACAGAAATGCCCCGGTTCACCATTCATACCGTCAGGCTGTGGCCTTCGGCGGCTAGGCAGGGACGTAGCCGAGCTCTGTCTCACCTACTGCCTTTCCGCAGAATCCTATAATTACAAAATCGCGGAATTCTCGCGTGCCGATGAGTTTCCACATAGATTTCCTACACCGTAATTTAGAGTATTACTCCCACAAAACCTAAAGTGTCACGGTAAATGGACTCATGTAAGGTGCAAGGCCGTTGCTACCGTACAGTTTTAATAGCCCTTACCAGTGTTTCAGCGTGTTGAGAGCGAAAATTGTCAATCCAAGCCATGGGTTTCTGGAGCAGAGAGGGACGAGGGTTCGACGGGAGACGGTATGGAGGCGCGTGGCCTTGAGGTCACGTCGAGAGATGGAGAGGCGCTTGGTCGCAGCCAGGTGCAGTTTTCGCTGAATCGATCGAGTAAGTGTCGCCTTTTAGCGCTAGCGCTGCCTTCGTTCTGAGCTGCTCACAATCTGCGAAGTCAGTGCTGCTACTTGTGTTGCTTTTTATGGTGTCTTAACTTATTTGGATTTTGGATCCGGTTTTAGCTCGCATTCGTGAGCTTCACGGATTTTGGAGAGCCAGTTGTAGTTCCTTAGAAGTCTTCTGCTCTGTCATGGGTATCCACCACTTGTTAGCAGAACAGTCTGTTTCCAAGTGAGCTTCGCTCAAGTAATTTGTGCTTTTAAGCATATCAGTGTGGCATTTCCACACCCATTGTGGAATTTGATTTGCTACATTCTTTGCAGAGACAGTTTGTTTTTTATTTGAGCATCAAATAAATGATTGTACGAATATTCATTCTGAGAAAACATTTATCTAATTGTGACACAATTTGGAGATAAGAAACTCGTGGTTTAAAAAAAAACTTTGAATTCACTTTTTTTAGTCCTACAACAAATTAGGCAACCCACAAATAATAAACAATGCTAATTTCTTCTCTATAACTAAATTGTATAATCACTGTGGCGGCGTTAAAGCAAGAGCCCTAACCACAGAACAGCATACGTGTGTTAGGAAATTTGATTAATTTGCATGACGAAAAACTGATGAGAATTGCTCTTACTTATATTTAGCAGTTTTGTGATTACAGAGCATTTTCAGTTACTGAGATTAGCAATTTGCTGAATTAAAGCAATATAAGGCATTCGCCAGTTTGCTTATCATCTGCGTGTTGAGCATGTTAAGTGTGACAGCCAGATAGCACTTTCCACTGCCGAACCCAGGACGCCACGCTCACAGCAACGATCTAGCACGCATCTGATTCGAAAGTACTCCCACACTGCCGTGCACAGAGTCTTTCGGAAAGAAGTCGCCTCCGTAGGCGACACGATAGAATAATGGTGTCTCAGATGTTACCAGAAACGATTTTATAATTTACTTAACAACTTTCTCGTTGGAAGTTTCTACAAGGTCAATAGAACACAAAGTCATCAGTGACAACAGTTTTCGTTACACAGGCGAAACAGTTTCACACCTCTTACAATGATTTATTTATCTCGGCGTACTTTTACGTTTTCACGACAAAATGTGTATCACATGCATTTGTAAACTTCGAGAGTGTGCATATATTTTTTCAGTCCAAATAAGTTAATGTTTCTTCTTCTTCCACAGATTGAAGTAAAACTACCTTTCTCCCAAAAATTTCTTGTAATGTTCCCAGAATGACATTTTCAATTTGCAGCGGAGTGTGTGCTGATGTGAAACTTCCTGGCAGAGTAAAACTGAGTGCCGGACCAAGACTCGAAATCGGTACCTTTGCCTTTCGCAGGCAAGTGCTCTACCGTCTGAGCTACCTATGCACAACTCACGGCCCTCCCTCACAGCTTTACTCATGCAGTACATCGTCTCCTACCTCCAAAACTTCACAGGAGCTCTCCTGCGAAACTTGAAGAACTAGCACTCCTGGAAGAAAGGACATTGCGGAAAAATGACTTTGCCACAGCCGGGAGGATGTTTCCAGAATGAGATTTTAACCCTGCAGCGGAGTGTGTGCTGATGTGAAACTTCCCGGCAGATTAAAATTGTGCACCAGACCGAGATTCGAACCCTTTGCCTTTCGCGGTCACGTGACTACCGTCTGAGCTACCCAAGCACGACTCACGCCCTCTCCTTACAGCTTTACTTCTGCCAGGACCTCGTCTCCTACCTTCCAGACTTCACAAAAGCTCTCCTGCGAATCTGCCAGTACCTCGTCTCCTACCTTCCAAACTATCGCAGGAGAGCTTCTGTGAATTTTGGAAGGTAGGAGACGAGGTACTGGCAGAAGTAAAGCTGTAAGGACGGGGTCTGGGTCGTGCGTGGGGAGCTCAGAGGGAGCCAGTACGGTAGCTCATCGAGTTCGGTCAAAGGATCACCTGCTATCTGCAATAAAAAGAAACTGAGTTAATGGACCAGCGACGCATTTGAACAAGCGTCATGGGACGTCCGCCCAGAACAAATACAACGAACAATGCGATCGAAATGAGATCAACTAAAGAGGAGAAAAAAAAGACGATAGAGCACTTGCCTGCAAAAGGCAGGGTCCCGATTTGGAGTCTCGATCCGGCACACAATTTTAATCTGCCAGGAGGTTTCTTGTAATGTTATTTTTCTTTTGGTAAATATTCTATCATATTCTAGATTAACAATAGAGATGTCTAATACCGTTTTCGTAATTTTTACAAACATTTGAAATTATCACTAACTGGCAGTACTGTAAGAAGGTGAGCTGATCTTGACCGTCTAGTTTTGTGACAGCCAATACCAATATTGGAACATCTACAAATCTAGACATTTCGTCAGAAGATGACGAGTATGATACTTCTCGAAAAGTCGCAATATCTTAACTCTGCCATCCGGCGGGAAACCCGAAAGCAGTTCATCGCTAATGTCTGTGTTGTTCACAAAGACCTACTCCTAGCAGTAAAAGTGATGAAAATTGATATTAGGCGAGAAATAATTTTGTTTCTTTTCAGCATCTGTTTTTAATATTTCGGTGAAGTAAGAGAAAGTTTTTCTAACACAGCCGGCTGTTTACAGAAAAAACGGCCTGTAGTGGGAATAATGTTATCTATTGTACAAGTAGTCCCACTAGAAATTACCCTTCGCATCAGTGAGCGAAGAAAAAAAAGTTAGCATGTTCTGTCTGAATACGACTCGAGACAGAAGGCTTTTTCAGCATTACTAGGCCCATTTTGCTTTGCTTTCGCCAAATAAAAAGACGATTTGCGAAAATACTGTAGCAATGGTAACACAGGAAACAGCAAATATGTTTTCCAAAGTTCTGTATTTTATAAAGTATTAAACATACAAATATGACTAATGCTTGAATAAAACTGTAAACTAGCCAAGTTGGATTTTTCACTCTGATCATACGACACACGTTGTTGCTACACACTAGTGAAATCAAGGACACAGTAAAACTTCTGCTCACACACACCTTTATTCTCACACGTCCATTTTACAGTTATCGTAGAAATATATCCGCTGCAGAGGGCAGCACAATGTACAGACTTAACAGAACACCAACAGATGGCGTAGGAGTCTTCATTCCCCGACATCCTCCCCACCCTGGTCCATCTCGAGGGGGATGACCAGCTAGACCGGTCGACAGATCTTCATACCATCTGGCTGGCGGAGGATGATGCACCGTATTTTAGTGTCTCTGCCATGCCGCACTTCTTCTACCACAGCCCTCTTCCACAAGTGCCGTGGTTTGCTGTCTTCTTGGAGCAGAACAACCTCTCCAATTCTCGGTTTCCTTTGCGAAGGATGTCCCTTCACCTCATGATATTGTCTTAGCAGCAGGAGGTATTCTGTCTTCCACCTGCGCCAGATTTCGTCATTGACCTTTTGTCTGAGTTGGAACTCCTTGGCAAGGTCCTTTATAGTTGCTGGCTCTGGCCCACATGGAATTGTTACTAATTTCCCACCATTCAGAAAGTGAGCTGGCGTCAATGCAGTGTCACTCTCTCCTTGAGTGATGGGTCGTGAGTTTACTGCGGCTTCTATGCTGATCAAGGTGGTGTTTAAGCTCTCTTCATCCACCTGGGAGCGACCAAGAACTTTCCTCAGGCAGCGCTTGACTGAGCCTATCATGCGTTCCCACCAGCCTCCCCACCAAGCCGCACATGGTGGTATGAATTTCCAAGTGATTCCATGGTGGGCACAGTAGAGCTGTATGTCAGTATGCTGCATGGTTTTGAAAAGCTCTGCCAGTTCTGAGTTGGCTGCATGGAATGTTGTAGCATTGTCTGAGTAGACAGTGACTGGTAGGCTCCTACGTCCTGCAAAGCGTTGCATGGCCATCAAAAATCTGTCAGTGGACATGTCAGTTGCAAGTTCAATATGAATGGCCTGTGTTGTTGCACATGTGAATAGGACCATGTAGGACCTTTTTGTTTGATGTCCAGATTTGACATATAATGGTCCGGCAAAATCGATGCCTGTTACTGCAAATGGTCTTGAAGGCTGAACTCTGTCCAGTGGTAGTAGGACCTCCATCTCTTCATACCGGCGACTGTGTATTATCTTGCATGGCAGGCAAGAGTGAAGAACTCTCCGAACAGCTTGTCGTCCTTGCAGAATCCAAAATTCTTCTCGCAGTTCCCCTAACACAATCCGCACACCGAGATGATGCAGTCTTACATGTGTGTGTCTGATGAGAAGATCAGTGAAATGGTGACGTCCATCCAATATAACTGGATGCTTCTCTGAGTGTGACAATGCAGCACATTGCAGCCTACCACCAAGACGAAGGATGCCATCCGATATAAAGGGATTGTATCGAGCAATCTTTGATTCCATGGGCAATTGTTCTCCCTTACGCAATGCAGACAGTTCACTAGTGAATAGTTCCTCTTGAACTCTTCTGATCCAGTAGGTCTGGGCATTTTGTAATTCCAAAGCACTAAAACTGCCGGAGATTCTATTTTTGTTTCTTGTTGTGCTGATAAATCGAAATACAAAGGCAGTTATATGCAATACTCGCCAATATGAACTAAACCTTGCAATGTCCAGTAGTGGTTCAGTGATGGTGATCAGAGTGACATTTGCTCTCGTTTTGGCTTCTGGCATTGATGGAGGTGGGGCTGAGATTTCCAGTGGCCAGAGCTGCTTGTCTTCTGAAAGCCATGGTGGGCCACCCCACCAGATATCAAGAGTGGCTAGCAGATTTGCTTCTAGTCCCCGCGTGAGATGATCTGCAGGATTTTGGCTTCCCGGACAATGCCTCCATTGGCTGGGTGTGGTGTATGTCAATATCTCTGTCACACGATTACAGATAAATGTTTTCCATTTGTTTGGATCACTCCGTACCCATTCCAAAGTGACTGTTGAGTTGCTCCACAAGGTAGCTCTGTTGGCATCAAACCCTGTTTCCTGGCAAAAGTAATGAAGGAGTCGTGATCCGACCAATGCAGCGAGTAACTCCAACCTGGGTAGAGTTACCTTCTTGATAGGAGCCAGTCTGTTCTTGCTACAGACAAGGTGCACAGTGTATCCAGTTTCAGTAGATGTCCTTATATACAAAACAGCGCCGTAGGCTCTTTCAGATGCATCACAGAATACATGCACCTCTGCAGAGCCACCTGTGCCCAGCGCCCCTATCCATCTAGGAATATGTAGTGATGACAAGTGATGAAGCTTTGAGACCCATGAGTGCCAACGACATGCAAGATCTGTGGGCAAAACTTCCTCCCATGTAAGACCCCTCAGCCATGTCTCTTGGAAAATTATCTTTGAAACGATCCCAACAGGAGTGAACACACTCAGGGGGTCATAAAACTGAGCAGCTGCTCGAAGAACATTTCTCTTGGTAGCCAGTTTGTCCATTAGATTTTCAGCTATCTTCTCATAGTCACTACAGATAGAGTCATCTTCTGTGTTCCAATTAATTCCTAAAACTTGGGTTGTGGTCTTTGTTTCAAGGCCTTTGACATCCCATATTGCCTTCAGATCATTCGAATTAGTCGCCCATTTGGACAATGGAAGACTTATCTGCTGGAAAAGTTCTGTCAGTTCATGGTAAACAGTTGCAGCGGTGTCGCTGTCTCTAACACTGGCTACGAAATCGTCCATGAACACTGACTTGTTTACAAGTCCTGAGGATAGTGGATATTTTTCACTATTTAGTACTGCTAGCTCCCTTATGGCAGCTGACAACAGGAATGGGCTTGGTGCAAGTCCAAATGGCAAATGTTTGAAGCGATATGTAATCACGTCATTTGTGGTCATGTAGGCACCACTTCCAGCTTGCTCAACACGATACCAAAGGAACCTCGTGAGATCTCTGTCTTCTTCTTTCAACGTTAACTGCAGGAAAGCTTGGTCCACATCACACACTAATCCCACTGGAAGTGTGCGGAATCGTAGTAAGATTGCTAGAATATCCGGAAGTAAATTTGGTCCCTTTTCGAGGGCATCTTTCAGCGATAGAGACTCTGGCTCATGTGAGGATGCGTTGAAGACTATTCTGTACTTCACACTTCCACTGATGCATTTCTTCACAATGTGGTGTGGCAGGTAGAAAGTGTTTTCAGCAGTACAGTCCTCAGGTGCTACCTCTACCTGGGTCTTCTCAATATATTTCGACATGGTCTCATGGTAAATGACCTTCAGCTCTTCATTCCCTCGCAGCTTGTTTTGTAAGGAGCGAAAACGCGCTTTAGCAGTTGTTCGGTTGCAGGAGAGAGGCATATCCTTCTTTCGAGGCAGAGATACAACTCTGCGGCCATATTCCACGCAGTATGATTCTCGGAATTCCTGGTAAATGGGGTGGTCCATGGGTTTTAATGCTCGCTCTTGATGTTCTGTTATCCCGATTGTCTCCAGGTCCCAAAATCGGCGCACTGACTCATCAGATATATCACTGCAGCTGCCCTGAATAAAGTTGACAGTTGCTCTGTTGACGGTGGTGCTAGATCTGTTTCCACTGAGAACATATCCAAAGATTGTTGGGAGAAGAACCAATGATGGTGATACCTTGATTGGTTGTTCCAAAGTCACGATTCTCCAGTAATAATCAGCTCCAATCAGGATCTCAATAGGTAGATCTTCAGTGTCTCCTTTAGGATCTGCGAGTGGTGTACCACCCCTCAAGGCCATATCTCCTACATCTTGTGGCACTGTTGGTTGCTGTGAAAAATTATTTGTGCTTTCAAAGGCTGTTACTGATATGTGGGAATTAGTGGAGCACCCCATCATATTAAACTGCACCTTCTTCCTTGAGAGTGATGAACTGTAACTGGATTCGAAAGTAGTTATCTCGAGAGTAGTGCTTCCAATGACACTTAGTTGGAGAGATTCGATCAGTGAATGGTGAATGAAACTCGATTGACTCCCTGTGTCCAGGTTGGCACGTGTCTGTTTGCTCTTA
The DNA here is from genome assembly GCF_023864345.2 of Schistocerca serialis cubense. NCBI lineage: Eukaryota > Metazoa > Arthropoda > Insecta > Orthoptera > Acrididae > Schistocerca > Schistocerca serialis. Next base: position 387,666,288 of record NC_064643.1, on the reverse strand, counting down.
CCAGTGGGTCCTGTGATACTCACACGAGCAGTCTGCAGGTATGTGAAGTTAGAAGTCATAGTTTCAATTTTATTTACTGTTGTGGTATGGCTACTGCAGATAGAAATGTGATGCTCCCCCTTACATTTCGCACAGGACGCCTTTCCCCATTTGAAACACTGATTTCTGTTGTGGCCACGTCTCAGGCATAGAAAGCAACGGTTCATAGTCTTGAGGGCGTCGATTCTTGCCTGCAAGCTTGCAATCTTTTGGCAGTCTTGGCCCCAGTGCCCTCTTTCGCCGCAATACACACAGAAGGGCTCTGAATTCTGTTGTTTCTTCTTGTCCCTCTTCGTTTTAACCTTTACGTGGAAGGCAGATGCTGTTGGTACGTAATTTTCGTGTGGTACAGTATCTCCACGAATTTTGCGTGTGTTGATAACTCCTTCCACCTCTTCATTTAAGAACTCCATAAGGTGGGTGAGGTTCCCTTCTTCAATCTTTTGCCTTCGGGCATGAACAAGCCAATTTTTGCAAATTTCTTCAGGAAAGGCTCGAAGAAGTTTGGGTGCAAGCACTCTCCCATAAGAGTCCACATTTTCTCCTAGTGCTCGTAGTGCTTGGATGCGCTTATGGCACTCAATGTAGGTGGAATTGAGAGCCTCTGGATTGCCTGAAGTCGAAGTGTTAAGATTCTCCAAGAAATCCAGGTGACTTTGGATAATTCTGTTCCTATCCCCATATTTGGATTTCAAAATTTGCTTAGTCTGCTGATATGTATCAGCTGTAACAGCAATGCCATCGACCAAGTCCTTAGGTTCCCCATCAAGGTAACCACGGAGGAATACATGCTTGTTCATTGTTGACACCATCGGATTCTCGTCTATGGAAGCTGTGAATTGCTCCCAAAATCGAGGCCAAGCTTCTATATCCCCTGAGAATGCGTGCAGTTTGATAGTAGGCAATTTTATGTACATACAGGCGTGTTGTTGAGCCGCTGACGTCACGTTTCTGTCTCCTGAGCGCGCTCCTCCTCGAAGGCCTTTCGCCTTTCGGAGGGCGCGTTTGCATTTATCAGTATATTCCTCACAAGCTTCCGTGTCGGCTTCGTATTCAGAGTCATCCAGCAAGTCCTGTATTGTATCGTTGAGTCGGGTCAACTCTTCTAATGTTTCTTGTAGGCGTTCCTGGAAGTGTTCTACTTCTTCTACAGCTGTAGAACCATCGAAGGCGTTTATTTGGTTGACGAAACGCGTCGCATTCGATCGCAAGGTCGTCCGCTTCCGGCGCAGCCTCCCCAAGTTCGTAGCTACTGCTTCTGCCATGGTGAGTTGGTGGTTTTGCTTTCTGTCGCGAGAGTGCGTTCAAGGTCAAGAAACCCCGTCAGTTGGATGCTATCGCTAAGGGATGGCGCTGTCCTGGAGTGTGAACCGTTAGCAGCCCCTAGTGATGTCTGTAGTTCTCAAGAGATGGCGCGGCCGTGCAGTTTTCAACTTCCGCGACCTTTAGTAGTGGTCGCTGTTGCTAACAGATGGCGCTGCAGTCTACCAATACTTCAGCAAGTCCCCTTTGTGCTTTGCAAATTATACGCCAACTGCCCTCTATTGCTCTGCCACCAACAAACATGCACCAAGTAACATCACATACAGATCAATCGCCCCGCAGTGTCCTTTGCTACAGTTTCAGAGCAATGCCGCAACTTATCTGTGTGAGCTGAACGTGGCGTGACGTGACCGGATTTTGAGATTGAAGTCGCTCAAAACTTCTCCGCCGGCGTCGAGTCCTCTTTAATGTGTAGTAGCACTCTATCTCTTCATGTTCTCCCGGGTTTCGGCACCAAAATGTTGCTACACACTAGTGAAATCAAGGACACAGTAAAACTTCTGCTCACACACACCTTTATTCTCACACGTCCATTTTACAGTTATCGTAGAAATATATCCGCTGCAGAGGGCAGCACAATGTACAGACTTAACAGAACACCAACAGATGGCGTAGGAGTCTTCATTCCCCGACACACGTCCCAACGGTAATCAAGTTCATCCTGTACGTTACGTATTAAACATCGTGTCAATGGTCACAGAAGTAGCACTGATGCGTTCTCTGAGCTGTTGCTGTAGTGTTGGCAGTTGGGGTACGTAATCACAGTCCTCAATGCACCCCCAAAAGAAAAAGGCATTAGGCGATACGTCAGGTGACCTGTGCTGGTTGGGGGGGGGGGGGGGGGGAGGGGGAAGAAGGGGAGGGGCAAGGGAACAGAGCTACATTATCTTCACCACTACGCCCAATACAGCGATGCGGTAGTGTCGAACTCGACTCTCCAATGAGGGGGTCCACCGTCTTCGAAGATGAAATTCTCGGAATCAGCAGTCAGATACATTAGAAAATTGTAGCGAAATGCAGGAAGATCTGCAGCGGATAGGCACTTGGTGCAGGGAATGGCAACTGACCCTTAACATAGACAAATGTAATGTATTGCGAATACATAGAAAGAAGGATCCTTTATTGTATGATTATATGATAGCGGAACAAACACTGGTAGCAGTTACTTCTGTAAAATATCTGGGAGTATGCGTGCGGAACGATTTGAAGTGGAATGATCATATAAAATTAATTGTTGGTAAGGCGGGTACCAGGTTGAGATTCATTGGGAGAGTCCTTAGAAAATGTAGTCCATCAACAAAGGAGGTGGCTTACAAAACACTCGTTCGACCTATACTTGAGTATTGCTCATCAGTGTGGGATCCGTACCAGATCTGGTTGACGGAGGAGATAGAGAAGATCCAAAGAAGAGCGGCGCGTTTCGTCACAGGGTTATTTGGCAAGCATGATAGTGTTACGGAGATGTTTAACAAACTCAAGTGGCAGACTCTGCAAGAGAGGCGCTCTGCATCGCGGTGTAGCTTGCTCGCCAGGTTTCGAGAGGGTGCGTTTCTGGATGAGGTATCGAATATATTGCTTCCCCCTGCTTATACCTCCCGAGGAGGTCACGAATGTAAAATTAGAGAGATTAGAGCGCGCACGGAGGCTTTCAGACAGTCGTTCTTCCCGCGAACCATACGCAACTGGAACAGGAAAGGGAGGCAATGACAGTGGCACGTAAAGTGCCCTCCGCCACACACCGTTGGGTGGCTTGTGGAGTATAAATGTAGATGTAGATGTAGATGTAGAACCAACCACAACTGCAACATATCAAGATAAGAGATATCCGTCACAGTCTTCACAGAAGAAAAAAGGCTCATACAGTTTCGTATGTGACATTGTACAGAAAACAGTTACCTTCGGCGAATGCGCCAAAATTTCATGAGGATTTTTCAGTGCCCCACACTTTCACATTGTGGCGATTAACCTTTCCGTATAAGTAGAAGGCTGCTCCGTCGCTGAGTATCAGCTTCGAGGCGAGATGTTCATCCCCAAGTGCTTGTGATTCAAAACTGAAGACGCAAGCCACAGTCCTTCGGGTTTTAATTGTTGCACGAGTTGGAGACAGTACGGTTTGAAATGTAACAGCCGTCGTCAAAGCTTCCGCGCAGTTTGCTGCTGTGTCCAAAGAGTTCCAGCCAAATAGTAGATACACGTGGCAAAAGGTGGGATAGAATGATTTTTTCTAACTCGTTCATTTAGTTGGATGGATTGAAAACCAAGTTTTGCCAACAAAATTTATGTTTCTGTATCCCCAGCATGCTTGGGTTGGAGTAGGTCCACAACCTTTTTGTGACTGCAACAACCGTTGTGAAAACCGTCTTAAGTTGCACGGGAAGAACATTTATTTATTAATGACCGCTTTCTGACTGCTTGTCCATTATCAAATCAGCCTACGGGATAAAAATGCAGAAGGTGTTACGTTATATAAGAATAAGGTTTACAGTATTGCATTACATTAGTAACACAGGCTCTACAATAGTACTACTATTCCAAAAATAGATGATATATCCCAGTCATCCAAGTGGACCATTGTTCATGAAATCAATAACTGTGTTAGTAAATAATGTAGCCTCCACATGTGCTCATCGCTGACTATCAGAGCGAAAACTGAATTGATTCTAATTACAAAAAAGCTTAGTCATCGCCCACTGACTTGTGCAACGCCAGTATGCCTTACAGGTTAACAGCTCTTTAAGTAGGTGTCATCCTTTCCCTACCAGGACTCCAAGACGGGCATGAATAACTATACGGCGTGAAGTACTTGATATAGGCCGACACAAAACTGTGTGGCACACGGTGCATTTCATGCGAACGACTTGTTGTGATCAAACGGGCATTTTACAATTTGAGGCCATATCTAGCGGGGACCCAGTCAGGACACTCTCAGATGGGGATGTAGAACTGAAGTAAAAAATTTATTTAATATAATTACTTTTTATTCAGGACACAATTACATGGAACTTGTTGCGGCAGAAGTAGTTGGTACACCATATTTTTCGGAAGATTTCACTTTTTTCAACAAATCTTTGTTCCCATTTCCGCATTTATAAAACTCCATACAGGTCAGCTAGTAGTTAAACTGGTGCAGAAGCTTGATTCCACAGTCCCTGGCAGCAGTCGGTTTGTTTCATCAGTCCACTGGGCCGACATAAGAGAAAATACTCTTTCTGAAGTAGCGTTTTGTGCGGGAATAGAAAACAAACCCATAATTTTAGCAGCTGGCATTTACGTTCAGTATTTTCGGTTTCCTTAAGAAAGTAAATCAATCTTTCTTCCGTGGAATATTTATATTTCCATTCTTCCGAGTCAGGCTTTGTTTCTCGAAAGCTCTTCGGATAATTACATTCACTAAAACAATATTGTCGCCTAAGATCTTCACACCATTTTTAGTCAGGTATATAGCAGTGTTTTCAATCATCAATCAGTCTGGGCTTTCAGCTAGCGTCATCTAATTAAATACATGATATTTATTAAAAGAAATAGCCCTTTTCTCTAAATAATCAGGTGCTGTGGTATAAAAAGGATTGTCACTTCCTTATATTTTGAAATCAAATTAATTGTTCCTTGGTTAGGGTTCTCATTCTTTAATTCGTTCAAATTCACCTTGGTTTGCATACCAATAAAAATGGAGTGTTCTTTCATTTAGACCTCTTTGAGTATCGATTAATATATTTCTCGTTTCAATTATCGAGACTTTATTCTTCTCCACTAACAGAGCCAAGTAGAAACATGTAGTAAATTTCGCAGATCGGACTACTGAAAAAATCTGAAATTAATTTAGGTGCCCTGTCTTCGGCGTCAAAAAATTGTTTTAGTTCAATCCAGGGCTTAAGATTCTCTCAGCTGTGGGCATTAACGACAGCCCTCTTGTCTTTAAGTGAGGTAGAAGGGTCTGATGATTGACATCAACGTATAAGCAGAACTCTCTCAGCTTCTCTGTCCGTACCGCGCATATTGAAAAGTAATTAAATATTTTCATGACGATTATTTCAATGTTGGCAGTTAAGACTCCAGCAGCGCTTGATACATTATTGCGGAGAATTATGGGCAGGACCTCCAATTCCTTCTACATTTTTTTCCTAGTTCTTCTTTAATTTGATGAAACACATTCCGCTGGACGCGCCGATGAAACCCTGCGAAGTTGGTTTAGGTACTGTCTCCACAAAATGCGATTAATTTACCTAATGTAATTTGCAGTTGCCTTAAAGTGTGTAGACAAAGTTCACAATTGTCTCCAGTATTTCGTTATTCAGCGAATCAAACTTCAATAGCTTCTATTGGATCCCGTCAGTTTCAGTAAGGTATTGAACAACCGTAGTATGAAACTTCTTGCAACAGTTTTATGCATTCGAACACGGCGTGCAGCGCGACAATATTTTAGCAGTCGTGTTATTAGTTCTGCAGCAGCAACGAGCAGTTATTCCTGGGTATTTTCTTTAATCATGAATGTAGATATAGGCTGTGATGTCGAATTCTACCGCGAATCAATTTTTTATGTTTCTTCGTAGAAATGTGATGCCTCACATCAGCATTACCTCCGTGAGTTACTGAGATGAAACAGCTACAAATTTCACACGTTTCCTGATCCGTACGGCCTTTCTTGACAAAAACCACTCTTTTCTGTAATCATACGAAAAGTAGCACTTCCTCTTGCCATTCTTAGGCATTTTCGTAAGCTACTATAAGTTTAATAGACGGTAAACAGTCGACAATAAACCCTCGTCATCGAGATACAAATCACTATACACTTCACGCCCTATATACCGCATTAAGCACTTCAAACATTACTACCTAGCACTCGTTCTTCGTATTACGTTTAGAAAGAACTGTTCCTAATGGGAACTGCCCGATTCTTCCTCGTGGCGCTGCCGAAATAGTTCCATTCCCTTACTACTGGAGAAGTCTGGCATTTTCTCGAATGATGGCGCTAGCTGTAGACGGTGCCTGCGCCTTCTATACAGGATATGTAACACGCAAGGCTATCTCTGAGACGACTTTGTAAGCATAAACTTGTTGACATAAATACGAGTAACTGAGGCAGCATTTGCGCTAACAGATGGCGTTACTTCAATACCTGAGCCAAGCTTGTAACAGTATTTTGAAAAATCGGAAAAAATTGGGTCTTATCGGGATGTCGGGACAAGAAGGTCCATAACGGCGACAGTCCCGATATGTCGGGATGGATGACAACATTACATGCAACCAATGTAAGTGTCATTCCTGCTACCCACCTGCTAGAATCCGCAGTGGAGACCTACAGCAAGTGAACAAAACATTTTCGGCAAAATTCGAGATATGTAATAGATTGCTTCCCAACGACAACGTGCAACATTTACGTGGACAATATTTTACCAGCATGGTGACTACAGCTGTTCTTAACAGATCTGTACAGACAACCAAAAGTGACAAGCTTCCTCAACCTTCTCCTATTGTCAACAATAGGAAAATTTGCATAGACAATGTTCGGTGCGACTTTAAAAATGATTCATTTCACATTCTACAGCTACAGAACAGCGTTCACGTAGACAGTTCTGTGTCTACTGGAAATTCACATAAATACAACTGCCTAGCGTATTTTTCTTAGTGCACACTCAGCAATGGCGGTGAATACACGTATATTATTAATGATGTGGTGGAATCTCCATCTGCCATGGCTAATTTGGTGTGGCAAAAGCAACCTTGACCCAACGATTAGCTGGGTAGCCGGAACAGCAGATACGGCAAGTGATATACACAGAAAAGCTGGGTAGTAGAACGGCTTCACTGTTTTGGAAACACGTGAACTGATAGACCCGCTGGCCGGAGTGTCCGAGCTGTTCTAGGCGCTACAGTCTGGAACTGCGCGACCGCTACGGTCGCAGGTTCGAATCCTGACTCGGGCATGGATGTGTGTGATGTCCTTAGGTTAGTTAGGTTTAAGTAGTTCTAAGTTCTAGGGGACTGATGACCTCAGAAGTTAAGTCCCATAGTCTCAGAGCCATTTTTTTGAACTGATAGATCCGGAAAACATCCTGGACAGAACCCTTTGGATACTTGGGGTAAATAAGTTAACACTACAAATTCAATCCGCGATGATTTCGCATGGAAACGGCACGTGGGAAATCAAATTACGAACGGCGGATAGAGCTTTTGCAATTCCACTACAATGGCAGTACTATTAAGGAAGGGACAACAATGAACAATGGCAGCAATACCCAGTCAACCTGTGGCGGCAACGAGTTGCCGAAGTGAACTGAGCACTCACAGAATTATACGATAGTGACATCACAGGTAAACACCAGGCTGCAATAACTATAGTCCATTCCACGAACGATGGCGGTTCGTGCAGATCGAAAAACGAATGGGGATTGCATTGTTGCCAGTACCAGACGACAGTCGCGGTACGTTCATACACGTGCTTTCATTTGATGTAAGTGTGTATCATGCAATTTATGTCTCTCACTTGTTTTTGTAGAATTTGACGCTTGCTACCACCATCAGCCATGACTGTTTGTAACAAATGGAACAAAAATTCTCTAAATAACTTGCTATGATCACGTTTAATGTTCGCATTGGGTACGACATTTACAGAAGAGCGCTCTGAACACTACCGAACGCTCATTGGCTGTCAAGGAAGGCGTGACGTAGATGCGCAACTACCCGGGTCTGCTGGGAATTGGCAAGTAAGGTGTTTTCCAGTTGTGTTAACCATACATATTGGTGTACGAGGTTCTCTTGGCCATCTATGGCACGGGACATGGCACGAAGGATGGCCTTGCCGCAATGGCTAGTATCTGAGTGATCAGGGATTCCAAACACTGCTGTAAGGAGAGCTCCTCCAACATGAAACATTGCTCTCTTCATCCAACGTTGAGGAATGACGTCGGAAGTGCTACGTAACTGTTCACAGATGTCGGTTATTACTTGTAGTAGCGGAAGGGATCCCTTTTGCCTGGAAAGTTTTAGCGCATGCTCACGGTCTAACAGTTGTTCAGCTAGGTACTCCAAACTGAGTTCCTCTTTTTTAAAGAACCTTAGATTAACCTCATCTCAAATCACGGCCTGGTGTGGCGTATACAATACATTGGTCATCCGTCCAAACAATACTCCAGACATGGTAGGTTGGATGTGGAATGGTGGTGTTCCGAAGACAGCGGTTAATAAAGCGAACAAGATACAATACCTTATTTCCAGCGAGCTGATGTGAGCCCGGCAGTATTAAAAAGCAGTCTGTGGTATGACAGCGAAAGCGATGAGACGGTCTGCACGTCCAAATATAGGGGTGATATCGCACTATGGTAGACACAGCCACCTAGAAGATTTCAAATTACCAGCACTATAATGTTGCTGAAGAGGTAATCCATACCATCTACTCTGTCAATAAAGAAAAAAATAAGTTTTACCTGGACGTAATGGCAGGAGTGACACCTTATAATTGCAAATGAACGCACAGTGACTTAAGCCTGTGTTCACTCAATTAACCAATTGATCATACTCTTCGGGACTTGGTCGTAGTGAGGGAGAGTGGGAGGGGATTGAGAGAGGGGGCGCTGTCAGTTTGGAATTCCTGACACATGCTAACTCGTGGATTTTTTGGCGTTTGTAATAAAACATGCGATTTTGCGAGCCTTCGGCAAAATCTGAATGGGTGGGGGAGGGGTCAGCATTAAACCTTGGGCTCACTAGAATCCAGAAGAGGATACGTAATATGAAACGCTTACAGACAGAGGCTCAATACGAAAGTGGGGTTTGCGACGCGGATTGACTGGGAAGGCTTTGACAGCAAGTATTAAGACCTTTTGTGCAAACTGTGCAATATAACGCGTACCGGACCAAGTGGAAGCGGGGAATTACGGTGAAGAAAACTGAATTTTATAGGAAATGTTAGGTAGCACGGGGTAGTTGACCACCTGTTGGAATCCTAAACGATCCAGACGACTCAACGTATTGCATCCCCCGGAAAGTTGCTCGCTTCGAAACGGCTATAGACAGGCTTCAACAAATTATTAGGTAGGGATTGGATTTGGTTTGTAGTGGATGGTACAGGAAATGACGAGTAGTGGGGAGCGGCTGAGTAAGCTATTAGCAGCACGAATGAAATTATCAATGTACAAAAGCATAAAATCAGAAGAAAAGATAGCACAGGTGCAGTCATAAGTATCAGGTGATCGATCTGTGTAGTAGATAGCCTTCCAATTTAAGGAGACCTGCCAAGAGCGTAGCTAGGACGCGACAGAGGACACTAAAAATGACACGATGGTCGGAAGTGAGGTACAATGTGATAAGCTTTCGACTACCTATCGGTTGGCCACTATGGGGGAAAGTGCACCTCCTACGTGACGGAAATGTACCATCATGTATGGGGAAATAAGGTGCGAGCAAACGCTAAGTGTTTAGTCTTCAAGCGATGATGAAAAGTTTACGCGGCTAGCAGCAGTGCTCGCTTTTTATACCAAAATAATGAGGTCACCGAAAAACGGTTCTACCGAAAGGTGGTGCAGTGAACTTCCGAGGCAAATGAAATAGTTGCAAGTGTAACGCAGCAACAAGAGGAACGGTAGCGGCTGAATTACCATAATATGGGGGTCACACAGGATTAATCTCACCACTAAAACTTGACGCAGAGGCTGTAAAATAGCGCCGTACTACGGCTAGTTGTCTCGTGACGGAAGATATAATTTTGAAGTAAAAATGTTATGCCACCAAGCATGGTTACGTCAAGGATCACATACATAAATCATAAAAGTAAGTGATGACAATAATTGCAAGTAACTATAAGGCTAAAATAACACATCACAATATAAATCAGATGTATCACAAGATTAAATAAATCAAGGGCATTCCATTACAAGTGAAAGCAGCGCACTCCCTGAATATGGAAGTTAATAGGAATATAAAAAAGGGAGGAAGGTTTATCTGTTTAGCAAGAGTAATAGAAGGCAGATTTCAGACTACCTAACAGATCAAAACGAAAATTTCTGTTCCGACACTGACAATGTTGAGTGTTTATGGAAAAAGTTCAAGGCAATCGTAAAATGCGTTTTAGACAGGTACGTGCCGAGTAAAACTGTGAGGGACGGGAAAAACCCATCGTGGTACAACAACAAAGTTAGGAAACTACTGCGAAAGCAAAGAGAGCTTCACTCCAAGTTTAAACGCAGCCAAAACCTCTCAGACAAACAGAAGCTAAACGATGTCAAAGTTAGCGTAAGGAGGGCTATGCGTGAAGCATTCAGTGAATTCGAAAGTAAAATTCTATGTACCGACTTGACAGAAAATCCTAGGAAGTTCTGGTCTTACGTTAAATCAGTAAGTGACTCGAAACAGCATATCCAGACACTCCGGGATGATGATGGCATTGAAACAGAGGATGACACGCGTAAAGCTGAAATACTAAACACCTTTTTCCAAAGCTGTTTCACAGAGGAAGACTGCACAGCAGTTCCTTCTCTAAATCCTCGCACAAACGAAAAAATGGCTGACATCGAAATAAGTGTCCAAGGAATAGAAAAGCAACTGGAATCACTCAACAGAGGAAAGTCCACTGGACCTGACAGGATACCAATTCGATTCTACACAGAGTACGCGAAAGAACTTGCCCCCCTTCTAACAGCCGTGTACCGCAAGTCTCTAGAGGAATTGAAGGTTCCAAATGATTGGAAAAGAGCACAGGTAGTCCCAGTCTTCAAGAAGGGTCGTCGAGCAGATGCGCAAAACTATAGACCTATATCTCTGACGTCGATCTGTTGTAGAATTTTAGAACATGTTTTGTGCTCGAGTATCATGTCGTTTTTGGAAACCCAGAATCTACTATGTAGGAATCAACATGGATTCCGGAAACAGCGATCTTGTGAGACCCAACTCGCTTTATTTGTTCATGAGTCCCAGAAAATATTAGATACAGGCTCCCAGGTAGATGCTATTTTTCTGGACTTCCGGAAGGCGTTCGACACAGTTCCGCACTGTCGCCTGATAAACAAAGTAAGAGCCTACGGAATATCAGACCAGCTGTGTGGCTGGATTGAGGAATTTTTAGCAAACAGAACACAGCATGTTGTTCTCAATGGAGAGACGACTACAGATGTTAAAGTAACTTCTGGCGTGCCACAGGGGAGTGTTATGGGACCATTGCTTTTCACAATATATATAAATGACCTAGTAGATAGTGTCGGAAGTTCCATGCGGCTTTTCGCGGATGATGCTGTAGTATACAGAGAAGTTACAGCATTAGAAAATTGTAGCGAAATGCAGGAAGATCTGCAGCGGATAGGCACTTGGTGCAGGGAGTGGCAACTGACCCTTAACATAGACAAATGTAATGTATTGCGAATACATAGAAAGAAGGATCCTTTATTGTATGATTATATGATAGCGGAACAAACACTGGCAGCAGTTACTTCTGTAAAATATCTGGGAGTATGCGTGCGGAACGATTTGAAGTGGAATGATCATAAAAAATTAATTGTTGGTAAGGTGGGTACCAGGTTGAGATTCATTGGGAGAGTCCTTAGAAAATGTAGTCCATCAACAAAGGAGGTGGCTTACAAAACACTCGTTCGACCTATACTTGAGTATTGCTCATCAGTGTGGGATCCGTACCAGATCTGGTTGACGGAGGAGATAGAGAAGATCCAAAGAAGAGCGGCGCGTTTCGTCACAGGGTTATTTGGTAAGCGTGATAGTGTTACGGAGATGTTTAACAAACTCAAGTGGCAGACTCTGCAAGAGAGGCGCTCTGCATCGCGGTGTAGCTTGCTCGCCAGGTTTCGAGAGTGTGCGTTTCTGGATGAGGTATCGAATATATTGCTTCCCCCTGCTTATACCTCCCGAGGAGGTCACGAATGTAAAATTAGAGAGATTAGAGCGCGCACGGAGGCTTTCAGACAGTCGTTCTTCCCGCGAACCATACGCGACTGGAACAGGAAAGGGAGGTAATGACAGTGGCACGTAAAGTGCCCTCCGCCACACACCGTTGGGTGGCTTGCGGAGTATAAATGTAGATGCAGATGTAGATAAATGTAAAGTAACTCCGTACAAGTTAAGTCAGAGGCATCAGGCGTATTGGAAGTAAGCTCGAATAGATATCCCATCGTTGAGTTGTGAATGGCTAACTCACTGCACCAGAATGTTCATAGGTGAAATCGATGTGCTTTTAACAAAGTTAAGTCCTAACCGACGTGTTATCGTTCTTCAATACTTTTGTATCCCGCCTGGAAGGCGGCGCGTGGGTAGGAGCAGGAGCAGGAAAATTACGGCGGTACTGCAGTGAGTAAAAGTGGTTTACTGGAGCAAGAAGAATATATAACTTTGTACAGATGCGAAATTTTAGACCCGTCGTATGTAGAGCAAAGCTGAAGCGAAGTTTCCTGGCTGTTTGCACCTGATGAAATGGGCAGAATCTGTAGTGATGCTCGTAGAGCTCTCCAGCGCCGGCTAGAGGGCGCTGTTGTTTGTGTCGGTGTCGTAGTGCCAGCTTAACTGGTACCTAAGCCGTGGCATCATAGCTATCGATACCACAAATACAATAAGTAATAGGAGCACTGGTGGTCGCTTTTGTGATGGTTTAGGGAACTTTGTAAGAACAAATACACGCTCTCAGTAATAAGTATATAGAATCTGGACTTAATTCGGTATCTCCGGCGGTTATCAGAAATCTGTCTCTAGCTATTCACCAAGTTTTGAGGCACAATATTTGGGTAGGATGGTTTTCGGCCAATTCACAAGGTTGTTGTTCCACGTTGTATATCATTGCCGACATGTTCCTATGGATTAACAGAGCTGCGTGAGAGGCGCAGGACTAACAGTGGGTGTGTGCTAATGCTCATATCACATACGAAAAACTGTTTCTTTATTCCCAGTAAGAGTTAACTGAAAGCTGGTAAGATTGCTAGTAAGTTTTGCGGCTACACGTCTCCATCATCATCTCAAAGATGACCTTGGAAAATGTTCATATATACAAAAGATCTCAGGCGGTAGTAACATGCGTTCGTCATAAACTGATCCAAAGGCCAAAATGGCTGCACCAAGTAATTTGGTTACTGGCAGAGTGAGTTGTTGGAGGGGACAGCGAAACTCATGATAGATTAACGGGGAACCAAACAGGTGCTGCTGTCTGTCTGAGTGCAAACGTGTCTCTGTATGTGTGTGTGTGTGTGTGTGTGTGTGTGTGTGTGTTGTGTGAATATTATTCTTAATATAGTTGGATCTTATGTAAAGCGCTGACCAGACGTGTCATGCATAAGAATATTCATCATGGGCGAAAAATTTGCTAGGTTCATTTCCGTGTAGAACTTAGAGGATTAACTGTAAGGACTCATTTAAACCAATAACTTTGTAAAAGAGAAACAAGTTCGGAGTGTTACTGCTTGTAGGCAGTGTGTTAATAAGAGTGTTGTTATTCTGTTGTTTTATAGCAAAAAACTTCAGTTCTGTGCTGATAAATCATTGGGGGGAGGGGGCTCTTGAAGAACAAAATTTGTTGTAGCTACTGGCGCTCAGTGCGTGGATATAGAGCAAGCAGCTCCCGCCTGGTTTCGGTTATCTGAGTACTCGCCGATGCAGCGCGTTCCTCGGCGAGTTCCACGTAGCGAGGCTGAGTGTTGAAACCACTATCATTCACTGGTTCTTTTCATTTTACTACTACGATGCAGTCACAATCGTACTATTGGAATAGCGTGCTCAGTTTAGGGTAGCCAACCTGGTCAAATTAAGGGAAGCGGTGTTCTCAGCAAATGCGAATGTCTTTGAGTTTTTAATTGTCCGCTCTGCTAATTCTTCTGGATTTAACACCCGGGCATTGTCAGGTGATACTGCAGTGGCATGTAGTAGCACAGCGAACAGCGTAGTTTGTGGCGATTGCAGATGCTCTCATAACCAGAGATTCTCGGCGGCTGGATCGTAATTATCTGCGTCGTAGTGCCAACGGTTCTTCACAATTTTTGTTTTCAGCAGAAACGACAGAAGGTAGTGCTTATGTTTTACCGTGGTGCAGGCGAATGCATAGAGTAAGCAAACTAAGCTAATAAAGATCGTTCTGTCATCACCTATCCACATCGAATTTCCTGTTACATACCTATTTATACCCTTTCAATCGGAGATATTCTGTGAGTGTACGTGTCACTGAATCTCTCTTGCGATTTCGTCAAACTAGTACACCACGTGAATTGCTAGTCTGACTTAAAATAGCGCTCTCGCTGAGGATACTGGAGAGCGAGATACTAAAGTCTCGGAAGGGGCACCGTTCTTTAGTGCGTAGGTGTAATTTGTTTAATGATTTTTTTTACTGTGATGTTTCCGGTAATTCCTCTTTGCATACGAACGGACGGGGTATGCGCAAGGGATCGCACGCTTTGTACGCCTTTTCTCTCCTAACAGTCCCCTTTTCAGGTCGCCCGGTCCGACCATAAACGTCAATCAAATAGGACTGAAAGGTGATGTCAAAAATAGAATGGCTGCTTTATTAGGGACATGAATAGGAGAACGCCGTAAATGACTGGCAATTGGTATTCGACAGTGGATGGAAAGCTTCTGGGTACACGTGTTTTTCGCATTCCTCTCGTTTTACCAGCTCTGACCTGACTACACGCATCCTAATTAAACCTCTGCATGGTCATGCCTATATGTAGCTACTGCCGAAGGAGCGTTCACCGAAGACGAGCTCACTTTAGTATGACCGCTACAATCCAAGTACCAGGTGTTGGTACGCGGCACGCAATCTAGGGAAGGTTCAAAACTGTTCAAATGGCTCTGAGCACTATGGGACTTAACATCTGAGGTCATCAGTCCCCTAGAACTTGGAACTACTTAAACCTAACTAACCTAATGACATCACACACATCCATGACCGAGGCAGGATTCGAACCTGTGACCGTAGCGGTCGCACGGTTCCAGACTGAACCGCCTAGAACCGCTCGGCCACAACGTCCGGCCAATCTAGGGAAGGTATCGCGTACATACAGTATACAGGATGTTTCGCAATCCGCGTTACACACTTCTAGAAGTTGTAGAGGGGACTTAGTACATCAAGTATTACAAAGGAACCCAAGTCCGGAAACGTCATTCAACGACGCTACAGAGCGTCAGTTACAGGCGCGGGCGCCTGTAAATGTATAGTATATCGGTGTGTGGAACAGTTTCAAGCATTAAAATTAAAACTGTAAGTAACTTTCATCTTACGAATTGTAGCGATGGGGTGACAATTATGCTGCTAACCACATCCGTGAAACAACAATAGTTTAGCAACCAAGCAAAGTGTGTTTTATGTTCCTGGACGACCTAGTAGAATACAACAATAAGGATGCGTCTGGGAGGGTCTTTCCTGTCCTTAAGAAGATGTAAACCAATCCATAAGTATGTGAAATGACTATGACATAGAAACAACACTATAGGTCCTTGTACAGACGCCAAAAGTGGATATTTCGTGTATCGGCGTGCATACCTACGTCTAGTAGAACGGCGTGTAGGTAAGTAGAAAATATGTGTCAGCGACTCGCGAGATGACATTAGGTGGGTACGGTGATTCCCAAAATTCCGTGGAGCCAGGACATGGAGGACGAAATTCTAGAGTGCGAAGGTACAAAATCTAATGATTAATAATATGGCGTGGTGGGAAAAAGCACAAAACGCCTCCAAGATGGAAAGAGTAAAACAAATCACTGCCACCTCTCGTGGCAACCAATATCCTAATCTACATCAACATGACTACCCTGCAATTCATACTTAACTGCCTGGCAGAGGGTTCTCCGAACCACTTTCAGACTATTTCTCTACTTTTCCACTCTCTTAACAGTGCGTTGGAAAATGAACACTTAAATGTTTCCCTAGGAGCACTGATTTCTTTTATTGTATTACGCCTACCATTCCGCCTTATGTACGAGGTGTGGCTAGAAAAAAACCGGACTAGTACTGGTGAAACAATAAAACGAATGCAATAAGGCTGAAAGTCGCGTGGCCTGTCACGTGACTCTCGCTCCGCCTACTGCTCGAGTTTCATCTGCCTCCTGCACTCAGTCTGCCCGTGGCGTCTGTTTTAAGTAGTTGACCTTTTGTCTGTGCGTCGGAAAATGTTGAGTGTACAGAAAGAACAGCGTGTTAACATCAAATTTTGTTTCAAACTAGGAAAATCTGCAAGTGAAACGTTTGTAATGTTACAACAAGTGTACGGCGATGATTGTTTATCGCGAACACAAGTGTTTGAGTGGTTTAAACGATTTAAAGATGGCCGCGAAGACACCAGTGATGACACTCGCACTGGCAGACCATTGTCAGCAAAAACTGATGCAAACATTGAAAAAATCGGTAAACTTGTTCGACAAGATCGCCGTTTAACAATCAGAGCAGTGTCTGAGTTAACAGGAGTTGACAAGGAACAAGTTTACCGATTTTTTCAATGTTTGCATCAGTTTTTGCTGACAATGGTCTGCCAGTGCGAGTGTCATCACTGGTGTCTTCGCGGCCATCTTTAAATCGTTTAAACCACTCAAACACTTGTGTTCGCGATAAACAATCATCGCCGTACACTTGTTGTAACATTACAAACGTTTCACTTGCAGATTTTCCTAGTTTGAAACAAAATTTGATGTTAACATGCTGTTCTTTCTGTACACTCAACACTTTCCGACGCACAGACAAAAGGTCAACTACTTAAAACAGACGCCACAGGCAGACTGAGTGCAGGAGGCAGATGAAACTCGAGCAGAAGGCGGAGCGAGAGTCACGTGACAGGCCACGCGACTTTCAGCCTTATTGCATTCGTTTTATTGTTTCACCAGTACTAGTCCGGTTTTTTTCTAGCCACACCTCGTATGTTGGCGACACTAAATCGTTTTCGCATTCAGAGAAGTAGGTTGGTGATTTAAATTTCGCCAAAAAACCTCGCCGCAACGAGAAACACCTTTGTTCTAATCATTGCCATTCCAACTAGCTTATCGTTTCTGTAATACTCTCTCCATTTTTTCGTGGTAATTATAAACGAATTGCTCTTCTTTGGACTTTTTCGCCGTCCTCCGTCAATCTTATCTGGCAGGGATCCTGTACCGCACAGGAGTACTCGACCAGAGGACGGACAAGAGTACTGTAGGTAGTCAGTCTCTTTAGCAGACCTGTTGCATCTTGTAAGTGTTCTGCCAATAACACGCAGTTTTGGTTTGCCTCGTGCAACATTACCTATATGGTCGTTCCAGTACAATTTGTTCGCAATTGTAGTTCATATATATTTAGTTGAATTGACAGCATTTCGATTTGTGTGATTTATTGTGTAACCAAAATTTAAATTTAACGGATTTCTTTTAGTGTTCATCTGAATGACCTCAAACTTTCTCTTATTCAGAGACAAATGCTATTTTACGCAACATACAGAAATGATGTCTAAATCGTTTTGCAACTGCTTTTTATCTTCTGATGACTTCACTAGGAGGTAAGTGACAACATCATCTGCAAATAAACTAGAGGTTTGCTCAGATTGTCTCCTAAATCGTTCACATACACTGAAGCGTCAAAGAAACTAGTATAGGTATGCGTATTCAAATACAGAGATATGTAAACAGGCAGAATAAGGCGCAACGGTCGGCAACGCCTATATAAGACAAAAAATGTCTGTCGATTACTGCTGCTGCAATGGCAGGTTATCAAGATTTAAGTGATTGAACGTGGTGTTATAGTCGGCGCACGAGAGATGGGACACAGAATCTCCGAGGTAGCGATGAAGTGGGGATTTTCCCTTACGTCTATTTCACAAGTGTACCGGTAATATAAGGAATCCGGTAAAACATCAAATCTCCGACATCGTTGCGGCCGGAAAAAGATCCTGCAAGAATGGGACCAACGACGATTGAAGAGAATCTTTCAACGTGACAGAAGTGAAACCCTTCCGCAAACTCCTGCAGATTTCAGTCCCGGGCCAGCAACAAGTGCCAGCGTGAGAACCATTCAACGAAACGTAATCGATACGGGCTTTCGGAGACGAAGGCCCCCTCGTGTCCCCTTGATGACTGCACGACACAAAGCTTTACACCTCGCCTGGGCTCGTCAACATCGGAATTGGACTGTTGATGACTAAAGACATGTTGCCTGGTTGGATGAGTCTCGTTTCAAATTGTATCGAGCGGATGGACGTGTACAGATTTGGAGACAACCTCATGAATCCATGGGTCCTGCATGTCAGCAGAGAACTGTTCAACCGGTGGAGGCTCTGTAACAGTGTGGTGCGTGTGCAGTTGGAGTGATATGGGACTCTTGATAATCCTGTCTGGTCACCTGCATCCATTCATATACATTGTGCATTCCGACGGACTTGGGCAATTCCAGCAGGACAATGCGACACAGCCCTGTAGGATTAGTAGTGTCAGTTCCCTCCAGCACTATTTCAGAAATTAGTCGAATCCATGCCACGTCGTGTTGCGGCACTTCTGCGTGCTCGCGGGGACACAAGACGATATTAGGCAGGTGTACCAGTTTCTTTGGCTCTTAAATGTAGATTAGGAACAGCAGGGGTCCTATGACGCTTCCTTCGGGAAAACGCAAGATATAGTATCATTTCTGTTTTTCTCAAAACGGAATGAATTTCTGATAGGAAATCACGAATCCAGGTGAACAGCTGGAACTCTACTACATAGGTAAGCAATTTGGTACGAAATCTCTTGTGAGGAACGGTGTCAAAAGCCTTGTGGAAATCTAGAAATATGGAATCAATCTGAGATAACCCGTCGGTCGCACTCATTACTTCGTGCGAATGAAGAGCTAGTTGTGTTTCGCAAGAACCATATTTTCTGAATCCGTGCTAGGTGTCAAAAGAAAGTTTCCTTCTAGGTAATTCATAATGTTCGAAAACAGTAGTCCTATCTGTTCAAGAATCTTACTGCAAATCGATGTTACTAATAAGGTGCTGTAATTCATCGGATTGCACCTATTTTCATTTTTGCGTGCTAGTGTGACCTGCGCAAATTTCCAGTGTTAGGCACGAATCGTTCGTCGAGCGAGCGGTTGTATATAATTGCTAAGTATGGGGCTGTTGTGTCAGCGTACTCGGAAAGGAATCTATCTGATATTCTATTTGGATCGAAAAACTTGCATTTACTAAGTGATGTAAGCTGCTTCGCTACACTGAGGGGATCTCCTTCTAAGTTACTCATGTTGGCATCTGTTCTAGATTCGAATTCTGCAACATTTACTTCATCTTCTTTGGTGAAGGAATTTCGAAAGAACTGTGTTTAGTAATCCCGCTTTAATGGAGACGTCATCGGTAATATCACCGTTGCTGTCGCGCAGTGAAGGTATTGATTGTGTCTTACTACTGGTGTACTTTACATACGACCAGAATCTCTTAGGATTTTATGCTAGATTTTGAGACAGTTTCGTAGTGGCGACAATGAAAGGAATCTTGCATTGAAGTCTGCACTAAGTTTCGAGCTTTAGTAAAACATCGTCAATTTTAGGGAATTTGCATCTTTTAAATTTGGCACCCTTTTTACGTTGCTATGCTTCACAAACAGTGTTAGAACCTGTTTTGTGTACCATGAGGAATCGGAACATACTTTTATTAATTTATTCGGTATAAATCTCTCAGTAGCCACCGATACTGTTTCTTTGAATTGAAGCCACAGCTTGCCTTAATTAGTTTGGAAGGAGTGGAGATTGTCTTTTAGGAGGGAGTCAAAGACCGCTTATCTACTTTTTTAAATATATATATATATATATATATATATATATATATATATATATATATATATATATATTGAGTTAATTTTTGGTGGATTTGGATGCTTTTTCTGGCCTGTCATAATATTCCTTATTTGCTCAGGATTATTATTCAGTTTCTAATACATAACCTCTCACCCTACTATCTCACAGGAAATATGTACTTCGATTCCGCTGCTACTTCTTACAGCAACAAACGTACCACCATCGTCTGTATTTAATCTATCGCTTCTGTACACCATTAGGTTCACTGTAAAAATTTCGAATGAACTTATCTCTGGTTTTAGCCAGCTTTCGTTACCTATAACGATTTGAGCATCAGTGCCTTCTATTAGCGCTTGGAGATCTGGTTTTTTTCCCAATACAGCTACAACAATTTACAAGTACAATACTTATTGTTGGTAAGTATACCTTCGTCCTATGATTTCCCTGTACTTTTTGAGACTGGAGCCCTTTCTGTATTTTCATGATGCCCTCTAACCTATAACCGCACAGTCCAGTCCACACAGCCCCACTGTCTGTGTAGCTGCCTCCTGTGTGTAGTGGAGCCCTGACCTATTAAGCAGAACCTGATAACCGACCACCCTATGGCGCAAGTCGAGAAATCTGCAGTTTACACAGTCACAGAGTCGTGTGAGCCTCCAACTCAGACCTTCCACTCAGCTCTGTACCAAAGGACCGCAGTCGGTCCCATGTATGATGCTACAGATGGAGAGCTCTGCCTTTCTTTACCACTTCTGCTAGCCACCCGAAACCAAAGAAAATTTCTTCTGATCCAAAGCGACACACATCATTAATACCGACATGGGCCACTACCTGCAGTTGGATGCACCTTGTGCTCTTCATGGTATCTGGAAGTACCTGTTCCACATCTAGAATGACTCCTCCCAGTATGCACACACATTGGATTTCTTCCCCTCCTTGGCAGCCATATCCCTAAGAGGCTCCATTACATGCTTCACATTAGAACTTCCAACTACCAATAATCGTACACTCTGTAAATGCCCAGATCTTTCCGACCGAGAGGCTTCTTCTGAAACGGTCTGTGACGGCATCTGGCTCAGGATATTTATAAGCCACAGATTGGGCCCGAAACTAGTTTCCTAGACGAATCGCAGAGGCCTGTCAATCGGTCCCCAAGACAGTCTTTTGCTACCTGCCATACCTCGAAATGACTTCCCTCTCGACCATGGGTGAGGTGTCACCCACAACGCGGGCAGCAACCGGTGCAGTCACAGCAGTGGACTGATGAGGAGATACGTGGAACGTGCTTGACATGCACTGCATTCTCACGTCTCGCCCACTACAGTGGTGCCCATTGACAACAGCCTCAAAGTGTATGACCAAAGCCAGCATCACCTGGAGTTGTGACTGAAGTCTGACCAACTCAGCTTGCCTCTGATCACAGCAATCACAGTCCATATCCATACTAAGGACGGCGGAATTATAGACTAGCCGGCTGCGGTGGCCGAGCGGTTCTAGGCGCTTCGGTTCGGAACCGCGCGACTGCTACGGTCGCAGGTTCGAATCCTGCCTCGGGCATGGATGTGCGTGATGTCCTAGGTTAGTTAGGTTTAACTAGTTCTACGTTCTAGGGGACTGATGACCTCAGCTGTTGAGTCTCATAGTGCTCAGAGCCATTTGAACCATTTGAACTATAGACTAGACAGTTATTGAAGCGGGGAACTCTGGCTACTAAACACACAGACACGCAAGAAATTTGAGAATTTAAACTAAAATGCTCGCGGAATATCAAAATAAGTCACTTATAGTTATTAGAAGCTCGTTACAATTCACAAACGTGCTGCCTAACTAACTTCATCCCTTAACGCGAGAAAATAAGTAGTCCTTAAGTATGAATGATAACCAGATGACGTCCCGTCGACGTCGAAGTACCGGAGGAGGAGCACAAGCTCGGACTGTGGCAGTGATGAGGTAGGAAATCGGCAGTGCGCTTTCAAAGGAACCATCCTAGCATTTGCCTGGAGCGATTTAGGGAAATCACGGGAAACCTAAATCTGGATGGCCGTAAACAGATTTAAACCGTCGTGTTCTCGACTGCGAGTGCAATGTGCTAACCAGTGTGTCACGTCGCTCGTTACTAGGTGACGTAAGTCGCAGCACGTCGGCAGTGGAGCCTAAGGGGTCGGTCGCATCTAATCATACCAACTCAAGTCAGCTGCTCACGTTGGTGCGGCTTCGGGCCTACGTGCGCGACTTGAGCGCATGGCCCTCAGAGTTCGGGTCTTGCGTCTGACGTAGTATTCTTTTGTACCGCTTTACACAGTTACGTGTTTACATTGAGGTAACATACACAACTTTTTTTTACCAGTCTCCGGTCTCCTCAGGTTAATTGCAAAGTACAGTACAACAAAAACCTACCACATAGTGTCACACGTAAATTAATAGTATAAGCGTACAAATTAGATCGCTACCAGTAAATGTCCCATGCATTCTGTACCAAAAAAAGTCTGTAAGCAAAAACAGAAGGGACGAAAGGAAAGAAACACAAAATAAGAACAGCTTTTATTTGGTTACAACGAAGGCAATAATTTTGTAACTTCTGCGGTTTCAAGAGATCACATTTACAAAACGCGTTCGCAAACAGAGTAGCCCAGCAGAACGATATGAAACACTGCCCTCTAACAGCGAGGGTAAGATCGACAAGCCAAATCGCTGTACGTGCGGCGAGGCAAGTCATCTGGTGACGTCTTATGCTCGACATTTGTCGTCCACTTTTTGCATATTTCCCGACGCTTCCGAGCCCATGTTCTTGAATTAAATAACTTGTCTCAACATCACCTACGTCGCTTCGGAGGCTTTTAAAAGTTAAAGACAATCACCTTGTATACTCAGTGTCTTTGTGTATAGTCACACGAAAGGGTATAGCAAATATACTAGTACAATTTGCAGGACTTACTGACATTAGTAACTTTAGTGTCTGTTTATTGACTAGACGGGTTACGGACCTCTATTCTTGCTGCCTCCGACATAATGACAAAATGAGGCAGCGGCGGAAAGGCTTAAATTATGGGCATAGGCAGGTAATATGTTGTAAACAGGCGGCGCGGCGTAGCAGGACATAGCAAAACATTTGATGATGTTGTATTCGCTCATCACTGAAAAGAGATGGCCAGGAGACCGAAATCGATACTATTGAGAAAGGAAACAGTAAGGCGGGTCTAGTTTTGTGACCGGAGCGCACAGAAGCGTTTAGAGCGCAGTCCGTGTCATAGTCCGGAGGAAGCGACAAATTCTTTCTTTTCCGTGCACCCTTTGACAAGGCGTGTTCTATTTCTGGGTGGTTGTGGGGATCAAAATAGGCTGGGATGGCGCAACTTGCCTGTGATAGGGTAAACTACTACAGGATGATCTGCTAATTGTATCTCTGCACTAACATGCGATGTCAGTCATGTTACCTGATACGGCCTTTCAAACAGCGGAGATAGCTACTTTCCTTTTCTTTATAGGTCGATAAAATTAAAGTCCTGCTGTCCAAAAATTAGTGGAATTCTGGAAACTGTTTCCATCGCTCAGATAGGCGTCTGATGTGACTAACCTAGGTTTTGCTCGAGTTCTGAGTGACGCTTCAGCCGCAATGAAACGGATACCACGGAAATTTCGGACTTTCCTTCTTTTTCAATAAAAATATTCAGAAACTAAGCATTTAATTGAGAAAGCCCAGATTACAGGAAATGAAAACATTAAATTTTACTTCGATTTAGTTCCAAATCTTTGTTATTTGATTATTTTTCCTACGAAAAGCTACGTCAGAAAACTGGATGATTTGATGCAAAATTTTTCAGGAGAAAATTTATAGAGCATAAATTTGTGTTTTCAAAAAGTCAAAGAAATTGATAAAAACCTAGCTGGTAAGTAAATATCGCCGTTATTCAGTTGTAGGTAAATCACGTGGTTAACGACCAACATCAGCTTTCTATTTCTCATTCAATGAATTTTTCCAGTATTCACGTTATTATTTTTATTACTGGTACATAATACCTCATCTACACGCTATCGAGGTAATTGTTTTGAAAACTATGAAATTCGGAGAATAATATTAATATATTATACAAACATCAAAAGAGTTTTGCATTACCCCGGTGGCCAGAACTCCCGAAGATAGACGTTGACTGTAGATATTGTATCACAGACACAGTCCCTTTGACTGGTCAGAGATGTCACTAAACCCGCCCAAAGATGTAAACAACCATGCATGAGCAGCGTCTATTAGACGGAGTGGGTCCGACAGCCGATAAGTTCCAGTCATTCCAACAGGAAGGAGGCACACGACTCGTGTTGTTTGTAGTTCAACCGTGCCTAGACGATCAATACCGCGGTTCGATAGCGTACGCATTGTTAGTTTGTGCCAGGAAGGGCTCTCAACAGGGGAAGTGTCCAGGCGTCTCGGAGTGAACCAAAGCGATGTTGTTCGGACATGGAGCAGATACAGAGAGACAAGAACTGTCGATGACATGACTCGCTCAAGCCGCCCAAGGGCTACAACCGCAGTGGAAGACCGCTACCTAAGGATTATGGCTCGGAGGAACCCTGACAGCAATGTTGAATAACGCTTTTCGTGCAGCCACAGGACGTCGTGTTACTACTCAAACTGTTCGCAATAGGCTGCATGATGCGCAACTTCACTTCCGACGTCCATGGCGAGGTCCATCTTTGCAACCACGACACTATGCAGCGCGCTACAGATGGGCCCAACAACATGCCGAATGGACCGCTCAGGATTGGCATCACGTTCTCTTCACCGATGAGTGTCACATATGCCTTCAACCAGACAATCATCGGAGACGTGTTTGGAGGCAACCGAGTCACGCTGAACGCCTTAGACACACTGTCCAACGAGTTCAGCAAGGTGGAGGTTCCCTGCTGTTTTGGGGTGGCATTATGTGGGGCCGACGTAGGCCGCTGGTTATCATGGAAGCGCCGTAGCGGTTGTACGATTCGTGAATGCCATCCTCCGACCGATAGTGCAACCATATCGTCAGCATATTGGAGAGGCATTCGTCTTCATGAACGACAATTCGCGCCTTCATCGTGCACATGTTGTGAATGACTTCCTTCGGGATAACGACATCGCTCGACTAGAGTGGCCAGCATGTTCTCCAGAGATGAACCCTGTTGAACATGCCTGGGATAGATTGAAAAGGGCTGTTTATAAACGACGTGTCCCACCAACCACTCTGAGGGATCAAAAATATGTTGTTCAAATGTGTGTGAAATCTTATGGGATTTAACTGCTAAGGTCATCAGTCCCTAAGCTTACACACTACTTATCCTAAATTATCCTAAGGACAAACACACACACCTATGCCCGAGGGAGGACTCGAACCTCCGCCGGGATCAGCCGCACAGTCCATGACTGCAGCGCCTGAGACCGCTCGGCTAATCCCGCGCGGCCTCTGAGAGATCAACACCAACCCCCAGTTGAGGAGTAGGACAATCTGGACCAACAGTGCCTTGATGAACTTGTGGATAGAATGCCACGACGAATACAGGCATGCATCAATGCAAGAGGACGTGCTACAGGGTATTCGAGGTACCGATGTGTATAGCAATCTGGACCACCACCTCTGAAGGTCTCGCTGTATGGTGTATAACATGCAATGTGTGGTTTTCATTAGCAATAAAAAGGACGGATATGATGTTTATGTTGATCTCTATTCCAAAAACGTTTTTGATGTATGTATTATATATAGGACAAAAATTTTATTTGCAAGAAGGATATTAGTGAAAAGAAACATGTTAGCTTTATAACTGTTTTATTGGGAGTAAAGAAAATGGATTTAATTAACATTAAATTGAGTTAGGTTGGTTGGTCGGGTTGGGGGAGGGGACCAAATAGAGAGGTCATTGGTCCCATCGGATTGTGTCAAGGATGGGGAAGGAAATCGGCCGTGCCCTTTCAAAGGAACCATCCCGACATTTACCTGGAGCGACTTAGCGAAACCATGGAAAACCTAAATCTGGATGGCCGGACGCATGTTTGAACCGTTGTCCTCCTGAATGCGAGTCCAGTGTGCTGACCACTGCGCCACCTCGCTCGGTATATAATTATGTAAAATTGCGTTGAAGTAATAAAAAAAAGAACAAAGAACCTTAGGGTAAAAGATGAATGTTGACCTATGTAAGTCTGTTTTTCTTAACTTTACAGAATTACTTTTTTACACGCTTGGATGATATGGATGCAATTAACGTTAACTCTAATTCTTCCATTTCTTCCGTAACCATATCCTCAATGGGTTCTCTTCCTCCTTCTTCCAAAATGTAGTTATCTATGTCACAGTCATCAACGTCAATAATAAGGATGTCAGTTGGAACTTTGGTGCAGGGTTGGCCTTTGCTTAGCTTGCCAGCGCTGGTACTTTTAGTGCTGATTTTCCTGCAGGAACAACCTTCTTGACACCCTGTGCCACACATGCAGTAAATGGTTTTCCACAGTTCCACACGTTTAGTTGTGGCAACTGGCAAGAGGCCGAATTCTGAAGGCTTCCAGCCCCATTTTAGTGGATCTGGTGGGTTATTTTTGCAAGCCTGCACCCCAAATACGCTCTCAGGGAATGCTGTCGAATAGTTGCTTCTAAAGGAGACAAAGAGGTGAGGTTGAATGACACTTTGATACACGTTTTACAGGGATTTGACAGCGAAGCACATTTTACAGTTTTGTTTCATCTTTGTTGTATCTTCTGACCAGATTCATCAATCTCATCAGCAGTAGCGCTAGAATAGCTGAAAATCTCTGCTGTTTTCTGTAGATTGTTTTTCGTCTGCAATGCCTCTAGGAGTTTCAGTTTTCCTGTGCCGAAAAACGACGAAATCGTATAGCAACAACTGCAGGCGTGTAGGAACAGAATGTTGTTTTTCGATACTAGAGACAACTTGAAATTTTGGGGGGTTGTAACTAACGTCTCCTCGTCTGCCTCTGCGTGGCTTTAGTAGAAAACTGATCGAGGGCAAATGTGATGAAGCAGTCAGAATCACAAGAGGTCGGTGTCCTCCCTAAGGACAACAACACACAGTGCTGAACAACGTCAACTACAGTAGTTAAATTACAGTATTGGCGTTCTTAGCAGCTTTCTTAATACTGAAGTGCTCATCCTGAAGTCGTGCAGTCGATAAAAAAAATGAGGCGCTGTTTGTTTTGTTCGTAGACAGAAACAAATCTTTTAACATGGTCACTGACGTTGTCTTACTAAGCGTAACGATTAGTGCAGTTCTTTTGGTGGTTCTCCGCAGTTACTCTACTGATTTCGTGCTCCTGTCACCTATCACATCAGGGTATCCGTCAAACACAATCATGACCTTCCTCCCGCACCAAAGCTTCATGTAATCAACATACTTCGTAATTGCGAAAGAAAATAGTTATTTTCACGTCCATGCCATTCTATGCATCAGAAATCCTCCAGCTACAACGAACTCTGCTTTCTTTAAGTCAACTGAGTCTTTAAAGGCATCAAACAACTTGTAAAACGCAGCTTTTGTGCTTCCCATATACATAAATAGGCAGAGAATGCATGTATTGAAAAGTAAACGAACAAGAGTAAACATTGGAGTAAACCATTCAGTCAAAAGTAGAAAGCCGATTTTAGTCATAAACCATGTGGTTTACACACACTGTGTGTCCTATTAATGCTGCAAATGCTTGAAGTTGAAAGTCGACTATAGTAGAAGCAAAAAAGTTAAGTAAGAGCTATGAGCTATGAGCACTTCCTCATCTTCGATGCTGTGAGACAAATCTCTTCTACTGCTAGCTCTTTGCTTTCCGTATTGGGAGGAGGCAGTATGGACCAAAAGAAGAAAAACTTACGCTCTGAAATGCGTAGAGGAGAGTCGTGTAGTATCGGCCGGCTTACGCTACCGGCTACTACTGTGATTTCCTTTTCCGCTTCCAATTGGCAAGGGCGAGCTTGTGTATCCATGTGCACTAGAATCGGATGCTTTCTTCCTCTCCTCAGCGGTTTGCCTGCTCTTCGCGTTTGGTAGTATTGTTGTAACTCTTGCCGCTCGGAAGATATTTTGAGGCCTGTGGTGTTAGTTTTTGAGGTGATTAGTTTCTTTGCTATACTTCGGTTATCCATGTCAACTGAGGAATGACATCTAACATATGTGTCATGATAATTTCTATAATAGTACTACAATGTGCGTAAATCTTACTGCGTGTTTGCCGTGCAGTACCGGCCACCCGACTGTCTTTCAGTGTCGGCGACAAGTAATTTCAGTTTTTAAACTACATTTTCTTCTTCTTACTTCATTTTAGATGAAATGGCGGAAAATGAGAAAAACGTAATAGGAAAATGCACTAAAATGGCTGTGAGCAAGATTATGTCTAACAAAATGAAAGCGAGGGAGGCAGTTGAAGCACTTTCAACTATTACAAAAGAAAAGGATCGCTATCGAAGAGAAGAGATTAAAAGCAGAAAAAACGAGGTTTGAAAGAGAGTTAAGGAAGAAAGCAGAAACTAAAGTCGGGTGCAGAATGAGATTTTCACTCTGCAACTGATATGAAACTTCCTGGCAGATTAAAACTGTGTGTGAGACCGAATCTGCCAGGAAGTTTCATATCAGCGCACACTCCGCTGCAGAGTGAAAATCTCATTCTGGAAACATCCCCCAGGCTGTGGCTAAGCCATGTCTCCGCAGTATCCTTTCTTTCAGGAGTGCTAGTTCTGCAAGGTTCGCAGGAGAGCTTCTGTAAAGTTTGGAAGGTAGGAGACGAGATACTGGCAGAAGTGAAGCTGTGAGGGCCGGGCGTGAGTCGTGCTTCGGTAGCTCAGATGGTAGAGCACTTGCCCGCGAAAGGCAAAGGTCCCGAGTTCGAGTCTCGGTCGGGCACGCAGTTTTAATCTGCCAGGAAGTTTTTTAAAGTCGGATGTTTCAAAATAAAACAAACATGCAATGGATGGCTATGGAAAGCCATTTATAAAGCGGCGAATAAAACTGGAATTTACTGGAAGTAATGTGTCAACAGAAGAGACTGAAAAGTGCATTCTGCGTTTGAAGAAGACTGGTTGCTGCGTACCAAGTATAGAGGGTGGGCTCATGTTGGATGTGTGAATCGGGATAAAGTTTCTTATTTTCTTACCGATTTCTTTAGAACAGTGAGCTAAACGTAGGGGAATTATGCTGAAACAGAAACCATAAGTTCCCATGCTTATATCACCTATTATTATTCAATAAGTATAGTGCAATGTATCGTTAACAACCGGTCTTAATACAGAAAAGACGATGGTCGACACTACAAGAGATTTTCTACACTCCTTGTAATTGTAGTTCTTTTACTTTCGATGAGATTCAGTAATAGAAACAAAAAATAACATTCGTCGCACGGCGACAGTCATAGCACATTTCTTGAAAGACAATAGTATTTTAATATTTCGATTAACCACCACAGTTACACAACAAAGTCAAGAAACTTAAGTCGGCCGATACTGTAGAACTCTCCCCTACTTAAAAAAGCAGCTTTAAAAGCATCTTCGTTACTGTCAAACACATCTCTTCTATTTAACAACTGCCCGTATATCCTAAACTATGCATTTCAGAGCACTTGTTTACTGGAAATTATTTTCTTGTTTTGATCCATAGTACCATCGTACAAAATATGGAAAGCAAAGAGCTCGCAGTACGTGAGATTTGTTTCACTGGATCGAAGACGAAGAAGCGCTCATAATTCGTAAGGAATGCATTTTAGAGCCGTGTACTTTCAGCTATATGCTTTTACGCCATTAATTATGATACAGCCTGCGTAATTGAACAAGGGTGATATTTACTTACCAAGTAACTTTTTGTCATTTCGTTTTACTTTTTGAAAACAGAATTTGATGCTCTGCAACTTTTCTCCTACAAAATTTAGTATCAACTTGGCCGATTCTCAGATGCTACAAGTTTCACAGCTGCAAAATGATTGTTTTTCGAAAAATGTGAAAAATGCCGTGTTTATACGAAAATTTAATCAAATAGTAATATTTTGGTACTCAATAGGAACAGAATTTAATGTTCTACATTTTCGGTAACTTTGGCTTTTTCGATTAAACGCTTAATTTTGGCGGAATTTGGAAAAAAATCAGAAAACATGTGAAATTTTTGTGATTTTCTTTTCATCAAGGCTGAATCTCCACTCAGAAGTTGGGGCAGATACAGATTATTCGTCTCAGAGGTCTACTTGAGTGAATAAAACAGTTTCCAGAATTCCACTAATTTTTGGAAGGAAACCCCATTTTAGAGCTAATTTTAGTGACCTATTCTTCATTGTTGAGTTTCGCGGCAAAATCCAGTCGCTGGCTGATACGAAGGTAACACCATTTCTATGTTCCCTCTCCGTAATTGTTTAACCATAGCTGTAATATTTGAAACTTCCCCTTTTAACAATTATCCAAGACTGTCCTTAACGTGACACACAATATTTTGTTAGCGCAACGCAATCTGACTTTCAAAATTCCCTACAAAAGAATGGCCCTGACTAACATTAAACTATACCTTTCACAAATCACTAAATCACTTACCTCACAATAATCTTCGTTTCTCCCACTACTGCAATACAGCAAGCGCCACTAATGCCAGCTAAATAAAAGATTCAAACTACTAAAGGCACTAACTACTGATAGGGATAGTTAGCAAATGAAAGATATTAGTAGAGAACAAACAATGTATTTACCTTGATATCATCATATATAAATATAGCAGTTCATGACAAATTACAAATCTCCGCCATCTCTCTCCCCACATCCACCACTGCTGGCGGCTCACCTCCAACTGCGCAACGCTACGCGCTGTTCACATCCAGCTGCCCCTCTACAATGGCAGACAACAATGCAAACTAGCCACAGACTGCACACAGCACAGTGATTTCATTTTCATATTGAGCGCTACGTAACGTTGCCAATAAGAAAACATAAACAGCCTACTTACATAGAGAAAACATAAACAGCCTACTTACATAGCCCCCATGCTCCCCACAAAAAATTTTTTACAAATGGTGTTGGGCACTGGCCAATACAGATTTGACAAAAATTTTTCACAATTACAGTAACAAAGAAATCAAATGCACACACTTATTGATACAAAGTTGGTCAAAAGCTAAAATTTTGTCACAGTCCATAAAGACAGTCCTGATCATTCATTACGGTAAAATATAGTGTTTTTCTCAAAGTCTGAGCAGTAGAAGAAAATGCACACGGAAGTAGTGGATTTCCATGCAGTCTTGAAGAAGTAGTGTGGTCCTGCCAACGGAAAGACAGTGCTGACTCTCGACATGCAGACAAGTAATGGGTCACAACAGAGCAAACCCACAGCTGAGTCATTCGAAGTTTTGAAGAATGTTGGTAGGTAGGTCATCACAGAGCAGACCCACTGTAGTCCTGGTAGAGATTACGGTATTGGTGGGCCACCAGAGGTGCAGACCCACTGCAGGCCTTGTAGAAATAATGGCGTTGTTAGGTCATGAAAGATGCAGACCCACTGTAGTCCTTGTAGAAATAATGGCGTTGGTGGGCCACCAGAGGTGCAGACCCACTGTAGTCCTTGTAGAGATTACGGTATTGGTGGGCCATCGAAGGTGCAGACCCACTGTAGTCCTTGTAGAGATGGCCAGCAGCCATCTGTTGCGATTGTGCAGGTGCACATTCACCATCGAAGAGTCTTGCGGAGAATATAGCAAGTCCATAAACCACCACTTGTGCACTCACAAAGTTTTTGGAATTGTCCTTAGAACCAGCAATGCTGTTATCCAGTCTCTTGCTGAATTATTAACACACGTGCAAACACTAACAGTCCCTACTTCTCACATATTGTCCATATACTATGACCAACAGAAACGTGTGCAGTGAAATGTAACTAACAAGTTACTTAATTTGATGAAGTGGTCTCAATTACAATATTATAACATGAGAATACAATAACAAAGGTACAAAACACATCATTAAAAACATAACAATACAGATAACATTTGTAGTAAAACAGGCGTTACAAAAGAATAGAAATAGACATATACGTCAGTGTTACAGGAATTATGACATGAGTACATACATAAAAGATCAGAATAACTTTCGAAACATCAACTTCACACATGAGCATTAAACAGAACGGAATTAATAATGTCTAACATCTTTACAAAGTAAATAACATATTATTAATGCCAATTATATTCGAGGATAACAGTATTCCTCATCATAGTGAATGTAGCTTAATATTAAAAGAGAAAAAAGTTCTATGAAACAGTACACAGAGACAGGAAGAAAACAAATACACAAGGGTACACAAACGCGTACTGGGATAACACAAAAGGAAAGGACAGGGTTCGTTTTCAGTGTAACATTTGGTACTGCAGTCCAACCCAAAACTTCATATATCTTTCCTCTTATTTCATCCTTTGTTTCCACCAAAAAAATTCTATCTAAGCATGCTTTCTGTGTTTATATGTTCACACATTTCTTACCTCATTTTTATTTTCCATTATCTTACCTCATCATTTATTTCCAAGAAAATCCTACCTAAAATACTTTTTTTTTTTTTTTGGCCAAACCATTTTCTTATAGCGTCTAAATGCATTTCTTCCAATTCATCATAGTTAGTTTCTGATATAGTCTACCCCTCTTAAGCTAACTTAAATCTACTGATCTCAGATGCTAAACTAAGGGACGAGGCAATGCAGCAGCACAAAACAATTAACACAAACATCAATGACAAAAACACAAATGCCAAAGCAATTGCAATATTACAACTAATATAGGGCACTGTGCAGCAAAAAAAAAAAAATAAATCTGGCTTAGCAGAGTAACACAAATTAAAGTTCAGTAGCACTATGCCTGGCAAACAGCAGCTTATATCGAAACATGACATAGCTCAAGCAGAAAAAATAGTACACTAAAGATAACAATGCAGATAAGGGAAATGTATAATCACATCTTAATGTGTAAGTAATTAAAGTGGTGCACCACAAATTATTCTACAAAAGAAATTACCAAGTACTTGAAAAGAAAATTATAGATGCAGTTACTGGTATTAGTCCCTTCTTATTGTTCTCTCCATTCCAAGAGCTCCTTTTTCGAAGAATGTGGATCAGAAAATAATTATTTAATAAATCTGTTGACAGAAAGTGTTCACATTAGCAAATGCATTTAATTTTATTTTATGAAACCAATGCTGCAACACAGCTGGAAAACAGGTATCAAATGAAATAAGCAATTACGCAAACCAAAGCATAAAAATATCATTCAATAGTCATGCGACATTTCATAAGTTAGTAGAAATTCTCTCAACTCTCGTAGAAAGACGCTTGTCGTAATCAGGTGTGCAGATGTAAAAATATTTCCGAGGATAATGGCCTCCCCTTTTTTTTTGTTCTACTTGTGCCGCTGAAAAGGGCTCTCAATAATGGCTTTTTCTCCAGGCGTCTGACACAGCTGGGTGCCCGCGACGCATTACGTGCAGGTGGTCACTTAACTTTCGTACGGAAATATTTACCGCTACAGTGACAGTCTCATATAAAAATATTTCACAGGTCAAGAATTTGCGTTACAAACATGTAGAAACAAAAAGCTATTGATATAACAGTGTCCAAAAAAATTTTCGTCTGCATTGTAATACATTCACGAATATACACACACATTTCATAACTCTTAAAGTACGTTTCTTGGTTTCCAACATCCTTGTCATAAATCAGAGTCCCTACCCACTATTCATTACTCCTTACCTTATTACACATATACGTATCCATCGACACTCGTCAATATTTCGTCATTATAAATATGAAGCATAATCAAATAACTCATATAGCCTCAGCCTATTAATCATAAACATACCTCAGCAGCATAATACACATCGTCGTCGTAAAAATAACATCATAACACCTCAGTCAAATCTCAAAATCGTCGTAGCTTCCTCCAATAATTAAAAAAATTCTCTGCTCATGTCAAAAGTGTCATCTGCCTCAAACGTACTTTAAAAATCATAATCCCTTTACCAAATACATCATTCAAAGCTCTCATAGTATCACAATGGTTCTAAAAAAATATGAACAGATCACACAGTACAGACAAAATACAATTTCGTAAGTGTGAAGTAATCCAACTCTGTAATTGCGTAAACATATGTCACTGATGTAATAAAAAAAGTTTATCTCTCAGTTACATGATCAGATAGCTGTGTAATTTGTGTGTTAGAGAAATATGGTACCGATGTGTAAAGTTGTATAAGCAAATACCATATTAGCTAGGGTTCCTTGTGGTTGCCACACACATGGTACACAAAGTAAGCGTGTACCCCCCTGAGGATTAATGTAATTATACCCTCAGGTGTTACAGATTACACCAATGGAATGAAATATATCACAGAAAACTTTGTATCATTGTATTTCAAATATCTTTGAAAATAAATGTTTTTAGTACAAAATTGATCACTCAAATACGTGTCCTGTAGCGCTAAACATGCGTCTTGCTGTAAGATAATCACTGTGGAAGTGTCGTAGTTATCGTCCCCCAAAGCTAAGTTCTGCAGAAGTCAATGTACTGACCTCATGATAAACAAAGTGAAATGCTTTGCGTATAGATATCATACTTATTACGCTTATTGCCGTGATGAAGAAAGTACTGTGCTGTAACGTATTGTTGTGCTACAGAAAAGGCTGTCTCCTTGTAGCTATACCATAAAAGTTACTACTAAAACATGTTTTACTTTCCAGAATAATACAGAAAAACTGTGCAGATATAAAACAGATACACCGCAAAATCAACATTGTAAATTGTCACTCATTAGTAGCGTCGTGATAAAATCGTGTAGCTGTCACATAAACTAACTATTGTCTCATCTGGTATCTCACAGAAAGTACTTTAAATCCGGAATGTATGTTCAAGTAAACCAAAATGTTGCATTAAAATCTCATTAGCAGTACCGGTAAATGTTCTAAGTATGTGAGCCTTATAGTCGTTACGTAATTGTGCAACAAACAAGCAAGAATGTACACACACAATAACACTGTGACGTCTGTTCACTATAACAATGCATTCGTCATTTCTGTTTAAATAAGTTCTCTTGGTTCTTGATTGGATATTTAACTTCAAACATTGTTACATGTTAACAGATTCTAAATCTGACAAAGCATACTAGAAATGTGAAGTGAAAAGTTTGATGGCAAAGACAAAGTTAAAAAGCAGATTATCTTTCAATAAACGGTTTTACATGTGAAATGTGGTGTAAACCTTTACTCTTCCTAGTACGCAGACTTTCAACTGCAAAGCAATTGTCATGTTTTACACGTCGGTAAGGAATGCTAAATCTTTTCTCAAGGTTCGCGTCTTTGTTATTTTTCTCTGAGCCAGCCGGCGCACGTGTATGCCTGCGGTGCGAGTCATTGTCTGTCTCTTTGTTGGCGCGCGTCGTTATTGGGATTTGGAGACCTAACTTCTACAAATTCACCGTGAGGAGAGGGCCCTGCCCTGTTTAAATCCCGCCAGTTCTGATGCAATTCAGGTCTGTCGTTACGATCACATCGTCTGTCGTCATGTCGGTAGTTCCTGTAGAGTCTTTCTTGTCGGTTAAGTGGTGGAGAATTTCTCCCTGAATCGTAACTGCGCGCTGGACCGTTGCGTCTGAAGTTATTCTGTCTCCCTTGATAATAATTATTTTGGTTCCCATATTGTCTGTTTCTGTGGTTATCTCTGTCATATTCATTACTACGGAAATGCGATCTTTCTCTGTAACTATTATTACTCTGCCAGTGGTTGTCATATGGGTGGTGTCTGTTTTGGTCACGATTTGTGTGGTGAGAATAGCCTTGTCGCGTCCAGTTATCGTTTCTGTCGTCACGGAATTGTGACGGATGTGACCTGTAGTGATTGTTTTCCTGTTTTCGCATCCCGCGACTGTCTGTGTCAATTTCTAATTCTTGCAACAGTCCCTGAAAAGCTTCAATGTCGTCTTTGCAACGTCCTGCTAAAATAATATGTCGTAAATGTTTAGGCAGTTTGATTAAGCAAATGCGGATGAGTTCTGAGGGGCTGTATGGGTTTGACAGGTATTGATTCTTGTGCAACATGTCTTCAAAATATTTCACAAGACTGGAAAATTCAGATTGTTCGAAGTGTTTCATCATTATGATGTTATGTTTTACACGGTCTTGTGTAGCTTGAGACCAATATGCTGAGAGGAAGGCATGGTAAAACTCTCCTTCACTGTGGCAATCGTGAATTACCGATCGCATTCTTACAGCTGGTTCATTCTCCAAGTAGCCACACATAAATTCTAACCTGTGCTCCAATGACCAGTTGGGAGGGAAACAATGAGAGAATTGATGGAGCCACGCTTGTGGATGAATGTCGTTGGCAGAATTCTTAAATGTTTTGAATTTACGTGTAGTAATGAACAGCTTATAGTCAAAATCGTCATGTCGGCGAGTCGCATATCGGTCATTGTTAGGTCGTGTCGGCGGTTCCATCTCAAAATTCGGTGTACCTTGCCAATTTCTTTCATAATTACCGAAATGCCCTGTGTTATTATTTTGTGGCTTTTGCGTATTTCTAAGTCCCTCTTCCCGTGTTGGAGCGCGAGTGTCTTCTGAAATACGTAATTCTTGTATTACCTGTGTCAGCTGATATTGTACTTCCCGGATTTCTCTTTGGTGTTGCGTATCAATTTGATTCAGATTTTGTTTCAGTTTCCTAATTTGTTCGCTCTGTTCTGTGTCATTAAAGACTACCGGTTTTGCGTCATTCAGATTATCATCTACCTTCGTAGATAAATTATTTAGCTGATCCGAAAGTTCAACTACTTTCTCTGATAATGAACACATTTCCTCAGTGTGTTTTTCTGAACCAAGTTTCAGAGTGTCCATTTGTGTTGAAATCGAATCTACTGTGTCCTTTAAGTTATCCTGAGTTTTTGCAAGTTGCGTAACCGAATCGGTAGATGCAACTGAGTCAAATTTAGCTTGCAAGGTCTCATGATTTTCATGAACAATGGTTTGCAGTTCTTTTATGGCTGCTTCGTGATTCTGTAATACATTTTCATGCCGCGAAAAAATAGGTTGAAAATGCTCACAAATTTGTGTTTTTACGTCATTACAGACTTTTTGACATTTCGATTCAATGTTATGTAACTCAGTAGTTAAATCTTCACGTGTTTGTTCAAGCGTGGTGTGAAGATTTTGTTCCATTGCGTCTAACTGTTGCTGTGTTTGTCTCTGATGTTGTTCCATTGTGTCTAACTTTTTAAGATTTTGTTCCACTGTGTCTAACTTTTGAAGATTTTGTTCCATTGTGTCTAACTTTTGAAGCTTTTGCTGTGTTTGTCCCATTTGCTGTATTAATTGTAATAACAATGCACTGGTGTCTGGAACATGTTCCTCAGTGCTTTTCGGCAGTGAATTTGCACCGGCAACATTCACATTTTGACAAGCAGAAAATGTGTCTTGACTTATTTGAGAAAACGGTGAGGAACCAAAACCTGAATCTACAGTATTTGCGAGATTGTTTCCTGTCATTTCGGATTCCTGAGGCGAGCTGTTGCCGACCGATCGTTCGATAATGCGTCCCTCTTCACTAATTGTTTCACTGTCCACGCCATTGTTTACCGCCCGCTCCATTTCCCTATGCACAGTTACCAAATTACTACTTTGAACATTAGTAAATTCATTACTCTGCGGCGCTGATAAGCTACGCTCGTCGTCACTATTATTTCTCAGTTTAGTTTGGAGCCTAGTGTTACGTTTTTCACACGCCATAATTGTCACAATATTTCACACGATAACACAGAAAAACACAATTTGAAGATCAAAAATAAGAGAACACATTAACATAGCACTGAAAATAATATCTAGTTAATTACCAGCGCAGCTGCGAAATACTTGGTGCAAATCTACATGCATGCCACAACTGTTTTACAGTACAACAATGAAAGACTGCAACTACAAAGGAGATTCTCTCTACAATTACTCGCTAACAATAAACAAAATCTACACTAATTACACAAACTACAAGAAAAAAAATCAGAAGACTCCAGTGAGGTATCCTAGGCCAAGGGTCGACATATGAAACTTCCCCTTTTAACAATTATCCAAGACTGTCCTTAACCTGACACACAATATTTTGTTAGCGCAACGCAATCTGACTTTCAAAATTCCCTACAAAAGAATGGCCCTGACTAACATTAAACTATACCTTTCACAAATCACTAAATCACTTACCTCACAATAATCTTCGTTTCTCCCACTACTGCAATACAGCAAGCGCCACTAATGCCAGCTAAATAAAAGATTCAAACTACTAAAGGCACTAACTACTGATAGGGATAGTTAGCAAATGAAAGATATTAGTAGAGAACAAACAATGTATTTACCTTGATATCATCATATATAAATATAGCAGTTCATGACAAATTACAAATCTCCGCCATCTCTCTCCCCACATCCACCACTGCTGGCGGCTCACCTCCAACTGCGCAACGCTACGCGCTGTTCACATCCAGCTGCCCCTCTACAATGGCAGACAACAATGCAAACTAGCCACAGACTGCACACAGCACAGTGATTTCATTTTCATATTGAGCGCTACGTAACGTTGCCAATAAGAAAACATAAACAGCCTACTTACATAGAGAAAACATAAACAGCCTACTTACATATTATAGCACTGCACTTGGCGCCATATTGTTTTCAGTCTGTCTGTCAAGCTCTTCAATTCCTTCGCGTCTATATCCGGCAGTAAGACATCTTCTTCAAAAGGTGAACTCTTGGAACAACCGTGTACTGCTTTGTAGGGGGTTTGCCCTGTTGACTTGAGAATACTGCTGTTGTAAGCCGACTGTTCGTATGAAATGTAATGGTCCCAGCCAGAACAAGTTTTGTTCACATAATAGGACGACATTTTAACGATTGTTTTATGGATGATTCAGTACGACCGTTGGCTTTAGGGTGAAAGGGGGTGGTTCTCCACTTCTTAATCCTTAATGGATTACATACTCACACAAACAAGGCAGACATGAAGTTTGCTCCCTGGTCAGTTAGGATAGTGTCGGGGCTTCCAAATGGTAACACCAGCCGACTGACAACATCTCCCACAGCCATACCCACAATTCGTACCAACATCAAGTGCTGGGGAAAGTGATCAGTAATAGACAGGGTATATTTATCCTCTTGCTGTGATCGGGTGAGTTGTCCCATTATGTCTGCAGCCACAATTTGAAATGGCTTAGAAGCTTCTGGTAGAATTTGCAAGGGGATATGGGGCTAGTACGCTGGTCCCTCTATTTGCACAGAAGACAGGTGCGTATGTACATCTCTATGTCGCACTAGTGATTTTTCCACCAGTAATGTGTAGCAATGCGAACATTGGTAGCTCTTTTGCCAGTCTGATAGGCTTGGATGCTGTCATGGCACTGGGCACGAATACAAGTTTGGAATGCTTTCTGTATCACTATCCGAGTCCCAAAAGTGATCTTTTGATACAATACGTCGTAAGCAGTCACAAAATCTGGAAGTGTGGCATACCGACAGCAACAGGCATCCTTTTGCTACATTTCTTTCAGTTCCTCTATGATTACCTCTTCTGCCTGTATTATGTGGACTTTCTTGCTTAATGTATAGACATTCAGATGAAGTTTACCTGGTTTATAATGTACAACATACGTGTGCCACTCAGTTACAATACTCATTGAGCCAAGTGACTGCTTGTGTCCTTCAAATCTAATAGCCAGAGCAACGCAGCATGGTAAGTTACCATTGTGAATGGTGTGTCGAATAAATAACACTTACAGTAATTCACTCCAAGCACCAAAGCTAATAGTCCCTTTTGCCGGCCGGAGTGGCCGAACGGTTCTCGGCGCTACAGTATGGAACCGCGCGACCGCTATGGTCGCAGGTTCGAATCCTGCCTCAGGCATGGATGTGTGTGATGTCCTTAGGTTAGTTAGGTTTAAGCAGTTCTAAGTTCTAAGGGACTGATGATCTCCGAAGTTAAGTCCCATAGTGCTCAGAGCCATTTGAACCATAATAGTCCCTTTTTTTCAGTAGTGCTGTAATTGATTTCAGCCTTGTTGATTTAGTGGGAAGTGTAACCAATAAGGTTTTCTTCGCCATTCTGACACAACCAACCGCCAAATCTGAAACATCATGCAGTGATATAAAGGTCTTTTCAAAGTCATGTTATATCAATAAGAGTGAAAGCGTCAATGCATCTTTAACATTTTGCACAGCCGTTTCACATTCTGCGTTCCTTTCTTTAATAAAACGGCAATGAGTTTGGTGATTGTGGCATAATCTGTTAAGAAACGATGATAATAATGCGCTAGCCTGAGAAAGCTCTGAAACTCTATGACATAAGTAGTTGTGGGAAAAGTATCTGCTGCTTCTCTCAAGCATAGATCTATCTTCACCCTAGTGGATCTAAAAATGTTTCGTAAGTACTAGCGTTGTGATGCCGCAAAGGAACATTTTTTCAACATTAAGCTTAATCTTGCCAATCCATCACTGAACCACTCAGCATGTTTCTCAACAGTTCCAGAGAACAAACAGAACTAGTAAATAGTTGTAGTTCAAGAGAACGAACAGAACTAGGTGAACCAAACTTATGATGGATTCCATTCCTCGTAGTAACAAATCAGCAAATCTCTGAAATGTGGTAGGCAAGACAACATGGTCAGTTACCGATGCGAATTGCCTACAATGTAAAATACATTTACAGTAATTCACTCCAAACACCAAAGCTAATAGTTCATTTCCAGTAGTGCTATAATTGCTTTTAGCTTCACTGAATTTGCAGGAAGTGTAACCAATCGACTTTTCTTCGATTCTCTTATTGGCCCAAGAAGCCAAAAGGCATCAACAGAAACTCATTCAACCCAGAAGGTACTATAATTTTTGGTCGGTCTTTGCAAGCTATTGGAATTTGGTAATATCCAGAAGTCATGTCTATGGGTGTGAAACATTTGCTGTTTTCTTATCTGTCCAGGATTTCACCAACTTGTGGCAAGGAATAAGGGTCAGAGGGACTGGCTTTGTTTACAGCCCTCATTCTACATATAACCGATAGGTCTTCTCATCATTGATGATTTTTTGGGGGGCAACCTGTATTAGTGAAGTCCAGGTACTGGCAGATGGTTGAATGTGTCTTGCATTGAGTTGTTATTGGATCTTCTCTTCCTAAACAGACTGTAATTGATGCCAAATTTGGTATGGGTCCTGCACTATTGGCCTAGCATCCCCAGTCAGGATTTTGTTGTGAACTAGATCAGTAGTGAGCAAGTACTTTCGGTGTTCAAATTGCAATGAAAATTCTTCAAACACTGGATACAACAAACTTTCTTCAGGCTTGGTCAAATGTGACAACTTTTTTCATAAACAGTTCTTAAGGGGTGGTTTGATCCAGTATATTTCTTTGACAGGTAAAAACTTCTTACTTCCTTTCCTTGGACATTTTTCTGCTTTTGTGGCCACTACCTCCTCTCTACTTGGACTCAGTTTCTAGTATTGTCCCACAGGTTATCGTAATGTCTCTCACTCCAAAATTATATAGACATATAGAAACACTGGTTCTTTCATTCTTAAGCTCGGCATTACAAAGATTTCTCTTAACATGCACTTGGAGTTGGTGCAGAACTTCATTCTGAGCTAGCGAATCGATCAGAAATGGATTTCCGTTAAGGCAGTGGGTTGTAACTGTTACCCAGTGAATCCTTTCGGTGTCACAGTCTATTGTTAGTACAGGGTGACTTCCCCCAACACCAAAGTAAGAGGATTGTCGAAATTCCCTGACACCACACCTTTCCCCAGAGTTCCTCGCATTTATAAGGTGCTGTCACAGCCAAAAAAGTCAGTCACACTCCTGAAACTGATGAGAAAATGGCTTCTTAGGATAACATCCGACTTTCAACCCTGCTTTCTTAGGACTTCGATTTCAAACCTCTACTTATTTCGATTGATCAGTTGGTGTGGTGTTCGCCTGCTTAGCTGAGTAATGATGTGCTTGCCTACCATGCAGCGGGCCCGGTTTCGATTCCCGGCCGGGTAGAGACTTTCTCCGCCCGTGGACTAGGTAATGTATTGTCCTCATCATCAGCTCGTCATCACCGACGCGCAGGTCGCCCAATGTGGCATTAGCTGAAATAAGACTTGCACCTGGCGGCCGAACTTCCCCGAACTGGGCTTCCCGTCCAACAATGCCACACGATCATTTCATTTCATTTCTAATTTCATTTGTTGTTATGGTGTTTTGTCAGTGGCCGTCCAAACTAATTACTACATGTGTACTATTAGTTGCCGATATAGCGAAAGCGGCTGTTCACTTCAGAATCAGTAACAAATGCACAAGGAGTTGGTTAATGGTGAACTTTAGATCAAGGCGTTTTACGTGGGAATAGGATCGACCCGACAACTAGAACGTGCAGTAGTCAAAAGCAACCCCATAACTAGTTAACAATCGAACAAAAAATTATTGCAAGAGTAAGTGTACAAGCATCATGGAATACAGCGCCTCTGATGGCTGGCGCAGAAGAATTTTGACAGCGTTACAAAATTACGTGCGAAAATCACACAACTTGAACTGCACTGTAGTGACACTTCTGTCTGCTACAGAGCTCTAATGCAATATTACAGGCTCCAAACTGCTGAATCATTTCAGTACTTGAATCGCAGATACAGCAAGGGGGTGGCTTCAGCACCTACTTATCGCCAGGGTGTAGAAAAATCATGTTCAGCTAGTCTCCTGTACCTGCTAAAATCCATATCGGTTTCCTTTGCAAGGAATTATTAGCAGTCACATTCGCCACCGCTTGTGAGCCACGGAAATTCATATGGTTAATGGTTCTTGCTGTTGGTGGGTGGGATGTCTACACCATCGCCCTGACCACTTCCTGAGTGAAATCTCCCGTTCCTTCTATTACTGTGAGAATCATTATGGGCTCAGTTTTGCCTGTTCTGCTGCATAGCGGATATGCATACCGTGGTGTTCTACATGTTAGGGCCGGCCGCGGTGGTCTAGTGGTTCTAGGCGCGCAGTCCGGAACCGCGGGACTGCTACTGTCGCAGGTTCGAATCCTGCCTCGGGCATGGATGTGTGTGATGTCCTTAGGTTAGTTAGGTTTAATTAGTTCTAAGTTCTAGGCGACTAATGACCTCAGAAGTTAAGTCGCATAGTGCTCAGAGCCATTTGAACCATTTTCTACATGTTGGAAATTAGGGCAATATGGGGTCAAAGACTGTTCTGCCTCATGACCGGTTTTCTTATACCCCCCACATCTAACCTCATTTATAAACACAAGCTGTGGTTAGATGAACAGCTTCTTGCAGTGAAGAGGGGGATGGTACTTTCGTTTCTCCACCAATCTGGTAAACAGTTTCTCTGATAAAGATTTCTATTATGCATATCTTTGCTTCTTACAATTAGACCTCATTTTGCATCGCATCTCTGGATACATTGTAAGTGCAGCAGGAGATCCCATCAAGAAACACATCGAATTCTTCTCCTGTATTGTGCCAGAATACGGACAGTTTGTCCATCTAATAACTGGTTCCATGTTTATCTGAATAGCTCTCTGATAATTCCCTAATCAGGGTATCAAGTTTGTCAGCATTCTGCAGTGTGTCGACAGATTCGACGTATGTGTGAACATCCAGGGACAATTTAAGTCTGGACACATTCAATAAAAAAACCATCCACCCACCCACAAAGGTGACCCACGTCTCGTATGTTTCGCAAAAACGTGTTCACATTTTCGGATGTTTTTCTAGTCTTAAGCAGAATAAAGGTAAACACAGAGAAATCTCTATGAGTTTCTCTGAAACAGTCTGTGCACCAGCCTCAGATTTAGGTACGGTGACCTGCAACCAATACCATCTATATTCGTCCTGTATTTCTGGCTGCGAGTTTATACATTTGCTGCTGTAGGGATTCGTCAGGATTGGCGCTTCTACGCCTAGCACTGCTTTCATGTGGGTTAAGTTTCGGATACATGGTTACAAATCAGAAAGGCCTACCATTTAACAATGAATAATTACCTGTGATCTAAGGAAGAGGAATTCTCAAGCTGTGGTACTGGTACACTGGTGTGGAAAGTTGCTGGCAGATCAGTGGCAGTGAGCAGAAGTGTGGTTAGTGACACTCACGTTACAATGACGTGGAGACGGCGGCGGCAGTGCAGGACTCATGACACTCACCGTGGCACCAGCAAGGCGGCGACCCTTATATCTGGAACAGGAACAGGTAGTGGAGTGCCAAGTGTAGCTTGACATAGACAGCAGAGAGGACTGTCAAGAAGTGACTGTCTGGTGGCAACACAGTGTCCCACAGCTGGCAGCAGCTCCATATAGCTTATGTACACGCTTAGCACCCTTGTG
The DNA here is from genome assembly GCF_023864345.2 of Schistocerca serialis cubense. NCBI lineage: Eukaryota > Metazoa > Arthropoda > Insecta > Orthoptera > Acrididae > Schistocerca > Schistocerca serialis. The sequence goes on along the minus strand of NC_064643.1, from coordinate 387,621,881 downwards.
CATGTGGCGAGCAATCGGTGTTCAAGAATCAGCCACTGGCTTGCTGGGCTGGATAGCCCAATACTGCTACAGGCCATGCAGCAAGTCACAGCTACTGATCATGACAAACATGCAGTTGCAAATAAGAATGGACTATAAGGAGGTTTTGCCCCACAATCGCACACCACATGGTGTGGGATGGCCTGAGGGTGACAAATGAGTGGGTATCTTGGATAGTTGCAGGCTTGCATTGAACTGAAAAATTCAAAAGGTTCATTTGTGAAATATCATGGGTTTATTCAAAGAAATGGCATACAGGTGATTTGGTTCACCTGGGAAGCCCACCAGCCTGTTTGAAGGGGCCACATGGCCAGGAATCTAAAGGGTAAGCTCTGGAGGGCAGGAAGGGAGAGCATGTTAGTCGATCAGCGACCAGGATCCAAAAGAGCATAACATGGCCGCTACGGCTCCCCATCTGCAGTACCCCATGCTATCCTCACCTACGCTCTGGTTGGTGGAAGTTTATTGATGAGGTCTTTCCAAAGCGTCCTGTAATCAGCAGCCCTCACAGTGAGAATGATGATGATGCCAGCAGCAAATGGTGACATTATGCACTGACTGAAAGCTCCTCACAACATAGGGACGAACTTAACCCTGTTGTCAAGCTGAATAATAATATTTTCAAAAAATTATCCTTTAATCCACCAAAATGTTGGCCGACCGCACAGTGCCCTCCAGTGGTCATCCTTCCTCCTTCTTATCGAGCAACTATGAAGAAAATTCCTTTCTGGGCGAAAATGCACTTCAAAGCTGGATTGACAACATCTTCAACTCTGAATGAGTAGATTTCAACATGCATGGAATCGGTGACCTACTGGAGCATTGTTAGTTTTAGACAACATTAGAGAATATGTTCTTAAAGATCAATTTCTCTCTTATACTTACTGTCGTGTTCAATAACTTAGTTGAAAAACGCTATTAAAACATCCATTGCATTAATACGAAAGAGTTACAACTTACCACAATAAACTTATGGTGAAAATCTATTTTAACAGAACATAAAGTATCTGTAACACTGACATTCATTTATCAAAACAAATTAGTGAGATATTAACACTTAGGAATTTAAAATGGTCTACATTTATCTACTGCTCAGTTTCACTTTGAAGTCGTATAGAAATAAGGCACTTGCAGTAAACACATAAAGAAGCCTAGTTACTAAATTATTCAGTGCCACAATTTCATAACTGGAATTGCGTATTCACAAAAGTAAAAAAAATATGTCAATACAAGGAGAAAAAGGCATATGTAGTCTGCAATATCGTAAGTATTTCGCCCTTTCACTATGGGGTACTGGAGATAGCAGGAATGTTTAGAATGGAGATGTTTTACTTAAGGTTTCCTTATTCATATTCGATCTGTTTGCTTGTAGCTCTGTCACAGAAGAGAGAAATACTGGCCTCCAGCAAGATTTGAACTGAGAGCAAACGCAGCCTTCACTTTATAGCGAGACTCCGTTACCCCAGAACTGTTAGATGTCTGGGACATAATCTCTTCCTTAGTGCCCCAATGCTGGTTAGTACAGCTAAACTGTAACATAAGAGTAGATTAGTTACAATTTCTGTGTTGAATGACATTCCTAAACACAGAATCATAAATTGATAACTTGACGTTTCATCTTAATTGAAACTCATCCAGATTGTTCAATGGAAATGATAAGAAAATATCAAGTTAATCTGCAAGGATATTTTTGTGCTCTCCAAGAGGCTGTCAATGATCACATAGCTGCCAAACACATTCCAAATTGTTAGCAAGTTTCAGTTATGCTGCCAGCTTCTCAAAGACAACCGCTGAGGACTGGAATACTGGAATACTGAATGTATATGGGAAGGAGTTTCATTCCCATTTCTGTAATTAATTTGAGGGACTTAAGTATAGTTACTGATAATAGTCAAATGTGTTAACTGCAAAGTAAACTTCATAAATCAACACTTCTCACAATTATTTTTGTTTTTCTGCCTGAAGCGGACTGAGAACTGAGTAGCTCATTCGTCAGACATGAGGCACATTTTACAGCATCTCCAGTGGTTATATTGTAAACATTATGAATAGGTACTACGTCTCTCCGTCATTTTAGGTCTAGAAAACGTTTGTCTTATAGATTCTTAACATTGGCAGCAAACCCAAAACAAAGGAACCTAAGCGAAAAAAAAGCAAAACGGGACTGATTGCAAAATGTGAACTTACTCAGAGAGACTTTATATACTATGGATAACATGAAGTTCCAAATCAGAAAAGTCTACTGTGCCAGCAAACCATACGGAATGACCGAGCCGGCCGTAGTGGCTGTGCGGTTCCAGGCGCTACAGCCTGGAGCCGAGCGACCGCTACGGTCGAAGGTTCGAATCCTGCCTCGGGCATGGATATGTGTGATGTCCTTAGCTTAGTTCTAAGTTCTAGGCGACTGATGACCACAGAAGTTAAGTCGCATAGTGCTCAGAGCCATTTTTTTTTTTTTTAATGACCGAGAAAGCCGGTTCAAAAAGCTGCAAGGAAACTAAAACGAATGAATGAATTGCAGCTTCTGTTAACTTGCAAGGAGAAGCACTTGTCGTCAGAACGTAGAACAGGGAGCCTAAACTGCTGACAGTACTGTCTAGAATAGCTGATTCTTAAGCAAAACGGTCGTTCCATCTATGAATACTGCAAGAACAATTGGTATCATCTACTTTAATGATTACAACCGGCACTGTCGCATTGTCAATAAAAGCGAACAGCACTTATGTTGAAGTGCTTTTCAACTCGCAGTCCACTTAAGACGGAGAGAACCTAAAACAATAAGAAGTTCATCAAGTTAAGTGTGGTACTGATTTTCTACGCAGCGCCCCTCATTTGATGCACCCTGTATTAATGAAGTCCCTGATGACTTCATATAAAAACAATGCCTGTAGGCTACCACAACATTCATATGAGAATACTTAACAATGTTCAGTGCGACAACGCATTTGGGTAGACATTTCTAGAATTTGCAGACAGTATCTGTATGCTGTTGTCTCATGATGCCAAATTAACACTGTGTCATTGTTAGCTGGATTATAGTATATATGTAAATTGGAGTGCAGCATCATTAATTCTGATAAGTAATTCTCATTATATTTCAGAACAGTGGAAGTAGAGTTGCAGGAAGCTGATTAATTACTAAATGTAGCATATAGAACCTGCGTAGTGACTGTCATTTCAGTTTTTTTAACAGAGGTAATATTTATTATGCAATATTATTTATTATGCAATTATCTGCAGAATTAATGTAGTTTCCACAACAAAGAAACGTGTAGTCATTTCTGTATCACTAGCAGCTCATGAAGCGAGAACTACGTTCGTTAAATCGGATTATTCAAATTGATACCGATACACGCACACCTGTGCTACAGATATTTTATGTTTTATTAAAGCAGATTTTCGTGATAAGGTTTTGGAGTAAGTTGTAATTCATTTGTATTTGCACAGTGCCTATTTTAACAGCGTTTTTCCATTAGTTAATTGAATGCAACAGTAGGCTAACAGTAAGGAAGAAATTAACCATCAAATATATATTCTCTAATTTTGTTTAAAACTGACAATGCCCAGGCTTAAAAACTGGCAATGCCCAGGCATTTTACCGATTCCACGCCTGTGGAAGTCAATTCATTCGGAGTTAAAGATGTGGTCAAACCAGGTTTGAAGTGCATTTTCGACCAGAATGAAATTTTTTTAATTCTTGTTCGATAAATAGCAGGAGAGGTGACCATTTGAGGAGGGCATAAGATAGTTTTGTTTGTGAAACCAGCGGAGTATGTTATCTAGTAGTAGCATCACAGTTTTGTTGGTCAGTTTTCTTATGTCGCGTCTAAAAGGAGTGTTAGTTATTGACAATAAATGCCAGCAACAATAGAAGGTGAGAAGGGTTCGCAGTGCACGGTACCCTTTTTGAGCAACTAGATGCAAAATATTTTTTGGGCAACGAGATGCAAAATATTATCTGTCAACACTGCCCTTTGTTAGAGTAGATGTTTCTTGTTAGGCCTCAGCCATTAATTTTTTTTAAAGAAGTTTACATGAAGGCATCATAATTCACCACCAGTAACAATAATATATAAGAATGCTCAATCGGCTAACTGATGACGTTTAAACATAAATGTAATAATAGCCACCCTTTCATTTTTGTTGCTTTTGAATTAGAGCATGCAGCACTCTCACACCCAAATTCTAAATCTTGCCTGTTGAATCCAAATTTTACACGAGGGTTATATGGCCACAATTCATAATATATGTCAATTATTAAGATTTTGGGAATGTGGAACTCATTCATGCCAGAACGATCCTTTCCTGACTTGGTTTGTCCGATAGCACTCGTCCCCAACACAACACAAATGTTTCAAGCTGCATTGCTGCCTTCATCCCTCCATTAAACAGGAAGCAAACAGCATGTTCCAAATATTGCAGCTTTTCTACTTGCGACGCTTAAACAACGTTCATGAGGTTCAAGTATGCAAAATTCGATTTTGAGCTGCAAAACAAATTCTAGAACTTCAAATAAGAGAAAGACAATTGAAGAATGAACTCACAGTAACGTATACATGCTGCGTTATGGCAAGGTATTCACTCGGTTTACCGAAGATATTTCATGTGAAAAATGAAACTACAATAAGAAACAATTTTATGTTTACCAATGCGTGAGCAGAAACGTGCATAATGTGGTCTGAAACTAGTTTATCAGGTTGGACGGTAGCCGGACTCAATCGGTCGGTGTAGGGCGATGAAAGTGTCGAGCATAAACTGTTCTGATCTTGACTTAGCCACAGGGTCACTCGCAGAATGTTTTGCTATTACTAGCTGGTTAGAAAGTGAGGTTCCATCAGACTGATGTCTTTAGCAGACAGCCTAAATGTGGTAAAAAATAATGGAACGAGTGGATTTGAACTCGCCACTTCGCATCTACATTTCGCGATTTTTACCACTAGACCGCTACTAGATACAGCACTGTAACAGTTCAAGCGGAACACAAAACTTTCTCCAGACACTTCTGCATGCAACAGTGCGGGCAGATTGGCGCAACTGGTTAGAAATCGCAGGGGTGGTCAGTTATTGTTCTATCAAATGTACCTTCGTCAAAAATAATGTCCTCGCTTTTATAAAGCTGTGGTGATTTCGTTCAAAAAGCCTGTATGCTTCTTAATATTCACATCATCCTACGAAGATACGCCTAACAATTCTTTGTCCCATTTTTTTCGGCTGGCCCTCGGAATGCGAAAGTAGGCCTTACTTCCAAATATTTTGTGATGTTGAAGATTGGTCCTCTTGTTTGTCCAAGCTTCTGTTGGAGTTTTGCTTTTAGTTTCTTGGATAGGGATCTGTCAATTAAGAACACTGCAGCGGAGACTGCTTCTGCCCAGCATGTATTTGGAAAATTTCCTTCGGAAAGCAGACGTCTAGCTTTTGGTGGACCAAACTGCGAGCTCATCGGTTCCATCAGATTAGAGAAGGGTGGGGAAAGAAGTCGGCTGCGCCGTTTGACAGGAATCATCCCGACACTTGCCTAGAGCGATTTAGGGAAATGACGAAAAACCTTAATCATGATAGCGGGTTTGAACCGTCGTCCTCCCAAATGCGAATCCAGTGGGCTAACCACTGCGCCACCTCGCTCGATCGTCTAGCTTTTCCTACTATTGCACGAATATAGCGCTCAGCTACTCCGTTTTGTTCTGGAGTATATGGTGTTGTAGTCCGATATCGGATCGATTCTTGTCTGAAAAAAATCATCAGATTATCAGTCACATATTCTCTGCCATTATCTGTGCATAGACTGTAGACTCTTTTACCAGTTCGCCTTTCTACTAGGCTCTTCAAATCACGAATTCACTGTGTGATATGACTTGTTTCTCTGAGTATACACGGTGAATCACCTAAAACTTACATCGCAAATCTTGCGGAAATGGAAATGATGTACTGTTTTAATGAAATGGATTGGTAGTCTGGAGCTCGTATTGTTAACCAGTCAACAGATTGTTGATTGTAATAATACTTAGAAAGTGTTTTTTTGCCCATACACTTTTTAAATGAGATAATACCTATTGACATTAACAAGCTGAAAGTAAGTTTAATTAGAGTGTCAGTGGTATTTGTTGCAGGATTGTAGTCTGAGTCCTTTACGAGATATCATATTTTGAAAAGTACCCACATCCGACATTTGTATAATACTTGAGGTAGCACACGGTAAAGAACAGCACAAGTGATACAGTAGTTTGATACAGTAGTTACGTGGCTTCTGATCAATAACAAGGCAACTGACGATCTAAGGTTGTGTTCAAAATGATCATCGGCAGCGGCAATACACGCTTCCAGTCTGGTATGGAATGACTGCTGCACATGTGCTAGTGTTTCAGCAGAGATATCTGAGCAGGCTGCAGTAATACGTCGTTACATACACTCCTGGAAATGGAAAAAAGAACACATTGACACCGGTGTGTCAGACCCACCATACTTGCTCCGGACACTGCGAGAGGGCTGTACAAGCAATGATCACACGCACGGCACAGCGGACACACCAGGAACCGCGGTGTTGGCCGTCGAACAGCGCTAGCTGCGCAGCATTTGTGCACTGCCGCCGTCAGTGTCAGCCAGTTTGCCGTGGCATACGGAGCTCCATCGCAGTCTTTAACACTGGTAGCATGCCGCGACAGCGTGGACGTGAACCGTATGTGCAGTTGACGGACTTTGAGCGAGGGCGTATAGTGGGCATGCGGGAGGCCGGGTGGACGTACCGCCGAATTGCTCAACACGTGGGGCGTGAGGTCTCCACAGTACATCGATGTTGTCGCCAGTGGTCGGCGGAAGGTGCACGTGCCCGTCGACCTGGGACCGGACCGCAGCGACGCACGGATGCACGCCAAGACCGTAGGATCCTACGCAGTGCCGTAGGGGACCGCACCGCCACTTCCCAGCAAATTAGGGACACTGTTGCTCCTGGGGTATCGGCGAGGACCATTCGCAACCGTCTCCATGAAGCTGGGCTACGGTCCCGCACACCGTTAGGCCGTCTTCCGCTCACGCCCCAACATCGTGCAGCCCGCCTCCAGTGGTGTCGCGACAGGCGTGAATGGAGGGACGAATGGAGACGTGTCGTCTTCAGCTATGAGAGTCGCTTCTGCCTTGGTGCCAATGATGGTCGTATGCGTGTTTGGCGCCGTGCAGGTGAGCGCCACAATCAGGACTGCATACGACCGAGGCACACAGGGCCAACACCCGGCATCATGGTGTGGGGAGCGATCTCCTACACTGGCCGTACACCACTGGTGATCGTCGAGGGGACACTGAATAGTGCACGGGACATCCAAACCGTCATCGAACCCATCGTTCTACCATTCCTAGACCGGCAAGGCAACTTGCTGTTCCAACAGGACAATGCACGTCCGCATGTATCCCGTGCCACCCAACGTGCTCTAGAAGGTGTAAGTCAACTACCCTGGCCAGCAAGATCTCCGGATCTGTCCCCCATTGAGCATGTTTGGGACTGGATGAAGCGTCGTCTCACGCGGTCTGCACGTCCAGCACGAACGCTGGTCCAACTGAGGCGCCAGGTGGAAATGGCATGGCAAGCCGTTCCACAGGACTACATCCAGCATCTCTACGATCGTCTCCATGGGAGAATAGCAGCCTGCATTGCTGCAAAAGGTGGATATACACTGTACTAGTGCCGACATTGTGCATGCTCTGTTGCCTGTGTCTATGTGCCTGTGGTTCTGTCAGTGTGATCATGTGATGTATCTGACCCCAGGAATGTGTGAATAAAGTTTCCCCTTCCTGGGACAATGAATTCACGGTGTTCTTATTTCAATTTCCAGGAGTGTATTATCGGGTGCAGTTGGTATGTCCTTGTAGACAGCATCTATCAGCTTTCTCCACAGAAGAAAGTCTACAGGTGTCAAATCTGAGGAAGACGCCGGCCAAGGTACAAGTCCTCTGCATCCATTCTAACAATTTGGGAACAATTCGTGAAGACTTGTTATAGTACTTCGTGCACTATGGGCTGGACGGCCATCTTGTTGGTACCACACATTCCTCCTGGTCTGCAGAGGAACATCGTCTAACATTCATGGAAGATGGTTTGCTAAGAGGCTGCGATACTTTTGCCCATTCAATGTTCCGTCTACGAAAAACTGGTCTATGAGCTTATGGTTCACTGTCCCACACCACACGTTTACACTGCATGGACCCTGACGTTCCACCTGACGAAGCCAACGGGGATTATCAGCAGACCAAATGTGCATGTTTCGGCTGTTTACGGCCGGAGTGGCCGAGCGGTTCCAGGCGCTACGGTCTGGAACCGCGCGACCGCTACCGGCGCAGGTTCGAATCCTGCCTCGGCCATGGATGTGTGTGATGTCCTTAGGTTAGTTAGGTTTAAGTAGTTCTAAGTTCTAGGGGACTGATGACCTCAGACGTTAAGTCCCATAGTGCTCAGAGCTATTTGAACCATTTCGGCTGTTTACCTAGCCAAGATTGATAAATATAGCTTCATTACTAAACAAGGTACATGATGCATCTGGAGTATACTGTCTTAATCCCCAGAAGTTAACACGATTCTCATGATCGTTTCCACGCCGCTCATGATAGAGAAAGATGTGATAGGGATTGAACGTATGTCGATGGAGAATGCTTAGGATGCTTTCCTGACTCACGCCACTTCCTCGTGCGATTGTGCGGCAGCTAACATGCGGATCAACTGCTACAGCAGCAAGAACCTTAATTTCCCCCTCTTCTACAGTCACTTGTTTCCTTCTGTCACGTTGTCTATGAGTTACATTACACTATTACATAATTGATTGAAGAGGCTGATAAATAATTGCCGAAATGGTTGACGCCTATTGGGATATCTTGCCGAATACACCATTCAAGAACGAACTGCATTATCCCCACACTCTCCATACACCATTTGGTCGCTGTGTATAAGAATCAAGCGCTGAGGCTCTACTATGCCTACCACAGTAATAACACGTACACCAGAATATCTTCAACACAACAACGGAAATTTATTTTTTCGTAGAATGCTAAATACAGAGTTCACGAGTATGAACGCTAAATATCAGGCTCGTGAGACTAGGAACGCGAGAAAAGATCAAACTGCTCTTAGTGAGCTCATTGTTTATTTGGGTTACTAGGAGTACTGTACATAAGAAACCATACAACACTAAAGCCAAAAAAAATATAGAATGACCAGCGAACAAAAAATAACAAAGCAAGGAGTAAAAGCTCTGCACATTGTGCGAACAAAACACAGTGCCCCCAGCGGAACGTGTAGAACTACTTGCGCGCACGCAAAAATTGACACATGCACTCTGGTTGACATCCGTGCACCTGATACACCACGCGCCTGATGATGCCTATGGTCTCTACAACAACCCATTCGGCGAGAGTGGAGCGCCATCTAGAGAGCACGCCGTGAACTGCACGTGACGGCCCGGTCTCTTGGTTCGATTTGGTACAGAAGCTGCTGGTGAAAGTGGCGCAGTTGTCCAGGTCGCTTCTGGGGTACAGCTGGACGCTGGACCAGTTAGCAGTGGAGATAGTGGTTATCGGACCACAGGTGGTGGCTGTTCGTGGAACATGTAGGCCAGCTTCACTCGTTGTATGGTGACTTGTTGAAGAGAATGTCCATGGTACAGTCTCCCCTGATGACTACCTGGTGTGCACCAGTAGAGACCGGCTGTAGAGCCAGTCTGATGCCGTCACTATGTAGCAACATACGTGAGCACAAGCTGAGGTCTTTGTGTGCAACCCGTGGACTGCTAACATATATGGACGGTTGTGGGGGACGTATCTTCTCTACATGCCCTCTGAGACGCCCAACGAGTGTAGATGGATTGACCTCTTGTCGCGGAATGGCTTCTACAAAATCGCAGGGTAGTCTCAGTGTTTCCCCATATACTAGCTCTGCCGAGGAACTACCCAGGTCTAGTCTGTAGGTGTTGCGATGCCTGAGGAGGACGACTGGCAGAGCCTCAGTCCACCTGGCTCCATGGCTAATCAGGGCGGTGCCATCGTTCCACCATTCCATTGCTGGAAGGATGGTGGCTGGTTGTCCGATGATGGCTCATGCTGAAAAGTGCTGCCAGTTTTGCGAACAACTTGGACTCAAATTGTCTGAGTCTATCGGTTGTGACAGGGAGAGGGCAGACAAACTGTAATATCCAGTGTGTCAAGAAGGCCTGCGCCAAGGTTTTGGCCGAGGTATTGTCGATCAGAATTGCTTCACGTCAACGAGTGAATCTGCCGAAAATGGTGAGCAGGTGACGCTGTCCGTTCAGGAGCGATAGCGGTTCAACGACGTCGACATGGACATATGTAAAGTGCACTATGACATTGGGGAAAATACCTGCTTGCGCAAGAACGTGCCTGCTAAACTTAATGTGTTGGCACTGTGGGTAGCACTTCGTCCACTCTCTGCAATCCCTCTTCTCCCCTGGCCACAAGAAGAGAGCTAGAGCTAGACTGAACGTAGATCTCATACGTGGGTGGCTCAGGTTGTGCAGGGATTCCAACACTTGCTGACAGAATTTCAGAGACAGGTATGGACGTGGCTTGGCCGTGGACACTTCGCAATACAGTTGTTAGCCAATACCAGAAATTTCCACAAGCTGTAGTTGTAGTGATGACCACATGTCTTAGCTGCGTGGAGTGGCCGCGCGGTTAGAGGCGCAATGTCACTGATTGCGCGGCCCCTCCCGCTGGAGGTTCGAGTCCTCCCTCAGACATCGATGTGTGTGTTGTTCTTAGCATAAGTTAGTTTAAGTAGTGTGTAAGACTAGGGACCGATGACCTCAGCATTTTGGTCCCTTAGGAATTCACACACATTTACATTTTTACTATATGTGTTGTAACAGGTCTTGAAGCTCTGGATCTGACCTCTGTGCTTCTGCGAGTGCCGTATAGTACATTTTAGAGATGCTTCCGATGGAAGAGGGCAGTTTGCCACAATGTTGCCCATACTTGAGGTATGCTGGACGTCTGTGGTGAATTGGGCTACGTACAGCAGCTGATTGTATTGTCTCGGCGAGCAGCTCAGGTTATTTTACCAGAAGGCAAATGTCAACAGTTTTTGGTTCAAATGGTTCAAGTGGTTCTGAGCACTATGGGACTTAACATCTGTGGTCATCAGTCCCCTAGAACTTAGAACTACTTAAACCTAACTAACCCAACGACATCACATACATCCATGCCCAAGGCATGATTCGAACCTGCGACCGCAGAACAGTTTTGGGTCAGTAAAATATATTGTGAAGGTGCGAGCTTAGAGATGAGGACAAATGTACTTGGTGACTTTGTACATCGCCAGTAATTCCTTGTCATACACGCTCACGCTCCAATACCTCTGTGAGGCGGCCAGTGTTTTGAAAAAGAAAGCTAGCGGCGCCAGGTCTCGTGACATGTTGTTGAAGTACACTGCCTATTGCCGTCTGACTCGCATCTACTATCACAGCTAACAGTACACTCGGTTCAGAGTGTGCCAACAGTGCTGCATCCGCTATCGCTTGTTTAGTCTTCTCAAATGCCATCATCATCTCATTTGTTCAGGTAACGGCTAAGTTGCCTTTAGCCTTTGGGTCCACCAGCGCGGCTGTCAGTGGCTCTTGAATTTCAGCTGCATGTGGCAGGTAACGTCGACGAAAGTTCAGTACTCCTCAATTGCGCCTTAATTCGTTGAATGTGGCCAGCCTGGGTAGCTAGGGATAGCCTCAACCTACTCTGGCAATGATAGCGAGCCTCAGGAAGTAATGCAGTGGCCTGGAAAGTCTATCTGCTGCTACCCACTTCGCCAAGTTCAGCACGATTCTGTGTTCACTCAGTCGCTGGAAAACCTAGGCGAGATGTTGGCAGTGCTCTTCTGCTGACGCAGAGAACACTAAGATGCTTTCCAGGTATGTGAGGCAAAACGACTGACCATGCAACACTGAACTGACGAAACCTCTGACACATCTGCACCACGTTCCGGAGGCTGAAAGTGATGAACTTGCTCTCAAATAATCCAGATGACTTAATAATGGCTGTTTTTGGGATGTCCTCGTCTGTCATCAAAATCCATAATCCATATGTAGGCCTTGGCGCAATCTGCTTCAGTGTATACACAAGTGTCACTCAACACATAATTATAGTCGTGGAGCAGAGGTAGCGATTTTCTGTCAGGAATCGTGCAGCATTCAAAGCTCTGTAGTCTCCGCAAGACTGCCATGCACCGCACTTCTTAGAAACGAGGTGCGGTATCGAAGCCTAGGGGTTTTCAGGCAGACGCATAGTGTCCTCTTTGATCTTATTATCGAATTCGGCTTTCGATATCTTCAACTGGTCCACCGTTAATCTTCAAGGTCGGCAAGAGATCAGAGGCCCCTCAGTCGATGTGATGGACAGTATTGTGTCGGACGTCGTTCAGTACGCCTGATGACTTCGTCAGCGTCAGAAAGTCTTTCAGTAGCGTCGCATATTCGTCGTTCACAATGGTTATCAGCCAGGCAGGCCGGTTGGGTGCCTGGCGTCGGAAGCCTGCGGCTGTCAGCTTGGTGGTCTGGTCTACAAGGTAGGCAGCAGACATGTCTGGCAAAATATTATAGTACCCAAAGAAATATGCGCCTATAATTGGTTCAGTCACGTCTGCACAGTGAAATTCCACGGGAAGGCGTGGCGGAGGCCGAAATCCAGCTCTATTCTGTGCAGGCTGTACGTGGAGATAGGAGAGTTATTCGCGACAGTCAGGGAGAATGTCATACTCAGTCGGCAACTATGTAGCAGCGTGTGCGAATGGATGCATAACTCGCAGCTGGTTCTATCAGTTACTTACGGCCGGTGCGTTGATCGGTGATGAATAGGCACTGTGACGTTGGCTGGCAATCTGACGAAGACCCTACGGTCGATTGCCGCTGGCGTTTGGATAGGCGCGCAGCTTGGTGCAGCGTTGCGCACGTTCCTCGAAACGCCGATGGTACCAGCAGAGATCCTTCAACGCATCAGCTGTCTGCACAGGCGAGTGAGAGGCGGTCCTCCTGCGAGAGCGCCTTCCATCCCTTTGTCGGCTACGACCTCCACCGATGCTGCAACACGTCACTGGCTGGCTAACCTGCTGCGTCAGCTAATCGACTTTCGCAGCTAACGCCTCGTACTAACAGCGCGCTACTGTGGTGGTTATACTTACGCACTGCGTAGCCGATACCATAATGGGCGCAGGCGATGCTGCATACAGTACCTCAACGGCCAATTCTGCCATGGCGTCTAGCGACATCTACGACTGCGTCGCAATAATCGCCTTGATAGAGGGAGGCAACCGACTGCTCCAGATAGCCAATTGGGTACCGTGTGTGCGACGATTTTGCTTCTAAGATGCCGCAGGTACTGTGACGGTCTTCGGTCGCCGATATCCTCTTCCACCTGTCTAATATGCTCCTCTAGAGATGCGGAAACACGGCGGATCGGGTGGTTGTATGCATTCCCTTCAGCTGGTGCGAGAATGACGTCTTGAACTTCTGCTGCGTGCTGCTGTTCCAAATGGTTCACGACCAATGCGAATTTAGAAGCATTTGCAATCACAACAGAAAAGAAAAAAAAGTCTGTGCCTGAGCGAACCACAAGGCCGGGTTGGGCGGCCAGAAAGGTGGCAGCCTCGCGGGTAGTCTGGACACAGTCAGGTTCACAGTCTCGGCGTTTCCATCCATTGTGTTGTTTAATTGTGTTACTTATGCGCAGGTGATTTGTCATGTCGGGGTCACCAGTCTGGCCACTTGTATGAGAATCAGGTCTTGAGATCTACTATGCCTGCTACAAGAATAATACGTACAACATAATGTCTTCAATACAACAACGGAAATTTGTTTCATTGTAAAATGCTAAATACAGAGCTCACGATGATGAATGCTAAATATCAGGCTCGCGAGACTAGGAAAACGGGAACAGATCAACTGCGATTAGTGAGCTCGTTGTTTGCCTTCCATACTAAATACATTGTACACAGGAAACCATATTAGAATAAAGATGAAAAAACATAGAATAACCAACGTACCAAAAGTAACAAAACAAGGAATAAAAAGAAATACCCTCAAGAAAGGAATAAATGCTGTGCGCTTCAGGAGGACAAAACACACTGCTCCTAGCGGAGCTGGCCGCTGTGGCCGAGCGGTTCTACGCGCTTCAGTCCGGAACCGCGCGACCGCTACGGCCGCAGGTTCGAATCCTGCATCGGGAATGGATGTGTGTGAAGTCCTTAGGTTAGTTAGGTTTAAGTAATTCTAAGTTGTAGGGGACTGGTGACCTTCGATGTTAAGTCCCATAGTGCTCAGAGCCATTTGAGCCAGCTCCTAGCGGAACGCGCGGAACTGCTTGGCTCACGAGCGAAAATTGACACTTGCACTCGGGCTGACACTCGTGCACTAACACAAAACACGCCAAATGATGGCTGCGGTCCTACAACCAAGGGTATGTCGGCTTTTTCCGCACTGGTAAATCCCATCGTACACTCACGACCTACTACATGGACTGTCACACACTAACTCACCATCAAGTCGCAATGCATTTAAGGAACACACAAGCATACTGTACGCAAACATAACATGTCGTACGTGGCAACTACGCAGGCTGGATGGCACAAAAAAGTACGGTGTGGATACTTCTCCAAATACGATGTCTCGTAAACTCACACTAGAATCCTGCAACAAACACCACTGCCATTCTGATTTGCCCTACATTTAGTTTGTTAATGTCAATAGGCATTGTTCCGTTTAGAAAAGTGTATATCTGCACAAAAAATTCACTTTATAAGTGTTATTACAATCCGTTGATTGCCTAAGTATACGAGGGCCAGACTACAAATCCATTCTGTGAAAACTACACATGAAAAGCAGTTTCCACTTCCGCAATATTTGCAGTGCAAGTTTTATGTGATTCACTCCACTCTGTATATAAGTACTTACTTGGAATAGTCGCAGATTAAAATAAGGAAGAATTTAACTTCTTCAACTGACCAAGTTTGCATCGGCCCACACAAAAATGAGAATATACTATCTCGAGAATTTACGTAGTTCTAGAGAATGATCGTGAATAATGAATTTGTATTTGTTTGCCCTCTAAGCAAATTGTGCATGGAGTATATACTAATCAGTCATATAAAAAGCTTTCCAATCACTTGGTTGGTCTTGTTGGTACATTCCGTTCTCTGGTAACGCATTACCAACCATGTTTTTAGACGTCTCGTAAATACGACAGCATTGGCTGTCGCATAAAATCGAATGGCCTTTTTCTACTATATTTTACTGACAGATAGTAGATTTGTGCTTAGTTGAGGTACATGCGAAATAACTTCTCCTTTAATAGTACGTTGTTGCCTGTGAGAATTTTTACATATGAAGATCCTATTCCTTTTTCAGGTAAGTTGCTATTATTTGCTAGTTACAGCTTGCAATCCTATTACTGTTTAAACAATGTTTCTTCACTTGATATTTGACATACATGTTCTCATGTGTGCTCAGTTGTGTGCACTCAAGAATATGTGTTGACGTCAGTAGTAGGAGAGGAGGCATTGACCTGTGCGCATGTGTGACAGACTGGCAGAAGGCACAACCAAATAGGAATGTGGTATGTACAAATACCTAACTTAAATACAAAGTAAACGGAAATACGAAGCAATTACATCTTCTGTCTAAGAACTAAGGAACCTATTGATATATGTACACAGAGATTTAATTAAATACTAAGCTATATACCACATATTTATAAACAAAAGAAAGCGTTATGAAGAAATATACAGCACCTGTATGCTAAGAAGAAACGATAAAATACCGTAGGGAATGTCAAATAATTCTTTTTGCAGGGTAAATGATCATAAAGGGTAACAGAATAAACGAATGTCTATGAATTTAATCAAAGTGTGGAAATATCTGCAGACAGATGAAATGACCAAATGTATCAGTGGCCACCGAGCTATGTAATGCAGTTACCTTTAAGTTTTTTCTTTCAGCGACTAGTGCATTGTCATGGCACAGAAGAAGAGATTCACATCAAGAGTAGCAAGTACCAAATGGAGAAATGGACCACACTTCAGGTACACAGGTTAGTTATAAGGATATTTATACAATGGTCATAAGGCAATGAATAATAAAAAAAATGCATTGTCACAATATAGCTCAGGCACATTTACCAGTACCAGAGTACACATACACATTTAAGTATGTGATTTTATAAAAAAAAATTAATTTTTATCATGTCATATGAAAGCATGAATAATGAGATTTCCAGGTAATCAAGAAAGATAAGTCTAAGATGGTTGAAACTCCTTCATAATTAACACTAAACTACATGCAAATTGAAGTAAGCACCACAAGAGCATGAAGGAACAAAGTGATAGTACATGAATGATTAGTACACCTCATTTCCATAAAATAAGAGTTCCTTGGCAACTAGTCCATGATTGTATGAGTAACATACCTCATAAATCTTTAAACCAGTAGTTTAGTACTTCCTTTCTTCCTCCCAAACAAAGGAGGTGGCACCAAGCATAGTTATAGGCCAGTAATGCATAATGTATTAGTCCTATTTTGAATGTTTTCTCTCTCCTGTACCTAAGGAATAAATGAGCTCCCACAAGTGATAAAGGCCTATCTATAAAATGAAGTATAAATGTATCATACGCTTATTTTAAGCATAATAATGTGTTATGTAATTAATTTGTATATGTGATGTGAGTGAAGTTGAAACTAACAAACAAACTAGTAACAAAACCCAGCTAATGAAAAATTTATGACGTTTTAAAACTTAAGATATTTATGTTCATAGTATAAGCAATTGATGGAATGTCAGCCATAGGTATAAGCTATTTGGTTATATATATTCTTGCAACTCAATGCTTGTATGAATTTTCTTTGAAATCCAAACTCCATGTAAAGGGGTGAGCTTTAAAGACAAGCAATTTCTACAATGTTTTGAATGGATATCTATGTCTTTCAACAAAGTGGACGGTGAAGTGTGGTGACATTAACATATGTGTGCAATGAAGTAATCTCTGAGTATTGTTTCCCACAATGCCTGATAAATTAATAAGTGAACTATGGTCGTTCAAATGGTTCAAATGCTCTTAGCACTACGGGACTTAACATCTGAGGTCATCAGTCAACTACAGTTGTTCAAGCCAGTACTTACCTCATCGATGGATGCTGTTGGCCAGGGTTCTGTCCAATGAAAATGCACTTACGACGGGTAATAACGACGCCCGGGCCGTAAGAATGGAGATCTTCTGCCACAGCGTTGGATTTTGAACAATAAGCACACACACACTGCACCCAGAATGAAGACAATTTCCACAGCAGTTCTTTAATATGTAGTACTCGGGCGAAAGTGTGACACTCAATGTGAAATTAACTCTAAGAAAACGAGTGCATGCACGTCTGACAGTAGCAGCTAGCATGTTGACCATTTGCGGCTCGTGTTTAGCCACCAAACCTGCTAGTGCGCAAGCACAAAACCCTGCAGTGAGGCCGAAGCAAACTGGACATTATTGTCGGTGCATTAAATTCAGATATGTAATGAACTATCACATTATGTACAAAATCTTTCAATTTCTTATAGAACTTAAACATACATAGGATATGCTGACATATCCATTCTATTAAATAAAGGAGAAGTCGACAAATAAAGGGCATCGATCCCTATTGGCAAATGTAAATATAAATATGTACCTGCAAAAACACTGTACATCTCCATACCATGTCAATGTACAGTGTGGGGGCAGTTGTGTAGGTACATGACGAAAGACCCTCCAGATATGGTACAGTTAAAATTTATGTAAAAAATGAATGAAACAGTGATAATGACAGAAGCAAGGACCGACCGTAAACGTAGCCAAATACATTAATTATGAATGCTCGGTAAGGCGCAGATAAATGAACAAGAAATATCATTCAATTTTCTTTGTACATGATTTTGTTTCACTGTCTTGTGTGTAGAAGGATGGTTAAGATGCATTGCTCAAAGTATGATGTGCCACGGGTGTTTTGTATTATATGTGATTCTGAATAAGAGAAGACTTAAGGACAGTATTAAATATTTTTATTGAAGTGAAGTGGAGCCAAGTTGGGAGGATTTCCTTCATCTTGAGAGGCACTGGTGTCCTTGGAGTCGGCTGCCTGCATCTGTAATTGTAATGTAGGAGAAAAAGTCGGTGGTCCTATTTCGTAAGATTAACAGAAGTATAAGAGCCTTCAGAAGATGACACATATAAACAAAATATATATGTAGTGATGGATACATACACAAAAAAGGAAGAAGTGGTGAATGGTAAAGTGAATGAAGAATAGCACAGTTTCGTACATGCAGAACATTTACTAATAATGCATTTGTACTATCCTTTAATTTTGTCGATTTTAATTATGTTTCATTTTTGTATTATTATAATACAACTACAGCAATGATTTTTAAGGCTTGGCCACGTAAACTGGTGTATCATAAGTTTCACACTTGGGTGGGCTGTCCCATGGGTGCTGGCGAAAATCGGCTTCCATTGTCCCTCATGAATGAAAGGTCTAGGATCATCTTGTGACATGTCACACCACATGCTAACCCTCGCTCATGCCAACCACGCTTTTTTTAGCTGCTGTCTTGTAGCGATGTCCTGCGGATATGCCTGTAGCTGAGGGTCCATGCCTTGTGCCACTGCCATTTGTTCATAATCGATCATGTGAGAGATGGCTTTCACGCTTGACCAGAAATCGGCAACGACGCTTACAGCTCTCTTAATACGATACAAATCCTTCATGAACTGGCTGTTGAATTCTAATTGTTGGCAATGTTGTGGAGAGTAGTTGTCCTTATGCTTGCTGAACACGAACATGATGGGTTTGTGGTCAATATAAATGGTGAAGGCACTGGCTTCTACTTACATATGAAAATATTTCACTGTTTCGTGTATCGCTAGCAGTTCCCTGTCATAAGTGCTCCATTTTATCTGTGTCACTGTGAACTTACATGAAAAGAAACCGAAAGGTTGTCAGTGATTTTCAAGATTTTGGTGGAGGGCTGCTCGTATTGCATTGCTTTCTGACTGGCATCGATCCCTGTAGCTGTTGGTACTGGGTGCACCAATAGAATCATCTTTTTCAGGTTTACCTGTATTTGGTCGAATGCCTTCTGCATTTCTGGTGTCCATTGCAGTGACCATCTGGCACTCACCTTCCTGCCTGCATGTGCTTCTGTCAATGGTGCCTGCAGCTCATCTGCCCTTGCAGATGTTGACAGAAATCTATGTATCCTAAAAACCTACTGAACTAGTGGTAATCAGTTGGTGGAGGTATCTCTTTGATGATGGCTATTTTATCTTTCAGGGAGTATATCCCAGCAGCCGACACTGTGTGATCCAGGAATGCCACCTGTTGTTGTTGGAACATGCACTTCGCCGCATCAATTACTACTCCATATTTGCATTATTTGTCGATACGCTCTAAAACGGCCTGGAGGTACTCTTCATGCAACTGCTCCGACTTTGAGAACAATAATATATCGATCAAGTATATGAAACAACACTGCAATCCCTTTAGAATCTTGTCAATAAACCACTGTCAAGTCGGCGCCACACTCTATAGGCAGGACCACATTCTCATGTACTCAAACTGAAGGGCGTTGTTACTGTCTTTGTTATAACATTTTGCATTACTAGTACCTGACGATATGTCTTCTTGCAGTCAACTAACGCTAAATATTGTCACTCCTGCCAAAACATTGGTAAAATCCGTGATTTTGAGGAAAGGGTCCTGGTCTGGCACTGTTCAGGTGTTTACCACCCAGCAGTCGCCACAAGGCTTCTAATTACCATCATTCTTATACTATGTGCAGTGGCGAGGCCCATGGTCTATCAGTTCTATGTAGCATACTTATCTTTAACAAACCACCAAATTATGCTTGTTTCTGCTATGAAGCAATAAGGGGCTACCCTCATGGCTGCTGCAAAGCTGGATGACTTGAAGCTGTCCTAATGTGATACATTGAGGTGTGTGACACCTTCAGCATATGCACCATGTTGCTGTCGCTTTCGTCGATTACCACCAGACTGTGTTTGTAGCTCATGGTATTTGTGTTTTTTTCCTAGGATACCCATGACGACTTTTCCATCTTTCCTAGTTTGTGTAGTGCTGATATGTACTTCTGTTACCATGTGGCACAGGAAGTTGGCTTGCAGTATGCCCCCTGTCACCCCTGTTAGTACAAAAGTACATTGGTAACTCTGTCAGAACCCTAAATCTACTTCCATTTCACACTTTCTGAAGATTGGGCTTCAGTTCTACCATCTCTGATAGGAAGTACACTAACAACTGATCCTGAATCAATGAGACAGTAGCTTACTGGCCTCACATCTTTAACATATAACTCTTGTGATGGAGTAAGTAAACTTGACAAGTTATTCACCATGCCAGTTTCCTTGGCGTGCTCACCTCTCATTTGAAGGCACTCCTGTTGATTTCCACAGCCTGCCACGAATACTGGCGGCTGCAGTAACCAATTGGGTGCACACATTGTTTTGTGCACCTCGTTATTCTGTTGCCAAACCGCTGGTGATACCAACAAATTTCCCCTGTTGGCTGTTTCTGGCAGCTCTGATGTTACTTGTTTCTTGTCCAGATAAGTTGTTCTTGTTTTGCAGTTACATGATACTTGCCTCTGTAGCACAACAAATTGTTCTGTAAGCTGGTGTAGTTGTTTAGTAATATCGAAATACTGGTCCTTCCGTGTTGCTATTTTCTCTTGCAACGTATGCAACTTCAGAGGCGCCACTTGAATGGCTTTTCTATTTCACATATTATAGAAGTGACCTCTCGCAAAAATCCGTCATTTTTGCACTGTAAATATTGTGAAAATGTGATTAAATCAGCCGCCAAAATGACTACGGTACACCGTACAACTGGCTCTCGGCTTAAATAGGTTGATAGGTTGTTGTGACACCCTGATTTGTGGCCTAGCCTAGGGTGTAGATTGAGTTGAAATATGATAGAATAATTGTGAACTGGTGAAGTTAACGAATATGAATGACAGATAAAGGTTGTCGTAACATATTGAACTGTAGCGTTATTTAATGTTTACGTTAGCGCCATATTTAATATATCGATTGCAGCCCAACGCCAGCTGTACTGTACTCATTTTAGTTGTTTACAGTTGAGACAGAGTACATATTTAGTGTGATTTAAATTTGGTTAGATTTTATTGACAGAACAGAAGCTGCATAGAAAATGAGGTTCACGTTGTTGCTGTTGAGTAAAGTTGGAGATTTAACCAAACAGTATTCGAATTTGCCGGAGACGTACATCAAAAGGGCTATGGAGAAAGTGAGTATATGTTGACAATTAGTCGTTTCGATGTTTACGTGTTATTAGGCGTCAGGATGCCTGACAGCGTTAAACACACGAATGTTTATTGTATTCAAAAGAGCATTTACCCCCACGAATATGCTTGCTATTAATTTTGTTTGACTGGTCAGTGAGGCACCACTTTCAGTATCGCATGAATGTGCTTCATGCCTTGGCGCATTACGTATTTCAAAATAACGCCTTCAGTGATAAAGACATTCATAACAACAGAAACCGACTATTTGGTGGAGTTGTGTTCTCTTCATATTTACGTTTGTATGGCGTCACACGCCACCACTTTACGTCGTGGGACGAAGTCGCCATCGGGTATCGGTGGGTTCAGCTGACCCGCAGTTTGTTCATGGATTACCTATAAAATGATGACATTATTTGCGTTAATAACAGAATCATTACATTGTTTTACTGGTTCTTTGAGGCACTTTATCTTTAAAGCTTGAATTTCATACAGTATACGAATGTTTTGTAAATCTATGTGGAGTTATGAGAATGGGAACTTTACTTGGATGAATTCATTTAAGGCAGAACTGTGTAGATGTCTATGGCATCCAGGAAAATATGAATTTGCAATAGACATTTTTTGTTTACCACTGTATGTTGCCGTTCAGTAGGTTAAAGTTTACTCTGCTGCTACTATTCTCAACATAGTTTATCATCTAGTAGACTTACAGCTCAAAGTGATGTAAACCACAGGCCAATAATTACAATTAACACAAATGCGTATGTAAAACTGTGAAGCAGTTGGGCTTTTATTTGGACATGAGAATATACTGTTATTAGTATCTGATGGATTCCTTATTGAAACGTATGTTTTTGATTGTGTTTGATAAGTTTAACTGTTTGTACACCAGTACTGCATATCTATCTTGTTTAGGCTATTTCTACAGTCTCTCCAGGTTAGAGAAAAAATTTTTAAAAGCATTGTGTTGCATATGAAGAGAAGTGGCAAGTGCAGTAATTGTTCATTGTTCGAATCATTATTGAACACTTGCTGGTTTTGTACACAAACGTTTATGATGAATAAAATGAAACTGACGGCTGTCCTATCCTCAAAAATGGGCCCGGTATCGCAGTCAGGCATACCACTGTGATATGTTGGCTGTGGAAAGGGTACATGCACAGAAGTGAATATTTGAATGCAATCAACAATGAATATTTTATTTGTTCATGAGTCCTGATGCATGGAAGTGTACTGCATCACTAATTATGTGAACCAGTGTGGAAGTGGGCTTCATTGTAAAACTCATTGTGAGACCTTTTTCATTGGTCAGTTGTCTGTTGGAATGCTACACAGTTGACTTTGTCATGATCATAATCCTTTAACCACAACTATTTTGCAGAGATGACAGTTCAAACTCTTGTGAAATATTCTAGAAACAGAGGTATAAATTAACTAAGTGGTGACTTCTTGAGAGTGATGAGGGCTGGTTGTCAGTAATTGTCTCACTGAACCAAGTTTGCTTTTCAGTCAGTCGAGTGATTTCTTGGAAGTTCTTCATCTGTAAGTGTCTTGTATTGTGGCAAAATTCAACCATTATATGAAGTATTGAAATAGTGATGAAGTAATTGCTGTTTCACAAAAGAACACATTTAATAATAAAGCAACTGTTCAAAGTCACTTTGTCCAACCTACAGGAATTACCAGTGTATCATGTTGTTTTAGATCACTAATTTAGTAGGCCTATGTCTCATAAAATGTGTAAATGTTTGATAAAAGAAAAATATAGTTTTTGAAAACATGATACTGTGAAGACATAAAAATGTGAAAAGAAGAATACTAGTGACCATCAACTTCCACACTTAATATGGTGTCACCATACCTATGATAACTGCAAACTGCTGTCTGAACAGTGTTTGTTAGTGAGAGCACAGAAATTGCACCAGCTGAAATTTCATATATTTGAAGCATTGTTGATGTAGCTGCAGCTCTGTGGTACAAAAAAAAATCATCAAACCTCCCACCTTTGCTGGGGCCAAGCAGTGTTAACTCCACAGAACACGGAGTGTTCCAGTCAGTCCTCTTTAAACTACATCCAGTATTGTGATGTTCATTGAGGGAATAAATTGTACCTCTTGGGGTAACATGACAGTTTATCATTGCATTGTGTGTCAAGTTTTTCATTCCCATTGTAGTGTGTTAAAATCATTGCTAAGACAAATGTGTAGTTTATTTAGGTATGTTTAGCTAAATGTTGTACATTCAGACAAGAATGCTCCATTTAAATTTATAGATGAAAGTCTATGCGAGGTATTAATAACTGATAGACAGAGTTTATATCTCATAAAACACTTGGAATCTGCACAATAACACAGAATTATGCTGCTTTACATTTGTGTTCAATTTAAGCATTGTATTATCAGTTCCATAAGTGTTTCCATTGTGCTCATCCTTCACTGTGTTTCACAAGTAATAAGTTTATCACATTCTATGATCTGGGTCATTTCCATTTGATGAGTGCCAGTATTAGCGTGTTCAGTTGAAATACTCCTTTTTTTTATGTATGCTGGTTCTGTTAAATCCAATCTCATTAGGTTCATTTGAGCAGTTGCCAGAGCACCAGACAATAGGCCGTAGTGCGCATGCGCAGCTACGATGATGTAAACAGCCCGTGCTTGGTGCTTGCTCTGCTCACATGCTTTTCGTCACATTTCTGCATAGAATTTCGTATGTGGTGGGGCATCACATGACCGCGTGCAGCTCTGTGGCGTGTTGTTGAGAGGACCTAGGGAGTTGTACCTGGAGCAATTGTTTTATCAGTTCTACCCAGATAAGGAATGCAAATAAGGAAGCGGTTCTTGGCATGTTATTCATTTCAAAACTATACTCTACAGCTCGAAGTACCATAACATTTTGCTATGTGGTGACTTTGAGAGATTTTTTTATTTTTATTATTCATACTCTGCAATATTGTTATATATCATTTCCAATCAGGTTTACATCTACACGGCACTGCAAAAAGATAGTAAGAAGGAATAAAGATTTCTTGGGGGGGGGGGGGGGGTGGAAGAGGTTCCTTGTGTAGCTTACACCAGAACAAAGGACAATAGATTTCATGACCATTTCAAAATGTGTAAAAAATTAACAAGGTTGTCTGCAAGGCAAAGAAACTGTACAACTAACAGTTTATATTTTACTCTAGGAATAAATATAAAGCCATGTGGGGAGTTAAAATGATAAAACACGGTATGCTGCCAGTCTACAATTTACCATAGAACAGCATTGCATAAATTCATCATGTAAACAACACAGATTAAGAAATAACTTCAGGCCTAGAGGAAGTACTCGACAAGTGTCTTGTGATCGAAAAACACAGTTTCACGGAAGACAGATTTGTAAAATTCTGCTACAGCTGTTAACATATTTGAAACAAAATATTTTGTTCAAAACTACTTACCAAATTTGCCTGCTTAGTCAGCTTCAAACCGATTAGCACCAATAGTGCGGAACAAACCACTTCGTTTCAATTAAACTAACTGCCTCAGCGGAAAAAAATTAATATAAGCAAATTTATCCACAAAACTGACAGCAATAGCTTCATTAAGACATTAATGGTTGATTGCTAATAATGTGGAAATAATATAAAATCAGAAAATTGAAACTAAATTATTTTAATCTTTCATGATTATGAGAATGTATATTAATTCACTTCATGGCTCCCGGCCACAGAAATCTGTTTTGTTTTCATTTGACATGAGCTGTAAACAAAGAGACACCAGCAATATCACAAAACATACACACAGGTCACGTGGAGAATGACCCCCCCCCACTATAACTCAGCTTGCTCTGTGTGTGCGTGATCTGGCAGCTTGGATGTGCCAGAAAAATTTTTCAGGGTAACTTCTGACTACTTGCTGCTACTGCTCTTACAGCAAACAGCCACATTTCGAGTAGCCAGAAGCGGGAGAAGGCACTGCTCATACACGAATTCAGCTCTGTGCATGCATATGAGCCCGTTGGCAACTGCTCAAATGAACCTATTGACACATTGTTTAGTAGACTTCTGCATTTAGTGTTGTAACCCTCACTTTATGGCCAACAAATTAGCAGTGTGTAACAACAAATTAAATTGTATGCTGGTCCACAAAAACAAACAATAAAAGTACCTGATTGAAATTCATTTAAGTCCAAACACGGCTACTTCATTATAATGTTAAGCATAGTTCCAAATATGTCCTATGGTGGTGGAAACAACATGGTTGTCAAAAAGAAGTACTATTTTTAAATGGTATACCAGCTCGTGGAGTGCAGGTAACTATTCCATCACATACAAGAGCCTGATCTACTGGAAGACGAGAGACTGTATCCACATTAGAATGTCGAGCAGAAGTGTGGTAGTGAATAGAATATTGGACATGTGTCAAAGAGAATGCCCATAGATGAATGTAATTTGCTCTGGCAGTTTTGTGTTCGAAAATTGATCAGAGTGGTTTGTGGTCAGTAATAAGAAGAAATTTGTGGCCATACGAAAAAATGCAAAATTTATGAACACTAAACATGATGGCCAGTGTTTCCTGTTTGATTTGTGAATTATGTTCTTGGACTGAAGTAAATGTTTTTGACATAAATGTGGTTGTCTTCTCTGTACTATCTGTTAACTTATAAGAGTCAACAGCCCCAGTGCCATGTTGGATGATTCTGATACTAACACCAGTGGCAAGTGGGGATGATAAATTATGATAAGATGTCAACCAGAGGGCTGATTTTAATTTCTAAAAAGCCAAATAGCATTCTTCTGACCATTGAAAGGGGATACACTTTCAGTGGAGACAATTTACGTGGTGGTCATAATAAACATAGCATACATAGTAATGTGCTTTTTCTGGAAATACTTGAATGTCTTTATGGATTTAGGCACAGGCATGTTCTAAATGGCCTCTACATATTCTTTGGTATGCTAAAGCCCTCTTCACCACTGCGTGCAAGAAGGTGTATTTGGAAAAATTACACTTTATATCTTTCTGTGCAGAGGCTGCAAAAACGAGATGTAGATTGTGCAAACGTTTTTCCATCATGCACCCAGTGACCAGAATATCATTGAGCTAATTCTCACAATATCAAATCCCTGCAATAGCCATTGTAAGAAACATCTCAAATATGGCAGGGGCACTGAGGTGCCAGAAGGCATGATTTTTTAAAGAAGTAATTGAAAATAGCCTTCACAAGATAGATTTTAGAAAATAATCTTCCTGAAAGGTTATAAAAAAGCTCAGTTGGACAATGCAAGGGATGAGAAGCAGTATCTGCTTGCACAACTAATGGTTTGCCTTATGTCTCCACACAACAACAAGAGCTGCTAGGCTTCCTAACCACTACCATGACAAAGCCCACTTACTATAGGAAATTGTGGACAATACCTGTTCTGTTTCAAATCCATCTAGATCAGTCTCATATTTAATGGCCACTGAAATTGGACGAACTTCGCAAAATAATGGGCTCCATGTCATCATTAAGACATTGTGGACCTGAAAGCCTATTGCTTACACCAAACCTGTTTCAAGCAACAGTGCAAATTGTGTACAGAATGTATCAGTGGCTTCACAGGATACTGATGAGCTGACGGAGGGCACTTCATTATGCAGTAAAAATCCAAAGATTGAAAATGCATTGTGATCACCGTCAGGTGCACCACAACGAAAAAGAACAATGTTCGAGAGACCTGCTTACATGTGAGTGTCTGTTGCACACAACCTAAAAGTGGCACCTCATGGTAATCATTTGCCCACAACTTCAGTTGCACTTGGCTGAACGAAGGAGCACCCATATTGAAATACATGGACTGATTCATGACTGAGACCACTTTGGACTTCGTTACAGAAACCCACTGCGCTGTATGACGATGACTATGGCTGTGGTCACATGTGAAAAGTCAAAAGTACTGAAAAAGTTTATTGTGTAGCTTGTGATATTTCAAATACACATACAGTTTGTAACACTTCAGCCGGGGAGGGTTCAGAATGTCTTAAGGCTTGCTTGTGGACATCCTTATCCAGCACTAAATGAATCGCTACATCACATATTGAATTTTTCGCATATGATCTCTCTCTCTCTCTCTCTCTCTCTCTCTCTCTCTCTCTCTCTCTCTCTCTCACACACACACACACACACACACACACACACACACACACACACACACACACACAAAAGTCCTGTTGACAATTTGGAAATATAATATCCCATTTAATAATCACTTGCCTGAAAGTGCAGTGCAAGGAGTTTTTGATATATGGCCCAGTCTTCTTGCTTCTTGTTAAATGGCTAAAATGCTGGGATGGGTGACTGCTGCAGCATAGAACTAATTAATGTAAATGACCAACTCCTGATTCTAGTTTAGTTGTTGCTGCCTATGCATGCATGAAAAAAATTCTTATTCCTATTAGTGCTTGGCTAATCAAAACTCGGACCATCTCATCACCAATGCTATAACCCTCTCTTTATGGCCAACAAATATTTATTCAACAGAAAATTAGCATCCTGTAACAAAAGACTAAATTGTCCATTCAAATAATGAAAGTTCCTGATTTAAAAATTACTGTAAGTCCTAGCACAACTGCTTTGTTGAGCGTGCATATTGGAATATTATAATATTAAGCACAGTTCCAATTGAGTCTTATGGAGTGCAGATAACATGGGCACCATTCTAAGCAAGCCAGATAGTGTCTGGGAAACAGCAGCGGTGCTTGTAGTTCGTAGGGACAAAGTTGGGTAATAACAATTAGTGAAGGAAAACCCGAGGTGAACTAGCTGCCAGGCCTGTAACCATATTTAATGTGACTGGCCCACGATAACGGTGACTTCCCTTCATAGATCTCGGGCAACTCCACAGGTTCACCTGTCACCAAAGCCAATTTTCTTCTATTCACTTTCATTGCCATCACTAGCTCACAACCAAACTAACATTTGAAATTAACTTAGACTTTGGGCTACAATGTGGATCATTGTTTTATGACATTAGATTCTATACAATCCACAAGAGGCACTATTGCAGCTGCCATTTAGTGTTGCAAACTTTACTTTGGTCCAGACTTAGGTTTAACATTAGCCCAAACACCCAATCCAAAAGACTTCGGATGGTCAGTCTTCCTTGAGATGCTGCAGAATAGTTGTAACATAGCACACATAATTAGTGAGGGTATGTTTTTAACTGTAAAGCATGAAGAAAGAACAACTGAGAAGGATGGCTATTTCATAGACAGTATGTTGTACATGTAATTAAAGGAACAGTTTAACCCATGAAAGGCTGTCAACTGAAATATTCCTCATAGAAACTGCTATGCCTACTGCATTTAAGAGCAGAATACGTCTGTCACTATCTGATGGTGACCAACTAACGTAGTGTTCTGAATTAGAACAGAAGCATTGTGATCTTCAAGATACTGTAGTCATGGAAATAATAAAATCAAAACGAGATTGGAAAGCAGTTAGCCCTACTGACATAGTGAATATTTTAAGAAAGGTAACAAGGGAACCACAGAAGAAGCACACCAATCTTCCCGGTGTTAATTACTTCAGGTTTCATCTCCTTTAAAGTATTTTGCATTTTTGTTGTATTGTGCTGACATCTAAGACCCAAGAACGTTTGGTAATGTGTAAATTGTTAGTCTCCCCATGAGATGGTAATGTCATACTAATTCCCAGACATTGTGTGAGTTGCAATGATAAACATCCTGCATGGAGCTGAGTGTTCTAAATTTATTGAGAACAACAGGATGACAAAGAAATGAAAGGCTTGAAATATGTGCAAAATGCTGAAGCACAGAGGAAATACTGGGCTTTATAGCCACATATCTTAGAACTTCTTTGCAGTGACAGTGAAAAAGTTGACACAGAAGATGTAAATGATGCTGGATCCAGTTCATCTAACTGTAAAGCCTCAAAGTCTATTACTGAGGCCAAATAATCGCCTTTACCTTAGACAGAGCATGCCTTAGTGGTTCTGTCCGAGGCATCAA
Source organism: Schistocerca serialis cubense (assembly GCF_023864345.2). Lineage (NCBI taxonomy): Eukaryota > Metazoa > Arthropoda > Insecta > Orthoptera > Acrididae > Schistocerca > Schistocerca serialis. The sequence continues at coordinate 387,592,536 of NC_064643.1, read as the reverse complement.
ATTGCGGCCTTCCAACTCAGCATATGAAATTTGAAGTTCTCATTAGATAACTTTAGTGGTTCTGTCAGAGGCATCAAATTGCGGCCTTCCAACTCAGCATATGAAATTTGAAGTTCTCATTAGATAACTTTAGTCGTTTATACTGTTTCCCCAATTACTCATTTTTGGAAATTTTAATTGTGTGACATGCTATGGATCTCTCCCTCCCACCTGCTCAAAATATCAAGGTATTGAGAACCTTTTAGAAGCAGAATTATGCCATCTGAATGGAAGGCAGAGCACATACTTCATCTCTGCTACAGGGTCATTCTTGGGCACCAATCTCTCAGGATAGTCTCCCACCCTCACTGACACTGCTCAACAGGATATGGCCTACAGTTTGCACTCTAGTGACTACTGTCTGATGGATACACCGACAATTTTAACAGAACCTGAAACGAAACAATCAATATGGATGTTAACAAAGGCTAACTGGACGCTTTAAACCAGCTGGTTGTTTTTCAGTGTTTTGACTATGTCTTTGAATGGGTGGAGAATATTATGATTGTGGTCCTCCAGACTACTGACCTAATTCCCTGGTGGAGTGAGAAGTTTGGCTCTACAATCGGGGTTATGAGGCAACTCCGTAGATTATGAAATGTTTACTAACTGCAGAGAATTTCTCAGCTTTGTTACTAGTAAGAGCCAAACACTGGTGAATTAATGAAACCAACAAGGCAGCATGATATGATTTCTGGTACACTATCCGTAGTTTCATAAGGTATATGATACCATTAGGTGAATTCCTCAATGGGGTGGGAGCTGCCCAGTTACTGATGTAAGACACAATTTATTTTTTGTTATTGACTAGAGAGACTTTCTTTGGATAGTAAGGAAAGATTTCACTCAGCTGTCATCATCAACCAGGATACCTGCTTTCACAACTACAGGCAGTTACTAAGATGATTATTTTGGACTTCAACTATAACAATGAAGATCTATACAGCTACACTTTCCCCATGTGGGTTATGGATTCAGCAGTGTTATGGTGTGACAAATACAATCGTGTTCAGAAAAAAAAACAGAACACCTGGAATGACTAGAGATAGCATGATCATATTCACAGGACATGTAATTAGTATATTTGGCATAAATGATTAGCAATTGAACCATGTCAGCCCGCGGGTTCAAGGTTAACATCGATATCACGACACAACACCACCAACTGGTAAAATGTGCCTGCGGCTCTAGTTGTCACTATAAACTGAAGGTAACTGATCAGTGTGACTTGAGTAGACATATCAGAATGCCTCACAGATATATACATGGACCATACCATCAGATCAGTGAGTTTGAAAGAGGGCGCATTATTGGCATGAGAGAATGTGATGCATCCATCTGGGAAACTGCTGCTTGTGTGGGACAAAGTGTTTCTGCAGTGCAATGGGTGTGTGCCAAATGCTTCATGGAAGGCTCTAGAACACGCCAAAATGGGTCTGGTCACACCACCCAGACCTCCTGCTGAGAAGATCAACACCTCATCTGCGTCCTCCTTGGCTCTGGTGCAACAGTGGAACAGTGTTACACATTGTACGCTATCAGGGGTGACAGTCCATCGCCATTTGTCATGGCATGGGTTAGATGTGTGTCATCAACTTCTCTGCCTATCTTTGACAAATGTGGAGAAACATGCTAGATGGCAATGGTGTATGGACCAACGTCACTGGGCACAGGAATTGCATGAGATAGTGCTTACGGACAAATCCAGATTCTGTTTGTTTGAAAATGATGGCTGTTTTTTGGTTCACAGCAGACAGAAGGAGCAGCACCATAGTGACTGCATTTGCACAGGACATACAGTGCCAACTCAAGGCCTTATGGTGTGGGGTGCTGTTGGGTATGCCCACAAATCGCACTTGGTGCGTGTCCAGGGCACTCTGACCAGTGTGACGTACATGAATGACATCCTGCAACCCGTAGCCATTCCCACTCTGCATAACACCCCAGATGCCATTTTTCAGCAAGACGATGCAAAACTACATGTTGCTGCATGAACATATGCCTTCTTGGTGTCACAGGATGTCAGCCTTTTGCCCTGGTCCATCAGGTCACACCAGATGTGTCGCCAATTGAAAGTGTGTGGGATGTGGCAAAACGATGGGTGCAGCACTGTGACCCAATACTAATCTCCACAGATGAACTTTGGAACCAGGTGAATGTACCATGGATGGCTATACTACAGGACATCATTCGCACCTTATTCGCATCGATGCCATCATGCATGGAACAAGTTATCCGGACCTATGGCAGATCCTGTGCCTATGAGGCAACAGGGCACAAGCTGAACCCAGGTGACTGCAGAACGTACTAATGTACACATCCTGTGAATATGAACATCTTATCTTTGGTTGTTTAAGGTGTTTTGTTTTTTCTGAACATGAGTGTAATTCGTCTAGAAGCCATGATCTTTTCCACCTGGATGACAAATTAAGGGTAAAGAATAATTTAATGAACACAATATGTACTGTCTTTACTTAAGAGATTGTATGTTGTATTAATAATGAAAATTGAATTATGAAGTTCCGGCAAGCTGGAGTAGTTTGGATCAACAACTTCTGCTGATCAGTAGAACGAAAAACCAGTCCAGGTTGCTACTTTTTATATTTTATACATTTGATGACAAGTTACGGGCTGAGAAAATGGGTGTCGGGCCAAGTCTAGTCATTGAATCACTAAAAAGTAAGAAATTTGCAGGTTGGTCTGGTTTTTGGTTCTACTGAAAATTTAATTGTATTTTATGTGGACTGCATAGATGATGTGACAATGTGTTTGCGTATGCGGTGAGATAAGCTTGGCAGCTGATAAGTGTTTTGTGCTAGCCATCAACTGCAAGAAGATGGAAGCCCTCTTGTCACAATGATCTGCACAGACTATAAATAATACTGAAAAGTTAACAACTATTCTTGTTAATAATATCAGTGTAATGTAGTACTGCAAACTGTCAGTTGCTGTTAAGCGGTATTGGTATGAAGTTGACTTTTATCTATTAGAATGTCACATGTACTTCATATATAAGCCAGTTATTGTATGAAACAGTGGAAAATCCAGGTTGGAATATCAACAGTATAATGAAAAGGATAGATTGCTACTCACTGTAAGGATGACACATTCAGTTGCAAACAGGTAGGACAAAGCACTGAGCTTTAGACCGTAGCCTTCTTCAGAAGAAGACGACAAAAAAAAAAGTGTGTGCATGCATGCGTGACCACTGTCTGCAGCTGCTCTGACCAAAATGCCACTGAAATGTGTTGAATAGGTGCATCAATCTGGAGTGGGTCAGAGAAGGGAGAGGGATAGCAGGGTACAGACAGCAGAAGAGAAATCAACACTGCCTGGCAGAGCATGTAGGGGCTGGAGGTGGCAGGGAAAGGTTACGAGCTGCAGCATCGTGAGGCTGTGGGGAGAAAGGAAGTGGAAAGGAGAGGAGCGGGGAACAAGAAAGATACCAGTCAGTGCAGTGACAGAGAGCAGTACACAGTAATGATGAGAGGACATGAATTGGGAGGAGGTGATAGGGTAGAGTGGGCAGAAACAGTTAAAACAATTGGGTGGAGAGTTTGGGGACTGTAGGTTACCGTAAGCTGAGACCAGGATGATTTCAGGAGTGGAGAATGTGTTGTAAGGATAACTCCCATCTACGCAGTTCAGAAAAGCTGTTAGTGGAGGGGAGGATCCAGATGGTGCGGGATTTGAAGTAGCCATTGTAGTTGAGCATGTTACATTCAGCTTCATGTTGTGCTACAGGGTGGTCCACTGTGCTCATGGCCACAGTTTGGTGGTGGCCAATCATTCATGTGACAGCTGGTTGGTAGTCATACCCATATAAAAAACTGAGCAATGTTTGCAGCAGAGCTGCTATATAATGTAGCTGCTTTCACAGGTGGCCTGGCCTATCATGGGGTAGGGTAAGACTGTGACAGGACTGGAATAGGAAGTGCTGGGTAGATGGATTGGGCAGATCTTGTACCTGGTTTTTCCATAAGGATATGATCCCTATGGCAAGAGTTTGGGATTGAGAGTGGCATAGGGGTGGACTAGCACATTGTGGAGATTGGGTGGTCAACAGAACACCACATTAGAAGGGTTGGGAAGGATCTTGAGTAGGTTGTCCCTGATTTTTGGGCATGATGATAGATGATCAAAGTGCTGATGAAGGATGCGGTTCAGTTATCCAAGTCCAGGTTGGTACTGGGTGACAAAGAGGCACTCCTTTTGAGCTGGTTCTTGGGGGATAGTGGGAGGATTGGGGTTATGTGGGGATACAGCATGTGAAATCTACTTGCAGATGAGGTCTGGGGGATAGTTCTTGTCTGTGAAGGTCTTTGTGAGACCTTCAGCATACTGGTTAAGCAAGCCTCATCACTGCAGATATGCAGGCCACAGGTGGCCAGGCTGTGTGAGAGGGATATTATGTGTGGGAGGAATGGCAGCTGTTAAAATGCAGGTGTGAGTAGAGCCATCCGAGTAGAGGTGGCCAATGTCCAGGAAGGTGGCACGCTGGGTTGAGGAGGACTAAGTGGATGGGAAAGGCAGTGTTGAGGTTGTGAAGGAATGAGGATAGGGTGTCCTGGCCCTGAGTGCAGATCATAGACTTATGACCACAGCAGTTGAGTCCCATAGTGCTCAGAGCCATTTTTTGCAGATCATAAAGATATTATTGGAGAACCTGAATGAGACCTGGGATTTTGGATTTTGAAAAACTACAAAGATTTCCTCTAGATAGCACTTAAACAAGTTGGCTTAGGAGGGTCCAATGTGGATGCCCATGACTGTGCCACAGACTTTTTCTTTTTGTATGCCTCCCCTTGAGAGGAGAATTAATTGTTTGTTTTAGTACGTTTGGAGCCTGAAGGATGTTGGGAGAGGTAGTGTTCAATAGCAGCTAGGTCATAGATGTGAGGAATGTTGGTGTATAGGGAAGTGTAGTCAATAGTGACAAGTAGGGATCCAAGAGGTAAAGGGTTGAAGGGTTGGGGATGGTGGATAGTGGCTGAAGAAAGTGGTTGGTGGCATCATTGACAGCATGCCGTTTCATTATCAGGCATGTATCACTGTCAGAAGTGGTTACACCCCATACCAAGCACGATAACATATTGTCGGAATGTGTGCGCAAATATGTTAAGCTGGAAAAGAACGTTTTTGTCTACTGTTACGCATGTTGCAGTTTTTTATGTTCTTTATATTGTTTTATTTAGAAGATTGCAGTGGTATTTTTCAAGGAAAATACATTAATGTCTATAAATATTGAATCCAATTTGCAGCACATTATTACTTGTCACACAACTTAACAAACACAGCAGCTTCTCATGTACCTAACAGAAATTTTAAATCCCTGAATCTAGGTATTCAAATAATTTGTAGAATGAGTAGCTAATGAGGTATGTTTTTAATTTTCTTTTGAAATGACAAAGATTTTCAATTTCTTGCTTTACATTAGACAAAGGCTTGAATACCTTACTGCCAGAGAACATAATTCCATACATGGAGGTAAAGTCTACATGAATCTCTTATATTTTTACTATGAATATGTATCACTGTTTTAGTCAAAACTGATTTTTATTGTTAGCAACAAAAACGATTAAGAAGTAAATGTATTGGAAGACCAGTGAGAATTTTAGGAACATTAAAGAAACTTCTGATAGGTGTATGATTATCTACTTTACACAGTAGTCTTACTGTTCACTTCTGCTTTACATGCACTGCCTCATAAGAAAATATAGAGTAAAAATATGCAAAATAAGCATTTGCACTTACCTTTAGGTTAACACAATGGAAGATGCTTCTATGGACATAACATGCTGAACTGAAATTCTTGACTAATTTATCCCAGTGTTGACTTCATTTTAAGTTGTTATCCATCAGACACTAAGCAATTTTACATTCTGTGCTTCATTCAGTTTCTGATTGATAATGTCTGCTTCTGATGCCAAAAGGTCACTGTTAGATGGTTTGGAATTGCACAATATCAGTCTTGGTAAGGTTAAGATTTAAACTGTTGGCTATGAACCCCTTGTAGGTCTATGCAGCTATCATCTTAACTTTGGCTGCTAGGCTGAGTTTGGGCCTTTGATTAGTATATGCCTGGCCTTCGCATACATTACAATTCCTGAACTGTCCTTTAAGGTCATTGGAATTCTTTTATGTTGAGTGTGGGCCCAGTACAGATCACTGAGACACTAATCTATCCATTGTACACCTGTAGTCTGGCCGGGATTTCAATAGAGGTTTGTAAAACTGAAGCAAATGTGCCTTGTATAACACACAGGACCTGTTGGTAAGAATATTAAGATGTTGTATGCCTTCAAGGACCCCACCTTCAGGTTTATTAGGTGCTGTAATGATGATGATATGTAATCACATGCAGGCTGTGAAACTTCACTAAATCCTTAATATTTAGAGTGGTGTCCCTCATTTGAACTATCTCTCTCTCTTGCCTCCCCCCCCTCCCTCTCTCCCCCCTCCCTCTCTCCCCCCTCCCTCTCTCCCCCCTCCCTCTCTCCCCCCTCCCTCTCTCCCCCCTCCCTCTCTCCCCCCTCCCTCTCTCCCCCCTCCCTCTCTCCCCCCTCCCTCTCTCCCCCCTCCCTCTCTCCCCCCTCCCTCTCTCCCCCCTCCCTCTCTCCCCCCTCCCTCTCTCCCCCCTCCCTCTCTCCCCCTCCCTCTCTCCCCCCTCCCTCTCTCCCCCCCTCCCTCTCTCCCCCCTCCCTCTCTCCCCCCTCCCTCTCTCCCCCCTCCCTCTCTCCCCCCCTCCCTCTCTCCCCCCCTCCCTCTCTCCCCCCTCCCCTCCTCTCCCCCCCTCCTCCCCCCTCCCTGTCTCTCTTTTTCCCTCTCTCTCTCTCTCTCTCTCTCTCTCTTTCCCCCTGGATGAGATTAGTTTTTCATTCCATAGATCCATGCTGAGGAGATTCTTGTGGATGTGGAACATGCAATTTTTTTAGCTGGAATAACAATACTAATAGTATGAGTATATACAATACATCATTTGTTTCTATTAAAAAATGGTCAATGGAGTAGAATGAGTTGACCACTAGTAAGTCTTTCAGGCTCTTTTAAACTGATCTTTATTTGTTACTAAATTTTTTATGTTTGCTGGAAAATGATTGAAGATGGGTGTTCCTGAGTAGTGGACTCCTTTTGGAACTAAAGTAAGTGCTTTTAAGTCCTTGTGCAGATCATTTCTGTTCCTGGTATTGTATGTATGAACTGAGCTGTTTGTTGGAAAAAGAGATGTATTATTTAGGACAAATTTCATTAAGGTGTAAATATACTGAGAGGCAGTAGTTAGTATGACCAGTTCTTTGAAGAGGTTTCTACAGGACATGTGTGAATTTACTCCACAAATAATACGTATTACACGCTTTTGGACTCTGAAAACTTTTGTTTGACTTGAAGAGTTACCCAAAATATTATACCATACGACATTATGGAATGAAAGTAGGCAAAGTATGCAAGCTTTTTCATTTTTATGTCGCATATGTCTGCTAACACTCGAATTGCAAATACAGATTTAAGGCGTTTCTGCAGTTCTGTGGTGTGCTCCCCCCCAACTGAATTTATTATCAAGTTGTAATCCCAGGAATTTAAGACTGTCAACCTCTTCTATCTGCTCTTCTTCATACTTTATGCATATGCTGGGTGGAAACTTCTTACAGGTTCTGAATTGCATACAGTGAGTCTTTTCGAAGTTTAATGTCAGTGAGTTGGCTTTAAACCATTTATTAATATCCATGAAAATATCATTAGCAAATCTTTCTAGAACTACACTTGACATACTATTTATTGCAATACTTGTGTCTTCTGCAAACAAAACGAACTCTGCTTTGGCAGTGTAACTGATGAGACATCGTTAATGTACACAAGAAAAAGCAATGGCCGTAAGATGGATCCTTGTGGAACACCACATGTAATTTCTTCCCATTCTGATGATGACTGATGACTTAATTCACTAGTCCCTTGCACTGACACCCTTTTTTTCATGTTAGCGAGGTATGACTTGAACCATTTTGCAGCACTGCCTGTGACACCATAGAATTCTAATTTATTTAAAAGGATGTTGTGGTTCACACAATCAAATGCCTTTGACAAATCACAGTAAATACCTGCTGCTTATAATTTGTTATTTGATGAATTAAGTACATTTTCACTGTAGGTGTAAATAGCCTTCTCGATATCAGAACCCTTCAGAAATCCAAACTGTGTTCTTGATAATATGTTATTTGTGGTCAGATGGTTGTAGAAAACTCTCTGCAGCCCATTTTTTCCACCTGAAAATAGTTACAACTGCTGTGTTATTTTTTCGGAGTCAGAAGAGGGTCAGAGAACCTGCAAAACTGTGCATAAATAAGGAACATTGTACTAAATGTCTTATCATGGATGTTGTGCTATTTATAGCAGTGATGAGGAGTGTTGCAGTTCTAGAAGTACACCATTCTGCTTTTACAATCTTTCAGACAAAAGTTTGTTGACACGGTATCTGCAAGCCATTGGGATTGGAAGGAACATATGAGTATAGGCAGCCAACCAAGCCCCATTGCTTATGCTGTGCGAATGTATTGTGCCTTCAAGCTTCAGTAGGAAAGCCTGTTGTGTAGATGACCAGAAGGACCAGGTTGTTGATCGTAGAGCAATAGCTCCTGCATTTTCGTATTGTGAGGAGTTAAGTAGCTACCTGGTGTCTTGTATCCAGACTAGGCAGTGGTTGACTGTTCATTCTGAGGTTTTTTTTCCACATAGCTCATTAAGGCAACACTTCTGTAATTACTGGGGCACATTTGATCCTTTTGCCTGCTTCATTTACTGCATTTTCTCCTTTCATCAATTAAATTCAATATTTCTTCTGTTACCCAAGGATTTTTACTAACCCTCTTCTTTTTACCTACTTGATCGTCTGCTGCCTTCACTACTGAGACGTTGACTGGAATACTCTCTTTCAAATTCTAAAGGTGGCAGGGGTAAAATACAGGGAGCGAAAGGCTATTTACAACTTGTACAGAAACCAGATGGCAGTTATAAGAGTTGAGGGACATGAAAGGGAAGCAGTGGTTGGGAAGGGAGTAAGACAGGGTTGTAGCCTCTCCCCGATGTTATTCAATCTCTATATTGAGCAAGCAGTAAAGGAAACAAAAGAAAAATTTGGAGTAGGTATTAAAATCCATGGAGAAGAAATAAAAACTTTGAGGTTCGCCGATGACATTGTAATTTTGTCAGAGACAGCAAAGGACTTGGAAGAGCAGTTGAACGGAATAGATGGTGTCTTGAAGGGAGGATATAAGATGAACATCAACAAAAGCAAAACAAGGATAATGGAATGTAGTCGAGTTAAGTCGGGTGATGCTGAGGGTATTAGATTAGGAAATGAGACACTTAAAGTAGTAAAGGAGTTTTGCTATTTGGGGAGCAAAATAACTGATGATGGACGAAGTAGAGAGGATATAAAATGTAGACTGGCAATGGCAAGGAAAGTGTTTCTGAAGAAGAGAAATTTGTTAACATCGAGTATAGATTTAAGTGTCAGGAAGTTATTTCTGAAAGTATTTGTATGGAGTGTGGCCATGTATGGAAGTGAAACATGGACTGTAAATAGTTTGGACAAGAAGAGAATAGAAGCTTTTGAAATGTGGTGCTACAGAAGAATGCTGAAGATTAGATGGGTAGATCACATAACTAATGAGGAAGTATTGAATAGGATTGGGGAGAAGAGAAGTTTGTGGCACAACTTGACCAGAAGAAGGGATCGGTTGGTAGGACATGTTCTGAGGCATCAAGGGATCACCAATTTAGTATTGGAGGGCAGCGTGGAGGGTAAAAATCATAGGGGGAGACCAAGAGATGAATACACTAAGCAGATTCAGAAGGATGTAGGTTGCAGTAGGTACTGGGAGATGAAGAAGCTTGCACAGGATAGAGTAGCATGGAGAGCTGCATCAAACCAGTCTCAGGACTGAAGACCACAACAACAACAACAACAACAACATTTGATCCTTACAGGTTTGAGGAGGAGTAGTATAATTGTCTCCTCTAAAGAGTTAGGAAATTGTCCTGTTTGCCATATTATACTACAAAATTGTAGAGCCATGTCTTTTGTTTCATCAGCAAGCTGAATGAGCATGTCATACGAGTACTTGATGTAGTCCTGACTGGGCATGGTACACAAGTCTCATAAGTGTTAAATCAATTTCCCTATTAGGAAACAAACAGTAATAGGGCTTAAAATTGTTGGATCTTGAGTCTGGTCCATCCCTCTCCACAGTCACATAATGGTGGCATGATGTTGAGTCCAGTCAGACAGCGGGGGTAGTGTTGGCTGTATGCTGTACCAAAATCTCATTGCTTCTGGATAGTAGTTTGTGATATGTCTTCCAGTACAGTTGCTATAAGTGTGCAACTCTTTTTATCTGAAATCTTTCAAACAGCTTTCTACATTTGTGTTGAGTTAGTGAAATAGTTTGGGAATACTTGTCACAACCTTTCGTAACCCTGGTCACTGGTTCATTGCACCTATGTCCACACGACCCAAAACACTGGAAGGTTCTCTGCATATAGGAGGCATTTGAATCATGGCAGAGTAGTGAGCCTGTCCCTGGTGGCTGAGTGGCTCTCAAACTCCACCAGGGAAAAGGATGTTTATGTATGTGGCTGATGGTAGTGGAAGTGATAAATGATGAGGTGAACCGCATTTATAATGTTATCCATCCCCTCCTGGATGTTGTTGCAGTGTTCAAATACAGTCAGTTTGCTGTACAGCATCCCCTTAGCCGTGCTAAGATTCCATTTTGAAAGCTTTCTTCATAGACACTGTTAAGTTAGTTAAATGTATTCTGATCAGTAAGTACTCAATGGATTGCAGTCACACCTGGCTGGAGGTGGCTATACAGTGGACTTTCATGTGCAAGAAACTCAGCATTGGTGTATTTCGACATTATGAGGGCCCGTGATATCAATTGGGGCTATATAAACCTCGAACAGCTCCATCAGTGGAACATTCAGGAAGAAACTGTCATACATTTTCCCTGAATTGCAGACTCTCCAGATTTGAAAAGGAAAGTGTTTCTCATGGTAGTACCATAAACATAAGCATTTATAGTTTCACACTTGTTGGGAGAGGGAGAGGGAGGGAGAGAGAGGGAGGGAGGGAGGGAGGGGGGGGGGGGAGAGAGAGAGAGAGAGAGAGAGAGAGAGAGAGAGAGAGGGGGGGGGGGCGGGGGAGAGAGATAGACTTCACTAGGAAATAAATGACAGAATCATCTGCAAACTATCTAAGATGGCTGCTCAGATTGTCTCCTAAATTGTTTATGTAGGTAATGAACAGAGATAAATGCCAAGATTCTATCCTTGTGACATGTCCATAACTGATTTCCTATCTGTATGTTCACTTAGCCCTTTCCACAGGGGGTGTAGGTGAATAATTTTCAGCTCACTTAAAGCTGACAGCAGAATAAAATGATTTTCTTCTGGGATGGTTCCTTTCAGATTTCTTACTCTGTGTTGACAAAATGAGATATGAAATATATTGTTGAAAATCACCAAGAGGATCCATTGTTGATTGTACTGACACATCTCAATAACAGTTTTTAAAAAGGGTTATTGACCATGAGTACTTTCCTTGGTGTCGCTAAACATATGTATTGGATCTAATGGCAACAGATAGACCTCACCTCTTTGATAATATCCACATCGAAACTGGTGTCAGTGACCATGATGTGGTTGTGGCAACAATGATTACCAAAGTACAGTGGACAACTAAAACTAGCAGAAAGGTAAATATGTTCAGTAAACTATATAAAAAATCGATAATCATATCTCAATGAAGAGCTTGAAACTTTCAGGGCAGGGAGAAGCATGTAGAGGAACTCTGGCATGAGTTTAAATGAACAGTTGATGATGCACTGGATACAACAGTTCATAATGGGAGGGAATCTCCATGGTATACAGTTACTGTAAAGAAGCTTCTGAAGAAACAGTGATTACTGCATAATAGGTATAAAACAAAACGTAGCCCAGTAGCTAGAGAAATGCTGACTGAATTGCATTTGGCTGTCAAGAGAGCAATGTGTGATGTATTCAGTGACTGCTGAAGCAGAATATTGTCAAGTGATCTTTCACAGAACCCAAGGAAATTCTGGTTGTATGTAAAGGATGTTAGTGGCACCAAAGTTAGTGTCCCGTCCATAGTGAATGAGGGTAGGAAAGCAAAAGCTGAAATGCTTAATTCCATTCACAAATGTTCTTTTATAATGGAAAACCTAGGAGATTTGCCCCAATTTAATCCTCATACCACTGAAAAGATGAATGAAATAAGTATTAGAGTCAGAGGTATTGAAAAACAGCTGAAGTAATTAAAATTGAATAAAGCTCCAGGATCGAATGGAATCATCCCTGTCAGATTCTATAATGAATTTGCAGTTGAGTTAGCCCCTCTTCTAACTATAATCTGTCATAGATACCTCAAACAAAAAACCACACCTAGTTCTTGAAAAAAGGCACAGATCACACCTGTCTACAAGTGCAGTAGAAGTGATCCACAAAACTATCATCCAATATTGTTGATGTCAATTTGTTGTAGAGTCTTCAAACACATTCTGAGCTCAAAGATAATGAGGTATCTTAAACAGAACGACCTCCTCAATGCCAGCCAGCCTGGATTTCGCATACATCGATCACTTGAAACTCAACGCACTTTTCTCACATGACATACTGAAAGTTTTGGGTCAAGGCAGTCAGGTAGATGCTGTATTTCTTGATCTCCAAAAAGTGTTTGGCTCAGTACTACACCTATGCTTATTGTCAAAAGTATGATCATATGGTATATCAAGTGAAATTTGTGACTGGATTGAGGACTTCTTGGTAGGGAGGATGCAACATGTTATCTTGGATGGAGAATCATAACCAGATGTAGAAGTGAATTTTGGTATGCCCCAGGGAAATATGTTGGGAACCTTGCTGCTCATATTAATGGCCTTGCAAGCAATATTAATAATAAAATCTGGCTTTTGGCAGATGATGCACGTATCTGTAATGAAGTACTATCTGAAAGAAGCTGCATAAATATTCAGTCAGATCTTGATAAGATTTCAAAGTAGTGCAAAATTGGCAACTTGCTTTAAATGTTCAGAGATGTAAAATTTTGCATTTCACAAAATGAAAAATCGTAGTATCCTTTGACTATGATATCAGTGAGTCACTGTTAGAATCGGTCAACTCGTATAAATATCAGGATGTAACACTTTATAGGGGTATGAAATGGAATTATCACATAGGTTCAGTCATGGGTAAAGCAGGTGGCAGACTTTGGTTTGTTGGTAGAATACTGGGGAAATGCAGTCAATCTATAAAGGAGCTTGCTTACAAATCAGTCGTGTGACCAGTTCTAGAATATTGCTCAAGTGTGTGGGATCTGTACCAGATAGGACTAACTCAGGATATTGAACGTATACAGAGAAGGGCAGCACGAACGGTCACAAGTTTAATATGTGGGAGGATGTCACATAGATACTGAAGGAATGAACTGGAAGGCTCTTGAAGATAAATGTAAATTATCCCGAGAATGTCTTTTAACAAAGTTTCAAGAACCAGCTTTAGATGATTACTGTAGGAATATCCTACAACCCTGTACATATCGTTCACATAGGAATTGTGAAGATTAGAGTAATTACTGCACGCACACAGAGGCATTCAAACAATCATTCTTCCCCCACTATATACATGAATAGAAAAGGAAGAAACCCTAATAACTGGTACTGCCATGCACCTCACAGTGGTTTGCAGAGTATAGATGTAGATGTAGATCAATGTTTACATGCGCAGGGAAGATCACAAGTAAATGCTCTATTGTGGTTCTACTGATCAATAAGTAATTGGCATTATTGATAAGTTAGCAAAGAGAGAATCTGTGGTAAAACTTCCTCATGATTATAGGATAGGTACAGAAACAGCGAGAAACGCTAAAGAAACAACAAGAAAAACTGTTAAATTTTGTGTTCAAAAATGACAACCAAGCCTGACTTTCAAAGTGTAAATACCTTCAAATTGAAAGTAAGTGAAGTAGTGCACCTGTGATTCCAGCAGAAGAGGGAAGGAGTTCCTGTATTAGGTTTGATGTTATTGGCAGGAGAGTTGCGTGAAATTCTGAAGATTGATGGAAAATTCAACACTTCATCTTGGTTGCTGACTTGTTCTAATATTGCTGCAGGAGTCAAGCAATTACCATTCACGTCCAGAAAATTAATGTGGACAAAGATGTAGCTAATGCTACTTTTGATGATGAATTCTTCAGTTGCATTGAACAGAGTAATTTTCTCCCTGAATGGTGAACAGCAGTTTGGAACTTTTTGCTGATTATTCTGTAGTGTGTAAAACATATCATCCTTGAGTGAATGTAGGAGAATAAAGGATGGCTTGGACAGAATTTCTGTTTGGTGTGATGAACAGCTGCTTGAACTAAATGTGGAAAAATGTAAATGCAGACAAGTGGCGGATACAGAAAAACCTCAAGGAGGGGGTGCTCAAGATATCTTGAGCTACCTTTACTTTTACTGTAATAAAAATTAATCAAGTCACATGAAAAGTTTAAAAAAAATTTTTTTAACTGATTAAACACATATACAAGACAATGCCATCTTATGAAATAAAAAAGTTACAGTTGTGGTTCTCTTCCTTAAATGATGACTTCTACGCGTCTATTCTTCCTGGCAAACTGGCTAATTACATCATCAAATACGATGATGTGGGCACGCGTGCTACATAAGAAAGTACAACTACTCAATAACTCGATTCAGTTGAGTCAACTGACGAAAGAAATGAATGAATAGTGTGCGGACTAACTGGCGGAGGCGATGCGCGCACACGTGCCCCCCATATGTATCCGCCACTGATGCAGATGAGTAGAAACAACAATCCTCTAATGTTGGAATACAGTATTAATGGTGGATTGCTTGATACAGCCATGGTGATTAAATATTTTGGCTTAACACTGTAAAGAAACATGAAAGGGATGATCATGTAAGGTTCATTATATGGATGACGAATGATTGACTTTAGTTATTGTGAGAAGTCTAGGAAAGAGTAGCTCATCTGTGTTCATACAGAACACTGATGTGACCAGTTCTTGTGCCTGCTTGAGTACTTGAGATCACCAGGTCAGATAAAAGTAAGACATTGAAGCAATTCAGAGGTGTGCTGCTAGATTTGTGACCCGTAAGTTTACTCAACATGTGAGCATTATGGAATGCTCCATGAACTCAAATGGAAATCCCTACAGAGAAGACAATGTTCTTTTTGCCAAACACTACTGAGAAAGTTTAGAGAATAGGTATTTGTGACAGACTGCAAAATGAACCTACTGCAACCAGTGCACATTTTCTTAAGGACTGCAAAGACAAAACAATAGAAATCTGGGCTTGTGCAGGCGCATGTAGACAGTTGTTTTCCCTTGTTCCATTCGCAAGGGGAACAGGAAAGGGAATGACTGGCTGTGTTACAAGGTACGCTCTAACATGAACTGTATGGTGGCTTGTGGTGTGTGTGCGTGTAGATGTAGATGAAAGTGGACTATACTGGAAGTGCATGTCCACACAAACTTCAGCCTCATTGACTGAAGTGCTTGCTACTGGGCATCAGCCTCAACTGAAGGACGCAAATTGAAGCCACTTATTACTGGAAAAAAGGACCAAAAATTAAGTTATTTCCACCCTCCCACTATTTGTTGATGTCGCTACTGTTGTCAATGGTAAAGTATCTTTTTTCAGAAATATAAGATGAGTAAGATTTACAATAAACTTTTTACTGATCTTCTTTTTTTGTAGTTAGCTCCAGTTCTTCAAGTCTAGGGGCTGATTCTTGAAGTTGAAATTTTTGACATTTTAGGTTCTCATGGTTACAACTAACATAATAACTTTGAAGAATAGCTGTGCTGTATTTTAGTTTTCATGATAATTTATTGTATCACACTGTCTTTTGAATTTTTACATTAACAAAGCCAAAATTACATTGTTCTTCCAAAATACAAAATCACATCCGATCACATCAGAGCCATGCTCACTAGTACTTCACTCAGCAGTAACACAGTGTAACAATATTCCAAAGGATGTGTAACAAATAAAATAAAGTAATTTCTTTTTATAGATTTTAGCTTGTAGTATAACACATTGTATACAAAATCATACGTAATTTTTTTTAGGAAAACAGCTGCGGCAATATTGACCTGTTCAAAATTAGAAAATTAGTTGTGGTATCGACTACTTCTGTAGAGGAAAAATAATGCTAGAGGAGGGTGTCCCTTTACAATATCTCCCTCAAAAAATTTGGAGACATTGTGTTTACACTATTTTGTGGCCTACTATAAAGTTTGCCAAACGGTGTACAAAATGACGCCAAAATATAGAATACAGATGTGTAGAAGTATCTGATACATATCATATTTCAGAAAAAATTAGAAAAATAACTACTATACAAGTCATAATTTATATATATATCAGGACATGGCATTCAGATTTTTAGATATGTGGAACATTCCGTCACAAGACAAACAAGTCAAAGTCAAAACTACAACATTACAACACTAAACTATAGAAATAAGTGCAGAGACAATGTAAATTACTAGAATTACAGATTGCAAGTTTACGTCTATAGAGTTACACCTTCAAAGTCTTCAAAAGAGAAGAAAAAAATGTAGAGCCTAAATGTACGGCGAGTGAGCCGACTCAAAAAACCCACAACAATGGGTACAAGCTAGAAGAACATAATCAATCATGCATAAAAACATAGTACAAAATTAGTCAGCCATATCAACCAGAGTATGCAAGGATAAGTTGACTCATGAAAGGGCAAAATAATGAGAAAATATTATGACCTAAACTTACGATGTGGGGGGCCGACCCATGAATCCGAACCACACTGGGTACAGATCAACAAAACTGTTTCGACACAACAAAATGAATAAAGTTCACAATCATATATTAATAAGTTCAACCATATGTAAAGAATAATTATAGGAAGCATCTAGCCTCAATCAATAGTTGCATGCTTTCCTCGAGTTCACACACAGTCGCGATGACCAGGGGTACCCAAAACGAGTATTAAGCATGAGTTTGCCCACAACGCAAGTTCCAATGAGATACAATATTACCGTACTCAGGATAAATACAGGTAATCAGTCATAAATATCTTTGAATGATGACAATTGACTAGCTTGAGGACCAAAATCAGTGTGTGAAAGCAGAACTGTATACATCTTGTTATACTGTCTATACTCGTAAATGTCTTCCATACTATTTCCTAATTGTTCACACAAACTAACCTACATACATAGAGGCCTAAAAGATACATTTACAGTTGATAAAAAAAGACACGTACTAATTTAAAGTCACATACTGTATTGGGAAGTTCATACCCCTACTTGAAAAATCATACATCTATGTGGAATAACACTGTCCATACCAGTGATGATTTTTTTCTAAACAAATAGTTCCATGAATTCTTCATATAGGATAATTTATTGACCAACAATTTACAAATCTGTCACATCACTGATGTAGTTGACAGATGCTTGAGTACATTACCCAGCATCTAAGATCTCTTTTAAGTCGACTGGACCAGCAGGGTACAGCCATACAGCAGTGTAGGAGTGGATCCACCCACATCTTTCAGTTTCCTGCGTAGATTTCTTGTCACACGGTCCAAGGGATAGGTAACTTCCTGTCTGACATTCACATAAAATCCTGTTCTAAAAATGCTGTTCAGTACCTTCCTCGCATCACATGGCATATGCTCGTATATAGGGTTTACATCAGACTGGATTAAAAAGCATTCATATATTAAACTTTAATAAACAAAATGCAATGGAAAAAAATGAACCAGTAAGGTGATTCACACAGATATACTAAGATACTATTCCTAATTTTTACAGGACAAAATATGAAAATTTATTACTAGATATTTAATGGCATTGTCCCATTTCAAAATTGTAAAAGGATCTACTCATAGTCTCATAGCATATATGAATCAAATTCTAAATCACAAATCTATTACAAAACATAATTATATAGTTGTATGCAAATATAATGTATCATAGATTTAAACTGAGTCCCCTAGATAAGAGAGAAATTTAGAAATCACACGACCTTACATACTAAATTCCTGACAAACAAAACACAGTTATGTAGTCATATGAATCTGCAAATATAGTGTGTCATAGATTTAAACTCAGTCAATAAATAAGAGAGAACTTAACAAATCACATTATCTTTCTTATGACATTCCTGACAAACAAAACACAATTATATAGTCATATGGATCTGCAAACTTAGTGTATATTTTCTTCTAGATTAGGGAACATTATGCATCCATGTTCAAAGGACTTGTCTTCTATACCAAAAGTTAACTGTACCTGAGATTTTACCAATTTGCTTTGCTTACCAGTAGCTCGTATTATCTTTGTGTGTTCAATGGGCATTTCCACAAATTTCTTACTACACTTGATATTGTCTCTAAATTGTTCAGATCACAAATCAGGCTATCCATGTATCAGCAGTCACCTTCCCACTGATAAATCTTAATTTTTATATAAGGACGCCCAAAATATGAATCATCTTCTCTGTTGTCAGACACTTTATGCAAAAGATCACTGAATTTCATCAAATGCTACATCCACACTGTCTTTATAGGGTTTTAGCAACTTCACTGGTATCATAGCATTACTTTGGTACTCATGTTGTCAGATAAAGACTGAACACAATCAGTGGAATTCACGGCACAACTAACATCACTTGTTACAGAAGGAACACAAAATACATTTCTGTCAAAATTACACTTTCTGCTTAGATCTTCTTTCACTTCATTCCACCTATTTGGATACAAATTCTGACTAAACATATCTAACTTATTCCAGAACGCACATTTATCTATGTTATCAACAATCTGGTCCCAAACTTCAAAATGTTTTCACCTTTATTCTGTAGGCTCACAGATAACTCGCCTTTACTATTTGTAACATTGCTCTGCATGACATTAATGAAAAACTGTTTTGACTGGACTGGTCTTCCATGACTCTCACTTTACATCATCATATAAATCACTTACATTACCTGTGTTGTCAATATCATTCACAAATAACTCTGAAACTTCATTATTCTTAAACTGCACAAATACCTGATGATGATTTCACAGCTCTTAATCACATCTACATAAAAAATATCACCTAGTTCAGATCCAAACAGACGTCACCTGATTTACATACACCAATAACACTGTTTAATGACCAAGAGAAGAAATCATTAGTATGTATTACATCAAAATTCTCACTACTCTCACATTCTGGTTTGTGATTAATACCTACATCACTAGAATTAAACATAGTATCCCAAAACTTTTGCTCAAAACATAAATTAGGCATCTGATATTCCTCCTGTTCAATTTCAGATACATGTGCCAGGTCATTGACACTGTTATCATTGTTTAATGGCAGATGTAGCTTGGGGGTCTGTGCTTATTGTGTTTTCTTGCCCAAAAACTGTGGACCTGAGGCAATTTGCCATTTCCTGAGTAGTTACTTCTATAATTGTTACTTCTATTAAAATGCCCTTGGTTATCCCAATTATTCCTATCCTGTTGATGTTCAAAATTTCTCTCTCTATTTACACTCTGATCCTGATAAAAGTTATTATCTCTGTTTCTGTAATTACTCCCATTGTGATTTCTATCACTCCGATTATTATGGTACATACTTCTTTCTACTGCCCTATGCAGCCTGTCAACATACTGTAAAAATTGTTCAAGACAATCATCAGTTCTGTGTACTAAATCCCACTGCAACCTTTCTCGTTATCTCCTTTAAGTACATCAATCATTGTCATTTCGTCAAGTGGTTTGTCAAGGTGTGTTAATTTTTTAAGTTATTTCTTACAAAATCTTTCAAAGTACTGTCCCTATTCCTATAAGTAGAACCATTCAAAGCTTCACTTTTAATTCTCCCCTGCTCAGCTTCCGAACAAAATTTATTTAAAAAACCTTTCTCAAAACTTTCTCCCCCTTGTCTTAAATTTAAATTTACTCATGATAGAGCTTCACCTTCAAGACATATTTTAACAAATTTAATTTTGTGAATGTGATTCATGCACGGCACAAAACTATCTCTACAGTGATGCGGAAAATCCACTGGATGTAAATTGTCTGCTGGAAAACCTTTGACAGGATTGTTTGACCATGCAATACCATTGTTTGCACACAGATTTTTGTGAATGCAATTTTCTTGAACTGTTGAAATTTTTTGATCTAAAACAGTTAAATTAGTTTGCATATTGTTTTCAAAATTTAAAATTTTTTGATTTAAACTGGCGATTTTTTGTTCCATTATTTCCACTACGGCTTTCCATTCAACTCTGACATCATCAACATTCTTCGACTGTCTCACTGATTCAACTATGTATTCATTTTCCAAAACAATAAATTTATTTTCTAACACAGTAACTTTTTCATTCACACTTTTTAACCCCTGTGACAACCCATTTTTTAGTTCTGAAACTTGATTACTAAGTTGGTCCATTTGATCTAGTACTTTGTCTAATTTACTATTGTTATCTGTCTTCATTTCTTCTATCTTTGCCAAAATTAATTGCAAAATATCATTTTGTACTGTTTCTTTGCTGACTACGATTTCACTCGGCCCAGACATGTCCTGACTGGATCATACAGCTTTCACTTCTACCCCGCTCCTACCCTCGTCTCTATTCATTTTGTTAACAAGCACAAGTCCACAAACAAATTAACTTCACAAATAGTTTGTACTTACCTTTCCTTTTTGATGTCCCTGGTTGTAGTTGTAAAGTCCTCTTTCATTCGATCCGGTCCATCATTCTTGTTAGTACCTTTTCACTATTGATATGATTTACTTGATTGGGTGGCCCTCGGTCATCTTTCTTCGTGTGATCTGAAATCCATTCATACATAAACTGCAAATGACACAGATCTTTCTCCCTTCTCCTGCAACAGACAAAACTTCATTATTAGTCAACTATCCCAGACAGCGCCACCACTTGTAATCTACCCTCCCTTCTCTGTTGATGTCACTACCATTGTTGATGGTAAAGTATCTTTTTTCAAAAATACAAGAGGAGTAAAAGTTATAATAAACTTTTTGGTTATCTTCTTTTCTTGTAGTTGGCTCCAGTTCTTCATGTTTAGGGGCTGATACTGGAAGCTGAAATTTTTGACATTTTAGGTTTTCATGGTTCCAGTTGACATAATTAACTTTGAAGAATGCCTGCATTGTATTTTTGTTTTCACGATAATTTATTGTCTCACATTTTACTGTATCACACTCTCTTTTGAATTTTCACATTGACAAAGCCGAAATTACATTGTTCTTCCAAAATACAAAATCATGTTCGATCACATCATAGGCATGCCCACTACTACTTCACTCTGCAGTAGCACAGTCTAAGAATATTCCAAAGGATTTACATATTTTTTTGACAAATGAATTTCTATTAATTTATATTATTATTTTGTAAATGAATCTAGAAATAAACATAAGAAATAGCACCAAATTGTGTAATTAATGAGAGAAATTTTAAGTGCCAAATATTTTGTAATTTCAAATGTTTCTAAAAACAATAATTTGAACTGTACATTCAGAGATAGTACATATTGATTGTAACAAAGAAAATAAAGTAATTTCTTTTTATAGATTTTAGCTTGTAATATAACACATTGTGTACAAAACCATATATAATTTTTTAGAAAAACAGCTGAGACAATATTGACCTGTTCAAAATTCAAAAATTACTTCTGGTATCAACTACTGCTGTTGAGGAAAAGTAATTCTAGAGGAGGGTGTCCCTTTACAATGTGCATCCAGAGAAATGATGACATTACCACTTTATTACATGTAACAGAAAGATGCCTAGATGGACAATACTATAGTCAGAGATGGGGCCTGTTCTGTGTTTGTTCTTGCCATGTACATGTTTATGTGGAGGGGAAAGGCTTACCTGAAAGAGCTGTTCTTTTACACACATCTTGACATCTTGCTGAAGATGTGCTTGTTTTGGATAACCAAATGATTTTTGAGAGATACTTTTCATCTGGTGTTACGTGCTCATCCAGGACCAAGATGTGACACATTACCAGTTGAATCTCATAAAACAGGTTGTTTTTCAGTTGCCAATGCAGTCTCTAAACTGCATTTATCTGGATAATTGGAACTAGCTGTAAGTCAATAGTATCTGTGTATCACAGACCAAGTCAGACTTTCTTATTGATGGACTCTGCAATAGGAAAAGGATAGTCATTGTTGACTGTCAAGAGGATGGAAAATGAATGATGCACAATTTTTTTCCTGGAGAAAACTGTACAAGGAGCATTTACTACCCACCAATACTGTTCATGAAAGACACTGTTGTGAAGGTGAATGATGTAATCAGATTTCGGTGTCTTATATTTGACAAGAAGCTGTTTTTACCATATTTTGGAGTTCTGAAGGCAAAAGCCTCAGGTACTTATCTTAAAGTGCCTAAGTCAGAATGTCTTAAAAGAGGAGACTGAGTGCGTCTACTACAATTCGATAGAGAATCTATCCCATCCTGACTGGATTCTGGATCAACTGAAAATCATTGTCACAGTGCACTGTGAGGGACTTAGATGCATGTGCATCCAGTCCATAACCACCCCACTTGCTGAAGCTGTGGTCTGCTTCCAACCTGCTGACAGCAGCTCTTCATGATGTAACAGGTATAAGGGGGTTTGACCTGCAGTTACCAGTATTCAATCTAGTTGATAACCTCACCATTTAAACATAAATTGTCCATGTTCTATGAAGTCTTATTGGTGTCTATGTGAAGGAAAAATCTTGTGACTCTCTGTGTGGACTGAGTTACAGTCTTTGCTCATGGGTAGAACTTCCTTCCATTATGGTTTCTCAAAAGGGCCAGAATTATTTTTGCTCTGCCGAAATGCAGGAAGGAGAGAGAACATAACCACATTTGTGTATTCACAAACATATTATACAAGTAATTTATGCTGATGGGTCCTAACAGGATTTGCTTCAATTGCGTCTTAAAGTATTGTTCTACCTTATTATTACTATGATTTTTCATTAATTTATTTTTTAGAACATATAAATATTGGTGTGCACCATTAGGTGTACCAACAACAAACTTCAATCCATTGTCCAGATGCCTTGTTTAGATATTACCCATGGAAATGTGTAAATTTTTTGATACCCTCCTTGCTATATTACAATTCTGAGAAATCTGAAGTGTTTACAGTTAACTGAGGTTTAAGGAAATGAAATATTCTAATAAAACAACTATTCATTTTTAAAGGTATATTGGCGTACACCACGGGGATTTCCTCAGTACCTGCCAAGGACTGTTGCAAAGAAGAAATATCGATTTACTACTAATCGACCATGGACTGGTCAATTTGAACAACAGAACATGTCTCGGCAAAGGAAGAAAGTTTTCTTAGAGCCTGTACTTGAATGGAGCTTCTTCAGAGGAGATCGTGTGAGTAATATGTTATTCAGTTATGGGAGTTAAGTTAGGGAATCTTTTTCTAATTTCTATATAACATTTTTTGACAAACAGTGAATAATATAATGAAGAAATAAAGAATTCATTATAAGCCTAATATGCTGAAACTGTCAGCTTTTTATTTTATTTGGGTAAAAGCTATGTTCCACATAATAAATAAATAGCATAAATAACAGGATTTGTTAATGTTTTTATGTACATGAGTAATTGTAAACCTTAAAAAATTCTGCTCATTTAGAGATATTTGTTCTGAAGACACGTTTCTCATACTGCCACAACATTGTAGCCATTTTGAAAGTTACAGGGAACTTAAGAAGTACAAAATGGAGTTATTCTAAAATTGCTTTAGCTGATATACATGGAGAATTCAAAAAGTATCTGCACATTCAATTTATTGAAAACACCACAGAATTTACAGTTACATCATTTTCCAACACTTTCACTCTACTTTTCAATGCACTTGATCTATCACTGCACAATACCCTTAGGGGAAAATTTTTTTTTTGGCTGAACAGAAGGCAATGTACGCACCACTTCCTTCATCTCTTCAAGTGGACCAAGAAAATCGACATCCGGCAAGGTGAAATCGGGACTGTGTCCCAGATCTTCCAACACCTTGAAATGCATAGTCTCAGGAGTTTGTGTGGGGTGACAAGTTATGTGAAAACATGCACTGTCATGTAAAAACAAGAATATTGTTTGACAATAGAGTTTGTAGTTTATAATTTTTGAAGTCATGTTAGGTGTTTATTTCAAAATGCAGGCTTTAGCTTGTTGCAAAGCATTGGTCATCTACTGTTTACCCCTTCCCCAGTTAATATTCCAGAATTTGCCCTTGTGCAGTGTTTGATCTCTGGTTAAAAATAATGAGCCCATGTTTCATCTCCAGTGATGATACAAAAAATATTCACCTTCATTATCATGATGGTCCAATAACTGAGTAACTGCTGACAGGTTCTCATTTGATTAAATTTGTTCATTGAGTTGTTTTGGGGCCGTCTTGACTTTTTGCACTTTAAGGCTGTTATTGTTTGTGTCATAAGCAGAACCACGATATATGTGAATTTGGTTTCCCACATACCAACTTGTTCATTATTCAGTATCATGCACTTGCTCAGTGTTGGCATTAGTGGTGAATTTGACTGGACGTCTTACTCTTTCCATGTCCCTCACGATTGTTCAGTCACTTGAAGTGCTCAATTCACTGATAAACTCTTTACTGTGGTAAATATTGACCCTAAATCATTCTGGAAGTTGTCTATGGATTTCAGCTGCTCGTGCTCTTTCAGACCACACTAAATGGAATATAGAACAATTTTTCATTGGTACAAAAAAAAAAAAAAAAAAAAAAAAAAAAAGGGGGGTGATGAGGCCATGTTTACTTTTTAGTGCAAATTTACTGACGTGATGATGCTGAAACCTAGCACAGGTGAAAAGAACGATGCCATTTAGTGGCTGGTGAGGTCAATAATCAATGCCGCCAACCTAAAGATGACTAGAATGAAAGTGTTGATTCTTATTGACTTTGTCTACAGTTAATATGATACTATCTCATGAGACTGTTGTTGTTTAATACTCTCACAGAGATTCTTTATTTTTGTAGATCATTGTGTACAGAATGAAATAGCACTTCAGTTTTTATCGTTTGTTGATATCACTTCACTCTATTTCAGTACCCCTGCAGTCTCAACCATATATTTCTGGTATATGGAAATTTTAGTTCCTTTATACCACTGTGACAGTAGGAGAGCCTGCTCTGCCTGATGCTATGGATGTCTTTCTGTCATAAAGTCAGTTGCAAATGATGTTCTTAATGTAACACTGACTGTTTGCAAAGGTTTATTACTGACGGATGCAAATGAAGAATGTTGAGTGTTGTGATCACCATTGGTAGTTTGTTGCAGATGAGCCTCCAGTAATACAGTGTGGAGTTGTTTTCTATTTAAGACCCTTACAATATACCATTTACAGTTTTCTTATCATTTTATTCTCACTTGTCTGTTTAACTAAAATATTTTTGATTTGATAATATGTATCTGAAATTGTTTCAGGTTGAAATTCTTGTGGGACCAGACAAGGGAAAGCAAGGCATTGTTTCACAAGTAATACAAGAACGTAATTGGGTTATTGTTGAGGGAATGAACTGCCATTTACGAACCATTGGAAAATCAAAGGATTTTCCTGGTGTTGTTATCCGGTCAGAGGCCCCACTTTTGGTCACAGATCAAGTTGCTCTTGTTGATCCATCAGATTTGTAAGTACTAAACATGATATTATTTCTCTGTCTTTCTGTTTTGAAAATATGTTTAAGGACAAAAATTGCCAGTTGGTGAGTGTGACGTGTGTTGTGCGACCTCATGGTGGCAGGTACTGTGGTGGTGTAGCCATCGATGATATCACAGAAGTAGACACAGGAAAGTTATTCTGATGATTTCTACTTTCTTGTTAGATGTCCCCCTGTATATTTTAATGTTGATTGTTTCTACCTACAACTTTGAACTTCAGCATGTTAATGAAATGTTCAAGTGGTACAACTTTGGACTTCACCACCTCTGCAGTAGTTCCTATGAATGGAAAGTACTACTTATTTTTAAGAACAATTCGATTACATCTCCAAATACAGTTAAAATTATGTAGAGAAAGATTGCATATATGTAAAGTTTTAGTTTGTACATTCCACTCTGTCTTTATAATAACAAGTGACATTTTGACAGTTCTTGCTTTGTCTTCCGTTTGCTGTGACACAGTCAGCATTGTCACAGTGCATTGCTCACTTGGTGGTGCACCTCATTGTTCCAGTCATGGAACAAACGCAAAGCCCCGCAGGTATTACAGCCTGCAACAGTAGGGCAAACCCCGCCCTACCTTCAAGTCGGGTGGTATCCATCTGTTTCACCATGCAAAAATGAATTACAGAAATGTCCAAACAGTTTTGTACTCTTAACTGTTTAACTAATAAATTGTTCCATTTATCATGATCATCATTCTTCAGCTAGTTACAGGTAAGGTTACGCATCACTCTACACGAATGATATGTTCACAAAACTATCCATTGCACTTCAAGTAAGTGGTCATCAGTACACATTCATCATCATCATCTTGGACAGTTTCCAGCCACTGGCTGGGTCTGTCGGGAACACAAGCCTCTCCATCGTGTTCTGTCTTTCCACCATTCCCCCTCTTCCACCTTCGTCCAGTTCTCTCCTCTTCTCGTCACACATTCCTTCACTCCCTTCACCCATCTATCTCTTGGTCTTCCCCTGGGCCTCTTCCCCTCCAGTTGCAGATCAAACATCCTCTTTGGAATTCTTCCCTCATCCATTCTCTTCATGTGTCCATACCACTGCAGTCTTGATTTTTCTATCCTGTCCTGTACTGGTTCCTCCTTTAGTCTTTCCCTCACATACACATTTCGCAATCTGTCTCGCCTTGTTACACTCAACCTGCTCCTCTGGAACTTCATTTCACTAGCTTGTATTCTACTTTTGTCGCTTTTGTGCATTACCCATGTCTCACTTCCGTATGCCAATATGGGGACAAAGTAGGTTCGGTATATAATTCCCTTGGATTTCTGTGGCACCTCCTTGCTCCAAATAAGCCCCCTAATGCATTTGAAGAACTGCCCTGCTTTTCTGCACCTTTCATTTATTTCCATTGCGTTTCCCCCCTTACTTTCAATCATGCTTCCCAGGTACTTGAAGTTCTCTACCACTTGTAGTTTTTCCCCTCCACAAGTTATATCCACATTTGGCCTATTCTTCTTCCTTGTTGTGACAATTATTTCACTTTTCTTTGCAGAGAAATGCATTCCATATTGTGCTGCCGTTGCCTCCCATACATCTAACTGCTCTTGCACCTCCTTCTCGCAATTTCCCCATAACATCAGGTCATCGGCAAAAAGCACTGCTTTCATTTTATGATCTCCAATTGCATCTGATACTTGCTGTAGGATTTCATCCATAACAATAATAAACAATAAAGGCGAAAGTGCACTTCCCTGTCGCAGCCCATTTTCCAGCTTGAACCATGCAGTACGTTCCCTCCCCACTTTCACACAACTCTCACTTCCCTCATACATTTTTCTGACTTTTCGTGTTATCTCTTCATCTATCCCTTTTGCGTTCAGCACATCCCAGAGCTTGTCCCTGTAGATATTGTCATACGCCTTCTCAATATCTAAAAAGGCCATGATTAAGTCCTTCCCGTACTCATAGTGCCTTTCCTGCAGTTGCCTTACCGCAAATATGAGGTCCGTTGTTGATCTTCCCGGTCTGAAACCATACTGCTCCTCTTGCAGTCTACTTTCAATACTGCTTCTTATTCTCTTCTCCAGGATCTTTTCACAGATTTTTCCACAGTGGCATAGCAGGATAATTCCTCTGTAGTTCTCACATCTCCTTTTATCCCCTTTCTTGAAGATCGGGACTATAATTCCTTTCTTCCAATCCTCAGGAATTCTGTTCTCCTTCCACACCACCCTCAGAACTCTGTATAGCCACTGGGTTCCTACTTCTCCTGCTGCTCGTATCATATCCACTGTTACTTTGTCCCAACCTGGTGCCTTGCCCCCTTTCATCCTCTTTATGGCTTCTTCCACTTCATTCCAAGTTAGATCATCAATTTCCCCACTATTATAATCGTCTGCTGCCTTAGGCTCTCCATCGCTGTTAGTTACTCGCTTGACGGCATTCAACAGGTCTTCAAAGTACTCCTTCCAAATCTTTTTGAGCTCATGCATTTCCTCCACAACTCTTCCATTATTATCCATGATCCTCAGGCACTCGCTTCTGTCGTTCCTCTTATTTCTTACCATGGTGTAAAGTACTTTTTTGTTCCCTTCACTGTCCTCTTCTAACATTCTTGTCCATTTTTCCATCCACTTCTTCTCCGCCCTTACTATGGTCTGTGCTGCTTTCTTGCTTCCCTTATATTTTACCCTAGCTTCCTCTGTTCGGGTCTGGAACCATTCTCTGAAGGCTTTGTTCTTTCGAAGTACTGCCTCTTTACATATGTTGTTCCACCATGGGGTTTCCTTACTTCTCCTCTTTGTGCTAGTTCTTCCGCACACAGTCTCAGCTGCCTCAACTAGAGCCCTCTTAAAATCTCCCCATTCTTCTTCCACTGTTCTCTGATCTTCCTTTGGCAGCTTCTTCCTGATCAGTGTCTGGTACTGGGTCCTCCGTTCATCCTTGAGCATCCATGTCTTCAACCTTTTCTCCTGTATGTCTGTTGCCCTCCTATCTTTTTTCTCTCTCAGGGTGGCTACCAACAGCCGATGGTCACTGTCTAAGGCCTCAGATCTGTGAGGCTGCTCATCATCTGCCTATCCACTAGTACATAGTCTACTACTGAAGTTTGGGACCAGTCTCCACTGTACCAAGTTATTTTGTGGCTACTTCTCTTCTTGTACCAGGAATTTGCGATCGCCAGCCCATTCCTCTTGCAGAATTCCAGCAACAATTTTCCTTCTCTATTTCGGTTCCCCCAGCCCTCTGGTCCCATTATCTCCTCGAATCCTTTCCTGTCTGTGCCAACATGTGCATTGAGGTCCCCTATTATAATCTGATTACCTCCATTTAGCTGCTTTTGCATGTCATCTTCAAATTCCTCCTTCTCCTTTTTTGTACACCCCACCTGTGGGGCATATGCTTGGATGATTTCAATGTTTTTTCCTTTCACTCGTACTCTGGCTTTTATCATTCGATCATTGATACCTTCCACCTCCTCCTGCAGACCCTCTCTGACCACTATTGCCACTCCATTTCTTCCCCTCTCATTCCCTATCCAGTACAGTTTACATCCTTTACTTAGTGGTTTTTCATCAACTCCTCTCCACCTAGTCTCAGCAAGTCCCAAGATGTCCAATTTCCTCCTTTACATCATTTCTACAATTTCTTCTAACTTCCCAGTTAGAGTCCTTACGTTTAAGGTGCCCAGTCATAAACCATCTCATAATCCTTTTCCATTGCTTGGTCGGTTTCCTTTAAATCCGTTCCGTGATCCGAGGCATGTTCCCTTTTTGAAAGCAGTTGATTTATCCACTACTGGCTTGCTAGGCCTATCACAGCTTCACCAGAGCCCCGTTAGCCGTCATGTTTCAGGGTTCCCATAGGGCCTTCCCAGCTACCGTAGCGGTCCTGGGGCACACGAAGTCCCCGCTGTACATCGCCCCTATAGGCAGTCCCCTACTTTGTGCCTTTGCCCATCTCCCACGACTTGGACGAGGGGTTGGACTTATGGGAGACATCAGTACACATTCAAAGATTTTAATTGTTTGTGGCTAGAAAAGTTGAGACAGCAGCACCAAGAAGTCGGGCAGATTCTTTCATTAATAGCTGTGTAATGTCAAAACTCATGACTAGGTCATCTCTTCATAATTGAATGTCCTTAAGTATTTTCATGAAATCAGCAGAGTTCTTAACATGGTGGTTACAGTGTTCCACAAGGAGTTTTACAAGTGTTGCCAGACAGTTGGCCAATAGGTAATTGTGTGACTTCATGATGTTGAATATTGGCTGCAGAGACACCCCTCCTTCCAACAAGGATGCGAATAAGACCAGAGGTATTGTAAATTTAACAATTGAAGTCCTGTATTCAGCAACAATTTTGGTTCTTGCGAAAGGACTGGACTTTGCATCTGTCCCAAGGATCATACCAAAATGAGACATTATTAGTGGTCTGGAAGAAGCAATCTGAGGCCTGCCAGAGGAGGAAGCAGAGGAGGTTGGCAGGAAACCTGCAGAGTCATTGACAAGTCCTGGCTTCTGAAAGTGAACTTGGCAGCAGGAGAACAGGAGGCTATCCGATCTGTGAGATATGAAACTGACACTGTGGTTCTTCCAGCAGACAAAGGGAATGATGCTAATATGCACTGACAGTTACCATCATAAAGTGGGCTTGCTGCTACAGGACCTGGCCTACAGGAAGCTCAAGAAGGATTCAACCTCACTGATGACCAAGAAAACCATGGCCCTGCTGAAGAATTTAGTTGTACCAGAGGCACTGAAGAAGTGGTTGTATCCCGGTGTGCCAGCGACATCATACCTGTATGAACTGCTAAAAATTCACAAGAAAGGGGTGCCTCCGTGGCGGATACTCGTCACCATCAGTTCACACACTTATGGACTGGTCAAATATGTGGCAACGCTTCTAAAACCCCTAGTGGAACACTAGACATCATGATAAGAATTCAACCAATTTTGTGAAAATACTAAAGTATATGCAATTACAAAGAGATGACCTGCTTGTGAGTTACAATTTTCCTTTGCTATTTACAAAAGTACCTCTGCAAGAATTCTTGGTGCAGCTGTCCCAACATTTCAAGCTGCAAATGGACATGCATTAACAACCACTTACTTCATGTGCAACTGAGAGTCTTACGAACAGATGGATGGGTGGCTGTGGGATACCCGGTGGCTTCAGGGACCACAACCATCTACATGGAACACTTTGAGGAAGCGGCTCTTCAAACCATTCATCAGAAACCCAAGCACTTCTTCTGCCACGTTACAATGTTAATGATACTTTTGTGGTATGGGAGCATGGCAGACAGGCACTGGATGAGTTTGTGGACTACCTTAAAAGCATTCATCATAACATTACTTTCACTGTGGAAATAGAGGAGAATGGTTGTCTCCCTTTCCTGGAGATGCTAATATGGAAGAAGGCAGACAGTGCTCTAGTCCATTAAGTATATAGGAAGAAGACACACACAACCTATACCTGCATGCAACAAGCTGCCACCATCCAGCACAACGGCAGACAGTGCTGACCACCCTGGTACTTCTGCAAAAATGGGTATAGTTATGCACAGATTAGTACATCATTTGAGAAGAGACAAGATGTTGGAGACTGGAAGAGGAAGAAGAAGACAAGAGTCTCACTTTCCTTCTGTACCTGGGATCACTCTCAGCCAAAATTGGAAGGCTACTTGAAAAATCCAACACAAAAACCATCTTCTGACCATTGTCAAATGTGAATGTGTGTCTTGGCTCTGCGAAATACCCACTAAAATGAATGTACCATGAATATGTTGCATTTACTGTAAATGTGGCCAATATTACGAGGGCAGTTCAATAAGTAATGCAACACATTTTTTTTCTCGGCCAATTTTGGTTGAAAAAACCGGAAATTTCTTGTGGAATATTGTCAAACATTCCCGCTTCATCTCGTATAGTTTTATTGACTTCCGACAAGTGGCAGCGCTGTATGGAGCTGTTAAAATGGCGTCTGTAACGGATGTGCATTGCAAACAACGGGCAGTGATCGAGTTTCTTTCGGCGGAAAACCAGGGCATCTCAGATATTCATAGGCGCTTGCAGAATGTCTACGGTGATCTGGCAGTGGACAAAAGCACGGTGAGTCGTTGGGCAAAGCGTGTGTCATCATCGCCGCAAGGTCAAGCAAGACTGTCTGATCTCCCGCGTGCGGGCCGGCCGTGCACAGCTGTGACTCTTGCAATGGCGGAGCGTGCGAACACACTCATTCAAGATGATCGACGCATCACCATCAAACAACTCAGTGCTCAACTTGACATCTCTGTTGGTAGTGCTGTCACAATTGTTCACCAGTTGGGATATTCAAAGGTTTGTTCCCGCTGGGTCCCTCGTTGGCTAACCGAACACAATAAAGAGCAAAGGAGAACCATCTGTGCGGAATTGCTTGCTCGTCATGTGGCTGAGGGTGACAATTTCTTGTCAAAGATTGTTACAGGCGATGAAACATGGGTTCATCACTTCGAACCTGAAACAAAACGGCAATCAATGGAGTGGCGCCACACCCACTCCCCTACCAAGAAAAAGTTTAAAGCTATACCCTCAGCCGGTAAAGTCATGGTTACAGTCTTCTGGGACGCTGAAGGGGTTATTCTGTTCGATGTCCTTCCCCATGGTCAAACGATCAACTCTGAAGTGTATTGTGCTACTCTTCAGAAATTGAAGAAACGACTTCAGCGTGTTCGTAGGCACAAAAATCTGAACGAACTTCTCCTTCTTCATGACAACGCAAGACCTCACACAAGTCTTCGCACCCGAGAGGAGCTCACAAACCTTCAGTGGACTGTTCTTCCTCATGCACCCTACAGCCGCGATCTCGCACCGTCGGATTTCCATATGTTTGGCCCAATGAAGGACGCAATCCGTGGAGGCACTACGCGGATGATGAAGAAGTTATTGATGCAGTACGACGTTGGCTCCGACATCGACCAGTGGAATGGTACCGTGCAGGCATACAGGCCCTCATTTCAAGGTGGCGTAAGGCCGTAGCATTGAATGGAGATTACGTTGAAAAATAGTGTTGTGTAGCTAAAAGATTGGGGAATAACCTGGTGTATTTCAATGCTGAATAAAACAACCCCTGTTTCAGAAAAAAAATGTGTTGCATTACTTATTGAACTGCCCTCGTACATTTAGCAAACACAGCACTATATTTTGAAATGCTGCAAGAAGCACATCAGACATACGTGACTGGGACAGACAAAAGAATCAGTGACTGGGACAGCGGCAATATGATAAGTGTGTGACCAGCACCATCCTACTTGAAAGCTGCTGCCAGAATGCCCACACAGAGATGTAAACGGAACACCTACCACCCACACCACTGCAGCCTCACTCCATCCCCACCCTACCAGCTGGATGGTATGTGACTGCCTGTAGCCAAGTGGAAGGGGGCACTCCACTATTTTAAATATCGCAGCAGCCACATATTTCAACACTTCGCTAGAAGATGATGAGTGTGACACTGGTCAAAACATTGTGGCATTTTAACACTGCTACCCGGCTATAAACCTTAGAGCTTCTCACTAAGGTATGTAATGTTAATACCTGAGAGAGAAGGAGACATACTACTGAGACAGATACCCTTCCCATCCCCATCCCCATCCCTTCCTGGCGGGATGTTCACTGGTGAGCCAGAGGGCAAAGATCTTTGTCAATCCTATAGAACGGACTCCACCAGATTCACCTACACAGACACCCGAAAACTGGTTCTCACACCCTCCTATTGAAAGCATATGAAGAGTCCAGGGGACAAAATTTAAAGTTTCAAGACTAATAAAATTTTAGTTTTTCGAGTTATATTCTTCATTTTTGTTTTAGACCTTAATATATCTTTCAGAGAAAGAGTACTGCTGAAATTATACACATCTGAATAGAATTTACAGTAATATGATGCATTTGTATTACGATGGCAGGTTGTACGGAGGAAAAATATGTGAAGTCCATAATATATTGCAGGTAACTACAAGATATAAAAATCGTGTTACAACAAATTATCTCATATAATCATTTAATAATCTTCTATAAAAGGTCCTGTGCTTTTTCAATGGTGGATTAATGCAAAAGACGATCAAACTACACTTGCGCTTCACTATGGCAAAATCTTTTCAAGTCTTGTAAATCTCTGTATTTCTCAGCAGATATTTTAAGATCACCTGCAAAAAATAAGAATCCCCTGATTTAAAAAGCTGTATTCGTAATACTAAAAAAAATACTTATTTCAATGAATAAAAAAAAAACTTTCAAATCATATTGCTGTAAAAGAATTACTAATACCTTCATATGAAGCTTGCTCATATGCTCCATTGTACTTCCTCTATATCGAACCAGTGCTGCATGGTGTCGTGTGACTTGCGATTCTCTTATTGGCCTGGACTGGAAGCAGAGTTTCTTCTTGTATACTGTATTATCAAGATGCTCTGTTCAGCATTCGATTATTTCTGGTTGCTCCTCAACATCAGTGATGACAAAAGGCGAAGGGTGTGTGCGTGAATTCTGAAAAACCTGACACCAGTCCTTTGGAATTTGACATTCCTGAGTTTGGTCTGTTATACCAATCTTTTTATCACATTCGAGGTACGAACTCTTTTTGCTTTCTGAGGTGCAATTCATGGGCTATTTCATTGGATCAAAGTTTGTAATGAAGCCTTACTTTATTTTCAATAGGTGATGTTAAAGTCAGTTCCTGCTCCAAATTTTTCTTCTTGGATCGATACTCATCACAGGAGCCCCAAGTATCAGATCGTGGATATCCAAAACTTATATTGAAATCTGAATTGAATATAGTGTGGTATGTTTCATCGACACGTTCTGATCCTGAAACTTCTCCTTGAACATATGGAACATTTTTTTAATATACAAAGACTCTGGTAGGTAAATTTTTTCTGACTTCATCAAACTGTAGTGGCTGTTGCGACCTTTAAATGATTTAATGTGCCCTTTTGTTATTGCATGTGTTTTATCTTTCAAAGCCTGTGGGCGGGATCTGTTTTTCCCTCGGCCGTCTCTTAGAGGTTGGTCTCGAGATTTAAGTTTCTTCAGTAAGTGATCTACCTTGCCCTTCTTTATTCCATGTAACAACATAAATGCTTGCTTGCACACATGTATTTATTGGACACTTCCATTAATGGTAATACAAACACTGACTTTATATGTTGCATCACGAAACTTTCCTTCCTGCTCCTCTCTTCTAGGACGCCTGCGCTGTACAGGGACCACTGTGATTAAACCACTTAAATAGAGGTTTATTTCATCATGATTTTGAAAGTGGTTCATGTTATTAATAATATTCCTTTTATTTTCATCACTGACAATATCAAAAAAATTGTTTTTGCGCTTACATGTTTCTCCTGTTTCATGTGACTGCAATCTTAAACGTTTAGAGGCATCTATAACACGACCATACTTCTTCCTTTTCTTTGTCAGCTTCTTTGATGATATTCTATAGTTTTCTTCGCAACTAGATGAGTCACTGTCTTCTTTATTCATTTTACACTGACAGAATACAATGCTAGATCTAACTTCCTTCACAAACTCCACAAAACTAACAACAATGGTCAACTTATACACAAAAATGACTGTGGCAACTGATAAAACAATGATACAATTAGTGAAAACAGACCTCTTGGGCTGCGAATCATTAAACCATAAAATTTTATTGTTGCATTCTCTGGACTTGTCAGAATATTCCCCTGTTTTGTGTGGACTTATAATGTTTTTCACCTGCACATGCTTACAAGATATCAGTATATCTCTTGACTCATCAGGTTTTTGACCAGTTCTGTAAAACCAGCTAAAACTACACTGGCTGGTCTATTAAATTATGAAAAAAAAAAACAGAAATTTTTGGAATTTTGGACTTCACAGGTTTTTCCCCTGGACTCTTCAAATGGAGAGAGCAGCAGTGAAAAAGCAATGAAAATAGCAAATTCCATATGATGTGAGTAGTATACTACAAAGAGGAATTACTAGCTATTTACACATTTTGGTCACTCTCAAGTTCTTTAGTTAAATCAGGGTAAAAAATGAGCTCAAATAATCAACAGTAAGATATTAACCAGCTATGCCTTTTACTTGCTCACTAGTTTAGTTAAATATAAAAAAGTTGGAAATCATGTTAAAAGGTTCAAAACTGTAATTCAACTCGGAGAAGTCAAGGGACACCCCTATAGAAGTGACCATGTAACAAGTTTCCCTACATTGATATCACCTGGTAGGTATCTTTTTCTGTCGTGAGGAAAGTTGCACTGTCACATGGAGGCATAATACCTTCAAACAGCTCTGTAAATGTATCTTTTTTGCACAATTCTTCCTGTCAGGTTACTACTGTGCTTGCTTACTTATTTGTGGAAGGCCTCTCAAACATGTTTGAGCAGAATAGCTGCATTTCATAGGGGAATGTCTTAAGTGTGACAACAATTGTATTGGCTAGTTCATGCTTGTCCAGCCATGGATGAATTTGTGACAGTTCGCTCCTCTAAGTCCGCAACTGCTGTGCAGCAGAGAGAGTTGATCAACAACTGGCTGGAGGTGTGAATGGTGAGCACACGTTTCTGTTTTCTCTGAAGAAAACAGTATGCATCCATTTTCACCATCTAATTCGTATTTACAGTCAATCAACACTGATTGTAATAGACACTGTCCTCAAGGAAAATGATTTGGTGATGATATATTTGACAAAAACGTTAAATGTCAACATCATTTGAGGAATCTTAAGACTAAAAGCCTCAGGACACATACTATGTGTAAGTGTTTGGGAGCAGATACACTACATTTGGTGCAGTTATATGCAGCATTCATGTGATATCTGTAGGCTTGTTGATTGCAAGTTTGTGAATCAGCAGGTATTGTGCTCAAAATATTTTACACACTGTGTACCATGAAGGGATATGGCTGACCCTAGGTCCGTATGTGGCCAGTCCCCTGTGTTGAACTGGTGTGCTGCCATTACCCATCTGATGGATTCTGCTGGTGAAACAAGACATATAGCCTTCTGTTAGATATAAAACCACCTGCATTACATCTGGTTGACAATACTGTCTAGGAAATAGCTAAAAATTGTCCATGTTTTACTAAGTCATTTAGGATCCACTCAAAGCAAGATATTGTGGCTCTAGATGGTGACTGAATTTCAGGTCTCCTGACTGATACCAATGTGGTTGGTCTAGAAGCACAGGATATCTTCAGTTTACTGTATTATAAGAGGTACAATACTCAAAACTACATTTTAAAACTGACCTTTTATACCAACTTATGTCAGTGCTGCATTTATATTCCAGTTTACTCACAGAGGGGTTCAGAAAAATGTAGACACTCTTTGAAAGGTAACATATTTGGAAGAAAATGACATTTCATTGCAATTTTGCGTGGTAGTGCAGTCTCCCTTTTTTTTTTTTTTTTTTTTTCCTGAACAGATCTCGATGCACATTTTCCAGCAGATGACATTGCAGCAAATAATGAAGTAAGATTGTTATTTCAGCAATGCAAGTTTGTATTGAAATGGTACAAAAACATGGGAGGTACAAGTGACAACGGCATAATGTGTACGGAACTCAGCCATCAACGCTTATAACATTTTATCGTATTTGGGATAAATTTTAAGTTGGCAGTACTGTTCAGGATGTGCATAAGAAAGTACATCAAATCCAGCTTCTAGTGCTGCTGTATTGGAACATTTTACTAGATCGCCTTAAAAAAAATCTGTGAAGTAAGGTGCACGTGAAAGCAGGGTAAGCTGATCAAGTGTACAACAAATTCTGAAGGCTGGAAGGTGGAAGTGGAAAGTGTACGTTCCAAGATTGCTGCATGCTATGAACAAGGATGACCCACATCGAAGGATGGAGGACTGTGAGTGGTTTGAAGTCATGCTTCATGAGGATGAGTGTTTTGCAAGGAAGGTTATCTGGTCTGATGAGGAACAATTCAAACTGAATGGTACTGTAAACCACCGCAAATGCATGTACTGGGCTCCTGAAAAACTTCATGTTCATGTGGTCAAACATGTTAATCTACTGGGTGCTAATGTGTGGTGTGATCTTTCATCCTGTGGTTTGATTGGCCCGTTCTTCTCTGAAGATACTGTAACTGGTGATTTGTGTTTTCCATGTTCTGCAAACATTGATTTTTACCTGTCATCCATGAGGTGTTGGGAAATGAAAGATTTTACTTACAACAAGGTGGTGCTCCTCCTCAGTACCACAAAGATGTCAAAGCCTACTTGGATGAAAATCTACCTGGACGATGGATAGATCAAAGAGTAGCTGCTGAGTACCCACCACAGTCTCCAGACCTTACACCTCTTGACTTCTACGTATGGGGGACCTTGAAAACTGAAGTTTATCAACAGAAGCAAGCTACACTGAATGAGCTATTAGAAACCATCGAGGCATCCTGTGCTGCTATCACATTGGCAGCACTGACAGTCATGGTTTGGTCAACAGCTCAGCAGCATTGACGTTTGGCTCCCAGTGCTGAATCAGAGCCACAAATCTTCAACACATTCGCTTTTGAAGCAAAAGAAATTATATTTACAAAAATATTTGTGTATTAGAAAGTCAAGTGAAGTGTAAGAAAGGTAAAATCATTGGACTTCATAAAAAAATTTGTAAGTGTCATGGAAAGTACCAATGATGTTAACAACAGAAATGTGTGCTACGCGAGCATGAAAGTGTTTATAGTCTCTTGCTTTCAGCAGAATAAGCTAAAAATATAGACATATTCAAAAGTTGTGGCTATGTCATTGAATCAGTGTGATTCGTAACACTATTATGAGAAGGAAAGTTGCTACTCGCCATATTGAGGAGATGCTGAGTCACAGGTAGGCACAACAAAAAGGCTCTCACAATTAAAGCTTTCGTCCATTAAGGCCTTCGCGCGCGCGCGCGCACACACACACACACACACACACACACACACACACACACACACACACACACACAACTGCAGTCCAGGCAACTGAAACCACAGTGTGAGTGTAGTTTCAGTTGCCTGAGACTGCATAATATTGTTACATTCCATCCTGGATTTTCCATTGTGCAATCAGTGTGATTCGGCTGTTTTTACACGTATTTCACACTAATTTGTCTCTCTTGGTAGCTTATTAATCCGTGGAATGTACAAATATTACAACTATTTCATTACTTAAGTAGAAAATAATAAAAACAAATATTATCCTTTCAGTGCATGTAACTGACTGCTTTCTCATCACTTGGAGCTTGGAGTGCTAGTGTTGCTCCAGCTGCCAAATGATAACAGCTTTCTCACCAGCGAGTGCTATGACTGTATGTATTAGACTGCGGTAATATTAGACGTGCAAGCAATTCTTTTCTGTTATATTTTGTGTAATCTTTGGGTAGTTGTCTGTAACAGATACTTCATGCATCTACCTCTGCATTATGTTATATTTTTGACATGGTATTGCTTGTGTATTTTACTACAATTTTCAAATGTCATTTTCTCGTATCTGTGACGTGTGCAGTAGAGGCTGGAAAATGGTCTCTGTCTGAAACCATCACACAGTAAAGAGTAAATTAAACAGCAGGTTAAGGCCTTACATAATGTTATTCATACAATTTAATTTCGAGTGTTCAGTCACAGAAACTCTGTTTCTTTGACTAGTACTTCAGCCATGTACCTTTTAGCAATTTCCAAGTGAGCTGATAGAATGAGTGTACAGTATTTGCCTGTGTCTTTTTAAATCTAAGGACTGTGCCTTTGCACATGTAGCCACAGATGCACAAGAAGCTGAGATGTTGTTTTGACTGCAAAGAACTCCATACAAGTGAGTCTTTCATTAGATGCTCGATACGTGCTGGGATATCGATGCATCACTAGGATCTTCACAGCAGGGATGTCATTATGAGCTGGTCAAAGAAAGTGCTGGATTTCATACTTTGTCCAGACTGGAACTGCTATCTCTATTAATTAAAGGCTTTGCTAAAGAATTTCCACTGTGTCCTTCACCATTGAGTCTCAGAATGAGGACGTCAGTGCTAGAATTTCAACATCGTCATACAGCACAGAGCGGCTAGTGTCAATGCAGTGCACTGCACAGCCAATTTATTGGGCTGTGAGAGCCGTGTGTAGGTTTGCTGTTCTGTGCGTCAGTCATGGACTGAATGCATCGTCTGATGGTTTTCTTCTGTTAGTACCAGTATGATGTACAAACTGTCCTGACGTAGAAGCAACATATGATGTGTTCAGTAATTCTGAGGATAGGCATTAGTTTTGCAGATTTTCAGTTGATAATTTTTGCAACTAGTGTGCCATTTTTATACATGCTCTTTCTTTGAAATAGTTGCAAGTCATAACCATGTGCTATAGTCACTAAATATGGAAATTCGAGAGGTATTGCTAAGAAAACAGCACATTTAGTTGATATGTAACATGCATTTGCTGTTGTTCCCAATGACTACTATGTTATTTTTAATATGTATTTGGTTAAAATCTTATTCGGTAATCTTGTACAAGGCAAAACCCATACAAAATAAATGACTCATGGATTTGTTGAAATTTAGAAATGTCACTTTAAAAAATTAATTAGATAGGGAAGTTTTTCTTGGTAAAAAAGCAAAAGTGATGTTTGAAAACTACAAGCTGTAGTATTTAATTAATTTCAAATATGAAACAAAACTGTTGAACTTATCTGACCAATTTAATGTGCATTACCTGTGTTCAGACAACCAGCAGCTGTGGAGTGGCGTTATACGGAAGATGGAGATAAAGTGAGAGTTTCCGTCAGGACAGGAAGGATAATTCCCATTCCAAAATTGGCAGCAGAAACTCATGATTATAAAACAAAGAACACTTACAAAGGTAAGCATGTGACTTAAAAAATTATTTGTTCAGCTTCCAGGTTCTGAATGGTTTCTTACTGTGCATCACACTGGTCTTGTAAGCATCTCCCCTTCTGCTGCCACATTGTTACCTTAGTGTGTGTGTGTTTTTTTTATGTTCAGGGAGATGTTCAGGGCAGAAGATACGCATGACTATGCAGTGACCTTCGTATTACTTCAAGCCAATGTTCAGGACTTTCTTTGATTCTATACTACAGCTGTTGGATGTTTTCAGGCTTTTTCCGCCATTGAATGACATTAATGATTTAGCTTTGTGTATGAAAGTGTGCTAGAAGGTAATTGATTGTTGTCTAGTGAAGGACTGTTTGCATACAGACATGACAGTAATCTAGCCATCCTAATATGAATTTCCCTGAATCACTTGAGGCAAATGTCAACAAGACCATTTCTCATGCCTTTTGCAGTATTTGTCCAGTCTTAGTTTTTGCTCTATATCTGACAACCTCAAAGCTCAAGTTAGACTCCATCCATCCATTCATCCTTCCTTCCTTCCTTCCTTCCTTCTTTCCTTCCTTCTTCTCTGAGGAGGATAGTGAACCATTACATTTCTGGTGGCAGTTTCGCCTAGAGTAATGGTGAACAGTTGGATTTGTATGCAGAAGGAATCAATTTCAGTCTCTGATCCAGTCATCCATGTTTGTTCTATAATAGAATCCTCCTTTGTGGTTAGTACATTGAAACTGGGATTTGATTTTAAATGAGACCACTGACAGTGGAACTTTATAATTAGAAGTGAGAGTTTAAAACAGAATTTTCTGGAACTGACAGTTAATGGAGGTCTTTGTAGTATACATAATGTTCATTAAAACATGGCATTGAGGTTGAATCAAGTTCTTCCAAGACATTTATACAACCCAGAAAGTTATTTTTTATTTCTGTGAAACATAAAACTCAAGAACTTCTTAGCATAAGTTTTTATTTCCGTGATGCAACATGACTGCGAGGTTGTGTTGCTTTTTTAATGATTTGCAATGCAGTTTTACAGTTTTGAACTGAAGTGTATCAAATTTTACTTTCCATTTAATTTTCAGTTGTTTAAGAAATAGCATTTTAAATGAATGACACAACTTTATAGTTGTGTGCTCCCATATGAAAAGTGATGATTACCCTTGATAGTGTGATAATTTTTCTTTTAAAGTTATCTATGTTTCATTCAGAGTTCCATGTGATCCGAAGAGCACTACGACAGATAACAGATTAGATATTAGACATCATGATGGTGATAAGTTATATTTTCTTATATTATGAGTGTTATACTGAAAGTCATGAGCAACCCCTCTTAAAATTCAAATTCCAACAGTGTAACCAAAGTGCCTAAGAGGATCTTAGTTCTAGGGACTGTCCAGCACATGCTGCCGTATTGTGATATCTTTAGCGTCTATCTCGTGACCACAGGCAGTACTTCCAAAATGACGGACATTGATATTTTGTTTCGAAAACATGCCGTCATTGAATTCCTTGTTAAAGAGGGAAAATCTACTGCTAAAATTCAGCTCAAACTTCTGCTTGCATATGGACATTCTGAATGGGTGTAAGCAGTGTTAGGAGGTGGGTGAAGCATTTCAAATGGGAAAATGAGCATCAAAGATGAGCCCCCTAGCAGTCGCCTGCAAAATACCTCCATAGAAAGAGTTGGTGAGCTTATTAAACTAGACAGGCATGTCGCAGTGAATGACGTCCTGCTAGGCATGCAGTAGGGCGAAGTGCTGTGCAAGAAATGATTCAAAGCTCATGTTATCAAAAAGTTTGTGTCTGCTGGGCCCCATGTTTATTGACTGAAAACCACAAACTTCAGCGAAGACTCATCAGCCAGAATCTTGTTCAGAGATATCAGAATGAAGGTGATTATTTTTTGACAAATGTTGTGATAGGCGATGAACACTAAGAGATGGAGGATGTTCAGAAAGCAGGGCCTCAATGTCTTTGTGCAGCTGGAATGAAGTTCTACCATAAGGGCATTTTCAAACTTGCAGAACAGTGGGAAAAATGTATGCAAAGAAATGGAGACGGTGCTGAAAAGGGAGAGAAAGGTCTGTTATGACCTTTTCTTATTGAAAATTATTTTAATTTTAATGTAAAATAGGTCTTTTTCTGTCACACAAGCAGTTCTCAGTCAGTCAAAATTTCAGATTGATAACCAAAAAGTTCTCACTGAACATGTAATTGCTTTGAAATATAAAAGCAAAAGTAGAAACAACTGTTTTACAGTGTAGGTCTCTGCAGATAATTTTAACTAGCATGTGCATAATAGGGACAAAGACCTAATTACCTTCAAAATGATTTTTGGAATCACTTTTGCTTTGTAAGGCAGCAAGCAGATTATCCCAGGATGTGTGTGTGTGTGTGTGTGTGTGTGTGTGTGTGTGTGTGTGTGTGTGTGTGTGTGTGTGCGTGTGTGTGATGCCAAGTTAGATGTAATAATAGTTGACATACACTGAAGAGCCAAAGAAACTGATACACCTGCCTAATGTCGTGTAGGCCCCCCAAGAGCATGCAGAAGTGCTGCAACACAACCTAATATGGACTCAACTAATGTCTAAAGTAGTGCAGGAGGGAATTGACACCATGAATCCTGAAGGCTGTTCATGAATCCGTGAGAGTATGAGGGGGTGGAGATCTCTTCTGAATAGCACGTTGAAAGGCATCATAGATATGCTCGATAATGTTCATGTCTGGAGAGTATGCTGGCCAGCGGATGTGTTTAAATTCAGAAGAGTGTTTCTGGAATGACTCTGCAGCAATTCTGTACTTGTGGGATGTCGCAACAAACAGAATGCTTACGAACAAGTCCCCTATCAGTCATATTTAGACATATCAGGGGTCCCATATCACTTCAGCTGCACACGCTCCACATCTTTACAGAGCTTCCACCAGCTTGAACATTCCCCTACTGACATGCAGGGTCCATAGATTCATGAGGTTGTCTCCATACCCATACACGTCCATCTGCTCGATACAATTTGAAACGAGATTTGTCTGACCAGGCAACATGTTTCCAGTCATCAACAGCCCAATGTCAGTGTTGACAGGCCCAGGCAAGGCATAAAGCTTTGTGTCGTGCAGTCATCAAGGGTACATGAGTGGGGCTTCGTCTCCGAAAGCCCATATAGCTGATGTTTTCTTGAATGGTTCGCACACTGACTCTTGTTGATGGCCCAGCACTGAAATCTGCAGAAATTGGCGGAAGGGTTGCACTCCTGTCACGTTGAATGATTCTCTTCAGTTATCGTTGGTCTTGCTGCAGGAATGTCCGAGATTTGATGGTGTATTACCGGATTCCTGATATTCATAGTACACCCATGAAATGGTCGCACGGGAAAATCCCCACTTCATTGTTATATCGGAGATGCTGTGTCCCATCACCTGTGTGCCAACTATAACTCCATCATTCAGACTCACATAAATCTTGATAACCTGCCATTATAGCAGCACTAACCAGTCTATCAACTGCCTATATAAGTGTTGCCAACCGCAGTGCCACGTTCTGCTTGTTTATATATCTCTGTATGTGATTACACATGCCTGTACCAGTTTCTTTAGTGCTTCAGTGTATATTTTTTGTGTATGGGCTGTTATGATAGTAATTTTTCATGCTACAGAGTCTTAGAGACATACAAACAGCTTTGCTTTATTAATCTTGTACAAACTTCAGTTTTATCAATGGCAATTAATTTAGTTGTGTTCTG
Organism: Schistocerca serialis cubense; assembly: GCF_023864345.2. Taxonomy (NCBI): domain Eukaryota; kingdom Metazoa; phylum Arthropoda; class Insecta; order Orthoptera; family Acrididae; genus Schistocerca; species Schistocerca serialis. The sequence continues at coordinate 387,548,161 of NC_064643.1, read as the reverse complement.
TTCAGTTATCTAATATTAACTCTCTTTTTTAATCTTCCTCTTAGAGTTTCTATGTACTTTTCACTTCCTTGCATTTTCGCCCTATCATTCCTTTGTGAAAACAGTCTCGATGTATTCCATCGACTATTGAATTAAATTTGTGTTACTGTGACCCTCAATACTTTGTATGGTATTGATAAGCAGTCAAACAATTGTTAGATGGTTTATTGACAGTTTCGATTGTCAAGTTTCAGTATTTTCACAGATTTGTGACTTTTATTTCAAGTATGAAATTGTGAAGAGCGTGTTACGGTTGATGTTGATTTTAGTCAACCACAATATTATTTCACCTGGGCGTGGCGGCGTTTCAGTTGGCTTATAGTGAATTGATATCTCATGAAGACAAGCTGAACTACTGGATAATATATAGACAACTGTCTTGAAATCATTTGAAATGCGATGCACCGATGTGTTTCTGATAATGGCCATGGGAGGCCAGTTGCAATAATATTGTGGTTAGGAAATACTAGTGTATGCCTTTGTCAGCAGTGATTGACTGTGTACAAGAATTGATTTGTTAAGAAGTGTCTAAGTTTTCGTGTCTTTTGTTTTAGAGTCTGAGAAGGATACAGGAAGAGATGAAGTAGCAGAAATTACATTTGAACCAAAGCTAAAAACTTTTGAAATGGACATAATGGATTCAATGGGTATAAAAGAAGACAGGGTTCCAGCAAAGACGTATTGGTACTAGTTCTTTGAGATAGTTATTAGGGTCAGAACACACTAACAACAAAAGGACTTCCTTATGGACATCAGAGATGTTATTTATTTTTCCTCCTAGCTTTAAAAAAATATTTTTGTTAAATGTGCAGAGTTATGTACTGTTTCATAAACAGACCTACATATGTTAATAGTTTCTAAAGAAAATATAATGAGCATGCTTTATTGATTTAAGTCACTGCATCAATTTTGTGATGATGTGGTTCAGTTTTGTGTTCCACTACATAAGCTTTTGTATATCTAAAACCTTAAAGCAGATATGAGTGTATGTGAGATTGTTTGTGATTAGTCAGTCATCCTGATAAAGTGTGTTGTAATGTACATAATTGTATTTACCTTCACAAAATTAAAAAGAGTAATTTTTTTTGCTTGTGTAAAAACTGACCGGTTTTCTAGGTAATGATAGAGATGTGTCTAGGTGGTACAAAGGAATACATGACAATAACATGTCTACTAATCTTCCACATGTATGTTTTGTATGGTGCCAGCTGTGATGAATATGTTTCTCATTGACTTCATTTCTGTTATCTATATCACTTACGGCTGCAGCAGGAATAGACTATTATCACACATATTTCTGTTGGATGCCTGAAATATATACATTAAAGCACATTAACAGATTCCTCACAGAACATAAAGTTAAAAAGTATTAGAAATGTATCCATACTAGTTTGAGAGATTTCATAAAATTCTCAATGCTGATGAGTCTAGAAATTGAAATGTGAAACATAAATTGGAAAACACAGTTTTTTTAAAGATAGTTGCATTACACAAATAAGATAGGCAAACACATACAAAATTCTTAGAACGAGCTCATCATGCAGTTTTTGAAAGTTCTTAAAACTTAATTATGAAATGCAACATCAACATCATATGCCGCATAGGGAGATGAAGCTTCTAGATTCTGCAAGTATCAACAATGAGTCGCTCTCGGCATAGAGTTGTTGTCAGTGTATGTAGTTCCTGAACATTCAAAGGCTGTAGCTCTTGGCTATACAATGGAGTTTCATCTGCACTGTGGAGTGTTTGCCCCAGATTGTCTGTGAAACATTTGGTTTGTTACAAGTTATTATACAAGTATAATACTTATACATAAATCATTCTTGGTTTCAGAGAATCCTTAGTTGACATTATTAACATGTTAAATGATGCGGATGTAAAAGTCATGATCTTTGGTCATCTGACGTAATCAATTTAAGTAGACTGTTCAGTTCGAAGCCATCTGTGCTTAACACAAATTGGCTGAAGACGTTACTAATAGCATAAGAAGACTTTTTGGGATAATTGTAACAAATATGATCAACTTAATGAAGTCTGTGAAATAATGTTCCATTCCAGTAAAGTATCATCAGCAAAACTGAACAAAAAGAAGCCAAAATTGTTACAGCAAGTAGCAGGCTTCCAAATGTAAATATGGAAATAGGACAGTAGACAGGATAAACACATTAGAAATTGGAGGGTGCAGTTCCGTCGAAACAATTGCTAAAGCCTGGTACACTAAAAACTTACAATTAACTGGAACAAAAAATGAAACACGAGAATGCTCACAATTTCTTACCCCCTATTGGAAGGTTGGTGTACTATCCAAATACATATGATAACGAAATCAACAGCAAAATCAATCCTGTTAACCTTAGGGTGGTTGCTACGACGGGAAACATAGGTATTTATGGTTAAAAAAAGGGTGTCACAATAGTTCCTACAAGCTGAGAACTTATCTTAATTGACTGAAAAGGCACAGAAAATGTGTTGCTACTAACTGAAACTTGGAAATTAAATGAGGATTTTCCAAAAAGTCTAAAAAATTCTCCAACCATTGATGCCACCAAGTATTGCAGTACACATAATGTTAAATCACATTCACTGCAAACTGGAATTTGCAGAATTTTTAGCAAGAGAATTTAGTGGAACCTGGAGTAATTTCAATCAAATATGATACATATATGACATACTATCTGGAAAAATATACTCTTGAGGTAAGATATCCAACACACCCTTAAAAGTGGAGTGAGGGTGTGAATGGGGTGATATGTAAAAATTAACAAGAGCAACTGCATTTGTGTTGAACCCATTGCTGTTGCAATTGCTGGGCTAATTGTTGACAGTCCTTACGCCATCTATATTGTAGGGTAAATAGTGGTGGTTGAGAAGGATGACCTGTGTAGCATATTACTGGAAGGCCTGGAGCAATGTGAACCAAATTTGTTACACAAGTCTTACTATGTGGGGGGAAAAAAGGATGGGTTTATGATAACATTATTGAAGGAACGTCATTTTCTTCCTTACTCTTACGAGAAAATAAGTACCATGTTAACAGATTACACTGGGGGGGGGGATGCATGGAATGATTGGCATTCTCCCATGTGTGTAGAAATGAAACTTGGGTTGATTTTTACAAAAGTAATCCTGACTTTATTCCAGGGATCTAACAACTACAACAAACAACATACATGAGCAGATACTAAATAAAATAACTGCAGGAGGTATTGCTGGACCAATGTTCAGTATCTTACAGTGCCAAAGAAGAGTCTACAGAATACTGAGTTGAGCTCACTGCATGGGACCTGCTGCTTCAGGGTTGGATGGGAAGTTTACTGGCGTGTTCGTACCTCGCATCTAACCAAAACAAACAAAAGGGAGATATCTGAGTTGCTATATGAGTCTAAATTAAGACGAAAGAGAAGACTTGTCTTGTGGTGAATGGAGTTAGCATGATCAGGAAACAATTTGCGTCTGGGCACACTTGGCCGTAAAGCGGTGCCAAAACGGCCAGGCACGAGACTGGTAAAATAGTTCGTGTGGTACTTCTGGCACTCGCTCATCATATCAATGAACTAATGATCACTTCGCATGCTTAGTAATCCAGCACTGATACCAGAGGGATGAACCAGGCATCTGACATGAGACTTCGTAGAAGTGTGAGAATCATCTAGGAAAACGCAGGTCTAAAATGACATGCAGGAGATGCAGTAGAAGTCATCTTGCTTGCTGGGGCGAAAGAAACTGTGGTAGCTGGTGCTGAATATGAAACTTTAACAGTAATGCAAATTCTGTTGAGGCATGGTGGCTAAAGACACAAAACATGTCACATTGTGTGAGCTGAGTTTTCAGGAGTGTGGCCAGGACATATTGCCTTGCCAAAATGGAAACAAATACTGGTAGTGATGGTTACTCCTGGAAGATGTGGAGGTCAAAGATATACCTGAAGTGAAAGTTACCAGTGTGGGTGGTGGAGGAAAGTGGTGGTACACTAGCTCAGAGGAGCCTTTCCGGACATCAGTGTTAGGCAAGCATAGAGCATCGTCTGCAGCTGACACTGGAGACAGTTGGAGGAAGTCGTCTCATTAGCCCTCCTAGAGGCAGAGATTGGGGGGAGGGGGGGGGGGGGATAGGAATGGGATAGAAGAGGTTGACATGTAAGTGTAACTCTTGGATACAAGGACAAATTTCGCCAAAACTTAGCTGTACCTGGCCTATTAACTAGGGAAAAAATACTGTAGGAATAAGATACTCTTAATATCACTAGGAGCGTGGCTGGTGGTGGGTGGGAGGTGACATGTAAAACTATACAGGGTATTTGGAAATTTCCATTACAAACTTCTAGGACCTGTAGAGGAGAGTGAGTACATAATATTTTAAGTAGGAACTCATATCCAGATGTGTATTGTTTCCATTCTATGATGATTTCAATTCAAGTGTTTAACTCGACCACTTCTGCTTGAGAAATTAAATTAGCTATGATGCAGTACAATTATTAGGTAACAATTCAAAAGGAAACACAATCAAATATCCATCTATCAATTAAGCACATTTATATGTTTTAACACTTAGACATTATGTTCTGTACTTACAGTGTGCTGGGTTCTTTTTATTCTTGAATAATGTAAACGTGTACTATTTAAGTTTTAATACAAACAAATGTGCTTAAGTGTTTCAAAATGTTACCTGTTAACTGTACGCCTAATTCAGTTCCTCAAGCAGAAGCAGATAAGTTGAACATTTGAATTGAAATTGTCATAGAATGGAAATGGTACTCCTCCAGATGTTGGTTCTATTCAAAATATTGTGTGCTCACTCCCCTCTACAAGTCCTAGAAGTTTGACTCTAAAGTGAGTTGACTATATGAGGAAACAGAAGGAAACTTCGGTAGCTGCTAGCAGGTTGCACAAGTAAGGTTCGGAAGGCGGACTTGAGTAAATAAAGTATCTGATTTGACAACTGTGATAAAGTGGTTATGTTGGTACGACAATTCTGGTTCATTTTGAACAGTCACAGCAAAAACAACACAGTGTATAGTTGCAGTACCAAAAAGAAATCAAGACCCAGTTGATCAAGTCACATCACTGTCAGTCGTAAGATTATGTTTAAAAAAAGAATACACACAAAAGATTTTGTACAGAACTTTCATGTTACTTATCGGTTACTGCTAATTGTGCATGATATTTAATGCTGCACAAATTAAGGAGTACCATAATGTTCAAAAGACAGTTTGTGATAGGAAAAAAGGGAGGGGGTGGGGGGAGGGTTCTGTTGGTTGTTGATTGTCTGGTAGGTAGTATGTGGCTGTAGCAGCTGTGATGTCAGAGGAGGAGTGACCTGCATTGTGAAGACGATGGTGTAACTTTTCTTTCCCATGTGGTACTAACTTCTTTTCCTTTGCATGACTGTTCTGTCAGACTACTACTACAGATTTGTCATAATTGCTGTACAATCCAGAACTGATATTGCTGCTATTCCCAACCATAGGGAACATTGTCTTGTTTTCACACACTATGGTTTAGTGCAAAAGTTACTAGTGATGGTGGAACAAAGATATGTATGTACAGACTGTGCTGTTTTACGATATACATGTGTGTTTGCACTACTTAGCAGCATTATGAATGAATGTATATAACAGCAAATGACAACATATAAATGTGTCAGCTTGTATAAAGTAGATGTGGCTTAAAGCCAAAACATCTGCACTTGATAATGGCCTAAGGCCTAAATTGCAATAGTGGAAATAAAAAGTCAACAGTCACTGGCATAGACATGATGTCTGTCAAGAAATACCCCCGATATGTTGGAAAAATTATACGTTTAATCTGGTGGCAGGCACAAAACGTCATCCGAAATTGTTCTGAATGCTTTCTCAGAAAATTATTTTGAACAATTACTTCATGAGCCCACTCGAAGCCTGAATGTTTGCGAAAGCATACTTGACCTTTTAGCAACTAAGGGAATATCATGATGAAGACAGGGTTAGCGACTATGAGGTAGTTGCTGCTAGGCTGAACATCGTAGCACCTACAACCATCAAAAATAAATGCAAAGTACATCTATTTTTTAAAAAAGCTGATAAAAATGCTGTTAACCCCTTTTTAAGAGACAGTCTTCACTCCTTCCGATCTGATCACATAAGTGTAGAAAAGATGTGGAATGATTTCAAAGAGACAGTATTGACGGCAATTGAGACATAGATACCCCATAAATTAGTAAGTGATGTTCTCAATCCGCCATGGTACAAAATGGGTGAGATCAGTGTTGCAGAAGCAACGAAAAAAGCATGCCAAATTTAAAAGAATGCAAAATCCGCAAGATTGGCAAAGTTTTGTAGAAGTTCGAAATATAGCGCATACTTCAATGCGAGATGCTTTTAATAATTTCCGCAGCGAAACTCTGCCTCAGAACCTGGCAGAAAACCCAAAGAGATTCTGGTCATACATAAAGCACACCAGTGGCAAGATGCAATCAATACCTTCACTGTATGATAACAACGGTGAAGTCACTGATTGATGACAGAGCCACTAGAGCAGAGTTATTAAACACGGTTTCCCGAAAATCCTTCACCAAAGAAGACAAAGTAAATATTCCTGTATTCCAATCAAGAACAAGTGCCAAGATGAGAAACATAGAAGTAGATATCCTCGATGTAGCAATGCAGCTTAAATCACTTAATAAAGGCAAGGCCTCTGGTCCAGATTGTGTACCAGTCAGTTTCCTTTCAGAGCATGCTGATACAACAGCACTCACAGAAAGACTGGAAAATTGCTCAAGTCGCACCAATATCCAAAAAGGGAAATAGGAGTAATCCGCTGAATTACAGGCCCATATCACTACTGTCGATTTGCAGTAGAGTGTTGGAACATATACTGTGTTCAAAGATTATGAATTACCTCGAAGAAAATGATTTATTGTCACATAGCACTAATTCAGGAAACATCGTTCTCGTGAAACACAACTAGCCCTTTATACTCATGAGGTAATGAGTGCTATTGACGCAGGATGTCAAATTGACTCCAAATTTTTAGATTTGCAGAAGGCTTTCAGCACTGTCCCTTACAAGCGTCTTCTAATCACATTGCATGCCTATGGAATATCGCTTCAGTTGTGCGACTGGATTCGTGTTTTCCTGTCAGAAAGGTCACAGTTCATATTAGTAGATGGAAAGTCATCGAATAAAGCAGAAGTAATACCAGGTGTTTCCCAAGGAAGTGTTATAGGCCCTCTATTGTTCCTGATCTATATTAATGACATAGACAATCTGAGCAGCAGTCTTAGATTTTTTTGCAGATGATGGTGTCATTTACAGTCTTGTAAAGTTATCAGATGACTAAAACGAATTGCAAAATGATTAAGATAAGATATCTGTATGGTGCGAAAAGTGGCAATTGACCCTGAATAAGGAAAATTGTGAAGTTATTCGCATGAATACTAAAAGATATCAACTGAATTTCCATTATGCGATAAGTCACACAAATCTGAAGGCTGTAAATTCAACTAAATACTTAGGGATTACAATTACAAATAACCTAATTTGGAACGATCACATAGATAATATTGTGGGTAGAGCAAACCAAAGACTGCGATTCATTGGCAGAACACTTAGAAGGTGCAACAGGTCTACTAAAGAGACTGCTTACACCATGCTTGTCCGCCTTATTCTGGAGTACTGCTGTGCGGTGTGGGATCTGCAGGTGGGACTGACAGATGACTTCGAAAAAGTTCAAAGAAGGGTGGCTCGTTTTGTATCATCGCGAAATAGTGCCACAGACATGGAGATGTGAATTGGAGTGTCAATCGTTAAAACAAAGGCTCTTTTCGCTGCGACGGGATCTTCTCATGAAATTTCAGTCACCAGTTTCCACCAGCGATTGTGGAAATATGTTGTTGGCACCCACCTACATAGGGAGAAATTATCATCACGATAAAATAGGAGAAATCAGGGCTCGCACAGAAAAAAATTAAGTGCTCGTTTTTCCCGCGCGCCGTTCGAGAGGTGGTTCATTGAATCCTCTGCCAGGCACTTCATTGTGAATAGCAGAGTAATCACGTAGATGCAGATGTAGAAATTGCGCCAGCACTAAGGACTGTGTTACAAAAGGTGACTGCTATCAGTTATTTCTTGCATTAGAAGACCAAACTGTGATAGTTTTGCCAAAATTAATCTATTTCTCGTGAGGGGCTAAAGGGTACGTATTTTTGAAAGTAAAAAGTAATAAAGTGAAGATGAGCCTGTCATATATCGTTGCATAGTCGTTTGCTGCTGCACGGTAAAATAGCGTACTATTTGAAGCCGGCACAATCCAGTCCCCGCGTTCTCCTTTAAAATAATTCTAAAGTTTAACGGCGAGAGTACTGCTGCTTGTCTTCGTGTTTGCCAAACTCTTGTCTTGGCAGCAAGGTTGCCGGATGTCTCCCGAGCACTTACGTTTGGTATATTAAGGGCAGGGCCCTCCAAACAGCTCTCCCAAGCACTTACGTTTGGTGTATTAAGGGCAGGGCCCTCCAACCAGCTCAGGATTTTTAACATCTAAAGCGCCAACTCAACAAAATTTAGCACTATATGTCTCAGGAGGACACCCAACAACATCAGTCATTGCAACCCGAATAATTACTTGCACAGGGGGCAGAGGTTAACCAACACGTTACTGATTTGTTTAATTTATGAAACTGTCTCTCTTGGATAAATCACCCAGTTTTTATGAAACTGTAAACATTTGTTTGCCTGTACAGGTAAGTCATCTCTACCGATTTCCGTCCCATTCAGATAATTCCTTGTGGTGCTTCGCGTCTTTTTTTTTCTGAAGTTTACGTCAGTGGCAGAACTAGGCACCGAAATCTTATCTTTAAAAGTACAAACTAACATCGAACTTACTTGGCTAGGATAAACAGATTTACTGATTTCGCTTAACGATATTGCTTTGTCTCCTTTTATAGGTTATAATTACATTTCTTGCTAGGAAAAACGAATTTATAAAGTTAATTTCTAATTTGGGTGCCTAAATATTACATTTTTATTTCATTTTGCTTTCAAATAAAATGCATAGAAAATGATCGGGTCTCTTTTAAGTACACGGCTAAGGGACTGAGAAGTATGATCTTAAGAGTAAGATGGAGATCGTGTGGCAGGACTTGATGTGTCTCCAGAACGTCAGACTTGCTCTTTGGAAACACCTTCCGAAAACAAGGCGTAAAGTATTAATTCTAATCAAGAGCGTCATGCATTATCTCGATCCTCAAACCCCTTCACACACAGGCTTAAAGTTACTTCTCGCCAACGTAATATCGAAGAAGCGGAAATACTGATGGAAAGTGGCGCAGGTGAGTGAGCTTTTGTATCCATAATCCTACTCATTACTAACAATTTGCCAATAGCTTGAAAAGCCTACAATTACCAGTGAGCTTCCGTTATGCCATGACCATAAGCAAAGCACAAGGTCAGACGCTGCATTTTGCGGGCGTGGACCTTAGTGACAGTTACTTTTCACACGGCGATCTCTGCATGGCTCCATCCTGTGTTGATATTTGTTTCAAATTAATTTGTATTGACGAGAAAACATCCGTCACGTTCTTCTGTTCTCATTAATCTTCAGAAAGCCTGTAACACGATGACACCAACAGTTCATCTGCAATAGTGGCGGCAGCAGGTGGAAAAGACCATTCCAGTGATTTATCTAAGGTGCCCAACATATTTTTTGCATCAGGTAAATGAACTCACATAGACTTTTACGAAATTCAAAGAGCGTTAGAATCAAATCATTTAACGAATATGAATGACTCAAGTTTAATACATTTTGCTTTCTGTCAAGTGAAAAACTTTTCCCATGGTTAAAAGTTACACTACCTAAGTGGACTGTGAATACATTAAAACTTAAACGCAAAAAACCACACTGAACATCTAATGCGACATGTACCAGTAACACTGTAATTATGGAGTTTTTTTGTTTCTCTAAATACATTCATTTGCAAGAGCTCTGGTTCTCTTACATTAATGAGGACAGGGCATATGACAAGATAGTATATCTTTTACTATTTACCGTTTGAGCTTTAAGATTTTAAAGTCGTTTTATACATTCCAATGAGTCGTGCTTATTCATACATCGTGCACATTCACATACACGGTAACACAGTTAAAAGTAGTTCGTCTCCCCTTCTTCTTCTGTTTCTGATCTTAAACAGCTACAATGGACAGTTTTGTGCAGTAATCGTTTGTTAGCATTCTTCTGTCAGCATTTCCGTTTATTTCATCAGTGAAGTTAGACGTTTCTCTTTGCAGTCTGCAAAAATGACCTTATCGATAGAAGAAATAATTGAAATTGTGGAAGCATATGTGAAAACAAGTTCGATTAAGGAAACTCGCGAAATTTTCGTGTTCAAGTATCCGGATAGAAGACTATCAACAAAGAGAGCAACGCAGAGTCTGCATAATAAATGGCGCACCTACGGATCTGTGCAAAATGTAAAACTGCAAAAAATTCCTTCGGTTCATACACTGCAGACATTCACCGAAGAACTACTCACAGCCCAAGGAAGTCTACATGTAAATTGGTCCAACAGCAGGCGTTGCTAACAGATATTGAAAAGTCTTAATTTGAAGCCGTATCGTGAGATGGGTGTGCAGCAATTACGGTAGGATGACAGTCAGAAACGGGTAGATTACTGCACATGGCTTTTGAATAACATGAACGATGGTTTTGTTAGACCCTTTCCATTACATCATGACTTGTGGAGCATGGTTTCATCTTTCCGGTCATGTGAATTTACAGAACGAGGTACTGGGCAATGGAGATCACTAACATTGTGTGTGAGCAACCACTCCATGATTAAAAAGTCGGCGTTTGGTGCAGTTCAACAGGAAATGCGTCATTGAACCGATATTTTTTTACACTAACCTCAACACAGTTGAATTGATGGAAATTTTTAGTACATTTTGTGCTCAAATCACTGAATGTGAAAGACAATACAACTTCTTCCAGCATGATGGGGCAATACACCATGCATCTAAGGTATCCTTCGAACGAGTCCATGATGTCTTCACTGAGGAACAGTCAGCAAACATTTCCAGCCACCATGTTCGCTGGATCTAACAGAATGTGATTGTTTTCCTGTGGGTCGCTTAAAGACCAAGGTCTCTGAAATAAATCTGTACACAAAACAGGAACTGAAAGGCAACATCAGGCGTGAAGTTGCCACCATCGGTATGGAACTTAATGCCAGTGTATCTGAACATGCTTACGCGTGCACAGCTATGTATTGATCTTGCAGGGGGCCACTTTCAGCATCTTCTAAAAACGTATTGTTCCCTGTATGTTTCATAGTAAAAATGGTAAGTCCATTTCACTGCATCTCCTTTATACTTACACAGGCTACTTTTATCTGTGTCACGCTGTACAATCAATATTTTGACAGACAGCGCTTATTACTACTATTATTATTCAGAATAGTATGTAGCATACATATTAATCAGTATTAACCTCTTTACTTCTGCATGCATTGTGATGGATGTTTCACCACCCGGCCAGGAACATAGCATCAAGGAATGAGACTGCTGTGGCCACTGGCGGTCACATGGAAATCAATGTGTTAATGGCTGACTTTTATTTGCACCTTCTTAGCGTCATACCATATAACACTTACTTACTATACTTACCACAACAACATTTTTCAAGAGAATCTAGCCAGCCGGAGTGGCCGTGCGGTTCTAGGCGCTACTGTCTGGAACCGAGCGACCGCTATGGTCGCAGGTTCGAATCCTGCATCAGGCATGGATGTGTGTGATGTCCTTAGGTTAGTTAGGTTTAATTAGTTCTAAGTTCTAGGCGACTGATGACCTCAGAAGTTAAGCCGCATAGTGCTCGGAGCCATTTGAACCATTTGAGCCCAGAGAATCTAGAGAAACAGTCTATCTTTCAAGTGAGGCAAGTAGCGAAGACGTTCTACAGAAGCATCAGCATAATATTAAGTCATTTCGCTGAGACTAAGGAAAGAGTAAGGCGTGTCATTTTGAGATAGCTGTACAGAGCACTGAGCAGCAGCAGTGCAAGGTGCTTATGTACCAATACTTGATAATAGCACGTCAGATTTCAATCGTTTTGGTTTTCTATAGACAGAGAAGAAATAGCAGTAGGAATTTTTGTCTATTATTAGAGTCACTTACCAATGAATGGGTCAGTTAATACCTGAAGAAATAAATAATAATACAGAAATATGTGTTTTAAAGCCACTGTAATTCTTTCTACATTATTTGATCTCAAGTCTTCAAAAGCTATGTTTCACTCTTAACACTGGAATCTCTACGTTTTCTGTAGCAACTCATCTTTCTTCATCTATTTCATCATCAGACAAGTGGAGGAAACAGTGTGCTCTTTCTACTCATCCATTCTCTCCTGTGCATTTGACACTGGAATTTCTGCCACGTTCTTAATGTTGACAACTTTGCTTTTAATTTCATCGAAGGTTGTATTGACTTTTTTTATATGCTGAATCAGTCTTTTCGATGGCCATTTATTTTTCGATTTCACGCATTTTTTATGTAGACATTTCACCTTGAACTCCCAGCACTTCCCTTTTATTTCATTCCTAAGTGACTTATATTGCAGTATTCCTGTCTACACTTGAAAATTTTTTAAATTTGGACAGAAACGTGCAGAGTAGAAAGTAGATTGCAGCAGCACTGGCTGCAGGCAAGTGTGCATGTTATGCCTTATAAAATAAAACACGACTTCATAATGTGGAAACAGCTGACACAGCAATACCTAAGTGGAAGAAGGCAGAAGCCTTTCCACCCTAGCAGCCACGAAAGTGTTCAGCATGTGTGCCCCAAGGCACAGCAAAGACCAAGCGAGCACAGCCCAAAAGTATATAAATATATATCCATTTTGTACTAAAGTCACTCGTGTTAGTACCACAGATCCACAACTAAGGAGATTTGATACTCAGGGCAACATCCAGAATTTTGCGACAGGGCAGTCCGCCAATTTGGGCTGGAGCCACTGCAACTTCCATTACATCACCTGCTCGGCTGATGCTGCACACACACACACACACACACACACACACACACACACACACAAGGGAGCCGTTCGGCGCCTCAGCCATGCTGCAGTTGCCTGTATTGAACCGTGGCGGGGAGTCGTAATTAAGATATTTTGGGACTTCTGGCTGTTTGTCTCTTGCTGCACAGCATCGCCCTGCACCTCTCTGACCCCAGTCCATTACAACTGGAGTTAGACCACTACGCTGGTGTCAGAGTACCGACGTCACTTTTTCAGCACACCACCTGAATCTACGGCCACGCTACTCAAAGTCAAGGATTTTAATTGTTGTTGTCAATGTGACTTGGTCGGGAAAAGAAGCCTTACTGCCATGCTCCTGGTAAGGTGAATTTTAGTAAAAGTAATGAGCCAGCAGATTTTTGTCGCACTTAAGAGGTAATGGGGGTTATGCTTGTCTAGTCGTCTCAGATGTACACAGTGTTCTTGGAAGGTTATTCAGCATCATGTGCAGGATTAGTAAAATACCAGTAGCGTGTTTCATGTGTAATCATTGTGGGCTTATGAATAGACAGTGCTGAGAATCAAAATGACTAATGATTAGAAGTAAGAGATAATTTAATGTATTTTATTTTGTGTGTCTTGAAATTATTGGTGTTTCAAAATGAGGTGGAGAAGGGCAAACCTTTGGTAGAGTCAGGGTTGCAAGGAGTATCAGAACGAGAGGCAGCTCATATATCATCAAAAAGGGCAGTGCAACTGTTGCTGTTAATACAAAGTTACATAGTCTGGCAGAGGTGCAGTCACCAAAGCAAAATATAGATTTGTCAGCTGCAAATTTAGTTGCTCCCTTCTCTGATAAGTCAGCTGAGGATGTGCAAGAGTTTGAGGAGGATCTTAGGAATCTTGCAGAGATGAAAGGGTGGACTGACACAGAACTTATGATGGTAGTAAAACGAAGCTCAACTGTAGAAGCAAAAGGTTATGAGGGTTGCACAGAGGCTCTCAAGGAGCTGGAATATTTGAGGAATTTGAAAAGGGGTTAGTTCAAACGAAATACAAAGCAAAACAGTATGCCAGATACTTTAGGAAACAATTGGACATGGTAATGAAGATGTGTCCAGAATCGGTAGAAAAAATTGTGGATAGAAGAAGAAAGGTTAATAGTTGTACATATGAGTTGGACAGAACGCTATGGTGAATGAAGTAATTTTATGGGAGGCTGAGCAGAATGCACTTAATGTATTTTTAAGAGGGTTGCCTTCAGAAATGTCAAGCTTAGTATGGATAGGCATTCTGATTAATTTACAGTCAGCTGTCAGACTGGCAGTAGAATGTGAGGAAGAGACATGTCAGCTAGACTGCATGCCTGACAGACAGTGTTTCCCACTAATGTAAGGTCATAGATGGGGGCAATTGGTGTCTGTGTGTGTGTGTGTGTGTGTGTGTGTGTGTGTGTGTGTGTGTGTGTGCGGGAAGTAGAGGCAGAGGTCATCGCAATGGTAATGGTAGTTTCAGTGCGCCCCTCAAGACCAGGAAGGAGGTAGATGTTAAATGCCATTGGAAAATGGAGGTCCACCTTCGGGCATTCCCAGTGAAATTAGATGTTATGAAGTCATATGCAGAGGTGGATTGTGCAGTCAGAGGAATAGTGGGCAAAAAGAATTGCAGAATATTGTTGGACGCAGGGGTGCATGTATCGATTACCAGTGGAGATCTGGTGGAACATAAGCAATGGAACCCACCACTGTACTGATTGCATGGAGTGGGGGATAGAGATGTCACACCATTGGGATCAATTGACATAGATTCAGGTCATACAATGAGTAGAGATTTTGCCACACAAGTGCCGGCTATGACATGATAGTGGGGTCGGATTTATTGCATCGGCATTGTGGTAAAATTTATCTTCATGAACACAAAGTGGAGCTTGATGGGAAAATGTTTCAGTTGGGCGAAACTGCTGCCAGTGTAGCAATATTTTCTAGGTGGGCCTATTCAGCACGACAAGCCATTTAAACCGTGAACAATCACTCTAAGACTTGCGTCACACGATTGTGTATCTAAGGGCACCAGGAAATGGCCTTAGGTTAATGTTGAGTCTAACTTAACAGTTGGGATGTTGTTTTGGTGGAATCGTTGGAAGTAAAAGAATTATTGGATCAGGCAGCTTATTTAGTGAAAAGAATTGTTGTACATATACAGGAGATAAATGGTAAAAAGATTTAGTGTCTATGATTTAAGGTTAATTAATGGGTTGTAGATCGCTAACATAGAGATCCTGGGGTATGAAGAGAGGGACACAAGGGGTGTCAGTCGTGAACAATTGCCAAGCGCTATTAAAACTCCATTATAAGGGAAAGTTAAACACGACAAATATTATGCAGCACCGAATACCAACAGAAAATGAATCACTGGCTTACCACAAACTGGGTCGCGAGGTACTTGCACCTAATTCTGGAAGAATTAGTCGATCATCTGCTGAAGGCTGGGATTATTGAGCAAAGTAATTTACTGTTGGGGGCTGGAATTGTCGTTGTGCCCAAGAAATCAGCAGACTGATCTCAAAAAGATGTTTTGTTGCAAGTATCTACAACTGAATGTCTAGACTATAATGGATGCTTGCCCTTTACCGAATATTATGGAAACCATAGATTAAAAGACCAGCGCAAGTATTTTTCACTGATCGTCTTAAGCTATGGCTACTGTCATCCAGATGTCGGTCTGGAGGACCAGCCAACAATAGCGTTTTCTTCGCCGTGGGTCAGTATTAATTCATGAGGATGCCTTTCAGACTGAAGATCTTACTTGCAATGTCTGAGAGGTTGTTGAATGTAATTCTCAGAGTATTGAAACCACGTAAAGCCATGGTGTATTTTGATGATATTATCGACTTTGCGAGTAATATGGAGCAGCTCATACAATGCCTAAGGGAAGTATTCCTGAGACTGAGAGCCACGAATTTAACGAATTTAAATTGATAAAGCAATTTTGTTTTAGAGGAGTTGTCACATTATATATAATTAATAAGGGTGGGGTCAGGACAGACCAAAGCTTGGTTAAGGCCATATGTGAATTTTCTGCATATGTATTGGTGAAGGAACTAGATCACTTCTTGAAGTCACAAACTATTATGGGAAATTAGAAAAAGGATTTGCAGTTGTTGCCAGACCATTGACGCAATTACCAAAGAAGGGTTCGAAATTTGTTTTGTGTTTTTCAAGCAGCATTGAAATGGTTGCTGGAGTTGAAGGATCCATTTAGTAGGCCGACACGATGGTCAGTATGGTTAACGCAGATAGCTTAAGTAGGAAAGTAACTGTGTTATAAATAGAAGGTAATGAGCTTAAGGATTGGCAGAGAGCACAGACACTTTAGCGAAAGTAAAAAGTTTAGTAAATAGTCACAGTTTTGCATACAGGATGCGATGCTGTGCAGAGAAACCAAATTGGGACCATGAGTGATGTTGCCTGAGAAATAGAGTATTACATGAGACACATGATCATGTGTTAGCAGGTCATGGGGGATGTAGGTCTACCAATAGGAGAGTAGCAGAGAGATACTGGTGGAAGAATAGGAAGTCGTACGTGGACCAATGTGTACAGAATTGCATACAGTGTGCACAGAGAGCGGACTTGTGTTGGACAAGAGTACCATTGCAGAGCTTACCTCAAGAATTATCACCATTTCAGTTGCCTGGGACTGATGTTCTAGGATTAGATTCTTTCAACAAGACACCTGCAGGAAATAAATATTTACTCATCATTACAGACCATTTTTCGAAATACGTGGAAATGGTCGCGGTTCCCAACCAACAGGCAGCAATAATGGTGCAAGCACTAATAAACAAATGGATATTGAAATTCATTGTATTCAGGAACCAACTTTATATCGGATTTGTTTAAGGAATTGTGTAAGCTTTAATGTGTGAAAAAATTAAGGATGAGTCCTTTACATCCTCAAGCTAATGGAAGAATAGAAAGAGTGCATAAAACTATAGGAAAGATGCTACGATACTATGTGGATGCACGATATTCCAATGGGGATGTTTATTTGAAGTATGTGGGCTTAGCATGCAATTCAAAACAGCATACAAATACAGGCTTGTCACCTTATGAGGTAGTATACGGTCGTCAGATGCCATCGCCTTTCAAAATGTTAAAAAACAAGGAGGATAAGACAGGAAAGTCTATTAAAGAGTTTGTGCGAGGAATAAGGAAAATATGGAACAGAGTGCACAAGGATAATAACAGGTCGCTAGAAAAGTCTATTAAAGTCTATTAAAGAGTTTGTGCGAGGAATAAGGAAAATATGGAACAGGGTGCACAAGGATAATAACAGGCCGCTAGAAAAGCAAGAAGAAGCAACGGGCCATACAGCAAATATACCGCAATACAAGGCTGGCCAATGGATAATGTTATCGACTTTTTATACTCCAAAGGGGAAGAGAAATATTTTTTTGCAAAGTTTCAAGGACCATACCAAATTGTGAACGCAAAGATTCAGTTGCTAATGAGGACAACAGTTGTACATGTGGAACATTGGAAACCATTTCGAGAGCGTCTGGAAGTTTTTCCAGGATTTATGGATTTTGACTGGAAGGGAAAAGTGGAAAAGAAGGCGCAGGAGAGCAAGCGAGGAGTTTTGGACGAGCCAAGGATAAGAAGTCCATACACAGTAAGGCCTAGAAGATAAGAGTAGATTTACGATTTGTTAGATATAAATATAGCGTAAGATGTAATGTAGGTGAGATGAACTCCTGCGGGGCAGCAGGGAAGTTAGGGGGAGGAGAGAGTAGTGGATGTCCCTATCCTCAGGTTAGATACGTCAGGGGACAAGATGGTGCAGACCATAGCTGTGCTACTGATCGCCATCGGAGTAGGAACATTTCAAAACCAGCGCCTGGAAAGGGCAGTGCTGTTAGTGAAGCAAAATGATGCGTCTATCACCAGTCACCGCTGGATGGTGTAGGTGGTATTTAACGCATGGGAAATGTGGAGACGACTAGAGAAGTGTAAGACACTTTCCGGCAGAGTGCAGAGAAACATGGAGTGCTTAAAGGAGTTACAGGGGTATGCATGAGGATACACAGGACTTATAAGAAGTTGAGGGACGAGATGATGCAAGTTCTGGGGACTATTGCGCATAAAAGAAGGACGAGAGGTAGGATCGATGTGGGAGATCGACTTCTGAAAACTGTATTTTGGACAGCTGACGAGGAGGACATCAGGAGGATGAACATCACGGTGAAAGGAATAAAACAACAGATAAAAGGAAACAATGCAGCAAGTGAGTCACACACCACGCAGATAGCAAATTTGTACAAAGACATTTTAAACAATACTCGGTTATTATGCCTGTTGACTGGGGAAGAAATGAACTACGCGAATATTGTGGAAGAATCAGTGAACCAGAACATTAAGAGTTTGCAAGTTAAAACAGAAATGTAGGATAGAGAAGTAGTGGTAACGAAGTGGGTGCCGTCCTTGGAGAATAGTGTGTGGGAAGCACACAGAGAGCTGTTGGAACTGCGAGAAGGAATGCAGCAAGCTGTGCGAGAAAGCCTGGGAGTAAACCTGTTGCTGCCAGATCAGTACATGGTGGGGCTATGGAAAGCGCAGAAATAGCTACCACCAGAATTGAAGTCGATCTTGACACGTAGCCATAAAAACTTGCCTTCCTATTTTAAACTAGCAATGGTAGAAGAAAGACTGATGGAGCAAAAGTGCACATTTAAAGTTTCCTTTCCAATAGCCGGGAAGCAGTCACGGTATCGATGTTGTGTAGACTACACATATACCCTTAAGCAGGGGTTGCTAAAGAAGTTTGTAATGGTGATAGTGCAGTGGTTGTTATCAACTGTAGAGGACCAGAGGAGGCTTGCAGAAATGGAAGGAACGGTGTTGCGGAAGTGTTACAGAGGTGAGGGTACCGTTTGAGTAGGGAAAGAAGGTCTGAAATCCTATGCAGGCAAGTTACTGCTCGGTCAGAAACCAGAGAAAGATTGCGAAAAAGAGGGCACTAGGCCTCAGTTGTACTTCCAGCACGTTGAGGCACATTGGTTACACTCTATCTTCGATTAAGTGATAGTAGTAGCCAGTTGTTTCGAACAGGGGAAGCTCACGATAGCGAAGAGGTTGCAGCTAGATGGAAGTGGATTATTAATAAACGGGACATTGTGTGAAATAGTGGGGCCAGCGTTCCGTCTACTTGCCAAAATTTCGGAAATAATCCATCTGATAATTTCGCAGCCTTTGACCATAATTATACAAGGTACTGCAGCGACACTTACTCTGCTAAGCTTATCCCTTGCTTCCATGCACAAGAAGCGAAACACAAGACGAAGTTCAGACCAAGCGCTGTTCAAATCCCAGTGGACTAGATTCCCAGAGCCTAGGAGGCTGTAGAGGGAACTATAAGTTAAGCTAAATGGAACTGACAGAGCATAGTACAAGTAGTGCATAAGAGAACATAATGATAAAAGTTACCTTGGGAAAACGTGGACCAGAGCCAGGTGGGCCAACCACCAGACAATTTGTCACTCTAATTTTTTGCAGAAGTATAATCTGGTTCAAGGTGATCCAAGGCCTTGTTAAAGGGGAGTGCTATGTAGCGCATTGCCCGTATTTGGTCAGAAACACACAGAGTAGGAAGCAGATTGCAGCAGCACCAGTCACAGGCATGTGCGGGTGTTACGCCTTACAAAATACAACATAGCGGTTGCAACACTACGAGACCTGCTGATCTGGTCAAGTGTGGAAACCGTTGCCACAGCAGTGCCGAAGCGGAAAAGGGTGGAGATCTTTCCACACCGGCAGTTGCTGAAGTATATAGCTTATGTGCCGCAAGGCACAGCAAAGCCCAAGCAAGCGCAGCCCAAACACCTAGCCATTTTGTACTAAATTCCCTTGTGTTAGTACCGCAGCTCTACAACTGTGGGGCTGCGACGCCCAGGGCGCCATCCAGAATGCTGTTGGTGGGTCACAGATCGACGCTGCAACAGGCAGTCCACTTTGAGACAACAGGCATTGGAGCATCTGTCACATCGGACCAGCCCTGGTCCTGAGCAGCAGTTCGCCTGCCATCAACGTGGAGCAATGAATTACGGCCGTTACGCCCCACTGGTTGCTGGACAATACTGAGGGCGCAAGTCATGCCAACACATTCGCGGCCGTAACTTCAGTGACTGCCCTTTTTAGAGTTTTCCATTCCATTTTAACTAATCTACCTACTGTGGTTTGCACTGTCGCAATATCTGCTGCCTTGGGAAATGTATCTCACCATTGCTCGATACTTCAGTGGCGCATTTCTTTTCACATTGGTTCTTCCGGACGATTCTCTTGAATATCAGTCTACTCTTCATCATTACCAAATTGTGATCCGAATTGATATCTGTTTCTGGGTACACATTACAATGCAATGTCTGATCTTGGTATCTCTGTCTGACAATGATGTATTCCAGCTGGACTCTTTTTGTGTCTCTAAGCTCTTCCCAAGTATACCCACTTCTCTTAAGATTTTTAACAGTGTAGGCCTGTACGATATCATTAGCAGAAATTTATTGTAGAACTCAATTCTACTAATTTCTACTACCAAAGCTCATAGTCTCCCTTAACTCCGTCTTCTGTCCTTTCCCCAACTACCGCGTTTCAGTCCTCTGTGATTATTAGGTTATCACCTTATTTTACATACTGCATTACTCCTTCAATATCCTTATGTATTTTCTTTAGAGCTTCATCCTCTGCTTATGAAGTCGGCATGTACACAGACCTATTACTATTTCCGTTCGTTACTGTCGATTCTGATAACAATAGCTATAGCACTTTATTGTTCACAGTAACTCACTCCCTGATGTTCCTTCCTATTGCTGTTAAGACATTTGTGCTACTGTTGATTTTACCTTGTATTTGTCTGACTAGAGACCATTTTCTTTCCATTTCGGTTCATTGACCCCAATATACTGGGTGATAAAAAAGTCAGTATAAATTTGAAAACTTAATAAACCACGGAATAATGTAGATAGAGAGGTACAAATTGACACACATGCTTGGAATGACATGGGGTTTTATTAGAACAAAAAAAAACAAAGTTCACAAAATGTGCATCAGATGGCGTTGGACAGCAAAACGTCAGTTACTGCGCATGACAATCGTGTATAAAAGGAGCTGTAATGAGGTAGAGAATCAGATGCGCCAGCAGTCGCAGCATGTTGACGTCACCTGAGAAGGCGCTTTTAGTGAAGCTGTATTATCAGAATGGGGAATGTGCTAGTTCAGCGTTACGATCCTATCGCCATAGGAAGGGGACTCGAACGGGTAAAGGTCCGTTGACAAATGCAGCTGTGGCGGAAATGATTTCGAAGTTCGAAGCCACGGGTTGTTTAGAAGATAGACCCCGTAGTGGCCGACCGAGCACAAGGCGTAATGCTGCTGAGACAATTCAGGAAGAAATGGAGACTGTAGCGGATTCGTCCATGCACGGGGAAGTCAGCGCTCGTGCTGTCGCACGTCGCACCGGCATTCCATACACTACTGTTTGGTTGGCACTTAGGCGTACCCTCCGATGCTATCCGTACAAAATCCATCGGCATCATGGACTGTTACCTGGCGATTTAGTGAAGCGCAGGGCATTTGCGGTGTGGGCGTTTCAAAAGATGGTGGAAGATGACGATTGGTTGAGTAACGTGTTGTGGACCGACGAAGCTCATTTCACGCTCCATGGGTCTGTCAATGCTCACAACTGCAGAATTTGGGCTACCGAAAATCCTAGAACTGTTGTGGAAACTCCATTGCACGACGAGAAAGTCACGGTGTGGGTTGGATTTACCACATCTACCGTTATCGGGGCTTTTTTCTTCGAGGAAATGCGTGATCCTGGTTTTGTAACTGCTACCGTGAAGGGTGAGAGGTACGCCGATATGTTTCAGAATCGCATTATCCCCAGCCTAGCTGATAAACACCTGCTGGAACGTACGATGTTTATGCAGGATGGCGCTCCACCCCATATTGCTAGAAGCGTGAAAGATCTCTTGCGCGCGTCGTTTGGTGATGATCGTGTGCTCAGCCGCCACTTTTGTCGTGCTTGGCCTCCCAGGTCCCCAGACCTCAGTCCGTGCGATTATTGGCTTTGGGGTTACCTGAAGTCGCAAGTGTCTCGTGATCGACCGACATCTCGAGGGATACTGAAAGACAACATCCGACGCCAATGCCTCACCATAACTCCGGACACGCTTTACACTGCTGTTTACAACATTATTCCTCGACTAGCTATTGTTGAGGAATGATGGTGGACATATTGAGCATTTCCTGTAAAGAACATCTTCTTTGCTTTGTCTTACTTTGTTATACTAATTATTGCTATTCTGATCAGATAAAGCGCCATTTGTCGGACATTTTTTGAACTTTTGTATTTTTTGGTTCTAATAAAACCCCATGTCATTCCAAGCATGTGTGTCAATTTGTACCTCTCTATCTACATTATTCCGTGATTTATTCAGTTTTCAAATTTATACTGACTTTTTGATCACCCAGTATCTAGTTTGATTCTTTGTCTTTCGCTTTTCAAAAGCTCTGCGTTCCCTAACGCGTTCAATCATTCCGTACTCGATTTCGTAGAATGTGTCCCTTTCATTGCTTATTTAATCTTTTTCTGTTGGCTACCTCCTCCTTGGCAGTCTCCTCTCAGACATCCGATTTTAGGGACTAGTCTGGAATCTTTTGCCATTTTATAGAACATCATGACGCTCTCTCAGTTACACCCCACATGTCGTGTGGGTACACATTAAGTGTCTTTAGTGCCTACTAGGAACATTAATGTCTGAGTTCAATTCCCAACCGTAATGATCATTTTTAATTGGCACGTAAATATCCTAACCTGTAATGATGTCATGTGAAGAACGCTAGGTTACACTCCACTCCATATCCCATGATAAAAATAAGGACCGCCCATTAAGAACTGGGGCACAGTCAGTTCAAAACAGGCCATGAAAAAGATGGAAGTCATGACACTTAGACACTATGTATCCAGTAAGAGGCGCTTGCACAAAGAATATATATATAAGACAGCAGGGCAGTTATTTCTCATTGTATCTGAACTTGAGATATTGAAAGTTTTGGTGCTGGATTGGAATTCGAAATGGGGCTCTCCTTCGCGTGAGTCTCCCTCCTGGCACGATTTAGGCACACCGTTTAGTTGCTGTCCTCAAAATTCCGAACTCGTCTAGATATGCGAATGACGCATATCTGTGTTCGAATCCTGTTTGGGAAAAAAAGTTCATCATGTCATTTCAACATGTGGAAACCTCGCTAATGAGCTACAGCAGGTATTGGGAATGAACTAGGTAAAGAAATAAGAACTTTTCGGCAGATTATTTAAAGTTCAAACATGTGCACAACTATCTACTGATGACTACATTAGGTATTCACAGAGCCAAAAAATGTAAAGCACCCAGAAGAAGAGGAGGAGGAACCGAAATGAAATTTCACGGCTTGAGAGGGTTTGTGAAGTTATTTCAGTCGAATCAAATTTGCAAAGAACTTGCCAGTATGAGCCCACTTATCAGTATGACGTTGCACCCCTTCTGGTCTGGATGCACATGCACCGATTCAGTAGAAGGGTGCCATAGAGCCGTTGTATCCTCTACTGGGGCAAACTGGACCACAACTGTTGCAAATGGCGTTTGATATCCTAGAACAGAGATGGCGTTCGAGCTGATCCGCCACATATTCCATCAGGAACAGGTCGGCAATCTTGCAGTTACTGTCCATGGAAGTACCTCAACATCACGGAGGTCATAAAGGAACTTGCCAAGTGTAGATGAGCATTCTCCTGCCGCAAAATTTCACACCAATAACGTGCAATGAAACACATGAGGACTCAAGATGTCCGTGACATGTCTTTGAGTGGTCAGAATCCCCTCAGTCACTACCAACCACGACCTCAAGTCATACACGATGGCCACCCATACTCTGATACCAGGAGTAACACCACTGGGCCTCTCACAAACATTGGAAGAAAGGGATCTTCCTTCAGGTCGTCGCCAAACTTGCCGACGACGGTCATCTGGAATACTGCTGAGCCGCAGTATATCGCTGGACACAATGTGACACTAGTCATCAACAGTCCACGCTTCCCAGGCGCAGTACAACTCCAAATGCAGCAGTTTGTGTTGTGGTAACAGCAGGCTACGCACGTGGCGTTAATTCCTTACTTGGGCTGCTGTTAGTCTCCGAGCAATGCTGTGAAATGACAGAGAATGCAGGAGGGAGTCAATTACTTGTTTTCAGAGGCAGGTGCAGATGTGATAGGATTACAATGTGATAGGTGCACAACATGGCTATCCTCCCTTATGGTGGCCAGGTCGACCAAACCCTTGACGACTTGTTTGCCTGCCCTCGCGTTCCCAAGCAGTCCAACATCGGGCCACTGTCACATCTAAACTCCCAACAGGTCTGAATATTGCACGATTCACCCAACTCCTACAAGCCCTGATAACAACAGTATTGGGACAAGCTATGCTCTGGTGCATTTTTTTAGTGCAGGTTGCGTACATCAGGGGCAGGTATGCACTCAGGGCCAAACCTATTGTTCTCCTTTCATTCACAGGTACTTAACCGATTGTTCTCCTTTGATTGCCAGGTTCTTAACCTATTGTTCTGCTAAAACGATCCTTCCTTTTGATTGACAGGTCCTTAACCTATTGTTCCCCCACCCACGCCCCCTACCCCTCAGGGAACCCCCCTCTCGCTGCTACAGGTACACTTTCAGGGTTGAGTTATTGGAATAGCCCCTCTCACTCTTATCAATTCGATTGACTACTTAATTAAATTGATCAGTTAATTAATCCCTCCACCTCTGATAAATCCCCTGCCCTCCCACCCTCCCTCCCGGAAATTGGCGGGAAAAGGATGCAGTTGATCGGTCATTTGGAGGGAATTCGATTGCTGTGTATGGAATATTGTTTAAACATTTTAGACAATGTATAGAATATTCTTTAGTTATTTATGGTTGTGTATGGAATATAGCTTATTTAGTTAAAGAATTTGTCCAGGAATCGATTGCTGTGTATGGAATATTGTTTAAACAATTTAGACAATGTGTTGAATATTGTTTATTTAAACAATTTACGTGTTTCAAGGCAGTATATGGAATATAGTTTATTTATTTATTTAAAGGATTTTTCAGGAAATCGATCTCCACCCCCGCCTCACCATCCCCACCCCCCTCGCTGCAGCCTTTCTCCCCCTCCCATCCTCTACCTGGAAACTGACGGCTCTGTGGTGAGGAGGCAGGATCCCATGAAGGGAAAATTCAAGGGTATATTGTGTTTTTCTTAAAAACAATCAGTTTGCGGGGCTTGGATCTTGGATTTCACTTGCTCATCATTCTCTGCTATTTGGAAAGATGCATGTCTTGTGAGAAGTAATTACATCGCTCGCATTTCTTTTTTTATGCCGATTGCGCATCTCACGTAATTTCACACATTTAAAAATCTTTCGATCGTAAAGTAGGCACCGCCCGCCGTCCCCTGTGCACTGGACCGCACAGGGCGCTACTGCACACGCTCCCTGGAGTTGGGATGCACCGGCGGCCCCCGTGAAGTGACGACGCGGCCGTCAGCTGCAGAGCCACGCGCAGGTGTCAGTTCGGGTCCCACAAGGATGAGACGGCGGCATGTCTTTGATACATGACACCTGACAAATACCTGTCTAAATACGTGTTCACCTCGGCACGGCTGTTGGCGTGATGGCGCAGGGCCTTGGGTCCAGCGTTGAGGGATAGCCCGTCCATTACTTATCAGTCCCTTCCTGGAATTCGTAAAGTGCTGCAGAAATAGTTAACTGTCACTTTTGTAGGAACTTTCGTGATGTCTCAGCACGCCTGCACGGAAATTCTTGTCCTAACAGGACCAGTTTACGAAAATAGCTCAGAATAACACCGAATGCTTTCTTCCTGATGGTCCTAACGAGACACCACGTGCTCCCTTCCTGGAAATCGTGACGTCCTGCTTGCAACATACGTCTCAGAAACGGTAAGCATTCTCACCACTAAAGTTCTCATCATGTCTGTGGACAGTCACGAAAACATTGTTAATCATAAAAGCATTCTTGTTGTTTGGAAAGAGAGCACTGTCTAAGCTCAAACGGGAAAATCCGAACAACTCTTAGATTAGATTAGATTAGATTAATTATTCATTCCATAGGCCGATAAAAGAGGGAATCCTCCCGGGTGTGGAACATGTCAGATAAACACATTACAAAAATGTGATTAGAAAAACTTGAGTTTCATTAATTTTAATGATCCTCAGTCAATAAACAGTAAAATTATGTACATGAATTAAATTTAAACTTCTAATATTTAGAGGTTTAATACTTACATCTGCTTTCATTAAATCCATCACTCAGACATTTGCTAGTTTCTTGGTTATTACAACCAAATATTGTCAAAAATTAAAGTAAATTATTCATTTCAGTGATCCTTTGTTTTCTGTGTGAGACATGTCCACCCATCGCTGATTTTCGGTCAGTATTGGCCAAGTATTACACTTAGTAGTAGAGGATGTGTGATAGGTTCGCCTTGAGCATCAGGCTTATAAAGTATGTGTGTGTGTGTGTGTGTGTGTGTGTGTGTGTGTGTATTCCGACATGTGCAAAGGTAATGACTATGTCCAGTCGTAAGTAAGGTATGGATTTGACTTAGAGTACTGTGATAGCAAAGGGAAGAGTATGTCAAGTCATAAGAATGGTACAGATATTCCTATTTCCAGAGCCACAGCTGTCAACTGGGTGTATTTCCGATACTTCATTCATTGTCGAATGTCGTCCAATTGAGACCGCGATCGTAACGTTTAATTGTAAGTACACTGATAAAATATATATGTGACTGGTTTCCTACGATGATTCTGTCTGTGCCGGTGACCTGTGGGGGGGGGGGGAATGATTCACGTGTCCAGCTAATGGTAGGAGAGGCCTGTTGGGGTGCAGGAATGTAATTGACTTAACCGTGTCGTCCTGTAGACTGCCGAATAGCGAACTAATACTTGGTATTTGTTGGACAGCCTTCGTGATCGCGTGGAAATTTGAGAAGATTCAACATGGACGTGTGTTTGCGCTGGACCATTATTCCCTCTCATCTAAATTGTCCGGTTGACTGCTTCAGCACATTTCGCGCCTTTATTTAGTTGAGAGAACATCGATTGTGGTGTGTACATCTAGCAGGTCAAAGACAGGTGGAAGACATGTTTGCGGCTTCTGTAGACATGAGAAACACCTTAGTTGACTTTGTAAATTATAGGGATGATTTGGAATCTGTTACTTCACCGACATCGGTATTTGCGAGTGGAAATATCAGTTTCCTCTATTTTTTCGTGTTTTCACGCAAAGGCCTTCGCAGACGGGATAAGTTTCTGGTTACTCAGTGGTTTACAGCACGCTCACTTAAGTATCGTGTTTCTAGAGAAATAATTTCCAGTCTCTATCTTCGGAATTATACTGTGCAAGCGATCGGTAGCATACTGTTATGTGCTTCATATCGAAAAGTATCTCGAAAATGGTATGATATTCTGACAAAACATATGAAATTAGATGTGTTCTTGTAATCCCAGAGTCTGAAGGTCAGTGTAGAAAGCAAGCAAGCATGCAGGTCGGGGCCAGAAACAGTAACGCCTTTGTACCGAGGGAAAACGAGTCCGTCTTTGTACAACAGTCTACGTGGTATATGTATGATATGGTCGCTACTGCGTGTCCTAACGTGAGGGAGGTATAGATTCAGCACGTCGATAGTCGTAAGGGAAATGAAAGATTTAATTTTTTTTTACTTGGAAAATTATTTGCGCTATAGATACTGAGATTCATTTCAGCCGCCCGGGGTGGCCGAGAGGTTCTAGACGCTACAGCCTGGAACCGTGCGACCGCTACGGTCGCAGGTTCGAATCCTGCCTCGGGTATGGATGTGTTTGATGTCCATAAGTTAGTTAGGTTTAAGTAGTTCTAAGTTCTAGGGGACTGATGACCTCAGAAGTTAAGTCCTATAGTGCTCAGAGCCAATTGAACCAACTGAAATTGAATTCGTTCCAGAAACATGGGAGGACGACGGTTCAATCCCGCGTCCGGCCATCCTGATTTAGGTTTTCCGTGATTTCCCTAAATCGCTCCAGGCAAATGCCGGGGTGGTTCCTTTGAAAGGGCACGGCCGACTTCCTTCCCCATCCTTCCCTAATCCGATGAGACCGATGACCTCGCTGTCTGGTCTCCTTCCCCAAACAACCCAACCCAACCCAGAACCACGGTTGTAAAGAGGAGACATATCCTGTACATTGCTCGGTGCCAGACTGCGGGAGCAATCGTAATATTTAATTGTAGTTACACTAATAAATATGTGTCTGGTTCCCAATATTCTTGCGAGTCTGGTGATGGTTGTAAGAAGCGTAGCAGCTAGCAGGAAGGTCGGGGCCGGAAACAACATCCCAGTGGACGCCTTTGTTCCGAGATGGAGCTTACTCATCCTTTGTACACAAGTTCAGAGAGTCCGAGAAAGCTTCTGACTTATGACGATTTGGCTCGCGGCTTCCCCTGGGTGGGCGAATAGTGAACTAATACCCAGTTGCCTTCGGGACCGCGTGTGTCGCATATATACTCTGCGGAAATTTGAGAAGATTCAATACGACGAGTGTTTGCGCTGGGAGTATTGATAGCGGTCGATCTGCTACCACTCAGGTCCTCCTGGGGTGTGGGGGTCGCCCACGGCCGGCTGGCCTCTCTCCGGCTGATATGCATTTCCGCAGCTGCGGTCATGGGCCGCGTTTATGGCAGCAGTTCCCTCCGTCGGCGCTGCACAGAGGCACGTTGAGTATATGGGATGTACGAGGTGCATTCAAGTTCTAAGTCCTCCGATTTTTTTTCTCCGGACTGGAAAGAGATAGAAACGTGCGCATTGTTTTAAAATGAGGCCGCATTCATTGTCAATACGTCCCAGTGATGGCAGCGCCGTACGGCAGATGAAATTTTACCGCCAGCGGCGAGAATGAGAACTGTTTTAAATACTTAAAATGGCGACGTTTTCCTTACTTGAACAGCGTGCAATCATTCGTTTTCTGAATTTGCGTGGTGTGAAACCAATTGAAATTCATCGACAGTTGAAGGAGATATGTGGTGATGGAGTTATGGATGTGTCGAAAGTGCGTTCGTGGGTGCGACAGTTTAATGAAGGTAGAACATCGTGTGACAACAAACCGAAACAACCTCGGGCTCGCACAAGCCGGTCTGACGACATGATCGAGAAAGTGGAGAGAATTGTTTTGGGGGATCGCCGAATGACTGTTGAACAGATAGCCTCCAGAGTTGGCATTTCTGTGGGTTCTGTGCACACAATCCTGCATGACGACCTGAAAATGCGAAAAGTGTCATCCAGGTGGGTGCCACGAATGCTGACGGACGACCACATGGCTGCCCGTGTAGCATGTTGCCAAGCAATGTTGACGCGCAATGACAGCATGAATGGGACTTTCTTTTCGTCGGTTGTGACAATGGATGAGACGTGGACGCCATTTTTCAATCCAGAAACAAAGCGCCAGTCAGCTCAATCGAAGCACACAGATTCACCGCCACCAAAAAAATTTCGGGTAACCGCCAGTGCTGAAAAAATGATGGTGTCCATGTTCTGGGACAGCGAGGGCGTAATCCTTACCCATTGCGTTCCAAAGGGCACTATGGTAACAGGTGCATCCTACGAAAATGTTTTGAAGAACAAATTCCTTCCTGCACTGCAACAAAAACGTCCGGGAAGGGCTGCGCGTGTGCTGTTTCACCAAGACAACGCACCCGCACATCGAGCTAACGTTACACTACAATTTCTTCGTGATAACAACTTTGAAGTGATTCCTCATGCTCCCTACTCACCTGACCTGGCTCCTAGTGACTTTTGGCTTTTTCCAACAATGAAAGACACTCTCCGTGGCCGCACATTCACCAGCTGTGCTGCTATTGCCTCAGCGATTTTCCAGTGGTCAAAACAGACTCCTAAAGAAGCCTTCGCCGCTGCCATGGAATCATGGCGTCAGCGTTGTGAAAAATGTGTACGTCTGCAGGGCGATTACGTCGAGAAGTAACGCCAGTTTCATCGATTTCGGGTGAGCAGTTAATTAGAAAAAAAAAATCGGAGGCCTTAGAACTTGAATGCACCTCGTATTTGACGATCTGTAGACCACTTTGCGGGGTTTAACTGTCAGTGCAATATGGCGAACTGTAAAAAATAGTTTTTTCCCGCTGAAAGTCTCGTCTGCAGAAAAAAAGGCGGACAGTGCTTCCACACCGGCAGCATCACTAATTTGGAGGGTAAATTCAGTGAGATCCAATCAGAATGCTCCATTCGTTCACAAGACATCCTTCGTGCTGGGGCATAGAGGAGCCTCTACAAACTGATTCGAACAAGATAGAGGCAAGGTATCTACGGGAAGTTCTGAGAAAGCAAGTGTTCAAATGGCTCTGAGCACAAGTGTTCAAATGCCTCAAATGGCTCTGAGCACTATGGGACTTAACATCTGAGATCATCAGTCCCCTATACTTAGAACTACTTAAACCTAACTAACCTAAGGACATCACACACATCCATGCCCGAGGCAGGATTCGAGCCTGCGACCGTAGCAGTCGCGCAGTTCCGGACTGAAGCGCCTAGAACCGCTCGGCCACGGCGGCCGTGCAAGTGTTGAAAGACAAATTGAAGGAAACCATCCATCTCTGGCTTGGATACCGTCACTCATCCACCACTGTGGCATTAGGACATCTCCAGACCAGTAGCTGCAGGACACCGAAAATTCCAGCCATTTTTCTCTTCTGTAGGACACTGCTTCGAATTTTGTTTGCAGAATTGTTCCGATTTTCCCGTCTATGCTTAGACAGTGTTCTATTTCCAAACAACGAGAATACTTTAATGATTAACAGTGTTTTCGAGAGTGTGCACAGACATGATGAGGGCTTTAGTGGCGAGAAAATTTACCGTTTCTGAGACGTATGATGCAAGCAGGACGTCACGATTTCCGGGAAGGGAGCACGTGGTGTCTCGTTAGGACCATCAGGAAGAAAGCATTCGGTGTTATTCTGAGCTATTTTCGTAAACTGGTCCTGTTAGGACAAGAATTTCCATGCAGGCGTGCTGAGACATCACGAAAGTTCCTACAAAAGTGACAGTTAACTATTTCTGCAGCACTTTACGAATTCCAGGAAGGGACTGATAAGTAATGGACGGGCTATCCCTCAACGCTGGACCCAAGGCCCTGCGCCATCACGCCAACAGCCGTGCCGAGGTGAACACGTATTTAGACAGGTATTTGTCAGGTGTCATGTATCAAAGACATGCCGCCGTCTCATCCTTGTGGGACCCGAACTGACACCTGCGCGTGGCTCTGCAGCTGACGGCCGCGTCGTCACTTCACGGGGGCCGCCGGTGCATCCCAACTCCTGGGAGCGTGTGCGGTAGCGCCCTGTGCGGTCCAGTGCACAGGGGACGGCGGGCGGTGCCTACTTTACGATCGAAAGATTTTTAAATGTGTGAAATTACGTGAGATGCGCAATCGGCATAAAAAAAGAAATGCGAGCGATGTAATTACTTCTCACAAGACATGCATCTTTCCAAATAGCAGAGAATGATGAGCAAGTGAAATCCAAGATCCAAGCCCCGCAAACTGATTGTTTTTAAGAAAAACACAATATACCCTTGAATTTTCCCTTCATGGGATCCTGCCTCCTCACCACAGAGCCGTCAGTTTCCAGGTAGAGGAGGGGAGAGGGAGGAAGGTTGCGGCGAGGGGGGTGGGGAGGGGCGGCGGAGTTCGTGTTCGATTTCCTGAAAATGCTTTAAATAAATAAATAAAATATATTCCACACACTGCCTTGAATCGCGTAAATTGTTTAAATAAACAATATTCCACACATAGTCCTGGACAAAATCTTTAACTAAATAAATAAACTATATTCCATACACTGCCATAAATAACTAAACAATATTCTGTACATTGTCTAAATTGTTTAAACAATATTCCACACACTACAATCGAATTCCCTCCAAATGACCGATCAACTGAGTCTTTTTCCCGTCAATTTCCGAGAGGGAGGGTGGGAGGGGAGGGGGTTTACCAGAGGGAGAGAGGTTAATTAATCGATCAATTGAAAGGTGGCTACACTGAGTCACAGCGCCAGAGATTGCGCCAAAGAGTATTATTCAGCCGCCTCCACTGGCAGTGCTTGTTGAGATGTCGTAGTGGAGAGTGCTTGTCGAGAACTCGTCGTGGAGAGTGCTTATTGAGAAGTGGGCAGTAGGAGTTCTGATGTAGCCGTGACTAGATGTGAGCATGTTGTATGCAGTTGTTCTGATGGGCTAGACAGCCGACGCTGTTCGATTGCGGATGTTGTAATGATCAGAGTGTATGTTTCGTCAATATATATGAAGGTAAAGAAAATCATTTATTTTTTATTTCAAACGTGCTAAATAACAATGCCTCTTTGTCACAGGTTCAGTCAACAAAGCATCTGGCTTGTGTTCATGTATTAGAGTGTAATTCTGGTTTCTATGTGCAATTATAGTATTTCTGTTTTTTTTAATTACTTCAGTGTAAATGGGTTAAATTACCTTGTTTTACATCTACATCTACATCTATACTCCGCGAGCCACCTTACGGTGTGTGGCGGAGGGTACTTATTGTACCACTATCTGATCCCCCCTTCCCTGTTCCATTCACGAATTGTGCGTGGGAAGAACGACTGCTTGTAAGTCTCCGTATTTGCTCTAATTTCTCGGATCTTTTCGTTGTGATCATTACGCGAGATATATGTGGGCGGTAGTAATATGTTGCCCATCTCTTCCCGGAATGTGCTCTCTCGTAATTTCGATAATAAACCTCTCCGTATTGCGTAACGCCTTTCTTGAAGTGTCCGCCACTGGAGCTTGTTCAGCATCTCCGTAACGCTCTCGCGCTGACTAAATGTCCCCATGACGAATCGCGCTGCTTTTCGCTGGATCATGTCTATCTCTTCTATTAATCCAACCTGGTAAGGGTCCCATACTGATGAGCAATACTCAAGAATCGGACGAACAAGCGTTTTGTAAGCTACTTCTTTCGTCGATGAGTCACATTTTCTTAGAATTCTTCCTATGAATCTCAACCTGGCGCCTGCTTTTCCCACTATTTGTTTTATGTGATCATTCCACTTCAGATCGCTCCGGATAGTAACTCCTAAGTATTTTACGGTCGTTACCGCTTCCAATGATTTACCACCTATGGCATAATCGTACTGGAATGGATTTCTGCCCCTATGTATGCGCATTATATTACATTTATCTACGTTTAGGGAAAGCTGCCAGCTGTCGCACCATGCATTAATCCTCTGCAGGTCCTCCTGGAGTACGTACGAGTCTTCTGATGTTGCTACTTTCTTGTAGACAACCGTGTCATCTGCAAATAGCCTCACGGAGCTACCGATGTTGTCAACTAAGTCATTTATGTATATTGTAAACAATAAAGGTCCTATCACGCTTCCCTGCGGTACTCCCGAAATTACCTCTACATCTGCAGATTTTGAACCGTTAAGAATGACATGTTGTGTTCTTTCTTCTAGGAAATCCTGAATCCAATCACAAACCTGGTCCGATATTCCGTAAGCTCGTATTTTTTTCACTAAACGTAAGTGCGGAACCGTATCAAATGCCTTCCTGAAGTCCAGGAATACGGCATCAATCTGCTCGCCAGTGTCTACGGCACTGTGAATTTCTTGGGCAAATAGGGCGAGCTGAGTTTCACATGATCTCTGTTTGCGGAATCCATGTTGGTTATGATGAAGGAGATTTGTATTATCTAAGAACGTCATAATACGAGAACACAAAACATGTTCCATTATTCTACAACAGATTGACGTAAGCGAAATAGGCCTATAATTATTCGCATCTGATTTATGACCCTTCTTGAAAATGGGAACGACCTGCGCTTTCTTCCAGTCGCTAGGTACTTTACGTTCTTCCAGCGATCTACGATAAATTGCTGATAGAAAGGGGGCAAGTTCTTTAGCATAATCACTGTAGAATCTTAAGGGTATCTCGTCTGTTACGGATGCTTTTCCGCTACTAAGTGATAGCAGTTGTTTTTCAATTCCGATATCGTTTATTTCAATATTTTCCATTTTGGCGTCCGTGCGACGGCTGAAGTCAGGGACCGTGTTACGATTTTCCGCAGTGAAACAGTTTCGGAACACTGAATTCAGTATTTCTGCCTTTCTTCGGTCGTCCTCTGTTTCGGTGCCGTCGTGGTCAACGAGTGACTGAATAGGGGATTTAGATCCGCTTACCGATTTTACATATGACCAAAACTTTTTAGGGTTCTTGTTTAGATTGTTTGCCAATGTTTTATGTTCGAATTCGTTGAATGCTTCTCTCATTGCTCTCTTTACGCTCTTTTTCGCTTCGTTCAGCTTTTCCTTATCAGCTATGATTCGACTACTCTTAAACCTATGATGAAGCTTTCTTTGTTTCCGTAGTACCTTTCGTACATGATTGTTATACCACGGTGGATCTTTCCCCTCGCTTTGGACCTTAGTCGGTACGAACTTATCTAAGGCGTACTGGACGATGTTTCTGAATTTTTTCCATTTTTGTTCCACATCCTCTTCCTCAGAAATGAACGTTTGATGGTGGTCACTCAGATATTCTGCGATTTGTGCCCTATCACTCTTGTTAAGCAAATATATTTTCCTTCCTTTCTTGGCATTTCTTATTACACTTGTAGTCATTGATGCAACCACTGACTTATGATCACTGATACCCTCTTCTACATTCACGGAGTCGAAAAGTTCCGGTCTATTTGTTGCTATGAGGTCTAAAACGTTAGCTTCACAAGTTGGTTCTCTAACTATCTGCTCGAAGTAATTCTCGGGCAAGGCAGTCAGGATAATGTCACAAGAGTCTCTGTCCCTGGCTCCAGTTCTGATTGTGTGACTATCCCATTCTATACCTGGTAGATTGAAGTCTCCCACTATTACAATAGTATGATCACGAAACTTCTTCACGACGTTCTGCAGGTTCTCTCTGAGGCGCTCAACTACTACGGTTGCTGATGCAGGTGGTCTATAGAAGCATCCGACTATCATATCTGACCCACCTTTGATACTTAACTTAACCCAGATTATTTCACATTCGCATTCGCTAATAACTTCACTGGATATTATTGAATTCTTTACTGCTATAAATACTCCTCCACCATTGGCGTTTATCCTATCCTTGCGGTATATATTCCATTCTGTGTCTAGGATTTCGTTACTGTTCACTTCCGGTTTTAACCAACTTTCCGTTCCTAATACTACATGCGCACTATTTCCTTCAATAAGAGATACTAATTCAGGAACCTTGCCCTGGATACTCCTGCAGTTTACCAATATTACGTTAACTTTTCCTGTTTTTGGTCTCTGAGGACGGACGTTCTTTATCAACGGTGATAATGTCCTCTCTGGTAAGCCGTCAGGTATTTTATCGTTTCGCCCAAGGGGGGGTCCCTCTAACCTAAAAAACCCCCGTGTGCACGCCACACGTTATTGAGGAAGAACCGTGCCAGATGTGTACGTTGAATCACACTTCCACACACAGAACAGTTACACTTGTGTTTTGTTGTTTCGTAGGTTTGATAGTTGCTGGGGACTTAATTAATTAATTGTGTTAACGGAAGTTTTCTTTCATTCTTTGTTGTTATTCTATGCAGTCAGATTGCGTACTAATACTAGTCAGGGCCAACCGGTTACGAGACTGCGTAACCGGACAGTCAGCTAACAAAAATTAAAAGTATTTGCATTCTTTTTAATTAAACCCCCATGCACGTGGCGACCGCTTCTTCGGATCGTCCCTTGGAATCTTCTGATAGTAAAAATAGCAGACAGTTGTAGTTTAGTAATTGTAGTCTATATTGCATGTGTAGATTTGGTAATGAACATTTGTAGTTGTCTTGTCTTTCTTCTAATGGTATTTTTGCAGAATTTAATTTTGATGACTCGTATACGGGTTTGACAATTTGTGCAAATATGAAGATTTCAATTGTTCGTTAATCGTGTTTGTCGGGAAGCATTTCGTGTGAATGGTATTGTTGGAGATAAAGTGTCATTGTGTGTAATTTTCGTATAGTGACGAGTTTTGTATGTTTTGTAATTGATTACGCGATCGATGAAAAAGGCAAAAATGATGGATAGTCAGAATGACGAAATTGTTGACATGGCGAATTCGCCAACACAGGAGAACAAAATGATGAATAATGAAGTGGAAAACAATTTAATAAGTCGGGAAAATAGTCCGGAACCATTTCAAAACTTTTCACAATCAAAAAATTTTCAGAATACGAGATTAACGACAGAAGACTCTGGAATTGTATCGAACACAGATAGCTTTACAGCTATGACGAAGGAAACTGGTTTAGCGGGAAATGTCAGGGGCGAAAAGAATTTCGAACCAGTTAATATGGAGCAGTTAATGAGTGCAATATTAAATTTGGGATCTCGGTTAGACTCACAAATAGGAACAATTAAAACAGAGATGGGAACTTTGGCAACACGGTTAAAAACTGATATGGGAACAATGGAAACACGGTTAGACTCACAAATAGGAACAATTAAAACAGAGATGGGAACTTTGGCAACACGGTTAAAAACTGATATGGGAACAATGGAAACACAGTTAGACTCACGAATAGGGACATGTTTCAAAAACATGAAAGATGAATTAAAAAAAGAAATTAGAGAAGAAGTACAACCGATTTTGAATGCTAACAATAATAGATTAATTTCAATAGAAATCAGACAAAAGGAACAGGATAGAGAACAGGAAGAAAGAGATCGCGCGATAGTACAAAAATTTTCAGAGTTAAATTTACAACGTGCACACGATAAGGAAGAAATATTTGAAAGAATTGAGGGATCCGTACCAAATGACAGAACAAATAACTTAACAGTATGAACAATTAACTACTAAATGTGTCAATACTGAAACCCGAGTCGCGACACTTACGGAAGACGTAAATAAACAGAAAGAACAAATAGGTGACTTATCGGAAAGAGTTGAGGAGATTGCAGATAAATTGAAAAGTCTTAGTTTAAATGGGGACAGAGATTCAGATGATACAGCTCCATTGCCATTTGCACAAACAGAAGAGTACCAGAACATAAATAAACATGTTGAAAATCAGGGAAAATTTAATGAACGCATTAAAAGGGAATTTGAGGCATTAGGAAAGCAAGTCAAACAAATTGAAAGCGAAATCGTAGGAAAAGACAGCAGAAGAAATTTAGAATCACAGATAGCAGAGGGGTTTGAAGAAAGTAATTTATTTCATTTACGAGAAGCAACAAGAGAGCGCCAGGCGCGCGAACTTGACAATAATCGACATTGGGACAGGGACAGACGCGGTAGGTCTTTGTCGCCACGAGGAGAAAACTTTGACTATAAATACTTCTTAACTGTTCGGAAATTTAAGATCTTTCGCAATTCTAAGAATGACATACATCCATGTTCATGGTTAGATCAATTTATATACGCACTTCCACCAAATTGGCCACTAAGTCACAAACTGGAATTTATGTGTGGATATTTAGAAAACGAACCGGCGACGCGGATGCGCGCACTTATTAGAGATTGTAATAATCTAAATGATTTTTATCATGCATTTCTATCGGCATATTGGTCTGAAAACACGCAAGACAGAGTCAAACATAGTCTTATTATGCAGCGTAGTTTTAAACAGTCTGAGTTCCGCACGCCAGCAGAATACTTTGAAGACATGATTCGAAAGAATCAATTCCTGTCCAACCCTTATAGCCCAACCGAATTAATTCGCATTTGTTTAACTAAGCTGCTACAATCCATAAGACAAATTGCTTTAGCCGGAAGATGTAAAGACGATATTGAGACTTTTAAGACGTTGCTACAAGAACTTGAGTATGACAACGACGACGGAACTTCTTGTAATTTTTTCAGTAACAGTAATTACAATAGATTTTCGGGATAGTCATCGGAACGGACGCTATAGCGGTAATTTTGAAAATGACAGACGTAACAGACAGGACAATAGATACCAGCCTTATGACAATAACAGACGGTCTAACAGAAATTACACAGACACTTATAATAACGGAAATTCCTACCGGAATGATCAATCATACGGAAACAGTAATCGGTACCATCAAGACAGAAATTATTCATACAATAATAAGAATTCTTACTACAGAAATAACCAGGGTAGTAAATATAACAATAATTTCAGAAGTGACAGTCGAAATTACACATGAAGTAGTCATGCAGATAGCCAGGAAAATAGAAATTTTAATAACAGACGCAACCAAGAATTTACATGTAACAGACAGGAGGGACCTAATTGGCATCCTCCACGTGACAGAAATTCAGAGAGACAAGTGCAAATAGTAGAAATTGATCCGCGAAATGACGCGAATAATCAAAGACGTGACGCAAACAATCGACAATGACTTGTAGCGTTGGCTTCTGGCAGCAGTATAGACGGTTCAGAGAGTAGTGACACTACGACTTTACACTACGTACGCCTGGAAGACATGAGAGACATTTTACTAGACGAAAAGGAAAATAATGTAGACGCATTTTTACATCCTGCTATTGAAGTATGTGTGGGTAAGAATAAGTTCACTGCAGTTTTAGATTCTGGGAGCCCATTGAATGTCGTTAGTGAATCAGTTTTTCGTATATGTGTAAGAACTATTGCCTGTCCTGTGTTACCTGTTTCTAAAACTACAATTCGAGGCGCTATTTCTGGAAAAAGTGTGGAAGTCAAACAACAGACCAACTTAAATTTCATTTGTCAAGGATACGA
The DNA here is from genome assembly GCF_023864345.2 of Schistocerca serialis cubense. Lineage (NCBI taxonomy): Eukaryota > Metazoa > Arthropoda > Insecta > Orthoptera > Acrididae > Schistocerca > Schistocerca serialis. Next base: position 387,509,293 of record NC_064643.1, on the reverse strand, counting down.
ATTTTCTGCTAATTTTATTATTGTTCCATTACTCAGTACACAAATTATATTAGGTATGGAGTTTCTTAACGCACATAAGGCAATTTTAAACTTTAAAGAAGGAAGTGTGATTTTGACTGTTGCCGGAATGCCGAAAAGTTTGAAATTTTTCGAGTGTTTAACAAAATCTTTATCAGACACAAAATTCTTAAGGTTTCTTACTTCTGATGTTTTCGCTGAGCATTATGACGACAATGTGTTCATTCATGACAATGACAATAGATACAGAGACGCGATGGATGATATAATTAATAGCGAAGAATTAATTAATGAAAAGGTTAAGAAAGCTGAAGTGCCAGATGACGTTGCAAGAGAAGAACTGCACCAAATTTTGACTTCACATGCTACAGTATTTAGTCATCACACAGGAACTATACAAGGCTTACAATAATTATTTAAAGTAAAAGAACACACACAATTTCGGGGGAAAACGTACGCTATTCCTTTGGCTTAAAGAGACAAGGTTAAGAGTGAACTTCAATACATGTTAGATCAAGGCATTCTTGAGCCAGCAGTCAGTCCTTATACCAGCCCATTACACGTCGTTCTTAAAAAGGATGGGTCAATTCGTTTGGTTCTGGATTCCAGACAGATAAATAACATCATCATTCCTGAAACTGACCGTCCACAAAATTTAGATGAACTTCTTCAACATTTCCATGGAATTAAAGTTTTATCCACGATTTATATGCGTGCAAGTTTTTGGCAAATAGAACTCCACCCGGATTGTAGAAAATACACTGCCTTTTTAGCCTTTGGTAACTGTTATCAGTTTCGGAAATTACCGTTTGGACTTACTGTATCTTCAGCAGCATTCATTCGTAGTTTAAACGAAATTTTACCTGTTTATCTTCGTGCCAATATTACTTCTTATGTTGAGGATATTCTTATTGCTAAACGTTCTTGGAGTGAGCGTAACAAAATTTTGGATTCATTATTACGTATTTTTGCAAGAGTTGGCATTACAGTGAACTTGGAAAAATCTGAATTTGGTCGTTCTCAGGTGAAATTTCTTGGTCATATTATTTCTACAGAAGGTATTCTTCCTGATCCAGAGAAACTAGATGCTATTCGTAATTATGCTGTTCCTACTACAAAACGTGATGTTCGTAGTTTCCTTGGCGTCTGTAATTTTCTTAGACGCTTTGTTAAATTGGACGATTTGACCACACCTCTTTTATGTGAACTATCTGGAAAGAAATCTAATTGGTGTTGGGATGAGGAAGCTCAATCAGAATTCGAACAACTTCGTGATGCTTTAGTTGCTGCTCCACTTCTTTCACATCCGGATTTATCTAAAGATTTTTGTTTGGCGACGGACTCATCATACAAAGGCCTAGGTGCACATTTATTTCAAGAGATAGAAGAAAACGGCGTTGTAGTACAGAAAACTATTGCATTTGGAAGTCGTGTTCTCTCTCAATCAGAAAAGAATTATTCGATTACGGAACTTGAAGCCTTGGCTGTTGTATGGGCTTTCACAAAATTTCGGACATTTTTGTTTGGCAGACATACTAAGGTTTACACCGATCACCGAGCTCTGGAATTTCTTATGTCAACAAAATTAACACATGGAAGATTGTCACGATGGGTGCTGTATCTACAGGAATTTGACTTTAGTATTGTTTACATACAGGGTTCTTCAAATATTATTGCTGATGCTTTATCGCATGCACTTATGGGTTTGAAACAAAGTGCTAAGAGGACTGCGAAGAAAACAATTATTGTTTGATGTATATTCAAGGTGTTGCGTTTGAAAATTTTATTTCGTCTTCGCTCCAGGACATCGCTAAGGAGCAAAACAAGGATCCAATCTGGAAGGACATTAAGGAGAAGTGGAGGAGAAAGGAAAGCGTAGCGATTAGACAGTATTATTTAGTTCGCAATGATATTCTTTTTAAACGAAAATCGGTCGACAACTCTGTTTGGTTAGTTTGCATTCCTGATGAGTGGGTTAATAAATTGATTTGGTATATACATTTCAGTTATGCGCACTTTGGTCCCAGAAAATGCTTTCATAAATTACGAGAAAATTGCTACTTCAGTAATATGGAAAAACGTATTCGATCTGTTCTTGCCAAATGCAAATTATGTCAAAAGGCTAAGCCGCCAACTATTTCTCACAGAGCACGGTTGTTTCCTATCATTCCAGCGAAATTAAAGGAGATGGCTGCAGTCGATTTGTTCGGTCCAGTGGTTCGTTCTACTAATGGTTTTGAGTACATTTTGGTAGCAGTGGAATTGACATCAAAATATGTGTGTTTTACGCCTTTACGCAAAGCAAAAGCTCGTTCAGTATCTAATGCTTTCATAAAACATTTTCTTAAAGAAGTGGGTCATGTTGATAAAGTTATATCAGATAATGGATCACAGTTTCGCTCTAAAATTTGGCATCGTACTCTAAGGCGTCGTAAGATTAAACCAATTTTCATTTCACTTTTACACCTTCAATCTAACGCTTCAGAGAGATGGATGAAGGAAATCAATAAATTGTGTCGTCTTTATTGTCATCAGAATCACAGAACTTGGGATCAGTATCTTCATATTTTTCAAAACATTCTGAATGAACTCCCTAATGATTCAACTTCTTTGCCGCCTATATTGATATTAAAAAATAAAGCACCGACAAATCGCATTTCTGAAATCGTTCCTTTTCCGCCTACACGGAAACTGCGGCATTCTGAAGTTGTGAATCTGGCTCTACAAAATATTGCGTCTGTGGCTGCTAGAAGACAGAAATCAGCTAAGCGTCCTGGTCGTTTAAAAACCTTGTCAGTTGGTCAAAAGGTGTTAATTAAGTCTCACCATTTGTCTCAGAAAGGAAAAGGCTTGTGTCGCAAATTTTTTCTGCTTTATACCGGTCCATATAGAGTTCGCAAAATTATTCATGATAACACTGTTGAAGTAGAAACTCTTAAATCTCGGCGCTCTAAGGGAATGCATCATATATCGAACGTTAAAATTGTTGTGGAGTGACATACTTTTGAGAAACTAACAGTTACACGTAAACACACGGAGAGTACAAGGATACCGCGCCGTATTCTGGCGGCGGCACATACTCAAAGCAACAGTCAAGTCTGCGCGCCGCACAAGGTAGTCGTTGACCGCAAACAATTACTTCCTACGTGACGCGTACCTACAGCTGATCGAGCGCTCAGTGCGAATGCACTGACAGCCGTAAATAAATACACAGTCTAATTTCTCTGAATAAATTCAGTATAAAGCTATAGTGACTTGATAAATTATGTTATTAACGTTCAGTATTTTTCAGGATACAGTTGTATAAAATATTTAAGAACCTCAGGTAAATTCTGTGTGTGTCCGACGTTAAGAGGACTTGCCATCGAGAAAATTTCAGGAAGAATGTAATTTCGAAGAAGAAAGTAATAAACTAAAAAGGTAACTATTAATTGAGTTTATTTTTCAGGTAACATATTTCCACTTGGTACGTACTTTAGACGTAATTTGCTGATCGCGATTACGTGATTCATACTTCGTGTTAACTGATGTTGACAATGATTGATTAATGAACAGGGTTGTTACTTGTGTATATTATGCATCGCTTGGCTGCACTGGTTTTTCACTGATGTCATATTTTTTTATTATGTGCCTGCTGTGCTTATTTATTTAAATTATAATTATCACCTGATTAGTTGTGCTGATATGGTTATGTATGTAAGTTATACTTTGTGATTTATCTGCTTGCGCCTTCATGTTTACTTATTAAGATTACATATGAACATTTATTTGCTTATGCTGATATGATGCTAATGACCTGTTTATTATGTAAGATAACATATTTGCTGCTTTGCGTATGGATTGCACATTTACACATTTCTGTTTGTTGTCATAACTACTCTTTAATTTGGTATATAGAAATGCTGATATACTGTGTACAAACATAGAGTTTAGGTCACACTATGGTATTAATTATAGATTGTTCGCTTGGCAGAGCCTCGTTGTAGGAATTGTGCTGCATCCACTTGTTGACATTCTGTTCTCCACTGGTATATTTACTCGCTATTGCATGTTTTGCTTACGCTCAGTGCCTTATATTTTTAAGATAAGAGAATGAACTGCTATAATTCGACGAACGACATTAGTACAAGAAACTTCATAGAAGTCACATGAGCTGGAGGTTTTATGGAAGCTGTATAAATTTATGCTAATAGGAAGGAAGCTAACGACATGACATACCAACACTAGGTTTACACCATTGACAGTTATTACACTGCATTCTTCGCGAGCAATTGAAATAGCAAGTGACACTTGACACAAGAAATACTCCACATGTTTGCTTCTGTTTTGCCATGATTCTTAAAGTGGTCTACACACTGTGAATTATTACTATCATTAACACTCTGTACTCGTACTTACTTACTGAGAGTTATTCAAACTAAAGGCTGTTAGAGGTCATGTATGCATTTCTTTTCTTTTATGATGGACAAGGTAACCAAAATGTATTTTATAATTCATAATGAGTAGAAGATTTGGCTCAGGTGGACTACACAGAGGTTGTGTGTGGACATTGTGTCTTCGGATTGTATGGGATAATGAATTGAAGTTTGCACTAGAATGTTATCTGTACTTGTTCGAGGAGACTGACTAGAGGAAAGAGTTGTTATGGAAGTGAAATGATATTGGCGATAAGGTTTATATGTGTCGACGTATTGAAGAGGTATTATTGAGGTATTGAGATTGTGTGAAGTTGATGATTGTTGGAGTTTTGGTGGACAAGAGGTAAGGTAAATGATATTGATGATAAGGTTTATATGTATCGACGTATGAGGTATTATTGAAGTATTAAGATTATGTGATGATAATGATTATTGGAGTTTTGGTGGATAAGAGGTGAAGTAAGTGGGGAGCATTTTTTTATTTTGTTTGTTGGTCTATATGGAACAAGGAGGATGAAGATAGCAGACTAGAACACTCAAATGGAAAGAAGATTGTCTACACACACACTTTGTTAAATCAATAAGCAGTACATACTTTTTTTGGAGAGAGGAAGTATTTGTATATCTTGGCACACTGACAGTTGTTCAGCAACCGTACATTTGATTTGGCTTGGCAAACATTAGTCTTGACATGATGACTATGACGTTGACTAACTATTATTGACTGTTATACATTGCTGCCACTACTACTTGATAGACATGTCGAACATCAAACCTTTGACAGAATTGGTTTTACACAGTTAACACTATTCAGTTACACACTAGTACTTAATGTGGATGAAAGGTGAGTGAGTGTGTTTTGTGTGTTTTCCTTTCCTAATCCCAAATAATTGGTACCAACCTATCTCCTAAATATTATTTTACTTGTTGTTGTGGCTTGCACTGACACCCATAAATATTATAGGTTTACTGATATTTGTGTGCTTGTAATATTTAATATGACAATTATCTGATATCATTTGTGTGTTTATTATAATTTGTATGTTTAGTGTAAGAGCATTGATAATAATTTTGTAAAAGCAATTGTGTGTGCCTTCAAACTGTTGTTCGTGCTTGCACCTATTCAACATTGCTGGGTGCCACTTGGAAATGTTTAATTTCTGCTGATGAACTCTGACGAACTGTCTAATTAGTGATAGTGAATATTATGGACTGTTACCTGCACTTGTTCAACATGATGGGTACCACTAGGAGATGTTTAATTTCTACTGATGAACTCTGATGAACTGTCTAATTAGTGATAGTGAATATTATGGACTGTTACCTGCACCTGTTCAACATTGCTGGGTGCCACTGATGGACTGCTTCTACTGAAATGATGTCACTTGTTGGTGTCTGCACCTGCTCAACATTGCTGGGTGCCACTGATGGACTGCTTCTACTGAAATAATGTCACTTGTTGGTGTCTGCACCTACTCAACATTGCTGGGTGCCACTGGTGGAACTGCTTCTACTGAAATGATGTCACTTGTTGGTGTCTGCACCTGTTCAACATTACTGGGTGCCACTGATGGACTGCTTCTACTGAGATAATGTCACTTGTTGGTGTCTGCACCTGCTCAACATTGCTGGGTGCCACTGATGGACTGCTTCTACTGAAATAATGTCACTTGTTGGTGTCTGCACCTGCTCAACATTGCTGGGTGCCACTGATGGAACTGCTTCTATTGAAATTATGTCACTTGTTGGTGTCTGCACCTGTTCAACATTGCTGGGTGCCACTGATGGAACTGCTTCTACTGACATAATGTCACTTGTTGGTGTCTGCACCTGTTCAACATTGCTGGGTGCCACTGATGGAACTGCTTCTACTGACATAATGTCACTTGTTGGTGTCTGCACCTGTTCAGCATTCCTGGGTGCCACTGATGGAACTGCTTCTACTGACATAATGTCACTTGTTGGTGTCTGCACCTGCTCAACATTGCTGGGTGCCACTGATGGACTGTTTCTACTGAGATAATGTCACTTGTTGGTGTCTGCACCTGTTCAACAATACTGGGTGCCACTGATGGACTGCTTCTGCTGAAATGATGTCACTTGTTGGTGTCTGCACCTGTTCGCAATTTTTGGGTGCCTCTGTTGAAGCTGTTTAAATACTGCTGATGAAATGTTATGAGACTGCTATTTGCACCTGTTGATCATTGCTGGGTGCTGCTGTTGGAACTGTCAACTACTCTGAGGAGTTCTACTTGTTTATTGAACTATTGACAAGATTTTATGTGAATATTTGCATAAACTGATTTTTTGTGTATTTACTGTTTATGAAATGTTATGAGACTCTTACCTACACCTATTCGTCATTTCTGGTGCTATTGATTGAATGATACTTGTGTAAATTATTATGTAAAATCACATGTATGCAAGCATTTGTATTCCTTATTGTATTTTATATATTAAGTTATTGAAGGGTCAGTGCAAAGCCAAAATTTATTTAGTTATATGATATTTATTTATTAATATTACTTTTTAACTTTTGTCTGTATTTTTTGGACGAATTTGGTGGTATTTTCACCACCAATGCTGGCAAAAATACCATCAAATTCTAGCCCATGGAGGAGGGGCATATGAAAGGTGGCTACACTGAGTCACAGCGCCAGAGATTACGCCAAAGAGTATTATTCAGCCGCCTCCACTGGCAGTGCTTGTTGAGATGTCGTAGTGGAGAGTGCTTGTCGAGAAGTCGTCGTGGAGAGTGCTTATTGAGAAGTGGGCAGTAGGAGTTCTGATGTAGCCGTGACTAGATGTGAGCATGTTGTATGCAGTTGTTCTGATGGGCTAGACAGCCGATGCTGTTCGATTGCGGATGTTGTAATGATCAGAGTGTATGTTTCGTCAATATATATGAAGGTAAAGAAAATCTTATTTTTTATTTCAAACGTGCTAAATAACAATGCCTCTTGGTCACAGGTTCAGTCAACAAAGCATCTGGCTTGTGTTCATGTATTAGAGTGTAATTCTGGTTTCTAAGTGCAATTATAGTATTTCTGTTTTTTTAATTACTTCAGTGTAAATGGTGCTTAAATTACCTTGTTTTATTGAGGAAGAACCGTGCCAGATGTGTACGTTGAATCACACTTCCACACACAGAACAGTTACACTTGTGTTTTGTTGTTTCGTAGGTTTTATAGTTGCTGGGGACTTAATTAATTAATTGTGTTAACGGAAGTTTTCTTTCATTCTTTGTTGTTATTCTATGCAGTCAGATTGCGTACTAATACTAGTCAGGGCCAACCGGTTACGAGACTGCGTAACCGGACAGTCAGCTAACAAAAATTAAGAGTATTTGCATTATTTTTAATTAAACCCCCATGCACGCCTTTCATATGCCCCTCCTCCATGGGCTAGAATTTGATGGTATTTTTGCCAGCATTGATGGTGAAAATACCACCAAATTCGTCCAAAAAATACAGACAAAAATTAAAAAGTAATATTAATAAGTAAATATCACATAGCTAAATTAATTTTGGCTTTGCACTGACCCTTCAATAACCTAATATATAAAATACAGTAAGGAATACAAATGCTTGCATACATATGATTTTACACAGTCTCGTAACCGGTTGGCCCTGACTAGTATTAGTACGCAATCTGACTGCATAGAATAACAACAAAGAATGAAAGAAAACTTCCGTTAACACAATTAATTAATTAAGTCCCCAGCAACTATAAAACCTACGAAACAACAAAACACAAGTGTAACTGTTCTGTGCGTGGAAGTGTGATTCAACGTACACATCTGGCACGGTTCTTCCTCAATAAAACAAGGTAATTTAAGCACCATTTACACTGAAGTAATTAAAAAAAAAGAGATACTATAATTGCACATAGAAACCAGAATTACACTCTAATACATGAACACAAGCCAGATGCTTTGTTGACTGAACCTGTGACCAAGAGGCATTGTTATTTAGCACGTTTGAAATAAAAAATAAGATTTTCTTTACCTTCATATATATTGACGAAACATACACTCTGATCATTACAACATCCGCAATCGAACAGCATCGGCTGTCTAGCCCATCAGAACAACTGCATACAACATGCTCACATCTAGTCACGGCTACATCAGAACTCCTACTGCCCACTTCTCAATAAGCACTCTCCACGACGACTTCTCGACAAGCACTCTCCACTACGACATCTCAACAAGCACTGCCAGTGGAGGCGGCTGAATAATACTCTTTGGCGCAATCTCTGGCGCTGTGACTCAGTGTAGCCACCTTTCATAATTTAGTTAAGTAGTCAATCAAACTGATAAGAGTGAGAGGGGCTATTCCAATAACTCAGACCTGAAAGTGTACCTGCAGCAGCTAGGGGGGAGGTTTCCTGAGGGGTGGGGTGGGGGGCATGGGTGGGGAAACAATAGGTTAAGTACCTGTCAATCAAAAGGATCATTTTAGCAGAACTATAAGTTAAGGACCTGTCAATCAAAGGAGAACAATAGGTTAAGTTCCTGTCAATGAAAGGAGAACAGTAGGTTTGTCCCTGAGTGCATACCTGCCCCTGATGTAGGCAACCTGCAGTAACACACTGCACCAGAACATAGCTTGTCCCACTACTAACAACACTAAACATGAACAACAGTAATGCAATGTGGTGGGCGTTCTGCCTATCACAGATAATTGCAACTCTAATCATTTACATACCCACTGATGGTGTGTACATGTGAGAGGTTACACTGACATCTGACCATGTGCTTCAGTTTTTTGTCAGATAGTGTACCATCACATTGTACTACACTGAAGCGCCAAAGAAACTGGTGTAGTCATATGTATTGAAATACAGAGATATGTAAACAGGCGGAATATGGCTCTGAAGTGGCAACTCCTATATAAGACAAACGTCTGGTGCAGCTGTTAGATGCACCTGTTGCTGCGAAAATGGCAGGTTATCAAGATTTAAGTCAGTTTGAATGCGATGTTATAGTCAGCGCACGAGCGATGGGACACAGCATCTCCGAGGTAGCGATGAAGTGGGGATTTTCCCGTACAACCATTTCATGAGGGTACCATGAATATCAGGAATCCGGTAAAACGTCAAATCTCCGACATCGTTTCGGCCGGAAAAAGAATGGGTCCAACGACAAATGAAGAGAACGGTTCAACGTAACACGAATACAACCCTTCCTCAAATTGCTGCAGATTTTAGTGCTGGGCCATCAACAAGCGTCAGCCTGCTGACCATTTAAGGAAACATTATCGATATGGGCTTTCGGAGCCGATGGCTTATTCGTGTACCCTAACTGACTGTACTACACAGTTTTACGTCTCGCCTGGGCCCATCAACACTGACATTCGACTGTTAATGACTGGAATCATGTTGCCTTGTCGGACGAGACTCGTTTCAAATTGTACCGAGTGGATGGACTTGTATGGGTTGGAAACAACTTTATGAATTCATGGACCGTGCATGCTCCAGGAACATTGTTCTGAGTTTAAACGCTTCCACTTGACACCAAACTCCCAAGACATGAACATTATAGAGCATATTTGAGATGCCTTGCAACGTGTTGTTCGGAAGAGAATTGCACCTCGTTGTACTCTTAAGAATTTATGGACAGCCCTGCAGGTTTCATGGTGTCATTTTTCTCCTAAACTACTTCAGACATAAGTCGAGTCCATTCCATTTCGTGTTGTGGCCCTTCTGCGTGCTCGACGGGGCCCTACACGATATTAAGCAGGTGTACCAGTTTTTTTGGCTCTTCAGTGTATATAATAAGAGCGGCACGATACTTTTGAGTTACAAACAAATGCATGTGACCTCACGAGCACAGTGAAATTAACAATAACTCTCTTGTTCAAAATGGTTCAAATGGCTCTGAGCACTATATGACTTAACTTCTGAGGTCATCAGTGCCCTAGAACTTAGAACTACTTAAACCTAACCAACCTAATACATCACACACATCCATGCCCGAGGCAGGATTCGAACCTGCTACCGCAGCGGTGGCGCGGTCCCGGACTGTAGCGCCTAGAACCGCTCGGCCATCCCGGCCGGCTAACTCTCTTGTCCCACCGTGTCGACAGAAAAGTACGAACCGTCTGCCAGGACAGGAAAGGGTGAGATGAAACACCGCCTCGAAAACCACTTGCCAAAACTGCTGTTAAAAATTACTCGCAGAAGCCATTTAATGCGGTTTCCATAGAGCGCTTAATATGGTTAATCGTGATTTTTCAACAGTTTAATGGATTTACTGTTTTTTGCAAAACCGTTCGCCAAGCGAAGGATGGCGAAAGGTAGCTCGAAAATCTGTTAAATACCAACAATACTTCAAATTGTCGTAGACCAGATACATTTGCTAATCTCTAAGCACGAACAAATTAGTGCTGACTAGGCCTTATGCACGACTTCATTTATTGGCGTTGGCAGTGGCAAATATTGCTGCTGAATGTAGTTAGTGTGGCAAAATGTTTCAAGTGTCACTTATTGTATAAAGAATTCTCATATCGTATTACGCGTTTTATGATCCATGCAATATTATGATATTGATTTACTTCTGGATCGAATCCTGTACATAATGGTGTTCACTTGTGGACAATATTATGTATGGTCACACGAATATAGCGCTAGGTGATTAGAGAACCCACAAGAAATTTATGTTTTGTGGGCTGCATTATATCATGCAGTTCGCAGTTTAACATCGTTCGAATAATATTGCCCATGGCAGTATGTGGATGATTTTTAGTTCTGTGTATGTTTGTCTCCATATGCAATGTTCACGTAAGGCAAGTGTCCATTTATGTCTTCGTTGGGAATACTCGAAACACAGACTAAATCCTCCTTTCCTCCTTTATTCACACATTTGCTTATATGTTGTTTTCAAGATTTTCGCTTACTCGCTCTTACGTACAATAAGACATGATGTGTAGCCACAAATGTATTGTTGGTAGTAAGCTTTCACAGTGATTTTCCGTCGTTCTCCACTTCCGAGCCCACTCTTGACAGCCGTTACCGAAATGACATGTACAAGGGACGTACAATAAGTCATCCAACACATTTTTTTCTGAAAACATTTTGATTTTATTTAGGATTCCAATAACTATGTTATTCTCCACTCTTTTGGTTACTATACCCTATTTTTCAGCATAATCTCCGTTACATGCAACGGCTTTAAACCATCTTATTGGGAACGCCTGTATGCCCACATGGTACCACTCTAACGCTCGACGTCGGAGCCAATGTCTTGCTGCATCAATAACCTCCCCATCATCCACGTACTCCTCCCCACAGAGTGCATCTTAAGTTGGGCCAAACATATGGAAGTCGGAAGATGCGAGATCTGGGCTGTAGGGTGGATGAGGAAGAACAGTTCAATGACGTTTCGTGACCTCGTCTCGGGTGCCAGATTTGTGCGAAGCCTTGTGTTATTATGAAGGAGAAGCTCGTTTGCATTTCTGTGGCGATGAACACTCAGAAGACATTTCTTCTGTTTCCTGAGGGAGCTCATTGCACTTCAGAGATGATCGTTGCACTATGAGGGACGACATTAACTCCTTCAGAATCCCAGAAGAATGTCGCCACGACCTTACCGGCTGAGGGGGTGGCTTTGAACTACTTCTTCGGGGAGAGATGGTGTGATGCCAGTCCATGGTGATACGTGGCGCCGTTATCGCCACCTCGCTTCTCTGAATTAATTTAAGATATCCGCGATCGACTCTGTATCGCGTGGCCGCGGTTTTCCTCTTTGGCCGCTTTTAGGCTATTTAAGAGAACGACGCCGTGGGGAGACGGCTGGTTTTTAGGTCGGTTGGTCAGCGGTCCGGTGGTCAGTCTGGTTGTTGGCGGTCGCTCTTTGCGCATGCGATGCCTCTTTCTGTCACGTGCACAGTGGGACGTGCGTAAGGTCGGCGAATGTGTTATGCGTCTAGAGAGAGGGCGGTGGGAAGTGAAAGTGGCTTTGGAATGTATCAGCTTGCAACCGGATACGCCACAGAATCAATTGTTGGGAATTATCCAGGTTCTTGAAGTCATGTTACCTGTTTCGTATTGACCACTGGTGCGCAACTTATTGATCAATGGTTACCCGTTTGAATGAGATTTACCAGTTTTGGACGGACTTGAGATACGGGCAAGGAGTGTATATCTAAGTGAATGTCTATGCACCCCGAAATAACCACTGGTTCGATTTTTTGGCTGTCTGCTGGAATTTTGGTAATGTGTTCAGAGGTAAACAAGTAGGGGCTTAATGATGAAATATTTATTGTGTACTAGAGTCTTGTCGTATTGTAATTATTGAGTGTGTGTTTATGGAATATACACAATATAATTAACCGGCTCTGGGGTTATGTTACGAGTCAGCTCTATGACCAGCTTCTTATGTATTTGAGTATATTATCACTTCCTGCTCTAGCAGTAATAAGCCTGTCTGCACATATTAATGAGAAAGTAATACAGATATTTAAAGTGGTTAATTCTGTATGTGAATAGCTTGTGGGTCCCTTGTGGCCGTATTCCTGTTTTGAAATTTTTCTAATGTTTTAAGGATTGTGTTACTCTGGATACTGCCCAATTGCTGTGTGGTTTTATGTTGTTTCAGTGGCATAATCAGCGGTGGGCGCAGATGCGATTCTAGAAGTCCGTCAAGGGGGGAGGGGGCTAATGACTGGAGGGGGGAGGGGGTTTGTGGGAATGGGGGAATGGAATATCGCTTAACAAAAGGAGAGTTGGTGTCCTCCACCGATAAATTGGTAAAATTTGGTGTTCCTTAAAGTAGTTCGTGGTAACTGTTTTGGAGTTCAGCGTAAAAACATGTCTTTTGAAGTTTGTGTTTGGAGTCAGCTATTTAAGTGTTAGTAGGCATACCCGAGATATTTAGCTTTCTTGATTATTGTAAGTGGTACTTGTACATTAATATACATCCAATGTATATTAATAAATAATAAGACGCCCATTTTAAGTTAAATGATATTAATTTGCTGCTCTTATTCTTTTGTTAAAATGTCTTTGAAATACATTGCAACCTATATTGCTACATATTTATAAAAAAATGAATCTGTTGAAGTATTATATTCGCTGATTTCTGAAGTCATTTTACCCAGTGTAATATGACACTCCATGGAGAGAGGGGGGGGGGACTATAGCCCCAATAGCCCCCCCCCCCCCTTGCACCGCCCTTGAGTGCGCGTCGTCCGTTGTAGCTGGTCGTTTAACTGGGGGACGACGCCATTGCGACGGCCAGTTTGAATTGTAACCGATAGCGCGGTCGCTTTGCTTATCGGTAGACTCCAGTTCTTCGGCGAACTTTAGTTGAGTATTTTACTATTTGTTCCTGGTGACGTCGAGGCGTCCATCTTTCCTTCTTCACCGTTCCTTTCACCTTTAGTTCAGGCTCGATCTGAGTTGTAGTTTCCGCGCAGCTCTGATGTGCCATTATTTGTCACTGAAAATTTGTTACACCTGAAAGATGCCTTTCGTTGTACTGGATTTTCAATATCTTATTCAGAAACAGAAATTGTGAGTTGTTTCTGCTGTTATATCTTAAAAGGTGTCCTGCTTCTGTGGATGTTTTTCTCAGTAAACCATTTATTGTTTGTATGGTTCTTAAGATTTACGTAAAGAGGTTTTTAAAATTATTTATTGTTTCGGGTGGGTTTTGACGCCAGTAGATGTATTGTCTGTTTAGTAATGTTTCATATTTTAGGGCAATTATGTATATTATTCTGGGGCAACAGCAGTTTGCTGTTGTCATGAAACTGTTAAACAAAATCGGTTAGAAATTAAAATCTAGAGTTTGGCTTCAATTGGTAATTATTGCCTTGTCTCTATTGAGTTGAAGTGTCCTTGAGCGCGCGTCCCACGTCTCACAAGGATTACCATTTTGTTTCTGGTTCGAAGTGATGAACATATATTCCATCACCTGTGATGGTAATCGACAAAACATTTTCACGATCAGCCTCGTAACGCGCAAGCAATTGCGCGCAGATTGTCCTTCGTTGCTCTTAATGGTCTTTTATTAGGCGGCGAGGAACCTAGTGGGCAAACACTTTTGAGTACCCCAGCCGGTGGATGAGTGTGTCAGGACTACCAACAGCGATATCCAGTTGAACAGCGAGGTGTTTGATTGTGATCTGTCGATCACCTCGAGTGAGAGTGTCCGCACGCTCCAACGGAGGAGGAGGCACAGCTGTATGCGGCCAGCCGGCATGCGGGACATCGGACAGGTTTGCGCGGCCTTATTGCGATGATGACAGACACCTCGCCCAATGACTCACCACGCTTTTGTCCACTGCCAGGTCTCCGTAGACATTGCGCAAGCGCCTATGAATATCTACCATTCTCTGGTTTTCCGCGAAAAGAAACTCGGTGACAGCTCTCTACTTGGACCACACCTCCGTTACAGACGCCATTTTGAAGGCTACTTATATCGCCGCCACCCATAGGAACTTGATGAAACTGTAGAGGCTGAAGCGGGAATATCCCACGATGTTCCACAACAGATTCCGCATTTTTTCAACCGAAACTGGCTGAGAAAAAAATGTTGCATTATTTATCGAACGCCTCTCATATATGAAGGCAAATTCCATTTTGTAACCTATACCGAATTTAGAAATAGGTCTACAGTTCCAGTGCTATGTAGAATGTCGTCACATTATTAGAGACTGCAAAAGTTTCATTGTTCTTAATAAATTCACTCTTTATTTCATCAGTCTGATGCAAAATATCTGAGGTAAGACAAGATATTTATCTTATTTTAATATTTATATTTCGAAAAATTAACAAATTAATGCAAATAAAATAATAGGCTGTTTGTGGCTTCGTGAACTGCATGTGATTGTTGAAACAGAATTACAAAGAGAGAACCTCATATTTTTTATCTACCTTCAATAAAACTTTTTACATTAAAACGTTTTCTGTTTGTATGATTATCACTTTTCTAATGCGTCAATAGCAAACAAAGTACTGTAATAGCACTTTCGCCACGTATAACAACAAAGAAACTGCTTTCCAATATCATTTCAACTATGCTATTGAAACCACGGATAGTTCAAAACTGAATGTTGCAAATACAGCACTATTTCAAGTACAAGGACACAAAAGACTGTACGGCACAGTTTAACTATGGTGAAAAATGAATTATTTTTATTATTATTAGCCTAATGAAAGTGACTAATCAGAGACTAATTGTGCGATGTGTACAATGTGTCTCTTATTTTAGTCGAGAGTGATCTCCTGGAGTTGTGTATGAAATATGTGCTGGATTATTTGCCAGCTACTGCAAATACTCCATTAACTGCTGCGGCAGTAATTTTAAACTGAATAAATTCGTTTTGGCTTTGTAATGTAGAAGGATTAAACAGCTTTCCACTCCAGAATGTGGAATGCTGACTTTTAGGGTGGGCAGTGGAGTCATATCCAGAATGAATCTTTCGCTCTGTAGTGGAGTGAACGCTGTTTTGAAACCCTACCTTTCGCCGTTAATGCTCTTGCAGACTAACAAGGAACCTGTAGAATGGTTCAAATGGCTCTGAGCACTATGGGACTTAACATCTGTGGTCATCAGTCCCCTAGAACTTAGAACTACTTAAACCTAACTAACCTAAGGACATCACACACATCCATGCCCGAGGCAGGATTCGAACCTGCGACCGTAGCAGTCGCGCAGTTCCGGACTGAGCGCCTAGAACCTGTAGAGTGCGCAAGATCAGTCTTTAGCAAGGCCATTTCAAAGCGCTGTGTTAACAATTATGACAGGAAAAATATTAGCTGCTAGTGACTCATCGTGTGCATCTATGCAAAATGGACATCGTCGAAGTTCAAGAAATGTTGAAAACAAGCCATTAACTTGCACCATGAACGCAGGATGGAAAATGATGTGCCACAGTGATCACAAAGGTTCGCACCATCAAAATCGAAGGCGAACTCCTTGAGAGTTACAAACTGCACAGGACGTTCAGCTAGCTGTTCACATTTAAAAAATGCGTCTAGAACCATATTGGTGTAGCAGGATGTTGAGAACAGATGGAATATGACGGGATGCAACCGTATGTGAAACTGGCTATCCTTTAAGGAGTACCTGCAGATATAATATGTTTTATAGGCACGGAGAAAACAAATATGCGGAGGCTCAATTTGCCCAGCGGTTCCAGGTGCTATGAACAGTAGTGTCACACACTTTTCAAGTGGAATAGTTGGCTCTAAAGGAGTATGATTTTTATAAGCAGACAAGGAATCAAGCAAAAGCAAGGTATTTTGACCAGCTATTGGCCAAAAGCAGAGTTCGTACCACATTTGTAGTTCTCTTACGCCTTTTTCCCATCCTTGCTTGCTGTGACTTAAATATTCCCTACTGCTCTTGTAAGATGACGCGCACGAGAAAGACTCGTAGAGGGCATAGGACCTCCAACTGTTCACAACACAATAAATAACTTTGAAGCCAATTTACCATCCAGATCAACAGTCAGCATACCTGTATACGAATGCGCCATGATATTGATGCTAGTTGTTCTTGATACAACTCTCTTGGTACCACTAATTTACAGGGTTCCTTTCATATGAATTTCCTCTTCAAATCCCGACTGAATGGAGTTCAAAACAAATTCCTTACCGAACGATTGGACAAGATTGTTTATCTCATCTATAAAGTTTCGGGCCTATTCCGCAGTTTACTGTCCATCGTCAAGTTCACGCTTTGTTTAAAATTTCGTTATCTTATGTCTTGCAATTCTGTAGTACTGTTCGACGTTACGCAACTATCAAATGGTTCAAATGGCTCTGAGCACTATGGGACTTAACTTCTAAGGTCATCAGTCCCCTAGAACTTAGAACTACTTAAATCTAACTAACCTAAGGACATTAAACACATCCATGCCCGAGGCAGGATTCGAACCTGCGACCGTAGCGGTCACGCAGTTCCAGACTGTAGCGCCTAGAACCGCTCGGCCACTCCGGCCGGCACGCAACCATCCACAGCTTCCCTTGAAACCACTGTAATTTATGTCGCGCGCAATTTCATGTGCATAACGAAGTAGCTCACTATCGTTCACATCCTGCAAATGGTATCGAGTGCGCTTGCAACGCGAAAAGCACCACTTTATGTAACAAGTGCGCCTAGTCGTCCTTCGAATGCCCATAGTTATGCGCTACACGGTCGTATTGATGCGGACTTATTCGAAATCTGTTCATAATTGCTTTTTGCTCTACTGCGGATGCTCTTCCAAGCACGTAATTATGTTTACCACCCGTTCCTTGAACAACGGTTGTTCTTCACCACATTTCACTAGAACGCGTTTTGTGGCTCCCTGTCCGACAAAAATGATGAACTGCATGGCTTGACACCTGTTTCAGTATTACTTTCACTTATTAAACGCGTATCGTCGTCATTGTGCTCCTCATGTACATCGTCCGCACAGTCTAGTGTATACGACACCACACATTCCACTGACTCATCTTGCAGAAACCCTAATATTTCATTTGCCACTTCTTTCGTCCGCTGCGTATTTCCATGGGTTACTTTCTGATGAAATGTCAACTTCGGCAACTGTTGTAGTAGGTACAACGCCATGTTTGCTCTGTTTATCGTTGCCATTGCTATGCTTTGTATCAACACCACTAGCACTGAGTGAGTGAGTTACTCCCCTACTAAGCAGTTCAACTACTCTCTGTAGCCTCATGCTGTGCTCACCATTGAATACCTCCAGTCCCTCCCCCAGCTGCCATTAGCAGCTAATATTGTGGTAGCATGGTAGACAATATATGGGCCGTCGAATGCAGTAAACATCACCGGCCTTTCGCGACCCTGCCCTCAAGGGGTTCCTTGTATGTGTGGACATCTAGTGCCACATACCTCCGTGTATCTACCAAGGACTTATCGAATACGTGCCATGCAGGATCGCTACTGTAGGCTACAGCGTTCCGATGGTGGACCAACACTCTTCTTTGGCGATACGTGCTTTAAAGGTTAAATGTTTGAAAGTTAACTTTATGGAAAAGGAGGGACACGTCACAAAGCCGACAAGAAAAGGAAAATGTTTTTTCTGCTAAATGCGATGAAATGGCACTACCTTATCTGTAGCGCCATAAGATAAATTTTCTAGTCGGAACGATGAGATTATCACAGCCAGAGATCGTAGTTGGGAAACAGTAAACGTGCTGACGCCAGACCATGTAGTTGTTACCTATAATGTAAAAAAACAGCTTTACATGAAAATAGTAATGCTGATACGGGTTCTTTAAAATTATAAACTGCAGGCTCGAATGATGTACGTTGAAATATGGGAACGATAGCGCACTTATGGCACGCGATCGTTGCGTCACCAAATCGACCACTTCCAATTGATTTTACAGGCTGAAAAGATTTTTGATTAGTGAAGTATGGCTCTAAATATATTTCTACTAACTAAAACGTAATGCATTTTAAGCATCTCAATATTATTTCGTTATACCTCGTGATGACTGGGTGTTGTGTGATGTCCTTAGGTTAGTTAGGTTTAAGTAGTTCTAAGTTCTAGGGGACTGATGACCAAAGATGTTAAGTCCCATAGTGTTCAGAGACATTTGAACAATTTTTTTATTTCGTTATAAAATCACGCTGACAAAATACAGGGTGTTACAAAAAGGCACGGCCAAACTTTCAGGAAACATTCCTCACACACAAATAAAGAAAATATGTTATGTGGGCATGTGTCCGGAAACGCTTAATTTCCATGTTAGAGCTCATTTTAGTTTCGTCACTATGTACTGTACTTCACCACCATTTGGCCCAATTGAAGGAAGGTAATATTGACTTCGGTGCTTGTGTTGACATGCGACTCATTGCTCTACAGTACTAGCGTCAAGCACATCAGTACGTAGCATCAACAGGTTAGTGTTCATCACGAACGTGGTTTTGCAGTCAGTGCAATGTTTACAAATGCGGAGTAGGCAGATGCCCATTTGATGTATGGATTAGCACGGGGCAATAGCCGTGGCCCGGTACGTTTGTATCGAGACAGATTTCCAGAACGAAGGTGTCCCGACAGGAAGACGTCCGAAGCAATTCATCGGCGTCTTAGGGAGCACGGAACATTCCAGCCTATGACTCGCGACTGGGGAAGACCTAGAACGACGAGGACACCTGCAATGGACGAGGCAATTCTTCGTGCAGTTGACGATAACCCTAATGTCAGCGTCAGAGAAGTTGCTGCTGTACAAGGTAACGTTGACCACGGGAGAACCAGTTGTTTCCGTACCATGTACAGCGTGTGCAGGCACTATCAGCAGCTGATTGGCCTCCACAGGTACACTTCTGCGAATGGTTCATCCAACAATGTGTCAATCCTCTGTTGCTGTGAGTTTCCATTCCATGATTAATGTGATTTGAAGAGAAGTAATAAAATGAGCTCTAACATGGAAAGTAAGCGTTTCCGGACACATGTCCGCACAACATATTTTCTTTCTTTGTGTGGGAGGAATGTTTCCTGAAAGTTTGGCCGTACCTTTTTGTACCACCCTGTATACTGGCCTTTTCGTGTAAAAGCTAGATCAGGAAGAAGAACAAGAGAGAGTTGTACATCGTCTTCTCATTTTTCAAAACATTAGAAAAAAGAAATCCCCTTAGACAGTATAATAAGAACAAGATGTAAACTGTCTGCAGTACAGTTAAGTCTTTGTCGCTGACTCATAATGACTTGCCACAACAGTCAAGCAGGTTGTCACAACTATTATGCCTCGTAAGTATATATGTAGGACAACAGTGGCTTTATCTCTCTTCCTTAGGACACTTCCGATGTAAAATATAGCGCACTTTGAGTAGTGAGTAATGTAACAAATTTTCGTTCGCTTCAAGCAATATTATTTTGTGTTCCGCAATTTTCAGAAACGCCAGTGTATTTGCATTTGCTTTCCACTTTCATTCATTAAACTAATTTAGTGCGTGAGATTGCTTATTTAGGCCACAAAGAAAGGCCACCCTTCTCAAGAACTGCTTGTTTCTGCGTAGGTAATAAAAAGAAGCACTAAAGGGACAAGCATGGAAGTTCACATGGAAGAAACAAACTTTGCCGAAACATGCGGCAGGAAATTTACATTTAGATATTTAAATTCTCTTCTACAGCACTGGTCGGAGACTCGCGACGTAAGGTTATCTGCATGAGTGCGTCCTTTTACCCGGTGGTTAGGCAACACGTGATCCACATCTAATGGCCTGTCAACGGGAGAGAAATCTCAGGCAAAAAATGCTGTTTGTGGAATTCTGTCCAGTGGCTGCCTGCGGCATGAGAGCCCTGTCATTTTGTAAATATGAAAAACGATGGATTAAACAACTGACTCAAATCATGTAGCCGATTGAGCAGAACAATCACCAGGAGTATCGACGTTATGTCATATGTTTGTGTGTGATATTAACGCATGTATTCTATTGAGCAACGAAAGTAGGGGCCTAATGCATCAAAAACCCGTTGAAATATATTTTTCTGCAGCGATTACTGGTATTTATGTTGAACCAATTTATCCTGAATCAAGCAAATTCTTACGATAATGATGTACCTGTTGCACCGCTCTGTATGTGAGTTTTATTGCAGGAATAACAATGAGCTCACTCCAGCATATTGCCATCGTAAGGTTCAAATGACTCTGAGCACTATGGGACTTAACAACGGAGCCAATCAGTCCCCTAGAACACAGAAATACTTATACCTAACTAACCTAAGGACATCACACACATCCATGCCAGGGGCAGGATTCGAACCTGCGACCGTAGCGGTCGCGCGGTTCCAGACTGAAGAGCCTAGAACCGCTCGGCCACTGCGGCCGGCCCATCGTAAGGTGTCCTGAAAATACATTATTAGGTGATAGTCTTGATACTGTAAACAGTAACCATGATCGTAGAGGTATTATACATTCGTTCGGTATTTTTACATTACTTGTGACATTGATGCTGCCATATGCTCGTTTGTTAGAGTTGGTGTTCAAACATTACTTGGATGTTCGTTGTTGACGTACTGCATGTCTAATTTTTCGATGTATAACGTTGTAGATTAGTCATTTTTTGTGCGTTATTTCGCCCTTTGACAGCTTGGATGACAGTGGATCAATGATATTACATGTTCACATACGCTGACGGAAAAAAATTGGAACACCAAAAACCAGTTGATGTAGAGTCATGAAATTTCGGGAATACATATGTCTAGGTAACATATGTAAGTGATTAACATTGGAAGATCACAGGTTAATATAAGGGCGAGATAAGCTGTTGCAAATGTGAAATGCTGATACTTTAATAACCGGTGTAATCGCCTGAATGTTGAATTCAAGCAGAAAAAGTGCAAGCATTGCATTGCGCAGGTGCATGATGTCAGTTTGTGGGATGGAGTTCCATGCCTGTTGCACTTGGTGCGTCAATAGAGCGACTGTTAAGGCTGGTCGTAGATGTGGACACCACAGATTCAACGTAGTTGCATAGCTTTCAGTATGGCATCAACTGAAGTCTTGTTGTTCTTGTTGTGGTCTTCAGTCCTGAGACTGGTTTGATGCAGTTCTCCATGCTACTCTATCCTGTGCAAGCTTCTTCATCTCTCAGTACTTACTGCAACCTACATCCTTCTGAATCTGCTTTGTGTATTCATCTCTTGGTCTCCCTCTACGATTTTTACCCTCCACGCTGCCCTCCAATACTAAACTCGTGATCCCTTGATGCCTCAGAACATGTCCTACCAACCGATCCCTTCTTCTAGTCAAGTTGTGCCAAAAACTCCTCGTCTTCCAATTCTATTCAATATCTCCTCATTAGTTATGTGATCTACCCATCTAATCTTCAGCATTCTTCTGTAGCACCACATTTCGAAAGCTTCTATTCTCTTCTTGTCCAAACTATTTATCGTCCATGTTTCACTTCCATACATGGCTACACTCCATACAAATACTTCCAGAAACGACTTCCTGACACTTAGTTCCATACTCGATGTTACAAATTTCTCTTCTTCAGAAACGCTTTCCTTACCATTGCCAGTCTACATTTTATACCTTCTCTACTTCGATCATCATCAGTTATTTTGCTCCCCAAATAGCAAAACTCCTTTACTACTTTAAGTGTCTCATTTCCTAATCTAATTCCTTCAGCATCACCCGACTTAATTCGACTACATTCCATTATCCTCGTTTTGCTTTTGTTGATGTTCATCTTATATCCTCCTTTCAAGACACTGTCCATTCCGTTCAACTGCTCTTCCAAGTCCTTTGCTGTCTCTGACAGAATCACAATGTCATCGGCGAACGTCGAAGTTTTTATTTCTTCTCCATGGGTTTTAATACCTACTCCAAATTTTCCTTTTGTTTTCTTTACTGCTTGCTCAATATACTGAAGTCATATGAGCTCGTATTTATGTTACAGGCTGGTTACTGCATTAGAGCTATGATAAGAGTGAAGTACAAGGAAGACAAAAACCAAATGTTGGATCCGAAAATAGACTTCGCGCGGGGATAAATATGCGCCCACAAACACACTTATAAAATATATAACATTCGAAGACGAAAAAGCTGTCTGCTATGACAAACTAACAAAGAGCTGGCATGTAAATATCGTCTGCAGAAACTCCACTCTTCCAAGATGTGAGAATCCTTTTTCTTTCATTGATAAATGGATTTCGAATAACTAATTTTTAGTTTAACAGTTGCCACATCACGCTCGGGTGCTGTTTTCCGCATATAATGCACAGTTTATACAGTGCTTGGTCTCATAATCACGAGATTTGTACCACTCGCATTTTTGGTTTTATATAAAGTTCATTTATTGATCAGGTCTGATTTCATAGGGAATTTATTTATTTATTCATCCAAAAATCTTTCAATATTGAGAGATACACCAGTCTTTAGCACACACACGAGCACAGAAAATTTAACAGTAATATTAGGTGGTTGTTCTTGTAGTTCCAGAAGCTGCGAAAGTGTACCTGCCGACCAGTATTTTGACTTTTCTGAGCAATAAAATGAAAACACACTGAAACAGAACGGAGTACAACAGCAATTACTCCATGACGACTGCGACAGAATGCTCGTGATTCGCAATATAGCCTCCAGAGAGCAGTGGTGGAAGGCAAGTGGCGTCACAAAGTACAAGCGAGTTGAACTTTTTGTGGCGTGATAGTAGTTGTGACTCTTGAGTGGCAACTCTGCATACTGTGCCACTGCAGTATGTGAACCTGCCTTACAGTCCAGAACGCAGTACTTGCTGCTTCTCGCAGGAAACTAGGGTCAGCTGTACAGCAGTAATCCCTCACAAGGGGAGGCCACAAAGCTGGGGTTACAGATTTACTTCAAACTTTGTTCACCTTTAGTAGGCCATTTTCCGAGAAAATCGCAAAAGATATTTTAACCGTAGTATTTGGTGGTAAAGTGGTTAGCGTTCGCGCCTTTAAAGACAAACGTGTATGAGGCGACGGTTCGAATCTTGCTGAAACTTAATTTTTAATCTATGTTTTTTCATCACTGGTCATATTATTTAATTTATTCGACGTTTGAGAGATAATATAATAAAAAAACCACATGTATTTGCATTAAGCTTTAGTGAATTTCATGTTATTTGACTACTGACTATTTTTAATTATATTTGATTATTAGAACAAACATATTTATAACTATCGGCAAGTAAATGAAGAAATGCATAGAGTTTTCCTGAAAATGTATGCTTGACGTGATTTGCGAAATCCCTTATATATGCAATCTGGTAAGATACCCAGAACTGTTTTGCACTCCAACGCTTCGAGCTGTAGACACAGAGGCAGCCCCATTTGGCAGTTAACCTGTGTAGCGGTGAGATGTAGCTAACCTAGCAAGAACGAATATCGTAGCGGCAAATTTTTTGAATATCACAGAGTTTACACTTCTACTACAAAAATGAAGGTTTGAACGGGAGTCGAAGCGTCGCCTCATACACGTTCGTTTTACGCAGCTCGAACGCTAGCCGCACCATGAACTCTTAACGTCTGGCACCTGCGCACAAGTACATCAGTTACATAGTAGATGCGTAAAACTTCCCCTGCGATCTTCTCGGGCTTGGCAGAGTAGTGCACATCACTGATTGCCCATTATGTTGTTTCGATTGCTTGCTAAGGGTGTACAAAGTTCGAAGTAAATCCGTGATCGCAACGTCGTGGCCTTCTCTTGTCAGATATAGTCTCCGCGGAGATGGATAGATTATAGACGCCCAGTGCAATGCCACCACGTTCCATGGATTTAAGTGCATTACATTTTTGTCTTTGGGAACGTGTGGGTGTGCAGTGAAGGTCAGAAAATCGTGCCCACCTCAGGGAGTTGATAGCTGATGCTTGTGCTCACACTGTGGTGCATGTGCTGGTTAAAGCCCGTGAGGAATGAGTGAAGTGAATAACAAAAACCTTACAGTATACTGGGCAACAAGTCCAGCACATTCTACAGCCTTTATGTGTTATCACCAGCATTTAGCTTTTTCTACACAAATAACTCGAGAATCAATGAAGCTATGCTCAAACGAAAGACTCGTTTTTTTCGTCTAATTCTCTATCTATCTGAAGCGTCTCATGATCCACTTTCGATCTGCAAATTATTAATTGTATCAAAAATAGTAGCTTCCAAAACGGCAGTTTTTGAACATATATTCATTTACTAATAGAAGCCAAAAATAGTTGACGGACTGGTTTCCACCGGGTGGAATGAGAAAGCTCTTCTCTCAAATAAATGGCCAACGAGTCAATCCTACATGGTTGACGGCATGTTTTCAGTCTTCTGGACGAGTTGACAGGATCACTGGAGTGTACAAGTTTTTGATGCCTGACCAAACTGCCTTCTCCAGATGCTCGAAGCAGTCGTGTTACGTGTGCGTGCTGCGCATATTCAAAAAGACTGTGCCACTTTTTATTAAACCAGCCCTGAAGGTGGCAAGTCTGCTGCAGAAGGATGTGTCGCATTCTTTCAAGCTTGGGCGATCTTCTTTCTTTCATCAAGTCGTCTCCTTCTGTCCTGACATTTCCTGAGTACTGAGAAAAAACCGTCAAGAACCTCACTGATGACGGTAGCTGTTACACTGATTAACTGTTCTGTTTTACTTGTAGATTGGTCTGTAGTTGCCGTATTTGGCACCTATGGCCGTGTTCATTTGCTTTATTGCGGCGTAAATATCCTTGCCAGTGCAAAAATCGAGGCGTATGTCTTCTTTAGAAATGTATCTGTTACTAGTGCTTCATTGATTTTCTCGATGTCTCTTGGTTCACGATGAGATTCTTTTTCTATGATGGCTTATGCTGCGTTCTTCTCAAGTCTGGGGACAACCTTTTCATAAATTAAAGGAATTTATTGATGGAAGCAGATACTTTCTTTGCCAGAGGTGAGTTCTACTGCCAGGTGATTGGGATGTATTCAATTAAAGTGGAGTACAAACTGATTGTAGGTGAAGACTGATGTTCATGGGCTGACACCTCCGTATTTGTACTGTATTATCGATACTAATTTTATCCTACGGCTGTTACGTGTTTGTTTCTTCCAGCAAAGAAATTCGTCTGTTATTAACCATAAGTATTTCGTCTCCTGTAATGGTTGTATCTTTTATTACCAAGGTAAGTAGTCACTCAGTCTGGTTTGTGGCTTTGCTTGTCGTCCTGTTCCTACATAGTTTTCTTGGATTTGGTTCGATACACCTAAGTACCATCCCAGAGGCTATGATGATTTGTTTAACCTCCTTTGCAGATTTTGCTACATACCAGTAGGCAATGTCATCGCTTAAAGAACTAGGTCATCGTTTCAGTTGTTGAATCTTTCCTATACAGGCTGTTTCCGTCAGAGCGTGCAAAAATGTAACAGGACATAGAAAATAGAAAATACTCCACTGAACATGAGGTAGGAAATCTGGGGTCAGAGAAGCCATCTTAAGGAGATACGGAAGTAAACTTGTTTACCGCTTTGTCTAGCACTACTGTTTTCCAGCTAATTAACTAACATGCATACAAGTTCAAACGCACTGTGCTGTTTACTTATAGGCACATTCTTTATTTCCTGCAAGGAAACAAAGAGGCCGGCCGGAGTGGCCGAACGGTTCTAGGCGCTACAGTCTGGAACCGCGCGACCGCTACGGTCGCATGTTCGAATCCTGCCTCGAGCATGGATGTGTGTGATGTCCTTAGGTTAGTTAGGTTTAATTAGTTCTAAGTTTTAGGGGACTCATGACGTCAGAAGTTAAGTCCCATAGTGCTCAGAGCCATTTGAACCATTTTGAAACAAAGAGGATGAGCCTGATTACTAGGAAGTCATGATGCAGGTTTTGTTCACTTTACTTGTCCATAAGGTGGCTCTGTTGCATCGTATTTGCATTGTCCCACGACAGAACGTCCGATGAATCAACGAGAGACCCATTCATTATCAGTGCTATTCAGAGAGGTACAGTACAGTTCGATGTAGCAGTACCGGTACAATTTTGGAGAACTCATTGACATGCACCTTGTGTATGGAGAAGTACGTTGCAATGCTCTCGTTGCTGAAAGGCTGTACAGGGAACAATTTCCTAACAGGTATCATCCGTCACAACGAGTGTTTCTCTCGATCGCCGATTGCGGGAGACTGGTTCACTGGAAAGAAGAAACGAGGGACCTGGCAACATGGGGATCACTCGCACACCCGACTTCGAAGAGGAGGTGCTGGAATGTGTTGCAGTGGACCCCACTACAAGTACTCGTTATGTTGCGCGTCAAATGGGCACCGCACATACTAGCGTGTGGCGAGTACTCCACGAACAACAGTTAAACCCGTATCACCCACAACGAGTCCAGACAATGCTTATGACTGAGTTTGCACCAAGGGTCGCATTGTGTCAGTGTTTGTTACAAAATGGATTGATCGATCAGATTTCCTCCAAATCGTGCTGTTTACTGACGAGGCCTCATTTGGTCGTAATGGTATTTCTAACAGCAGGAATAGCCATGTGTGGGATGAGGGAAACCCTCACGCTGTAGTAGAGTCACACCATCAAGTACGTTTTCCTGTGAATATCTGGGCCGGCATTGTAGGGACAATATCATTTGTGCCAAGTCTTCTACTTGGAGCCGGCCGGAGTGGCCGAGCGGTTCTAGGCTCTACAGTCTGGAACCTCGCGATCGCTACGGTCGCAGGTTCGAATCCTGCCTCGGGCATGGATGTGTGTGATGTCCTTAGGTTAGTTAGGTTTAAGTAGTTCTAAGTTCTAGGGGACTGATGACCTCAGAAGTTAATTCCCATAGTGCTCAGAGCCATTTTTCTACCTGCCCGTGCGAACGGTCACCTGTACTTGGAGGTTCGTGTTAAGAGTTCTACCTGATTGCTGGAGAAAGTACTCTTGCCTGTTCGTGAGAGGATGTGGATACAACATGTCGGTGCACTGCCTCACTTCATTGTGGATGTCCGCAACAATCTCAATGCTGTATTTCCTGGAAGGGGAGATCCTATTCCATAGCCTGCGAGGTCACCTGACCTGAATCGCCTGGATTATTTCCTATGGGGATAGCTAAAGTCACCTGTGTATGAGACTCCAGTGGATATGGAGATGGGATTAGTTGCCAGAATTGTAGCTGGCTGTGACGTGATTTGAAACACACCAAGAATATTTGTCAGGGTGCGTCAGAATCTTATTCGTCAATATCATGCTTGCATTAAGGTTGATAGCCGTCACTTTTAGCACAGTTTTAAGATACAGTACAAATGGTCTCAGTGATGGTTTCCGCACTGTACTAATGTAACTAGTGTAATTAAAAAAATACACAGTAAGGTGATTTTTTTTTACTATTATCTCTTAAAAATGGTTTCTCCGACACCAAGTACCCAGCCTCAAATTATTGAATGGAGCATCCTCTATGTCCTATTAAATTTATGCACGCCCTTACGGAAACGCTCTGTATGCATCACACAGTGTGGGCAACAACACTACATCTCGGTGTTAGTATGTTTGAGTTCCTATCTTTCGATCAGTCTTAGAATCCACGTGTTCTAAAGCTGTGGCGGTTTTTATGTTAAACCATGTCGCCAGAGATTAAAGAATGCTGCGCGTCATGAAACTGAGCGAGTTCACTGACAGCACAATTTAGGCATTCTGCGATCTCACTGATGGAGACGCTACAGTCTGGAACCGCGCGACCGCTACGGTCGCAGGTTCGAATCCTGCCTCGGGCATGGATGTGTGTGATGTCCTTAGGTTAGTTAGGTTTAAGTAGTTCTAAGTTCTAGGGGACCGATGACCTCAGAAGTTAAGTCGCATAGTGCTCAGAGCCATTTGAACTGATAGAGAAAACAAACTATCAATCAACCAAAGAGAGGAAATTTCAGAAATTGCCTCAAATGGGATTACTTCGTCAGCGTAATTTGCGTTCAGAGATTCATCATTACTTTCTTTTCCAGAATGGCATCATTCATCTTAATGAACCTCTGACAGTGTTTTGGGTTCATTGTCGGAATCTCTTAATAATTTAACTCAGGATAAGTTCATTCGTCATACCACTTCTTCACGCTCTGAGATGTCAGAATAGTAATTTGAGATAAAATGAGATGTCTGCTGCTTTCCCGCTCAAGCTTTCCATTGTCCCTTAGCCACATAATTAGCAGGCCAAACAGTACTCAGAGAATACTCTGAAAGTAAACTCGCTAAACTGATATAAAAACTAGGTTTTATAATTTTCTCTGAGACTAAGGAAGAAAAATTAGTATTTATAGTCCCATCGACATCGAGACCGATGGTGACGGAAGACAGACTCTGCTTAAGTAGGGAAGGAAAGAAATCGGCCGTTTCCAGTTCAAAGAAATCATCCCGGAATTTCTCTTAAACAATTTAAGGAAAACACGGAAAATCTAAATCTAGATGGCTGAAAGGGGATTTGAATAGAAGCCTTCCCGAATGGGAGTCCAGTGAACCTAAAAATTCTCTCAAAGTTGAATGATAAAAAGAAAACGGCTGTAAGGCACGCAACTTTGTCGTAATGTTGACACTGTCTAGAAATTTATAATTTTACGAAGTAATTACATATTAAGTAGCTGTAAGTAAAGGCTTTAAATGATTTAAGAGCACCATTAAAGTTTGATCTACCGTTTAAATTTGTAACGGTCGAAATGGAAGAGATAGGATTTCCTCTAACAGATGGTAGTAAATCTTAATGTGAAAAATTCGTTATTTAAAAAATTGTTGAAAACACAAATTGTATCGGAAGAAGTTACGGTCTGATGTATAAGTAAAGCATATGGTTACCCGGCGTAGAAAAAATATTTTGTGGTTGCGAATGCCAGGGTTGAATAACTAAAAAGAAATAAGGGACATTCAAAAGATGATATAAGCTTTCATTAGCGTAGCTGAACCGTCAGCTGTTGCTACGGGAAAGATGAGTAGCTGCTTAAACGAACTCATAACATCACAGTTGTGGCTTGAATGTGGCCATATGTGGGAGTCACAAATCCTGCCCATCGAAATTTTCTCGCTTTGAGTACTGCACATTTTGGGTTATTGCACCGTTTGTTGTCCCCCAACAGTATCTTGCACTAGTGCAAAGATCCTCCACAACATTTTATGTTACAAAATTAATAGTTTCTGGTCAAGATGCCTTTTACTTACGCCCAGACTGGGCAGATTATGTATGGAAGGTTGGATTTGCCTAATTTTCTCCATGTTGAAGAGATTCTTTGTGTGTTAATCTATTAAATGATTTCGTTAATTCCAGGAAAGGTCCTTAAATACAGCATTTATACAAAATAACAATACAATGAAGAGGTATTCTGTTCACAGGAATTTAGTGAAGGCACATTATAATTGCTTTTATTTGCTCAATAATAATCTATTTTTATACCACATTTAACCTGATGCTAGTTACATTTTGCCTTACAGCCGTTTTCTTTTTATCAGTGACTGTAAAACAATTTTATTCAAAGTCCTGACAGGTTCGTGTTACTTGAAGACGCATCCTCTGGTGATCTGTATGAAAATTAACAAAGATCATATTTTTTACGAAGAATTCTTAAGAAGGGTCTGAAGAATAAAGGGATACTGAAATATGATATTTTAGTTTAGTATTATATAGTGCAGCATTATACAGTATTATCGTATAGACCAGTAACGCACCAGACAATTTCAGTGCCTAAATCCTATAACCAAAAGAGCCTTACCATGCCACGAACATGAACGTGGTTCGTTTATACGATTTATGTACCGAAATTGTGTACGTGCGTTACTAGTCCACAGCTTTGTTTGTCCCACATGGTCTTCATTCAGGTTTTATTTCTGTAGGTGCTATGCTATCGCCTAGGGCGAACCGCTACAAGCTCGCTGTGTGTTTATACTTGACGTGAATGACAGGGAGTGGCTCTAAGGCAGTAACCTCTTCGCTATGTGTTGTTATAACAGAATCTCTGTGAATACTTCTCAAGTGATGTTATACGATACTATACTTGTATCCTTTTGTTCTTCAGACCATTGGTAAGAATTATTTGTAAAAGCTTTTCTTCTTTATTATTTTTTGTACAGGTCACCTGAGGGTACGTCTTCAATTGACTCGAAACTTTGAATAAAATAATTTTACAGCCAATGTAGATCATTTCATTCAAAATGTGAAAATTTATCTGCGGTTTCCCGCAGTGCAATAAAACATACTCAATGATGCTAGTTATCCTTACATTTATTTAAAAAAATTGTGTGTGGATTCCTAAGGGACCAAACTGCTGAGGTCCTCGGTCCCTATTTAAACTAACTAATGCTAAGAACAACGCACACCCATGCCCGAGGGAGGACTCGAACCTCCGGCGGGAGGCGCCGCGCAGTCCGTGACATGGCGCCTCAAACCGCGCGGCCACTCCGCGCGGCATACCTGTCTCCCATCGCGACGTATAAGTTCGAAATTTGGCTCAAAGGTACTTACAACCTTCCCTCTGTGATCATATAAAAGTGCACATTCTGGTTCGGCGAAGCTACAAACAGCATGGTGTCGACATACGCGAAAAAACAGCCAGATCTCAGAAGGTCACGTGAGAAGTAAGGTGGGTTAATGATATCACATTGGCACCAACTTTAACCGCAAATATTCCCAACGCCACTGTGGACGTGTCACGCTATGGGAAGGTCGTCACACCTACTCTTACCCACATTTCACCACTTCTGTTGGCGGTCAGAACCGTGACGCCGTTGAAATCATGTGGTTTTCTTACGGGTGGCTGAGCAAAACATTTCAGACACGAAACGGCCTCGGAGCGTTGATTTCCACACGAAAACGACGGATCACAATGTGATGAGCAATAGGGTGATGTTCTTGGCAACCTTTGGCACTGTTGGCAGCCCTCGGACGATTAAACGCTTGTCTAAGACATCGTGGGGCAGAACCCCACTGAAAATGCTCGCGCTCCTTTGGAGTGAAGTGCGACCGCAGTTGTTGCTCTGGTATACAGTATGGAATCACCAGCGATCTTTCAAAACCGTTCGAAGAAATCTGAACGCAGTCCAAAGCAGCAAAGGAATTTTATGCTGTTTCAGCCCTCATCTGACGTAAACAAAAGGAGTGCGGCATTGACACATGCATAAATAATACACCAACAATTTTAAACAGCTACATAAACTTAAAGCTAGTAGGCTGTAAAATAAATCAACATTTTTTTTTCAACTAAGCGTTTAGTACCTCAGCCACATGCTCAGCAAAGATGGTCTCACCTCAGTGTCACGCCAAATTGCAGTACCTGATAGTTTCCCTGTGCCCATTAATTAGAAGAAGCATCATTCATTCTTGGCCAAGATAATTTCGTATGCCAAAGTTACACTGAATGCTGCAAAGACATCAAAACCCTTAAATCAGCTCCAGAAAAGATAGAGTCAAATTTCATTTCTCCGTCGTTATTCAGGCAGCATTCTTGAAATCAAAAAAGTGAAGTCTTCTTCTTCGGTAGATACATTTTCGCTTGGAAAACTGTTAGTTCCGGCCATAGGTGCTTCACAGTTCAGGATGTGTGCTGTTCTGTCCCATAAGAGCCCTGGCAGTGTAAAACTATGATAGCATCTGCGTAACTCAAACAGTGACACGGTTCAAGTATAACTAAACAGAAAATGAGTCACTGGTTATTATTCGCCGTTCAAAAATTTCATGTTTTATAGTAACAAAATTCCAGATTGTCATGGACGACAAGTCGCTAATATCGGTTTTTGGCCCCCAAGACTACCTACTAGGTAAGACTGCACGTTTTTTTTTTTTACAGAGGCCAACCAGCTCTCTGACCGAACACGCTGAGCTACCGTGCCGGCAATTTTGTTCGTTGCATCTGCTCGGGGCGGACATCGTAAGACATCCGTTTAAGTTCGTTCTTGATCGGTTAACTCAGTTTTTTTAAAATTTTTATTTTTTATTACAGAGGCAACTAAACCTCTGTCCGAACACGCTGAGCCACCGTGCTGGCGGCACGTTGATTAGAGTGTGGGCTCTGTTTCTGAGAGACTGGTATCACGAAATGCGCTACTGCCACACTGCTCAAGATGTCAATGCTAATATCCTGTTGTGTCTGACAATGTACCCCAATCTCGAGTTCAGTATGCAAGAGACACTATGTTTCCAGATTGATGAAACTTTCTGGAGACGATGGACAACTCCCCCTAGATGTGGCTGATAGATAAGGAACCGACTGCTCTACAAAGTAGTACATTATACGCACTTTGGTTAGCCAAATCATCTGCCCTAAGCTGCCAAACTAGACCTATAGACCTATTTTTCGATGGACCACAGGCAAAAATTTATCAGATGGTACTTATGCTGGCCATAGAAGAGTTGATATCTCAGGATTGCGACGGATTTTTTACGTGCGTGCGTGCGATGCACCAATTGCGACGGATTATACGTTGCTGCTGCAATGCAATTTCTTTTATAATTTTTGTTCGCCTACCTCTTTACAGCGGTAGATCTTCGCACGTGAACTCCTGACTGCAGCTACTTACGAGATCACAGAAAAGCAGTGTTGAGGAAACTGTAACCTCATAGCTACACGCCGGAGGCCGCTATAAGTGAAATTTGCTGAAAATTGTCTATGTATTTTAAAGAAATGATTCGGAAAGGGGATGTCACTCGTACTTTAAACATGAAGTTCACATTTAAACCTTCAATATATCTTTATTGCCGTTAAGCAAGATCATCAGCCCACATTTACGAAAATTACTAAAGTTTCTGCTCACAGTTATCACCATACCTAAAACAGCCAGAACTTTTACTTTCCCAAATTCCGAAACCAATTACTTGTAACACAGTCAATGATCGGACAATTACTTCTGCACACGATATTCAGTGGTTGTCTTTAGTTAAAGTTTATGCTCGCCATAAAATACTCAGTAAGAATATACTCAGTACCGCCACGCTATATAATTCAAAGTTCACTCGTGATTTTCGTCGGAACGAATTATCACAACACTCTAAAGTTTTCATAAACAGTTTCTGGTCACAACCAGATACCATTAATACTGGACCATAACGCGGAAGTCATCCCAAGACTTCATCTTACACATAATGCGAAAAGTCACATCCAGCATAACCGCCTCCGATCAAAGCTAGCTCTCGACTCTCCTCACTCTCCCACACTCAAAACTATATATCTCCTCGCTAGGCGGCCAACCGTCTCGCTTCTCATTGGCTGTCCGCACTTACGACCAATGACAACTCACTTCTAGGGCGCGGCTCGCGCCAAAATCTAGCAAGCACCAACCACTTCTCTAGGCTCATTGACGTCATCAAATTAAGTAACACAAAACTCTCTAATTAAATAAACAAAACAAAATGAACTATAAGCTTTACCCTACATCTGGAAATTTATTATGTAGTCGCGAATGTTCTGGCTGTCTTATACATAAACATACATACTTGGACATCCGACATTCACTAGTAGGGGAACCACTAGTGGATTCGTTCCCACGTTACAGAGTTGGAACACTTGCCAGTTCCTTGGAGAATTACATGAATGATTTTTAATAATGCCGAACGTCCCACATACTCTCACGCACGCATTCTCATTCACACGCACCCTAACACACAATACACATATTTACTTAGAATTCTTGAAATTATTATTATAGAAAAGCCACAGAGGTTTTCTGAAACTAAAAACTTTCCAAATTTATATATGAACACTGAAAGTGTTATCAGATCATCGTACGTAGGTCACTGAAGGTGAAATATTACATCACTGTATTTATTTAAATTCTTGACCGTCGGAAAATTACGTTTTTTTTTATGGAATTTTACTAACCTCCAAAATACAACTATTTTTGATCTCAGACTTTGACATATTGTTTGTTTTCACAACAGAAGGTTGTACATCAAATATGACGTTCCTCAGGTTATTCCTTTATTGGTTATTAATATTTTTAGTTTCGTATAATGTAAGTGGCCTGCCAGCGCTACTCCACTGCTTTCACACGCGCAGCTGCAACAGATGATCGTGATGTCAGTCTGCAGGACACAACTCGTCCGTTACTGACCGTATAATACTCTACCGGCTTACATTGCAGCCCACATACATTCTGAAGTAAAGCTTTTAATAGACAAATGGGCGATCGTGCACTAGTTGCGACGCCACAGGTTGTAACCCAGTCTATGCTTCGGCCTCACATCCTCAAGCTATAACACGTGATAAGCTGGGGAATGTCAACGATGAAGGCACTGGCAAGGTCAATTTTTTGGGCTGTCTACATTCAGCAGTTCTCCAGAATATTTAAATGAGCTGTGTAATATTTTCTCCGGTCTGCAAATATCTGCGCATCTTAGCTGTTTACAGTTAATAACTCTATGCGTTTTAGAGCATTTGCCAGTCATTATTCATTTCACTCATCCTCTATGCGATTTACATCATTTTCGTCAGGAAATTACTCTTTTCAGTGCATAAAATCATTTCCGTGTGCCTCATTACATTCTTGAATGCCTCGTCTTGTGGGACTGTGCATCCCAGGAACAGAATTTAAGGTAGCGGAAGTACTGGAGCTACCAACCAGATATTTCAAAGCGCCATAGACAGAAAATTTGTAAGGATTTTCTGTGATTTCCTAAACAGGCTTCTGAGAAACGCTGAATTCCTTCTTCCACAAGGACATGACTCGAACTGAGACTATGATCCATCTCTGACGACTTCGAAGATGACAATATGTTAGAATCTAACCTTCCATCCTCTTTTCAAAATTTCTGTAAACTTTCCATCGATTTCTTGAGTGAACTACGTCAATTAATTGAGATACTAAATCGTTTGTTATTTTTCTGCTTTTTCTACACATAGTTGTGATGATTACGATAACAGTTATAGCAGTGACGATTTAAACAATGTATCAATTTTCATCTTGAAATAACCACCACAAACAAATATTCAGTTTACTGATTTTCTACGAAAAAACTGAAACATGGACTTTTACTACTAGAACAGAGAGCGACCAAACATAACTTATGTAACGATCTGTCCGAACAATTAATGAAGCTGCAGTGACAAGAGAGACAGCCAAAAGTACAATCAAATTTGGAACTTGGTAATTAAACAGCTCGCTGAACATATAACAGTACTGAATCATATCTAAGCTGAGGTAGAAATCAACTTACGGTATTTCTCAAGATCATAATTTCAAATTGGTACGATTTAATCTTTTTTTAACAATTTGTTAGAATTTTTCTCAGCTCGTTTTAGTAATGGTTCGTGAAGATCAGTGGAATCAGAATTCTTCAAAGTGACTTCCACTTAGGCTTCATTTGTGGACGTCATGGGTCGGATTCATGTGTAATCAGTAATAGATTAATCTGAAAGAAATCTTTAAAAGGTTGTATCTCTTTTGATACACTTTATGATTGTAAGCACGAAAATAGGTATAACATACAATGAAGTAGTTTGTCAGAAAATACGCTTTTAAACTTCCTTAACACCGAAAATAACGGCAAAGGCAGGCATCACATGCCGGGGACAAAGCAACGTTGTAATTTGTATTCAGATGAAACAGCCACAGTTTGATTCGCTATTACCAGTTCGCTCGTCAGATGCGATCATCATCGGGTAACCATTGCCCTGGTGGTAACAGCAAAAGGGGTTAAACGCGCCACTCTGGACTTCGTGTTTGACTGTGGTATCGCGTGGCGCTTTTAACCCGCTAACCCTAACGTGTTGCTACCAGGACATTTACGAGTAATAGAGAATAAAATTTTGCGCGAGCTGCGACTGTTTTGTCTGAGTAGGAAAATACTGATTTCAATATTCTTTGAATCTTTCATATCCGCATAACTGAATTTCAGATGTTTAACTAATATAAGGGGCGACCAAAAGGTTTCCATTTGAGGGCGTTGCTGCAGCATATATGCAAGGGAGCGCGACTCCGTTGCGAGCACGTAAGCACCGATATATAGGCAAGGGATTAGTGGAGCATTCGCGTGTTTCCGATGTGCGTGCGGTAAATGCGAAATGTAAAATATGGCGACGTATTACCAAATGCATCTAAACAGGACCAACGTGCTGTTATTCTTTTCTTGGCTGCAGAAGGACAAACACAGGTAAGACATCCATCGGAGAATGAAGAATGCGTATGGGCCTGCAAGTCTGTTAAAAACCACCACTGCGACAAGGGGTGCTGCTGCTTCATCATAACGCACGTCCCCACATCACAAGTCTCCACGCAGATGTTACGCACCCGCCATGTAGTCCCAGTCTCTCCCCATGCTATTATCACGCCTTCGGTCTTTTAGAAGGTCTTGGAGGGTAGTCGACTCCAGTCGGTTGAGGATGTGCAGCAGGCATTTACAGACTTCTTCAAGCGGTATGAGATTTTCACTCTGCACCGGAGTGTGCGCTGATATGAAACTTCATTGCAGATCAAAACTGTGTGCCGGACCGAGACTCGAACTCGGGACCTTTGCCTTTCGCGGGCAAAGATGGTAGAGCTCTTGCTCGCGAAAGGCAAAGGTCCCGAGTTCGAGACTCGGTCCGGCACACAGTTTTAATCTGCCAGGAAGTTTCATATCAGCGCACATTCCGCTGCAGAGTGAAAATCTCATTCTGGAAACATCACCCAGGCTATGGCTAAGCCATGTCTCCGCAATATCCTTTCTTTCAGGAGTGCTAGTTCTGCAAGGATCGCAGGAGACCTTCTGTTAATTTTGGAAGGTAGGAGACGAGGTACTGGCAGAAGTAAAGCTGTGAGGAGGGGGCGTGAGTCGTGCTTGGGTAGCTCAGATGGTAGAGCACTTGCCCGCGAAAGGCAAAGGTCCCCAGTTCGAGTCTCGGTCCGGCACACAGTTTTAATCTGCCAGGAAGTTTCTTCACACGGTGTTTTATCAAACGGGTATCTTAAACCTGGTGCGTTGGCGGGATGGTTTACCTGATTGGCATACCGATTCTGGACTGTATGACCTTCGAATGGAAACATTTTGAGCGTCCCTTACAAAATAAGAGAAAAGATATGATTGTTTCACATTGCTGTAAACATATTTGCCTCTAACATGTTACAGTTAATCTGGAACGCCTGATATCATTCGCACTTAAAAAAAAAGACATATTCTTCTAGTAGGTGCTTCGCCCTCTAGTAGGTGTCTCAGTTCTTTTCTGTTTTGTTTTTTCTTTTTAAGGCTGGCGTGCAGGAACCATATTTTTGACATAGCTTCACTGTACGCAAGAAATGTTGATCCTATCGATTACGTAAAGAATTTGTATACTCTTACCGCGATTCTCCAGAAATTGGCTTTTAGGTACATTACCCTAACCGAGTTTGGAAATGAGTATGAGTTCAGAATGGACATTTCACTAAACAGAAAAACACTGGCAATGGCCACATCGTTTCCCCATCACTATTGCTGTTAGTGCATCAGTGTCACAAGTGTCTGTCTCACCATTTGCAAAGCTGTGAAATGTGTAGCTTATATTACTACGTCACTGATGACAAGTATCTATCTCACCGTTTTCGTAGCTGTGAAATGTACAGCTTATCGTTTTTTGTGGGAGTATGTGGCTTCAATAATCTTTGCTTTACTAAGCATCGTTAATATTATTAAAAGATATAGCCATTTTCTTGGCATATATTAGACAGTTATTACTTTTTTGTAAATTTTTGGGAGGGTCGGGGGTCGGGGAGAGAGATGAATGCTCGCTGAATTCAGGACAAATTAGATTATGATGAGATACTAAAATTACTTAGAATTTTTTTGCATTTAGTTTACTCTGAAGACAGGTCGTCACTCGCCAGGCACTGAAAATACTGGTATCTTCAGGTCTGGCAGTTAAATGATGTTGGATAGATGTTGTCAAGACCTATTCATTATAATCCAATTTCAGCGTTTCTGAATGGTTTACATTTACATTAAGTCGTCGCATCTTCATCGATCTAATACCCCATTGACACAATTAATTTTTCAGTGGATTTAATCCATTTGATGTATAAACACCAAGGCAAGTTAAACCATGATCTTTCATTAAATCTGTTCCCTGGAAAACATCATTAATGTAAACATCAGTGATAAGGAAAGTGTTATTCAAACCTGAAAGCTTCCTCAGGTAGCCTTATGGTTATGTCGACTGCTTGCGAAGAGCTGGAGATTCGCATTAATTTTCATTTGGCGTGACGCATTAATTAAGGCTGGAGATCATCGACATAGAAATGATATTTGCAGTAAAATGAACCGTCGGGATGTCACTGACTTATAACGAGAATAATAAAGGAACATTTCAAACCATAACAACGAAATATCTCATATTTTTAGCTGTCATATTTTCTTAGCACTATGTCAAGCATGATGACTGAGGCTTCTTTGTTGTCTATGGGATATTTCAGATCTCCACAAGTGCAACGTTTGTGTTTCAGCGTTAACGAATAGGCGACTGATTGTGTAATATAAATTTACTGTTTCTAAAAATTCAGACAGTTGAATGTGAACAAAGTTCCGGTGCTTTTGATGCAGCAGGTAAAATTCTGACTAACAGGTGATCAAAAGTGATTATGGGTTTCCCTTCTTAGGCTTAGATGTATCAGAATTAGAGTGGAGCAGACCTGAGATGTGGGAGCTAATGTCTCTGATTAGTAATCAGCGTGTCCTGGTCTCGGGTTCGAAACCCGTCACTGCTTGCATTTTGAATAAAAATCAGGAACAGCGCAGACTCCCGATATAAGGAGACACCCTCGTTCTACCAGTCACCTTGCCAAAGAGGGCGGAAGAATGGACAGAGTTTCAGGGCAATCTCTTGCCCTTGGAGTGGGAAACTGCCCCTAAAAGGCGGAAAAATTAGCAGTGAACAACGGGATGAGTATGAAGAATATAATGGAAACCACTAAATTAAAGAAACAGCACGTACCCACGGGTCATGTGGTCCATAATTGAGAAAGTGTCTTTATAACCTTTCCATTGGCAAAAGATCCGGAATTGGTACCCATTCGGTTATCGGGGAAGGGGACTGCCAAGTAAGAGATAACCATGAGAAAAAGACTGAATAACCAACGAAAGTGCTACGAATCGGGGCGTGCAATGTCATAAGTTTGGACGTGGAATAAAAACTAGTAAATCAGAAATAGGAAATGCAGTGGCTTAGTCTAGATATAGTGGGCGTACGTGAAGTGAAACGGAGAGAAACAAGGATTTCTGGTCAAATGAATTTAAAGTAATATCATCAGCAGTAGAAAATTGCACAACGGTAGTAGGATTCATTTTGGATAGGAAAGTAAGGCAGGGATTAAATTGCTTCGACCAGTTCAGCTATAAGGATGTTCTCAACAAAATCTACAGAAAACCAACGCCAACAACAGTACTTCAGGTGTGCATGATGATGCCACAAGTTGAAGATGAAGAGATAGGGAAAGTATATGAGGATACTGAACGGGTAATTAAGTATGTAAAAGGAGTCAAAGGAGACAAAGGAGACAGTAATGTGAGACAGAGCGAAAGAAGTGTGATAGGAGAATATGCGCTAAGTAGTGGGAATCAGAGAGAAGAAAGGCTGATTGAGTACTGCAATAAATTTCAGCTGGTAACAGTGAATACACTGTTCAAAAATCATAAGAGGTATACTCAGAAAAGACCAAGGAATACGGAAGATTCCAGCTCGTGCACAAGGTCAGACAGAGATTCTGATATCGGATACTGGATTGTAAGGTGTACCCAGAAGCAGATATAGATTCCACTCACAATTTGGCAATGAAGAAGAGTGGGCTGAAGTTGAAGGAAGTCGTGCAAAATTAATTTACAAAGAAGGGGGTACTTAAATATTGAAAAGTGAGGAGAAGCACCTGAAGTTCTTTGAGGCTATAGATACTGTGATAATGAACACCACAGTAGACAGTTCATTCGAAGAAGAACGGACATCTCTAGCAAGGGTAGTGACGAAAGTTGGATAGACAAACATAGCTAAAAGGAAGGTAACTGCAAAGAAGCGTTGGATAACAGAAGAAATGCTTCAACTGATCTGTGAAAGAAGGAAGTACAAACATTTTCATGAAATACAAGAATGTAGAAATATGTCACTTAGGAATGAAATAAGCACTTAGTGTAGGGAAGCCAAGGCGAAATTGCTTCAAGAAAAATGTGAAGAAACGATGGAAGCTGAAGAAATGAAATAAAATTTGTGCTGTGGTCAGGACTTGAATCTGAGGCTCCTTGGTTAGTAGGCAGGTAGGACAGCCATTCCACCACTGCTAAATTATAGCTAACATAGCTGCACAAACTACCCTAGTCAAATGCCCTCCCTAAAACAAACTTCCAAATACATTTTCAGCTTATTTTCCCCTTCTTAGGTCGTCACTATTGCTGAGGCTAGCAAGCAAGGAGACCTGGGTTCAAGTCCTGGCCACAACACAAATTTTAATTCATTTCTTCGGCTTCCATCATTATCGTAGATAAGGACGAGACTCAAATGACTCAAGGGCAATTTAATTATATCACATGTATAGATCACCTATGCCTGAGGTACAGAGAGGATTTCCTCATTATGTCCAACGCTGGGGTGCTATTCCAATACCGAAGAGAAATGGCGGATAGGCGTGGATGTGTGTGATGTCCTTCGGTTACTTAGGTTTCAGTAGTTCTAAGTTCTATGGGACTGATGACCTCAGATGTTAAGTCCCATAGTGCTCAGAGCCATTTGAACCATTTGACCAGAACAATGTACAAAAGAATGGGAAAGGAAATTGTAGATCTGTCAGATTACCTTCCATTTTGATTTCAGAAAGGTAAGGACACCATGGAAGCAATTACGACATTGCGACTGATAATGGACGCAAGACTTAAGGAAAATCATGACTGTTCATAGGACTTGCCAAACAGGAAAAATTATTCGACGATGTAAAATGGTGCAAGCTTTTCGAAATTCTGAGAGAATTAGAAGGAAGCTGTAGAGGAAGATGGTTAATCAATGTAGATTATGAAAGTAAGGGTACAATGTGCGTGCCGCTAAAATTCAGAAATGAGTCTTGGTACGATCAAGGGAGTTTTGTGGTGTGGTAGCCCTCTATCCTCCAATCCATGAAGAAGGTTCCTGTCTTTACCTTAAGGGCATGCTTTTGAGGATATAAGGGCTGGGACGTTTCGCCCTCTAGAAATTCCTGGAACATTCCAGAGCATTCGAGAGTATTCGAGAACATTCTAGAACATTTGAGAGCATTCGAGAGCATTGCGCAACGTTCCAGAATGTTCCGGAATGTTCCACAATGATCCGGGATGTTCTGTACGTTCAGGAATACTCTAGAACGTCTGGTAATATTCCAGAATATTCGGGAAAGTCACAGCTGCAAAATACTAACACGAATTCTTTACAGACGAATGGAAAAACTGGTGGAAGCCGACATCGGGGAAGATCAGTTTGGATTCCGTAGAAATATTGGAACACGTGAGGCAATAATGACCTTACGACTTATCTTAGAAGAAAGATTAAGGAAAGGCAAACCTACGTTTCTAGCATTTGTAGACTTAGAGAAAGCTTTTGACAATGTTGACTGGAATACTCTCTTCCAAATTCTAAAGGTGGCAGGGGTGAAATACAGGGAGCGAAAGGCTATTTACAATTTGTACAGAAACCAGATGGCAGTTATAAGAGTCGAGGGGCATGAAAGGGAAGCAGCGGTTGGGAAGGGAGTGAGACAGGGTTTTAGCCTCTCCCCAATGCTATTCAATCTGTATATTGTGCAAGCAGTAAAGGAAACAAAAGAAAAATTCGGAGTAGGTATTAAAATCCATGGAGAAGAAAGAAAAACTTTGAGGTTCGCCGATGACATTGTAATTCTGTCAGAGACAGCAAAGGACTTGGAAGAGCAGTTGAATGGAATGAACAGTGTCTTGAAAGGAGGATATAAGATGAACATCAACAAAAGCAAAACGAGGATAATGGAATGTAGTCGAATTAAGTCGGGTGGTGCTGAGGGAATTAGATTAGGAAATGAGACACTTAAAGTAGTAAAGGAGTTTTGCTATTTGGGGAGCAAAATAACTGATGATGGTCGAAGTAAAGAAGATATAAAATGTAGACTGGCAATGGCAAGGAAAGCGTTTCTGAAGAAGAGAAATTTTTTAACATCGAGTATAGATTTAAATGTCAAGAATCGTTTCTGAAAGTATTTGTATGGAGTGTAGCCATGTATGGAAGTGAAACATGGACGATGAATAGTTTAGACGGGAAGAGAATAGAAGCTTTCGAAATGTGGTGCCACTGAAGAATGCTGAAGATTAGATGGGTAGATCACATAACTAATGAGGTATTGAATAGAATTGAGGAGAAGAGGAGTTTGTGTCACAACTTGACGAGAAGAAGGGACCGGTTGGTAGGGCATGTTCTGAGGCATCAAGGGATCACAAATTTAGCATTGGAGGGGAGCGTGGAGGGTAAAAATCGTAGAAAGAGACCAAGAGATGAATACATTAAGCAGATTCAGAAGGATGTAGGTTGCAGTAGGTACTGAAGAAACGTGCACAGGATAGGGTAGCATGGAGAGCTGCATCAAACCAGTCTCAGGACTGAAGACCACAACAACAACAAGATTCGGGAAAATCCCGGAACAACCCAGATCGTTGTGGGACATTACAGAACACTCGCGAATGTTGTGGATTGTCCTGGAACGTTGTGGAACATTCGAAACCTTTAATTTACGTTGTGGAATTCACCACTGGTGGGGCTACCCATTGGTAGGGGTATGTAAAACAAGACCCGTCGTGGGTTCGACATCAGTTTCTTATCAGTGACGAAGGAAGGAAATGAAAAAGTGTTGCAGTGAGTGAATAAAAACAAACAGTGGAATGTGAGTAGTCAAAGTGATACAGTGACTGGATATAAATCGAAGATAATGTGTGAAAAGTGACTAAAGTGTACTAAGTGTATTTGTTACTAAAAAGTTGTTTTGCTTTATATTTTAGACACCGCTCAAACGTAAAAGAGGACTACGCAATCTCATATCAACTCCCTGAGTGAAGCCAGGAACCTCAGCTAGTATACAATTTGTACAAAGACCAAGAGGTAACAATAAAAGTGGGTGCCAAGAACGAAGTACTAGGATTAATAAGTGTGTTAAATAGGGACGTAGTCTTGAAACATTCAAGAGTAGTATTAAATTTGAGTGTGAAAGGATATCAACGATAAGATTTGGTGACGACATTGCTCGGTGAAAGTGAAGAAGAATTACAGAATCTGTTGAATGCATTGGACGGCCTCATGAGTACAAAA
Organism: Schistocerca serialis cubense; assembly: GCF_023864345.2. Classification (NCBI taxonomy): domain Eukaryota; kingdom Metazoa; phylum Arthropoda; class Insecta; order Orthoptera; family Acrididae; genus Schistocerca; species Schistocerca serialis. Next base: position 387,465,239 of record NC_064643.1, on the reverse strand, counting down.
TATGGACTGAGAGTAGACCGCCGAAAGATGAAAGTAATGCGGAACATCAGACATGAGATTAGTGAAAAACTAAACGCCAAAACTGGTGACCACGAAGAAGAAGAAGTTAACGAATTATGCTACCTCGGTAGCAAAATAACATGTTGCGGACAAAACGAGGAAGACATAAAATGTAGACCAGTACAGGCAAAGACGGCATTCCTGGCCAAGAGAAGTCTGTTGGTATTGAACATGGTCCTTTATCTGAGGAACAATTTTTTGAGAATGTACGTATGGAGCACAGATTTGTATGGTAGTGGATTATGGACTGTGGGAAAACCGCAGAGGCGAATCCATGCGTTTGAGATGTGGTGCTATAAAAGGATGCTTCAAATTAAGTGGACTGAAAAGATAAAGATGAGGAGGTACTCCACAGGATCGGCGAAGAAAGAAACGTATGGGAAACAGTGGCAAGAAGAAGGGACAGGATGACAGGACACGTATTAAGACTTCAGGGAATAGCTTCCATGGTACTAAAAGGAGGTGTACAAGGTAAAAAGTATAGCGGAAGACATAGACTGGAATACATCCAGCAAATAATTGAGGACATGTGGCACAAATGTTTCTCTGAGATGAATATATTGGTACAGGAAAGGAATTCGTGGAAACAACTAAAAAAAAGTTAATAACGAACACTTACACAGATGGAAGTATAACAGACGCAAAAACGTTCAGTAAACACGGGTTCGTGAATGTATGGCTACGAGCCGGTACTGGCTTGATTGTGAAATGGTGTCCTAATTAGTGCAAATGTATCTGAAATGCGAACTTGTCGATTAAGTACCCATCTAATTTGGCTCAAATTTCACTCATGGTCTGCCTTAACAAGAAATAGAGTGTAAGCTTTGTCATATATTTACTTGTACACTGTTAAGCTTAAGTTTGTTGGAAGTCAGAAAGGACACTCTAAGACAGGAAATCAGAAACGAAGTGCAGAGCGCAGGCAAATGCGTCAGCGTTTAGGTACCGGAGCTAAACGCTAACGCTAGAGCCCTGTGAATTGCAGACGCTCTGGACAACTGTCTCTGGGGAGAAGTTTGACTCGAGAAGATTGACTGGTAACTCCGCCTATTTCCTAGACGGTGTTGTAAGGCACGGACAACCTTAGCAGAGGCAGCAAGCTTGGCACTTGCCCCTGAGAACTGCAACGTTAGTGGGTTTACGCAGGTGAGACTGCTACAGCAGTGGTCTTCACTCACGAGAGGCCGCAGGCCTGGTGTAAGTGACGTAAGACACTTTTGTTGTTAATGATGTTTAGCTTTCAACTGAACGCTGTTGCTACCAAACTTTCAGTTTTTTAATGTAAAGGTAAGACACATCCAAAGTTACCGAATAGGACAATGTGGTTGGCCAGAAGCGTCCTGGAGATGCTGCGCTCCTCTTCGGATTGGTCAATCCTGTGAAGTGCCTGTGGACTGGTGGGACGACTATAGGAAGGGAGAAATAGTGTGTCTCCACAACGCTTTCAAAACCTACGTTTTTGTATTCAGACAGAGTTCACAGCCAGATCGTTGGGAAGTTAACTCAGTGTCGTTCATCGCCAACCTCGGGTAGGCTCGAACAAGTCTGTTTTTAAGTAACAAAGGAATTACAGGTATTGGCTGCGAGTGACCATTGATTTACATCAATTGGGAAAGTTGAAAATTTGTGCCGGACTGGGATTCGAGCCTGGGTCAAGTAGTTCACAAGAGGGAGGTACCGCTACGACGGACAGACTCGATGCGTTCTCCTACTTACGGTATAGCCAAACACCTGGCACAGCTACTCAAGCCTCTCGTGGGTAAATTTGGTAAGTTTGTTGAGACACTCAAGGAGTGGCGTCTTGACAAAAATGATATATGGTCAGCTTTGACTTCACATCCCTCTTCGAGGATACCGCTAGAGGACTCCTAGAGACTCCTTGAGAATGATTTCGACGAAGACACAGTGGAATTATTCCGCCATGCACTCACAATCACTTATTCCCAGTGTGGGGGCAAGTTTTACCAACAGATGGATGGAGTTGCTATGGGACGCCCCACTGACACCATGTATGACCAACCTTTACATGGAATACTTCGAGGATATCGCCTTGGAAACAGAAAGCCTTAAACCCAAGGTCTTTTATCGGTACGTGGATGATGCTTTCGCGGTCTGGCCGCACTGCGAGGACACCCTAAATGAACATCAAGTTCACAATGGAATTAGCAGAAAAGGGGTGCCTACCTTTCCTTGATGTCCTAATAATGAAGAAACCGGATGGCACACAGTTCTTCTACGGAAAGAAAACACACACAGACTTGTACCTCAACGCCAACAGCTGCCATCACCAGCACAACGAAAATCCGTGCTCACTGTCCTTGTCCGCGGAGCTCATGACATATGCGGCAAGGTCCTTCTACCCACTGAGATGCAGCACCTGCAGAAAACCTTTCAGAAGAATGGTTACACTGAAACGCAGCTTAGACGCGTTCTCAAGATGAGGAAGAAGGACAAGGAGGAGGACCTTCGGGAGGAAGAGGACAACAAGGACCTGGCGTTCCTCCCGTATGCTCGGCCGCTCTCAGTACAGATTGTCAGGATACTGGAGAAGAACAAAATAAAAACCATCTTCCGTCCTCCATCAAAATTAGGAATATGCGGTGCTCAATGAATAACAACTTGGATCTAAGAACACCAGGTGTCTGCAGCATTTCCGGTGAATGTGGGAAACAATATATCGGACTGACGCAGTGTTGCATCACACAACGCATCTCTGAACATGTGAGAAGTTTTCGCCTCGGACAAAATGAAAAATACGCGGTAGTAGAGCAGAGCCTCAGTGAAGAGCACACGTTTGAATTTGAACAAATCAAGATAATGTGTAGAGTGAAGGGTTTCTGGAACTATTATTAAAGAGGCAGCGGATATCCGAGAATGGTAACCTGGTCAACAGAGATGGCGGGTTCTAACTCATCACCGCGTGGGACACAACATTAGTAAGAATACGACGAGAGCGCACTGATGGAGGAAGCCGGTGGCGGCGGATGGAATAGGCAGGCCATACCGGGACGAGACGCGGGGACCTGGCACTTGCGGCTCCTCCCCTCCACGCGCCGCCGTGCCGATTAGCGCTCGCGCCTGATTGGCCCGACTGGCGCCGAGGATGCAGAGAAGCCTGTGGTCCAGCGGCTGTAAAGTTCCGGACGAGACGTGAACCGGACGTTCGGACTCCGTTGGTCGACTCACTGCAATCGCATCGTCGCTCTCACTCGCCTCGCTCGCCATGTCCAGACGCGGAAAGGGAGGAAGAAGCAAGACTGCAGCCGTGGCCAACCTCCTGTTCACCTTAGCTGGGATCGGCCGCGGCAACAAGAGGAACTGGACGAGGAAGAGGAAGGAGCAGTGCTACCGGTGCCAAAAGATGGAGCACCTAGCCAAGACATGCAAGAATACAGTTGTGTGCCTGAAGTGCGCGCAAGCGCACGCCACACTCGACTGTAACAAACCGAGAGGAGTGGCTGCTACTTGCGCAAACCGCGGCGGCATGCACGTTGGTAACTCGCACAGGTGCAACTACGTGAAGACCGGGATGCAGCTGAAGAGGGTCACCACACGAGAGGAGGTGGCCCTTGAAGACAAGGCGGCTGCCCCGCCCTCCCACCAAGGACGGGGAGAAGACGAAGACGATGGTGGCCTCCACGAAATGTTGCGGAAAGCCACCGACGAAGCAGCCGCCACTCTCAAAACCGCCTTCGAGGAAGAGAGAGCAGCCCTGAAAGCTGAGGCGGAAGAAGTACGTCGCCTACTAGCGGAACTACGCAATGAGATGCGCGCTGCCAAAACGACGCCCGCCTCCCGTCGGTAGTGGATGCGGCGACGCAGACAGAAGACCCTCCGGCCCTGCTGAGGTGCTGGGGCTCTTGGAGGGCGTCACTTAAATGGGGCCGCCTGCTGCCACGACTGCAAGTGAGGTTGACGACCAGCAGGCGCACGATGCCCCACTGGAAGAGACGCAAGAACAGGCATCCACCGATGAGGAGGGTGGATCAGTGGCAGTGCCGCCCCCGTCTGAGCCGTGGCCGCTACCGGATAAGGAAACCTTGCAGCAAGTGATCGCGGAAGCAATACGTGATAAAAGACTCCCATTTCACATCCATCCCTATCCTTATACCGCATCTAATGTCCCCTAACCTTCCCTTCACCATAAGCCACAGGTACTCGGCTGGGAAATCGCCAACTTGACGGCCGTCATCCCCAAGAAGGGCCTGTGTCTGATAAACAGGCATCCAGATTTTGCAGAACGCGACTGGCGTCATATCATCGATCTAACGCCGAGAATCAAACAGAAGAAGAAGACATCTTCCTCATAAGCTCACTAGCTTTCAAGTTCTCCTAGAAATTCATTCCTGTCTGCTCAGACTAGTCCAATGCCAGACCAATAGCCCCAGAAACCCATTTCGGCACAGTACCAGTGGAATAAATGTCCAAGGACAACAAACTCCAGAATATAGACAATGCCTAGGGAGCTTGCCATCATCAGAACAGAGAAGAACCGGACACTTCGCATAGCGCTGCGCCGTGAAGGAGATAATACCTGGATGCACTCGCGAGTACCAAGTGCTGCTTTCCGCCGATAACTCCTGGAATCTAGGCAGCCGCCGCTTTCTTTTTCTCTCTTTACTGGAAGAAGACATCTCGTCCTAGCTACCACCTCTGTGCAGGGAGATTAGAGACTCCGAACTGTTTGATCGACGTGAGTGTGTCATTCCCTTTCGCAAAAGAGTAGAAGTGTTGTGCTTTCACGGAAAGCAAAGTGTCGTGTTCAAGCGACTACCGTTTTTTTTATTTTTTTGAAATTTGTGGTAAGTTATGGGACCAAACTGCTAAGGTCATCGGTCCCTAGGATTACACACTACTTAATCTAACTTAAACTAACTTACGCTAACGACAACATACACACCCATCCATGCCCAAGGGAGGAGTCGAACCTCCGACGGGGGGCAGCCGCGCGAACCGTGGCAAGGCGCCCTAGACTGCACGGCTACCCCGCGCTGCAGGACGACACAAACCCGCGCCTGAGGTGCCAGAACGAGAACGTAGCTTTTGCAGCACGAGGGGTGTGGGGGATCGGCGTTTAACGGATACTTTCCTAGCAGCGCCACCTCCCTGCTCCATGTCGTCGAATCCTGCCAATTTGGCGAGGAGCGCTCTGAGCAGTCGAGCGGCTGAAGCGGCCAAGGCAGCCGAAGCCGAACATTGTGAAGTTGCTGTACACCGCCTTAGCACGGGAGGTAACCTGTACCGCATCAAGGCGATGGCCAGGTACACAGCAAGCAGTAACACCAGCACGCTGACGGCCTCCTCCACTCGGCCGCAGATTGCTGCTTGTGGAGTCATTGGCGGCAAACCAGCCGCACCGGCCGCAACCGCGCCCGGTGCAACAGCAGCTGCGACGTCGGCCGTGAGCGCGCCCGATGCGAAAACAGCAGCGACACCAGCCGACGCGGGTGCGACAGCCGCACCGACTGCGATCGCGACCGATGCGGCAGGAGCAGCAGCACCGAAGGAAGGTGGGACGAACGCGCCCATTCCGGGTGAGGACATGGAGGTGGCCCAAACCTCGCGGAAGCGCAATGCGGCAGCCGTAGAGCAAGCCCCCCCCCCCCCCCCCCCCCCCAACAAACCCATCAAGCCGAAGCAGCAGAAGTGTCAACAAGTACCAGGAAGGTGATTGTTGTTGCTCCAATCGATAGTTTTCTCGTTAGTCTATACGGATCCTGTGCAGTCCCACACATCCCGTTCACCCGACAGGCGCTAAGATAAATGTCTCGACTGTTGCGGGGCTAAGGCACCGTCACTTGCGTAACTGAGCGAGCGAGAGAAGGCAGCAGCCGACCCACAGGCAAGGAGAACCTCCACGCCTTTCTCCACCAGAGTGGAAGCCAACCTTTCCATTCCAAGCTACGTATCAGATTCGCTTAGAGACCGCTGTTAATTGAGCTCGGCTGTGACACAGCAAAGAACGAGCTGTTTTACTGAAAGTAGTCGTAAAACGTTAATAGCTGTATTTAAGTAGTCGCTAGTACTTCACATTAATTTTTTCCACATAGTTCTCATTGCGAGGATCCAAAATCTGCTCTCTCCGCTGCAGATATTATGCAAAAGATGTGTCAACATTTTATGAAAGATTTCCTGAAATTTTCCCACTAAGAACGCTGAGACAGTAGCACCCCAACCTAACAATTGGTGCGCTGCATCCAGCGGTCTCTTAGAATCGGTTGCACAATGCTGCGTCAACAAGAAGATTATATAGGTTCTGAAATTCCTATTACAGAACAGGGCGAAGAGGAGAGGTGGTGCATACCCGCATCAACCCGATGAAGACGGTTTCATCGCTCCTGACCAGGAAGCACACTGCGAGAGCCATTGAGCTGCAACAAGTGTGACCGACTGCTGTGGAGACTGCAAACCGGTGAGGTGACGTGCCGAAAAGAACAGGACACCGCTGGCCCAGCTGAAGAACACGCCCCAACCACCAGTGATCACCATCGGGCGGTCAGGAAGCTACGCGCACTTCCACGAGAAGATACACTCTGTCGCCAAACCCCGCGGTGTTCGCAGGGCAGACTCCGACCTGTACATGGTCCAACCGGAGTGTATCGTTGACTGCCGAAAACTCATGAAGCTCGTGGAAGAAGAAAAGTGGCAATGCTTCGCACACAATGCCAAGCCGCAGAAGTAACTGAAGGTGGTTTTCTGCCACATTCCAACGAAGATGGAGTTGGAGTTCCTGAAGCAATAGCTGACTGCTCAGGGTTTTCCAGTCAGCTCCGCAGGCCTAATGAAGTCGCCTAGGACACACAAGAGCAAGCCTCTGTTCCTGTTGTCCTGGCCGACAATATCCAACCCCGAAAAATTTTCGAGGTGGAGAAGGTCGCAGACTTTGACGTGAAGGTTGAGTCTCTTCGTGCAAAAGGTAGGAGAGCTCAGTGCTACTCCTGCCAAGGTATGGAGCACGTGGCTCATTACTGCCACATGCCAGCCCGCTGCGCGAAGTGCGCCGGACCGCACCGGACCAAGGAGTGCGGCAAGAATAAGAAAGACCTGCCGACTAGCTTTAACTGTTGCGGGCTACATGTGGCAAGCTAAAGGGGCTGCAGTGCTTTCCGCTGCAAGAAAGCCTCCAGACGTGTCCAGCCGGGTTGCAGCTTTGCAGACGCTGCCAGCGAGAAAGCGCCACACGAAAACAACACGTCGGCGCCGGCATCTGTGCCACAGGCAACTTCAGGAGGTGGGGGGGGGGGGGGGGGGGGGGGCGGACGGACGTCGGACGGAGCAACACGCCACCTCGCATTGTGTACAGCGCGCGCAGCAGCCAGCAGACAGCACTCCAGCTACGAAGAACGTTGCAGCCACCGGAACGGACGCCTGCGAACTCAGTACGCTCCTGCGACCACTGAGTCAGCTTATGCACCAAATTCCAACACTCGTCGATGCAGCAACGGCGGCCCTCTAGGCCAACGCCGTCAAACTGCAAGGACAATATGGATAATGCCCATATCCATTGTTTGAACATATGATCCTTCATTGCGAACGGAATGTCCCCAGAAGGGCGAATTTCGCCCGTTATTACTGGACGAAGAGGTTGACATCTGTCTGTTGCAGGAAACGTTCCTCAGACCTGGGGTGAACGTGCGAGCAGCGAACTACTGCTGCTACCGAGACGACAGAGCCACCCACAAGGGCGGCACTGCCATCTACATCAAGAGGTCACTGTGACATCATCGAGTCTACATGCCAGAGCTCGCCATGTTGGAGGCCATGGGCGTGGTCGTCAACACCACCGTTGTGAAAATTCTCTTCGTGTCGGTATATCGGCAGCCCCCTAGACCGATACACGAGGCAGATTTCTCTGCTGTCACTAGAGGGATGACTTTTAACTGCGGGAGGTTTCAATGCGAAAAATCCTGAATGGAACTCTCGCGTCACCAACGCCAGAGGACGTCGGCTCTCCCGCGTTGTTCATCGAAATGGCACAGTCTGCCTGGAGCCCTCTGACCTTACGCACTTTCCCGCCCGAGGCCGACCGGATGTGATCGACTTCGCACTACTGAAGGGCATGGGACAATTCACACACGCCGAAACGCGGAACGTACTATCATCCGACCATGTTCCAGTCATTTATGAGATGGACATAATCGACGCCTCTCTTCCAGATCAGCGATAAGATTACATAAACTTGGACTGCGACCGTTTCCAAGCGAAAATACTAGAGTCTCTAGAAGGCGTGGCTAACCCCGAAGTAGTCGGGGCTGACGCAGCCCTAGCTTTCCTCAACCGAAGAATCCTAAGAGCAGCAAACCCAGCCAACCCGAGACGACCGCAGCGACCACGAGGCTTCTCGCGGAAATTACCGCTACACGTTCTGGCAGCCATCACCGAGAAACGCGACACCAAATGCCGCACCAACCGCATGCGACGGGAGACAAAGGTAGCAGTCGAAGAACACAGGAACAGAGACTTAGTGTCCGCCCTCAACCCAGACGACGGCAGCGCCTGGAAAATCGTGAAGAACCTCCTGCGGCGCCGACAGCGCTTACCACCGATACAAGTAACCAGCAAATACTTCAATGAGCTACATGCAAAAGCCAGCGTGCTGGCCACCGCATTCGCCGCAAACTTCACACCAGTGACAGATGTCATGGACGAGGCACACAGCCGTCGGGTCGACAAGCAACTCCTGATCTTCATAGCAGCCAGGAATGAAGAGGACGTAATCGAGCCGATTACAGAGGAAGAAGTTGCTATGCAACTTCGTTCCCTGAACACCAGTAAAGCAGGAGGCAGTGACGGTGCAAACAACAAACTGCTGAAGAATCTCCCACCAGGAGGACACCAGCATTTACCTGACTTGTTCAACGAGATACTCCGCACAGGCAGCTAACCGGCGGAGTGGAAACACGCTGAAGTTGTGGCCATCCCGACGACCGGCAAAGACCCACGTCACGTCACCAGCTACCAACCCGTCAGCCTGCTCCCGTCCCTCTCGAAGGTTTTCTAGAGGTTGTACGCGAAAAGGCTGAACACGTCACCCAGGAGGCTGTTATATCGGACGAGCAGTTTGGTTTTCGCAGCGGTCATTCTACCTCTCACCAGCTTCTGAGACCGGTAGAGCCGGCGATGAGAGTGCTGGAAACAAGATAATGTCTTGGGGCAATGTTCCTCAAATGTCCAGAGGTTTCGATTGCGTCTGGCACGACGGTCTCGTGTACTCGGCATACCAACAGCACACGCAGTTCTCCTAAGATCCTACCTAGCGAAGCGAACGTTCCACGTCAGGGTAGACGATGGTACGTCTACAGACCGACAGATACGTGCTGCGGTTCCACAGGGGTTGGTGCTCGGCCCTTTGCTGTACTTACTGTACACTGCGACACACCGCAGGTGGCAAGCAGCGAATTGGCTCTCTACCCCGATGACACAGCGCTGTACACCCGCAGCATGAACGCGCACACGGTGCAACGCCGTCTCCAACTCGGGTGCGGCGCCCTGGGTTCGTGGTCAACGAAATGGCGGCTTCCGCCAGTCGAAATCCTGGAAGCGCTTATCCCATGGAGCAATAAGGCGAAGTATCTAGGTGTTACCCTAGCCCAAAGTGTCTCCTGGGCGCCTCATATCCGAGACGTCAGAAGCAAAGCCATGATCGCCTTCACGCTCATTACCCGCTGCTGAACACACAGTCGACACTGCCGCCGCAACTTGGCATCACGCTGTACCTAACACTGGTCCGACCAGTGTTAAAATACGCAGCTGTGGAGTGGGGAAAGGCAGCAGACTCGCTGCAAAGAATCCGAAATCGAGATATGAAGACCGCTCTTCGTCTTCAGAGGGAATATTCCACTCGTCTGCTGCACGAGGACACAGGCATCCCGGTCCTGAAGGACAGATTCAGGATCATCGCGAGATTATACTACGAGAAGGTTGCGCTATCCCGTAACCTGGGCCACCAACAACATGTTGGCCTGACCTGCTAAGAGAATAATTTTCTCGCAGCAGACACAGGATATCATCAGCGCATCAGCCGAGGACAATTCGTATAGGTAAGGTACTTTTCTTTTCTTCTCCACAGGAACAGCAAGAACAGCATTTTACGCTTACACTGCTCAACATGCAGAACCCGACACTTCACGTGAAGATGTCAAGTAAGAAACTTGATGTAACGTTGCCGGAGAACGACGCGTGGACTCGGCTGTCAACCCGAGAAGATTTTATCAAAGCACATAGCTGTATCACGCATAGTTCCTTATCAATTGTTACAATCTGTGAAAGACTTTACGCTCATCCTGTACCGTGTTATTTCAGCGCATTACGTGTCACAATTTACTACGCACTCGTACAATTTGCAACAAATCACATACTAGTATCACGCATAATTCCTTAAAAAAGCTTTGGAATCTGGCAGAGGCTTTATGATCTCCTCTTCCAACGTTATTTCATCACACTACCTTTTACAATTTACGACACACTTGTACAATTTGCAACAAACCACATAGCTGTATCACACATAGTTCCTTATCAATTTTTGAAATCTTGGAAGGACTTTACGCACAGCCAGTACCATGTTATTTCATCACAACAAATGTTACAATTTACTGCACACTCGTACAATTTGCACCAGACCACACTGGTGTACCACGCATAGTTGCTTACGGAAAAGTCTTTGCAATCTGTGAAAAACTTTAAGCTCACCCTGTACGATGGTACTACAACACGATACATGTTACAGTTTATTGCACACTCATACAACTGCAACAAACCACATAGCTATAACACGAGTAGTTCCTTAGAAAAAATATTTTGCAGTGTGATAAAAACCTTATGCTTACCCTGTAAAATGCTATTTCTGCACGTTACTTGTTAGAATTAATTGCACACTCGTAGAATTTGCAATAATCCACATAGCTGTATCTATCATAGAACCGCAGAAGAAAATTTCTACAATCTGGGAAAGACTTTACACTCACTCTGTACAATGCTATTTCAGCACGATATGTGTTACAGTCACTGCACACTAGTATAATTTGCGACGTATTCATACCTTTATCTCGCGTAGTTGCTTATAAATAAATTTGTGCGTTCTAGAAAACAGTACAGGCTCATTCTGTACAATGCTGTTTCTGCACGTTACATGTAAGATTTTGCTGTGCACTTGTACAATTTGCAGCATGCCATCTAGTTGTATCACGCATAGTGCTTTAGAAGTAAATTTTTGCAATCCTGGACAGTGTTTATGCTAACAGTGTAAATGGTGTTTCAGTTTATTGCACACTCGCACAATTTGCTACACACGACATAGCTGCATCTAACATAGATGGGCAAGACTTTATGCTCAGCCTATACAGTGCTGTTCCATCTCGTTACATGCTACAATTTTTGTGCAATCATACAGTTTAAAGCAAGTCACATAGCCGCGTCAGATTCAGTTCTCTACAAAAATTTTTTTGCGAATCTGGCAAAGAGTTTAAGCTCACTCTGTGCAATGTGTTGCAGTACATTACATGTTACAATTAACTGCACACATGTACAATTTGTAGCAAAGAACACAGCTGTATCACACGTAATTCCTTCGAAAAATTTTTGGAATCTAGGGAACACTTTATGAGCACACTGTCCAGTGCTATTACAGCACACTGGACTCGCATTCGGGAGGACGACGGTTCAATCCCGTCTCCGACCTTCCTGATTTAGGTTTTCCGTGATTTCCCTAAATCGTTTCAGGCAAATGCCGGGATGGTTCCTTTGAAAGGGCACGGCCGATTTCCTTCCCAATCCTTCCCTAACCCGAGCTTGCGCTCCGTCTCTAATGATCTCGTTGTCGGCGAGACGTTAAACACTACCCACCTATTACAGCACATTACAACTTGCAAGTTACTGCAAACTCGTAGAATTTGCTGCAGACCATGTTATTGTATCGAGCATAGTTCCTAATCAATTTTTACAATCTAGGAAAGACCTTACGCTCACTCTGTCCCGTGCTATTTCATTACACTAAATGTTACAATTTACTACATGTCGTACAATTTTCAACAAACCACGTAGCTGTATCACACATAGTTACTTAGAAAGGTAATTTCTACATTCTGGAAAAATACCTTATCCTCACTGTATACAATGGTATTTCGCCACGTTACATATTACAATTACCTCCCCAGTCATACAATTTGCATCAATCCTCATAGCTCTATCACGCAATTTTCTATATAGAAAATTCTGGAATCTGTGAAAGATTTTACGGTCACTTGTCAAATGCTATTTCAGCAAATTACATCTTAAAACTTACTGCACACTCGTACAATTTACAAAGTACCACAGTGCTGTATCACTCATAGTTCTTTAGAGATTTTTTAAAATAATCTGTGCTTACCCTAGGCAGTGCAACACTGAAGAGCCAAAGAAACTGGTTGTTGTTGTTGTTGTTGTGGTCTTCAGTCCTGAGACTGGTTTGATGCAGCTCTCCATGCTACTCTATCCTGTGCAAGCTTCTTCATCTCCCAGTACTTACTGCAACCTACATCCTTCTGAATCTGCTTAGTGTATTGATCTCTTGGTCTCCCTCTACGATTTTTACCCTCCACGCTGCCCTCCAATGCTAAATTTGTGATCCCTTGATGCCTCAAAACATGTCCTACCAACCGATCCCTTCTTCTAGTCAAGTTGTGCCACAAACTTCTCTTCTCCCCAATCCTATTCAATACCTCCTCATTAGTCACGTGATCTACCCACCTTATCTTCAGCATTCTTCTGTAGCACCACATTTCGAAAGCTTCTATTCTCTTCTTGTCCAAACTGGTTATTGTCCATGTTTCACTTCCATACATGGCTACACTCCATACAAATACTTTCAGAAACGACTTCCTGACGCTTAAATCTATACTCGATGTTAACAAATTTCTCTTCTTCAGAAACGCTTTCCTTGCCATTGCCAGTCTACATTTTATATCCTCTCTACTTTGAACATCATCAGTTATTTTACTCCCTAAATAGCAAAACTCCTTTACTACTTTAAGTGTCTCATTTCCTAATCTAATCCCCTCAGCATCACCCGATTTAATCTGACTACATTCCATTATCCTCGTTTTGCTTTTGTTGATGTTCATCTTATATCCTCCTTTCAAGACACTGTCCATTTCATTCAACTGCTCTTCCAAGTCCTTTGCTGTCTCTGACAGAATTACAATGTCATCGGCAAACCTCAAAGTTTTTACTTCTTCTCCATGAATTTTAATACCTACTCCGAATTTTTCTTTTGTTTCCTTTACTGCTTGCTCAATATACAGATTGAATAACATCGGGGAGAGGCTACAACCCTGTCTGGTACACCTGCCTAATAACGCGTAGGGACCCCGCGAGCACGCAGAACTGCCGCAACACAACGTGGCATGGACTCGTCTAATGTCTGAAGTAGTGCTGGAGGGAGTTGAGACCATGAATCCTGCACGGCTGTCCATAAATCAGTAAGAAGACTAGAGGGTGGGGATCTGATGTGGACTGACAATGCAGCCAGTCCACCGTGACGGGTAGCCGAAAGAAAGGCACGCGTACACACACGCCGACTGGCGTGAAGTCTGGAACAGGATAACTATTGAATGCTAATAATAAAAGTATGCAGCTCCTCGAATACTTAACTTTATTCTTTGTTGGTTTACAACGTTCTTCTTGAGACATTTATACGATAACTATCAAACTATGTAAGGCTAATGGCGCCTTGCTAGGTCGTAGCCATGGACTTAGCTGAAGGCTATTCTAACTGTCTGCTCGGCTAATGAGCAATGCATGCTAACTATCTGCTCGGCTAAGGAGCGATGCTTCGTCCGTGTAGTCGCTAGCAATGTCGTCCGTACAACTGGGGCGAGTGCTCGTCCGTATCTCGAGACCTGCCTTGTGGTGGCGCTCGGTCTGCGATCACACAGTGGCGACACGCGGGTCCGACATGTACTAAATGGACCGCAGCCGATTTAAGCTACCACCTAGCAAGTGTGGTGTCTGGCGGTGACACCACAAGATCTCTTCTGAACAGCTCGTTGCAAGGCGTCCCAGATATACTCAATAATGTTCATGTCTGGGGAGTCTGGTGGCTAGCGGAAGTATTTGAACTCAGAAGAGTGTTCCTGGAGCCGCTCTGTAGCAATTCTGGACGTGTGAGGGGTCGCATTGTCCTACCGGGATTGCCGAAGTCCGTCGGAATGCACAATGGACATGAATGGATGCAGGGGATCAGACAGGATGCTTACGTACGTGTCACTTGTCAGAGTCGTATCTAGATGTATCAGGGATCCCATATCACCCCAACTGAACACGCCCCCACACAATTACAGAGCCTCCACCAGCTTGAACAGCCCCTTACTGACATGCAGGCTCCATGGATTCATGAAGTTGTCTCCATATCCGTTCACGTCCATCCACTCGATACAATTTCAAAGGAGACTCGTCCGATCAGGCAACACGGTTTCAGTCATCAACACGGTTTCAGTCAAGGTCGATGACGGGCCGACGAGGCGTAAAGCATTGTGTCGTGCAGTCATCAAGGGTATACGAGAGGGCCTTCGACTCCGAAAGTCCATGTCGATGATGTTTCGTTGAATGGTTCTGAAGCTGACACTTGTTGATGCCCCAGTATTGAAGACTGCAGCAATTTGCGGAAAGGTTGCCCTTCTGTCACGTTGAACGATTCTCTTCAGTTGTCATTTGTCCTGCTCTTGCAGGTTTTTTTTCCGGCCGCAGCGTTGTGTAGGAAATTTGGTGTTTTACTGGATTCTTTATATTCACGGTACACTCGTGAAATGATAGCACGGGAAAATCTGCGCTTCATCGCTACCTTGGAGATGCTATGTCTCATCGCTCGTGCGACGACTATAACACCACGATAAAACTCAATTAAATCTCGATAACCGATCTGACATCTGCGCCACACACTTGTTGTCTTATATAGGTGTAGCCGACGGCAGCGTCGTATTCTGCCTGTTTACATATCTCAGTATTTGAATACGAATTCCTATGCCAGTTGTTTTGGCGCCTCAGTGTATTTCAGCACGTTACATGTTAAAATTAACTGCACACTAGTGCACTTTGAAACAAACCAAATAGCTGTATCTCGCATAGTTCCTTACAAAACAATTTTTGGAATTTTACAAGGAATTTATTCTCACCCTGTGCAATGGCATTTCAGCATATTACAAGTTACTAATAACTGCATACTCGCACAGTTTGCAGGAAGCCACACAGCTATACCACGCATATTTCCTTAGAAAAACATTTTGTATTCTGTGAAAGACTTTATATTCATGTAAAATGCTTTTTCAGCACGTTACCCATTACAGTTAATTACACACTCGTACACTTTGCAACAAACTACACAGCTGCATCAGACATAGTTCTCTAGATAAAAATTTTTGCAATCTGGGAAACACTATACGCTCGCCTACTACAGTGCTATTCCGGCACGTTATATGTTACAATTTACTGTACACTGTTACAATTTACAACAAACCATATAGCTATATTTGCATAGTTGCTCAGAAATATGTTTTAGCAATCAGGGAGTAATTCGGAAAGAAGAGGCTCGCGTTTCGATGCGGTACAAGTCTCTCCAGCGAACATCACAGATCATATCCTAAATCTTGAGAAGACTTAACAATTCACTGCCCCAGTTCTTAATCCGTATCTACATCCGCATACATACACAGATACATACATACGTGCATGCATTCACTATACGGTTCTTGGAGGAGAATTCCTTGTACCACTGCTAGTCATTCCCTTTCCTGTACCTCTAGCAAAGGGATAGAGAGACTGTCTTCCGTATTAGCCATGAGTCCTTCAATTTAAAAATGTTCAGATGTGTGTGACGAAACTGCTGAGGTCGTCGGTCCCCAGACTTACACACTACTTAAAGTAACTGCGAAGAACAATACAGATACCTATGCCCGATGGAGGACTCGAACCTCAAAGAGATTCGTTGCCATCTTTAGGTGATTCCTGGTGACTGCTGCTCTGCCCGTAGTGGCGTCCTATATACGTTTGCCGTTAGCCTTCCCAACACTCCGCTTCTACCACCGTTTGTGCAGCTGCCGTGGTCGGTGGTGGTGGTATGGGTAGCGGTGGTCAGTAGCGAACTGCGGTTTGCTGTGTCCGCGCTATCAACATCGGGTACAGACATTACTGTATGGGAAAGCTTTGGTATACCTTGACTCATTCCAGGATCCCACATCTGCTTCAGTTGCAGGTCGCTGTCCTTGACAATTTGATCGTCTTGGACCCTAATATCCCAGAAGTATTGTAGTGGGACGCGAAATTTAAGCGTCACCCATCCACTAGTGTCAGCCCAGTTTGCAGGTGAATGTAAGTTTAATTTAGTGGTTTGTTTATGTATTTTTGTAATCTTTGTAATTGTTGTGAATTATCTAAAGTTTTGTATTTATTTTTTATGTTTCATGTACGGAGAGGGCGGCGCAACGAACGGAGACAGCATCTTCACTGCCGGGGCCAGAGAGAAAATTGCTGGCCACTATACGTTGCGGGTCGACAGCCAGAGAGCACCAGAAGATCCTGAAACCGAGTTGTTGCATCGTGCTTCTAAAAACTGAAAAAATAAGAATTTGTAATGTTTGCTCAACAATGACGTCATAGAAAGTTAATCATATTGTAAATGTTCAGTCCTATCTTGTCAAGGCTCAGGTTCACGTCTATATGTAGTATATAGGAAGATAATAAACTAGTGTATACTACAAAAGTTTAAATACGTGTTCCGAGAATTTATTTATGAAAAATTATATTAAGGAAGAAGCATTACTGATTTATTTGACAAGATTATTAATTTTGACAACGTTCATCGCGAGTTTGAGTCTTAAAAGTTTATTCAATGTGGTTTCAATATTTATTAAAGCAGATAACGTGCATTAATATGATGTCTGAGAAGAAACAAACGACATCTAAATTGAAAAAGTTTGCGCAAACCAATTGGACTGAGTGACGTAATTCTGCGCATACGACTCAAATGATGATGTTTTACAGTTTCGTTCAAGAACCATTCAGCGACCGCTTTAAAAAGAATTTAAATAATTCTGAAGTGTGTTGTAACTGACGTAGGTCTTTTTGCCACGCACATGTTGAAGACACCTCAGCACAAGTCGTGCAGTTTCCGAAATGCTCTTAACAAGTCTCTGGGCAACCACAATCTGCCCTGGGTCAAAGGAAAATCATTCATACAAAACTTACGTCGTTACACTACAGTATCTTGGTTCTTTTTGCAGAATATGTGTTGGTTTTTATTCTATGGTCAGCCACAGGTGATTTGCTAGTCTGGTGTAATTCGGAGTGGTGTCTGTATTCATGACAGGTCTCTTCTATCGTTCTAACAATTACCCCAGTATACACTTAGAAGTCAAACCATTACCACCACCAGCGTCACCTGGTAAGGAATGACGGCAAGTCAGACACACGCACGGTGCTTCTACTATCAGAGAGCATGCTGTCCGTGTATAGATTGGGGAAGGCGCACGATCTATCAGAGTTTGACCCAGGGCAGATTGTGGTTGCCCAGAGACTTGTTAAGAGCATTTCGGAAACTGCACGACTTGTGCTGAGGTGTCTTCAACATGTGCGTGGCAAAAAGACGTCCAGACGTCGTGGGGTTGGGCGGCTACCCCTTATTACAGGTGTCAGACGTCGTTGGCTGGCAGACTGGTAAAACAGGACAGGCGGTGAATTGTGGCGGAACTAGCATCAGCCTTTAATGCTGGGCAGAGTACAAGTGTGTCTGAACACACAGTGCACCGAACACTCCTAATGATAGGCCTCCACAGGCGACGACCCATGCATGTGCCAATGTTAACACTACGACATCAGCAACTACGACTGAAATGGCCATGTGACCATCGACACTGGACGTTGGTGCAGTGGCAGGGCGTTGCATGGTTTGATGAATCCCGATACCCTCTTCATCATACCCATGGTAGGGCGCTAATCTGTTGTCTCCCGTGGCAACAACTCCATGACACCTGTACTGCGGGACGGAGACAAGCTGGAGGCGGCTCGTTTTGTTCAGGGAACATTCACATGGGCATCCATGTGTCCAGTGGAGCTTGTGAAAGGCACCATAACGGCCAAGGAGTATCGTACACTGGTTGCACACTACGTACACCCCTTCATGACAATCATGTTTCCCGATGGCAGTGGCGTTTTTCACCAAGATAATGCACCATGTCACAAGGCTAGGAGTGTGATGGAGTGTTTCGAGGAACACAGTAGCGTGTTCCAGTTAATGATCTGGTCGTCCGCCTCCCCCCCCCCCCCAACTCGCGATTCTGAACTCGATCGAACACATCTTGGATGATACTGAACGTGAAGTCACAGCTCATCGCCCCCCCCCCCCCCCCGGGAATTACGGGATTTAGGTGATTTGTGTGCGCCGATGTGGTGCCAACTCCCTCCAGCGACCTGCCAAGGCCCCGTTGCTTCCATGCCACGATGCGACGCCACTGTTATCCGTGCCAAAGGTGGACATAGTGGCTATTAGGTAGGTGATCATAATTTTTTGGCTGTCACGTAGTGGAAGAAACAGGTTGATTTTTGTTGGGCTTGCTCCAGAGGTTTCTGCTCGAAGTCTCCCACGAACAAATTCGCTACAACGGGCGACAGAGGACCCCATGGCGACGCCGTCCATCCATTCATAAGAAGATCCGGACAATCGCAGAGGGTGGGATTATTGGTAGTTGGGAGCTCCAACGTTAGGCGTGTTATGGGGCCCCTTAGGGACTTGGCTGACAAGAAGGGCAAGAAATCCAATGTGCACTCCGTGTGCATACCGGGTGGAGTCATTCCAGGTGTGGAAAGGGTCCTCCCAGATGCCATGAAGAGCACAGGGTGCAGCCAACTGCAGGTGGTGGCTCTCGTAGGTACCAATGGTGTGTGTCACGTTGGATCAGAAGAGATTCTCTCTGGTTTCGAGCGGCTAACAGAAGTGGTAAAGGCTGCCAGTCTTGCTTGCAAGATGAAAGTAGAGCTGACCATTTGCAGCATAGTCGACAGGACCGATTGAGGACCTCTGGTGCAGAGCCGAGTGGAGGGTCTGAATCAGAGGCTCAGACGGTTCTGCGACCGTGTAGGTTGCAGATTCCTCGACTTGCCCAAAGGGTGGTTGGGTTTCGGATTCCGCTAAATAGGTCAGGTGTCCACTATACGCAGGAGGCGGCTACTTGGGTAGCAGGGGCTGTGTGGCGTGGACTGGGTGGTATTTTTAGGTTAGAGGGTCTCGGGAAAACACAAGAAGGGCTTTAGTCACAAAGGGTGCAGGCTGAACACAGGAAAAATGTAGATACAGGAACCACTGGTATAACACTTGTAAATTGTCGTAGCTGTGTTGCGAAAGTACCAGAGCTCCAAGCGCTAATAGAAAGCACTGATGCTCAGATCGTTATAGGCCCTAAAAGCTGGCTAAAGCCGGATATACTCTCAGCCGAAATTTTTACGAAGAACCTAACGGTGTTGCGAAAGGACAGGCTAAACACGGTTGGCGGAGGCGTGTTTGTTGCTGTCAGAAGTAGTTTAACTTGTAGCGAAATTGAAGTAGATACTTCCTGTGAGTTAGTATGGGCACAGGTCATTGTTGGCAACCGGAATAAAATAATAATTGGATCCTTTTACCGACCTCCCAATTCAGATGATACAGTTGCTGAAAGGTTCAAGGAAAACTTGAGTTTGATTTCAAACAGGTACCCGAATCATACGATAATAGTTGGTGGTGACTTTCTAATTTACCCTCGATATGCTGACGAAAATACATGTTTAATTCCGGAGGTACGCATAAAACATCATCCGAAATTTTGCTAAACGCATTCTCTGAAAATTATCTCGAGCAATTAGTTCATGAGCCCACGCGAATATTAAACGGTCGTGAAAACACACTGGACCTCTTAGCAAAAAATAATCCAGAGTTAATAACGAGCATCAAAACCGATTTCAAGGATTATTGAACACAGGGCTGTCGTAGCAAGATTGAATATTGTAATTCCCAAATCATCGAAAAATAAGCGAAAAATATACCTATTCAAAAAAGCAGATAAAAATTCACTTGACGCCTTCCTGAGAGACAATCTCCACTCATTCCAAATTAATAATATAAGTGTAGACCAGATGTGGATTAAATTCAAAGAAATAGTATCGGCAATTGAGAGATTTATACCAAATAAATTAACAAACGACGCAGCTGATCCTCCTTGGTACACAAAACGGATTAGAAGACTGTTGCAGAAACAACGAAACAAACATGCCAAATTTAAACAGACGCAAAATCCCCAAGATTGGCGATCTTTTATAGAAGCTAGAAACTTAGCGCGGACTTCAATGCGAGATGCTTATAACAGTTTCCACAACGAAACTTTGTCTCGAAACCTGGCAGGAAATCCAAAGCGATTCTGGTCGTATGTGAAGTATCTTAGCGGGAAGAAACAATCAATTCCTTCTCTGCACGATAGCAATGGACATACTATCGAAGACAGTGCTGCCAAAGCAGAGTTACTAAACACAGCCTTCCGAAATGCCTTCACAAAAGAAGACGAAGTAAATATTCCAGAATTCGAATCGAGAACAGCTGCCAACATGAGTAACGTAGAAGTAAATATCCTCGGAGCAGTGAAGCAACTTAAATCACTTAATAAAAACAAGTCTTCTGGTCCAGACTACATACCAATTAGGTTCCTTTAGGAGTATGCTGATGCATTAGCTCCATACTTAACAATCATATACAACCGTTCGCTCGACGAAAGATCCGTACCCAAAGACTGGAAAGTTGCACAGGTCAGACGAATATTCAAGAAAGGTAGTAGGAGTAATCCACTAAATTACAGGCCCATATCGTTAACGTCGATATGCAGCAGGATTTTAGAACATATATTGTGTTCGAACATAATGAATGACCTCAAAGAAAACGGTCTATTAACACACAGTCAGCATGGGTTTAGAAAACATCGTTCTTGTGAAACACGGCTAGCTCTGTATTCACATGAAATGCTGAATGCTATTGACAAGGGATTTCAGATCGATTCCGTATTTCTGGATTTCCGAAGGCTTTTGGCACTGTACCATACAAGCGGCTCGTAGTGAAATTGCGTGCTTATGGAATATCGTCTCAGTTATGTGACTGGATCTGTGATTTCCTGTCAGAGAGGCCTCAGTTCGTTGTAATTGACGGAGAGTCATCGAGTGAAACAGAAGTCATTTCTGGCGTTCCCCAAGGTAATGTTATAGGCCCTTTGCTGTTTATTATCTATATAAACGATTTGGGATCGACAAAACTACTATGCTGTTATAGTAGAAGGAGAGGTGATACTCCTACGTGGCGCGTCTCAGGTGGCGGATAGGGAAGTCCTCACCGGTTTACCGGCGGACTTGAGTGAAATAAAATAGCTCTCGCGGACCAAACACACCCTCTGCGGTTAACAACCGTAGTTGTAAATCGGAGCTTGCTCCAACTAAGGTTGACAACCTTCGAAAGTCAAAAATGGAAAGGTCTTTTAGGAAAAAAATTCCACCGTCCTGCTCAAAAAGGCAGGAAAAGGCTACATCGGATTCGGTGGGTAGTCAACTAGAAGGCAGCAACGAATCGGAGCATGTGCAACCGTCAAAATGCACACTAAGACACAAAAAGAAGATTAAACATGAGCAGATAAATTATATAGCAACATACAACATAAACTCACTACTTCGGACCGGAAAACTCAAGGAACTCACAGATGAACTAAATAAACAAAAAATTTTAATAACAGGGATCCAAGAAATGAGAAACACCACAGAGTACCCATTAGAATCACAAGGATACAGAATTTATAATGGGAAACCAGGACCGAGGGCAATGAAATAATGTCCCCAGTTTGGAACAGGGTTTTTAGTAAACATAAAAATAATGGACACAGTAACGGATTTCCAAGCAGAATAACCAAGAATTGCGACTCTAAGCTTTAAAATAATTAATAAAACCTATACAATAATAAATAATAACAAATTTTGGGACCTTCTAGAGCAAATTGTGAACAGAGTAAATAAAAAGAATGTGAAAATCTTATTGGGAGATTTCAATTATCAGTTGGGAAAAGAAAGGAAATATAAAGATATAATTGGAAAATGGAGTCCACATAAATTTACGGACAAAAACGGTCAAAGACTTGTAGAACCCTGCAAAGAACACAACCTTATATCTAAATCAAGATACTTTAAGAGGAAGCCAAGTAAACTTAAAACATGGAAACATCCAGACTGGAGGAAGGGGGAGTGGCAGCTAGACCATGTCTTTATGGACAAAAATTTTCATAAGGAGATCCACAATGTTAAAGTACTGAGAGGAGTAGACACAGGCTCAGACCATTATATAGTTAAAATTAAAATAAAATTCACTCCGTTAAAGAAGAGGACCGGAAAAACTAATAAAATAAAAAGGAGGTTCGACTCACATCAGCTAATTAAAAATAATAAATACCAACAAATAACACAAACTATCAAATTAACAGATAATCTAGAACAACTAGTGCCTAATCTTAAAAAAGAAGCAGAGAATCTAGCTCCCTTGAACCCACGAAGGAAACATGCATGGTGGACATCAGAATGTGACAAATTCCATGAAGATAGACACCAAGCATGGTTAAAGTTTCAAACACATAAAACTGAAGAAAATGCCATCAACCTAAAAAATGAAAGAAAAAATTCACACAAAATATTAGAAGAATCAAGAGAGGATTCCATAAAGATATTATAAACTCTATAGAAGGTAATTATCATAAAACAAACTCCAGAAACTACTATAAAATCTTTGGGAAACAACTACAACAATACGAGGCCCCTACACTATTACCGAAAGATGAAGATGGAAGAATGACACAGTAACAAGGAAAATGCAGAAATCATGGTAAAAGCATTTAACAAACTTCTGAATTGCGAGGAACCCAAAGAACCCTTACAAATCAACAAACTAGACCCTCAAACTTTCCAAGAAGTAGAAAAAATTCTTAAAGAACAAAAAAATTATAAGGCATGTGGAGAAGATCAGGTTTTTGTTGAAATGTGGAAATATGCAAGTGACACAGTCAAGACCTCCTTACAGATGGCTCTAACAAAAATTTGGGTAACAGAACGATTCCCCGAACATTGGACCACAGCTATCATCCACCCACTACACAAAAAGGGAGATAAGGGGAACCCAGACAACTACAGAGGAATTTCTCTCCTAGATTGCACATACAAAATTCTATCCAAGATCCTATATGAAAGAATGAAGGAGCAATTAGAGCAGGAGTTAGGGGAATATCAGGGAGGTTTCAGACCATGGAGAAGCTGTGCAGAGCAAATAATTAGTTTAAAATTGATTATGGCATACTACAAGAAACGGAACAAACCTCTGGCAATAACATTTGTAGATTTTAAGAAGGCATATGGCTGTCTCCACAGACCTAAAAATTTTAAGAAATCTAGGACTCCATCCAAAACTAATTAAAATAATACAACTCACTCTAACCAACACCAAATCAAAAGTGAAATTTAGAGGAGAAATTTCGGAACCATTCCTCATAAAAACAGGCTTAAGACGAGGTGACTGCCTATCACCATTACTGTTCAGCTGTGCACTGGAGTACATAATGAGAGAATGGTACAAGGACATTCCAAAGATGATAATAATTGGAAGTGCAAAAGATGATATTAGCTTAAACTGCTTGGGATTCGCTGATGCTCTTGCTCTCCTAGCCAATACCGTTCAAGAAGCCAGGCAACAAGTGAAATCACTACAAGAAATAGCAGAGAAAGTAGGCCTTAGAATATCATTTGAAAAAAACGGAGATTATGCTAACTGATCCACCACTTGCAAACAAAATTACAGTAAGTGAACAGGAAATCAAAATTGTTGATAAATTTAAATATTTAGGCGAAATAATAACATACAATCTAAATGAGAAGCCATCATGGCAGAATGGAATAAAAAAAACTGAGCTACGTAAATTACATTACCGAAACTACATACAACAAAAAAGCCTATCTATAGATGCAAAATTAAAACACTATAAAACAGTTGCACAACCAGAAATAACATATTCACCTGAAACTATCTTCAAAACAACAAATACAGCAGAAATTGACAGAATACTAAAAATAGAAAGAAGAAAAATTAGGACATGTATAAATAAACAGTATAAAATAAATGGACATTGGAGAATAGCATCAAATGAAACAATATATAAGAACATAGAACCAGTCCCGAGCACGATCAGGAAGAAACGCATCTCATTTTTTGGACATCTGATAAGAACTCCAGAAAACAGAATTAGTAAAAAAATAATACAAAAATTGTGGAATAGCAACAGCTACATTAAATGGATCACAGAAATTAAGGAAGATATAAAAGAACTCCAAATTACAGTAGATGACCTAAAAAAACAAGACAGAGAAAACTAGAATACTGCAAGACCCGCAAACCAGACTACAAATGAAAATCAATAAAAAGAGTACAGGAAGAGTGGTCTCAGATGAAGAAAGAAAGAAAATATCTGAAAGAATGAAGAAATATTGGGTAGACAGAAGAGCAAAACACCTTTCATATAAGAATAGACTGTAATAACTTTATTACCTAAATATCATATTAAGTTATTGTTGAGCCAAATTGTATCCCTGTGTAACAACTTGTTTACAACTTTGTATTTTTGACTAGAGTGGTCCAATGAAGGCCATAAAATAAATAATAAAATAAAATAAAAAATAAATAAAACGATTTGGGAGACAATGTGAGTAGCCGTCTTCAGTTGTTTGCAGATGACGCTGTCGTTTATCGACTAATAAAGTCATCAGAAGGTCAAAACAAACTGCAAAACGACTTAGAAGAAATATCGGAATGGTGCGAAAAGTGGCAGTTGACCTTAAATAACGAAAAGAGTGTGAGGTCATCCACATGAGTGCTAAAAGGAACGCGTTAAACTTCGGTTACACGATAAATCAGTCTAATCTCAAGGCCGTAAATTCAACTAAATACCTAGGTATTACAATTACGAACAATTTAAATTGGAAGGAACGCAGAAAATGGTGTGGTTGGTTGGTTGATTTGGGGAAGGAGACCAGACAGCGTGGTCATCGGTCTCATCGGATTAGGGAAGGATTGGGAAGGAAGTCGGCCGTGTCCTTTCAGAGGAACCATCCCGGCATTTGCCTGGAGTGATTTAGGGAAATCACGGAAAACCTAAATCAGGATGGCCGGACGCGGGATTGAACCGTCGTCCTCCCGAATGCGAGTCCAGTGTCTAACCACTTCGCCACCCCGCTCGGTAAAATGGTGTGGGGAAGGCTAATCAAAGACTGCGTTTTATTGGCAGGATACATAGAAAATGTAACAGATCTACTAAGGAGACTGCTTACACTACGCTTGTCCGTCCTCTTTTAGAATACTGTTGCGCGGTGTGGGATCCTTACCAGTTAGGTCTGACTGAGTACATCGAAAAAGTTCAAAGAAAGGCAGCACGTTTTGTATTATCGAGAAATATGGGACAGCGTGTCACAGAAATGATACAGGACTTGGGCTGGATGTCAATAAAAGAGAGGCGTTTTTCATTGCGACGGAATCTTCTCACGAAATTCCAATCACCAACTTTCTCCTCCGAATGCGAAAATATTTTGTTGACACCGACCTACATAGGGAGGAACGAGCATCAAGATAAAATAAGGGAAACCAGAGCTCGTACAGAAAGATATAGGTGTTCATTCTTCCCGCGTGTTATACGAGACCGTAATAATAGAGAATTGTGAAGGTGGTTCGATAAACCCTCTTCCAGGCACTTAAATGTGATTTGCAGAGTACCCATGTAGATGTAGATGTAAATGTAGACGTAGATGTAGAATTTACGTCGAACAGAAAGGTGAGCACAAACTCGAAGAGTCCCCTCACGTTGGTCTGGGATTTCTTGCTTATCTATTCCAAGGAGTCCTTTAGTGTCACCGTGGTGAAGAGGGACACTACTTCAAAACGTACCGATGTTGAGCAAAATAAAAGGAATTTAGGCTGTGATGTGGCCGAGCGGTTCTAGGTGCTTCATTGCGGAACCTCGCTGTTACTACGGTCGCAGGTTCGAATCCTGCCTCGGGCATGGATGTGTGTGCTGTCCTTAAGTTAGATAGGTTCAACTAGGTGTAAGTCTAGGGGACTGATGACCTCAGATGTTAAGTCTCATAGTGCCTAGAGCCATTTGAATCATTTAGGCTGTGATGTTGGCATCTCCCTACAGAGCACTGAAGTATTTAGGCATGTTGCTGCTCCCATATTGCTAATTATGGGTCACAGTGGAATGCCCTCTTCGTCGACTTTTGACAGCCCATATAGTTGTTGGAGTCCTCATCAAGTAGGTTTGATGGTACACATCGAAGGAATTGACATTGGTTTAGGCCGTACAGAAGACTAACATAGGAGCTCAGGCAACTTAAACTGGAATCTCTAAAAGAAAGGCGATGCTTGGTTTTGCAAAATCCTTTTGATCAAAAACCAGTATTTCAGGTAGATTGTACAAGACTTCTGATGCTCCCGCTGTACATCTCGGATACGGAGAAAAGCACACAGCCAGTTTTCACTCGTTGCATCCGCAAATGGAATAGGACAGGGAGTGATTGATACTTATACAAAGTTCTCTCTGTTTACTGACAGAACTCTCGGAAATCACAGTTATTCTACAAATATGACAGCTTAGAAACGTTTTCGAAAACCCTCAGTCTGAGAAATTGCAATACTGTAGAAGAACATAATTTCGGAACTTATAAAGTTAAATGCTGCACCACTAGCCACTACTCAGTGTAACTTAACTGATAATCCGTGAGAAATAACGAACAAACAAAACTTATGACGCATGAAAAAAGACGAAGGTCTATTAAAACTACTAACACATCAATATTTTTATTTGCACATGGGTCTACAGTTGTTAAGGCTGTTTGAATGACTCCATACTCAGTCTGGAATAATACGAGAGTACGACAAGGCATAATAAAATCTGAGCCGTTTTAAGGGAGAAATAGTCACTCTTCCATAACAGAGAAAAGATGATGAGGACTTAGCATTTTGTCGACGACAATATCGTTAGAGGTTAAACACAGCAACTGATTGCAGATAGTTGGGTAATAAAATCCTTTTTATGGAACCATTCAACCATTTCCCTTAAACTATTTGGTGGAAACCGCAGAAATATCTTAAATCTAGGTTGTCAAATCAAAAACCCATCAGCTGTCCAGTTTCCAAACTTATTTTATTTGGCTACCGGTTTCGGCGATTTACTACGCCATCTTCAGGCCGCTGTTCGACGTGTAGGAAGATTCCACCGCGATTCTGGTTAAAACAGGGACGAGCAATACTGGTATTAGCAGATATCTGCTTCCTATAGCGATCACTTCTACCATCATTGCAGAAATCTAGTAATAACAGTATTGCTGGCCCCTGTTTTGACCAGAACCGAGGTGGAACCTTACTGTACGTCGGTCAGGGGCTTGGAGATGGGGCAGCAAATCGCCGAAACTGGTAGCCACATAAAATAAGTTTGTGAACTAGACGGCTGAAAGGTGTTTGATTTGACATCCTGTATCGAACAGTCGAGTCCCGCAACCGTCTCTGAAAAGACGGACATACAATGACTTAAATCTAGGTTGTCACACAGGGCTTTGAAACGCCGTTCCTTCCTTCTTAACCAACTCTCCACCACGTTCGGTACTCAAAACAAGTTTGAGAGTTCGCAGTAAATGAAGATATATTTTCATACTTTCTATTTATAATTAGATCCTGTGTGATTTCACTGAAACTGAAGAAAATTTTTATTGTGTGAAATTTATATTTGTAATGTGACAGTTGTTAAGTCTATTTTACAGGCGCGGGAGTGAAAGACAGAAATCGCGAAGTTAGTTCAGGAAAGTTAAATGTGTCTCAGTGGAGTGTTTTAGCAAGACTGAGGGTAATGAGGATATGGGAATCATATCGGACCTGTATTTAGGAGAAAAAAGAAATGAATGCATCCTGCTGGCAAAAAAATAAAAAAAAAAAACAAAAAAAATCTGTGCTCAGTTAAATTTCCCCTCCGTAACTACCTACATCTCGGATGGCCAATCCGTCACATGTAGGGGTTAATCATTACACTGATTTCCCAAACTACTGAGAGATGTTACTGAAGCCGTGAGTGTGGTTCGAGTGAACATATGAAGCGAAGTAGTACGTGCTGTATACAGTAATATGCAGCATACATTAAATGTATGTACACAGATCGTAAAAATATCTGACGTGCAAACACTTCCTGATGCGGCCGTCTAAATACGAATAATTGACAAAACCGTAATGAGAACCACTCTTGATGAAGCACCACGTAAACACAACGTAAACCACTTTTAAAAACGCTTGTTGTGTCGTTAGAACTGCAAACAACTGCAATTTGTATGAGTTCAGCAGGCTAACCGTAATGACATGCGAATACTGTTTTGTCATCTGCACGAATATTCTTTAACCAGTTTCCTATTTCACTCACATTCCGTGATACGTAGATCGTTCTATGTTTACTTGTATTTCTATATTTTGTTGTTTATCATTTCCACATTTTATGGCAGGCCGGAGTGGCCGAGCGGTTCTAGGC
This sequence comes from Schistocerca serialis cubense, assembly GCF_023864345.2. NCBI lineage: Eukaryota > Metazoa > Arthropoda > Insecta > Orthoptera > Acrididae > Schistocerca > Schistocerca serialis. The sequence goes on along the minus strand of NC_064643.1, from coordinate 387,436,563 downwards.
GCTACTGCCTGGAACTGCACGATCGCTACGGTCGCAGGTTCAAATCCTGCCTCGGGCATGGATGTGTGTGATGTCCTTAGGTTAGTTAGTTTTAAGTAGTCCTAAGCTCTAGGGTACTGATGACCACAGCAGTTAAGTCCCGTAGTGCTCGGAGCCATTTTGAACCACACGCTATGCTACGCGAATTTATTTTCCGTGTATTGTTAAAGTCAGTTTCTAATAAAATGTTCAATTTCACTCACATTCCGTGATACGTAGATCGTTCTATGTTTACTTGTATTTCTATATTTTGTTGTTTATCATTTCCACATTTTATGGCAGGCCGGAGTGGCCGAGCGGTTCTAGGCGCTACTGCCTGGAACTGCACGATCGCTACGGTCGCAGGTTCAAATCCTGCCTCGGGCATGGATGTGTGTGATGTCCTTAGGTTAGTTAGTTTTAAGTAGTCCTAAGCTCTAGGGTACTGATGACCACAGCAGTTAAGTCCCGTAGTGCTCGGAGCCATTTTGAACCACACGCTATGCTACGCGAATTTATTTTCCGTGTATTGTTAAAGTCAGTTTCTAATAAAATGTTCAATTTCACTCACATTCCGTGATACGTAGATCGTTCTATGTTTACTTGTATTTCTGTATTTTGTTGTTTATCATTTCCACATTTTATGGCAGGCCGGAGTGGCCGAGCGGTTCTAGGCGCTACTGCCTGGAACTGCACGATCGCTACGGTCGCAGGTTCAAATCCTGCCTCGGGCATGGATGTGTGTGATGTCCTTAGGTTAGTTAGTTTTAAGTAGTCCTAAGCTCTAGGGTACTGATGACCACAGCAGTTAAGTCCCGTAGTGCTCGGAGCCATTTTGAACCACACGCTATGCTACGCGAATTTATTTTCCGTGTATTGTTAAAGTCAGTTTCTAATAAAATGTTCTACTTGTGTCATTTCTGTTTGAAAATGATGATTATGTTTCCTTCTAGGCTATTACTACTACTCAATGTTTTATAATTCTTCTTCTTTGACTATTCGTATAAAAAATTAAAGCATTAGAACTGGCAATCTGTAGTTGTATTCTATTCTGTAATTGTTTGTAGATGTTTCGGCAAATAAACTGCAAAAAAGTCTCTAAGCATATTAAATTACACTAAATTGTCAATACTTGATCTATCATATTAGTATTATTAATTGCGAAGTGTCATAGAACTTGCAGAGAGTGGGGTTAGAATGCGCAAAGCAAAAATTTAGCATGGGGAGGATCTGTTTTGTGGAAACGTGAATTTGGTTTTCTTTGGTAAGTTATGCACAAAGTCAATCATTTCACGATGACGTCGGATTAGTAACCCTACAGTTACTCATAACAATTCGTTTTTAAATATGGTTACATGTTGATGATTTTATAGTTTATTACTTTTCATAATGTATAAGCGCTTAACTCAACAGCAGATGTATTAACTCTTTCGCGATGCATAAACTAGTGTTCTAGATTAAAAATAAATCCAATGGAATAGAAAATGTTGCCCATAAGAAACGTTTGCAGCTTGTTTTCAAATTTAGCTTCTCGACTTTGTTATTCTATTGGAATGTAATTAATTATTAATAAAAAATTGCATGAGACACTGTAAGTAGTATAATGCTGCATTTAAAACTGTTAGTTCCATTAATAGTCTCCTACTAGATGATCGCGGGCTGGCCGCTGTGGCCGAGCGATTCTGGGCGCTTCAGTCCGGAACCACGCTGCTGCTACGGTCGCAGGTTCGAATCCTGCCTCGGGCATGGATGTGTGCGATGTCCTTAGGTTAGTTAGGTTTAAGTAGTTCTAACTCTAGGGGACTGATGACCTCAAATGTTAAGTCCCATAGTGTTTAGAGCCATTTGAACAATTTTTGATCGCGGGCAATAACGGTCCATAATTCTCGCTATACTGGTTTGGGCACCGAAAGCTTCATTTCTTAAAGATTAGTTACCATGGAAAGTAAATCCAACCTTCATTGCTGAAGGAAACGCAACAGGCAATGTTATGGTTCAAATGGCTCTGAGCACTATGCGACTTAACTCTGAGGTCATCAGTCGCCTAGAACTTAGAACTAATTAAACCTAACTAACCTAAGGACATCACACACAGGCAATGTTAACTGCAATGTTAACTTACTGAATTCGTTCTGCAATATCCGTATTTTCGATGCACTACATGGAGGATTCAACAGTTTCTCTGCCAAACCTGCAACGAAGCAAAGAGCACAATTGCCTTGGCTGTTCTGTGATATGCGCCAATATTTTCGTGAAATTTCACACAAGATTTTTCAGTCTTTGTAAAAATTATTTACAGTGACGATGTGCTCTACGGACGAATAATAAAGTGACTTTTCAGATCAAAGGACCATCTCACCATCTGGAAGACGCTGTTAGTAGTGGAGAAAAGCCTATATTCGCCGTCAGTGGTTGTTGTGTGTCATTGGATACACTAATCCTCCTTACCTGTGTGTTGTAGGATCATCAGCTATGCACTCGTACTGGAGCATAGTGGCAAACATTCTGTATGCCGAGTTAGCGTACCTGGCTGAGTTTAGTAAAGGAAGTCTGGAGCTCAATAAGCTGAAATTCTTCTGGAATTTGACAAGTTTTTCATTTCTACATAACATGAAAAATGTCCAGCAACGTTGTTGTATGTGTTTCAGGAACTTATTAGTAGAATAAAACAGACCGTGAATTTTAATCTATGTACCTGGGTGCTACTAAACATTATTTCATTGTGTAAGAGAAACATGTAAAATTTCACAAAAATGTGTACTGCCACATGGAAATAGTGTTAGCCAAAGAACTAATTATTGCTAAATAAATCGTTCATTCGACAAATTCTTACTGATTCTACCTCAAACGTGCTGATTCCGTACTATCCAAACGTGAATCTTGAAGTTATCCCGACCTAATGAGTATTGAAAAGGTCGACTGATTCTTGCACAGAAGAAAACAGCAACCAGCCGCTCTTAAAGGGAGGTTTGCTATCTTTTGGTTAAAAAAATCGATTTTTGAAATTGCCTTTTTGGATCAATAAAAGTGTTTAGATACCCCTGAAACGGTTTTTCAGAATACGGAACGGAAATGTTTGTTATTTGCGGTTGAACAAAAAAATGCACCTGCCTGAAATCGGCCTTTTCACACACCAGTTTTTTTCTTTCGGAGGACGAGTTATTGTACCGGTGCTTGGGAGGAAACACACAAAATTCAAATGAAAGTTTGAACGCATGTGTTTGGAAGTTAGTCCCCAAGCATTTGCATTCTGGTGCGAAGACTGTGAAGATTGCGACTTTCCTGGCAGTGAGCAGCTTCAACGAAGGGTATTCAGCAATTATGAAGACCATCACAACGATAGACGTCACCCTGGGACTCTATTCGACGCAGTTCGCCAAGCATTCGGACGACCACCGGACTCAAGCGGCCCCAAACTGCTTGTCACCGTCGGTAAGAGCGGCTCTGGAGCAGCGCAGGATGGCCCAGATCGAGCAGAACGCCCTCTATGAGGAAGAAGAAGGACTAGTTTATGGACCCAGAATAGCAGATTGAACGTACGTTGCATAATATTGCATTTATATGTAGTCATAACTTCAAATGCGTTTTTCTCGAAATGACGCTTTTTATCGCACGTTATGGTAACTTCAAATCTACTGAACCGATTGGCATGATTCTTTGTTTCCGATTAAGCTAACAAAATTTTCTAGGAGTTGTACCACATTTATACCGATCCATGAACTATAAGTATTTTTACTTGGCCGACGAAGTCGAAGAATCGATGAAAAAACCCTATATTTTTCAAATGATCGCCATTTTGTTTCCAATGGTCCAAATAACTTAAGCGAGGTACAGCTTCTAAAGAAACTTATATACTTCGCTAACGTCAACTCAATTTTGATTCCAGGCGAGCCTGCTGACCTGTGACATACCGCGCTTGGACGTCTACATCGAAATTTGGTTTCGTTTCGACGGCACTTCCGCCTTTGTTTTTTGACATTTGCAGTCGAAAAAATCCCAGTTTGTAGAGGCAATATCGATAAACATTAGGACAAAATTTGACATTGATTTCTATAACACACCCCTAGAGAAAATTCTCAAACAACATGCTTTTTTCGGGCAAAGATAGTAAACCTCCCCTTAATAACGCTATTTATTCGCATAAACATCAACGTTACCGGTTTCAAAACGACGCTCAAAAGGAGGAATAAAAAGTGAAAACTAATGTGAACAACAACAAATGTGTATCTTAATGTGAACAGCCATCTGATGACGATCTGTCTGTTAGAACCCGTGTAGCGCCTTTAGGCATTATACGGGTTGTCTCTCCTTAGAGTCGTGTGACGCATTTTCTCTGATTCAAAAAAATGGCTCTGAGCACTATGGGACTTAACATATATGGTCATCAGTCCACTGGAACTTAGAACTACTTAAATCTAACCCACCTAAGGACATCACACAACACCCAGTCATCACGAGGCCGAGAAAATCCCTGACCCCGCCGGGAATCGAACCCGGGAACTCGGACGTGGGAAGCGAGAACGCTACCGCACGACTACGAGCTGCGGACTTTCCTCTGGTGTTTCGCCAGATACCTACATTGTCTTTTTTGCAACGTGTCTTTCATGCGACGCCCTGTGTCGACGGAAAGCGTCGGCTTGTTTCCCGTTACAAACAAAATGATCTTCAAGCAGTGGGTTAATAGGGACACTAAACCAGGAAGAATAACCTGTACTCCGGCCTACGGCACGGCTGCTCTTCGTGTTTTATTGCCCTCATTAGTACATATCGATAAAACGAATATCCCACTACACTAATTTTGGACCACTGTACCAAATAGACATGTAAAAATCCATTTCAAAAATAAATTTGTTCGTAACAGGAAACAAACCGATGCTTTCCTTCGACAACGGGCGTCGCAGGAAAGACACGATGAACAGTATTCGTTTGGGCTGATTCCAGCTACACATAGCAAAAACGGAATTCCAGATATCTGCTGAAACAGAAAACGCATGTGACCACTATTAGGAGGGACACTCTGTATATGTGAATAAAGAGTGTTATTAAAAGTGGATGACTACTGTTGTCTTCTCTGCAAGAATCAACCTGTCTCAAAATGTCAGTTTTCGGCAAAATATTATTCCAAAAAGTTTTATGATGAATCAATGAACCAGTAAGTTTTGACTTTGTCCCACACTTCCCTAGGATCCCACTCATTAGTTCATTGTCACCTATCGGCAGCAGGTTTAAAGGCGATGCGACATTATTGTTCCATCATGATTTATTCTCTAAGTATTTTATATTTAACAGTGAATAATTTGAACGAATTGCGGTGTTGCTGTGGTTAGTGCTCTGTCTTCTTTGGTAACAAACGTCGAGGAGAGAGTGCGGAAAGCAAACGTGAGCATTCACAAGAAAATGAGGATAAGCAGCTGTTACATTGCAGAGAGTTCTTCCCGTATGTGGGCAAAATTTCATTTAAATTAGGCACAATCCTTAAAAAAACAATTTGCTTAATTAATATTCCTTAATATTCCCAGTCATCTGCAATGCTCTGGGCGCTTCTCTGATCGGCAAAGGATGATACACATTCGCAGAAGGTTTGAGGCTACAGAATTAATGTGGCAAAGCCTACATTGGTCAGACGACAAGCACAGTACATGAAGGGTGAGTGAAATATGATCGCCACTCTCGCCTTTCGCAGCGTAGTAAATCAGCCGTAGCTGGGCATTGTATCTCCACGGGACTTTCCCAAGATTATTATGTCATAAAAATTGTTGCTACAATCAGAATATTCAGGTATTGAACTATCAAGGAATCTGTGGAAATATGTTTGGCGTGATGACGGCTTTCAACTGGACAAGGTTTGTGAGCAGTAATTCCTTTAACTTTATTCACGTAGATTAAAGTTTTCGCCTAATACCACATCTTGTGACAGTTAATTCTGTCTTTGACCACTATTGTTCTGTATTTTGTTTCTTATGTTTAGCACTGATTGTTTGTATACCGAACGCAGTTTTATTATTTGTGCCTACATGTTACTTAAATCGGGTATGGGGATTACGCTGTCTGTCCTGCGTTTTACAGGCGTGGCGCAGTTCCCATAGTAGATATATGAAACATGTAGGCACAATTAATGAAACTGCGGTCGATATACACGAAGCATAAGACACAAAATATGGGACAGCAGTGGGAAGTAATGCAAACAGTCCGAAAGAGTCGAGTCCTTAATTCACTTGAAGAACTTGAAAGTTTCGAGCTACATAAAAACAAACGAGACAATCTCGTCAATATACGTCACGATTTTCAGATACGTAGCTTGTTTTGAACATTATAAAGACATTTTGTAGACACATACAGCCACATACACGCTGAGTTACGACGCTACGATGTTTACAGGGCCAGATGGGGCCAGCCCGATGACGACGAGGAGATCAAACCGGAAACGGCGGTGAACTGCGCACCGCACGTGTTTTCGAAAAATGAAATACGACGCTCTACCGTGGAACATTCGCAAAAAGGAGCACACTAAAGAAGCGAGACTGAAGAAAATGTGTTCGAGATGTGAACTGCGGAATTTTATTCCACTTGAGTACCAGCTTTACATACTGACCATGATTTTGTCTACGTATTCTTTTTTTTTTTGCTTTAGAAAAATGAATTTATCATCTTGATGTAGCACATAAAGAAGGCGACGTCTCCTAATATGATAAGCCACACTCTTTAACATTCCTGACATTGTAATGTAGCCGGCCGGGGTGGCCGAGCGGTTCTATGCGCTACAGTCTGGAACCGCGTGACCGCTACGGTCGCAGGTTCGAATCCTGCCTCGTGCATGGATGTGTGTGATGCCCTTAGGTTAGTTACGTTCAAGTAGTTCTAAGACTAGGGGACTGATAACCTCAGCTGTTAAGTCCCATAGTGCTTAGAGCCATTTGAACCATTTTGAACCATTACTGACGTGTGGAAGCAGCGTATAGTACGTAATATTGATCGGTTGCTCTGCAAATAAAGGGTGATTCCATGATTACGTTACAGATTTTCAGGGACGGTGAAGGAGAGTAAATTTATCAGTCTGAAGTAAGGGACGTTGGTATGGAATCGACCGAGCCGAAAGTTATGAGCGAAAACCGTACTGATATCTCTGACAGTGGACCTCTTCTACTGCAAGGTCATTGCTTTTCATATTTTGGACCAAAACAAGAAAAAAAGTCTAGTAAACCTGAGCTCTAAAGTGCATATCTTAAACGCTACGACCACTTGTTCACCTTTGCTACTGTGAAATACGTCTCTTCTGCTGAACAAGTGCTCATAGCTCTTAAGGCATACCTTGGGGATCATATTTACTAAGCAATTTTTTCTTTTTTTGGTCCATACTACCTCCTTCCAAAATATGAAAAGCAAAGAACTCGCTGTAGAAGAGCTTTACTGTCCTAAGTGTTAGAACGATTTTTGCTTATAACTTTAGGCTCGGTCATTTCCGGACCAGTATCCCTTACGTCAAACTGATACATTTACCTTTCTCCATCATTCCTGAAAGCTTGTAACATCTTGATGGAATCACTCTGTATAACGGATATCGTATAAAGTATTATACATCCTTTATCTTTTATGTGCTTCGCATTAGTTACGTAAGATCAAGTTTACCATGTCTTTTATTGGTTTTAACAGATCAGAAGGTGTTCAGAATATAAAAGAAATGAGGTGTAATTGTAAAGACAAATGCGACAATAGAATAATAATTTAGCTGTCGCGGATTTATCTCCACTTGACATCATGTTATGATTTCATAAATATATAAGTTCTACAGCAAAATCTTTTAGAAAGATCCTTCTAATACTAATTTAATACTAAGGTTTATTATGTAAAATAATTTACCTTTAAACGCAAGAATAAATAAATTCTCGTATGAATGCAATCTTGGACACGTAAAATATTTTCCCGTGTGATAAAAATGGAGATCTTAAATTTACTCCACAGTACTTACTAGACAGTTCCAATGATTTATTGATCGTGATGGAGAACGTAAATCTCATTTGCTGTTGTTATCGCTCCAAGTTTAATGAATACGCTTGTATTCAACACTTATTTTTACATGTCTT